>NW_028275162.1:14906775-15524754 GCF_013281855.1 Momordica charantia
CAAGGCCTCCAGCACCATACTCACAACCAAAATTCCTGCAAAGATGAAAGATCCTGAGAGTTTTACCATACCAGTTTCAATTGGAGGAAAAAAAATAGGACTTGCCTTGTGTGATCTAGGCGCCCAGCATCAATCTTATATCGTTGTCAATTTACAATAAGCTGAGATTGGAGAAGCAAGTCTCACAACAGTAACATTGCATCTGGTGGATCGATCCATCACGTATCCAGCGGGAAAAATTGAAGACGTTCTGGTACAAGTCGATAAATTTATTTTCCCTGCTGACTTTATTATTTTGGACTATGATACAGATAAGGAGGTTTCTATTATCCTTGGAAGGTCATTCCTAGCAACTGGGAAAGCATTAGTAGATGTCCACAAGGAAGAGTTGACAATGCACGTGCAGGATCAAGAAGTGAAATTCTCAGTGCATGATTCCATGAAGTTTCCTGCTGAATCAGAAGAATGCTTGGTGTTAAAGATTCTAGATTAAGCTTTAATAGAGGAATTGGAAACAAAAGCTATGCTAGAGCATTTATAAGTGGTTGACGTGAAGTGTTGTTGACGAACTTGAAGAAGAACTAGAGGATATCCAGTTAGAATGCATGAATGCCAGTGAATGATTGGTGAAGCGAATGTATGAGTCCTTAGAACTCACAAACCCTAAGCTTAGATTATTGAAGCCATCTATTGAAGAGCCGTCAGTGCTGGAGCTTAATGCATTGCTGCAGCATCTGAAATATGCTTACCTGGGTTAGTCAGAAACATTGCCAATCATCATAGCAACGGACTTACCCTTAGTGAAGGAGCAGATGTCGTTGAGCGTAATTAATGCACATCAGAGAGCAATTGGATGGACAATCGCTGATATCAAGAACTCTATTGAGCCCTAGCGCAGACTAATCCGGATATGAAGGAGGTTGTGAAGAAAGAAATTATCAAGTGGTTAGACGCAGGCATCATATACCCAATTTTAGATAGCAAGTGGGCAAGTTCAGCGCAGTGTGTGATTACGCTTGTTTACATGCGTAAAACGAAGGTTTTAGATGCTGTTTTTACTATGTTTCAGCTTTGTTTCGGATTTTTCTCGGTCGTTTGAGTTCCAATTCATGCAAAATTCATATATTATGGTTTGTGGTTGGCTTATATTGTATTTATGATATTTTAGGACCATTTGGGAGTGCAAATTAATCAAAAGGAGCAAAAAGTCGGAAATACCTACATGGGAGGCGCCAGGCGCCTGGGAAGGCTGCAGAAAACAGTTTTTCTTCCAACTTTGCCCTTCATGAAACGCGTCTTCCCATGCGTTTTGGTGGTTCCAACCGATGCATACATGTAGAAGAAGTGTTCCACTATCAGCTTGAGCACGATTTGGTCAGTCAAAAGAGTTGGAAATGGGTGATTCACCATCGTTTTAGGACCTACCTAACCAATTCTGCACAGCTATAAATTCCAGCAGCTTCTCCACCAAAATCATCAAGCCTTGCTTCCTTCTCTTGATCATTTTTAGTGTTTCTTTATTGCTTTCTAAGTACTTTTGAGTTGCTTTCATTAGTTGCTTTTGGTTTTTAAATCCCGAGCACTTTACATTCCTTTATTGAGCTTTGTTTTGTTTCCATTTGTACTTAGTTATTTTCTACTTATTCAAATATATAAAAATCCAGCACTTTGCTTATCTTCCCTTTGCCTTTACTTTATTTTTAGTTAAGAGAGTTGTGTTTTTGGAGAAAAGAGCACGTGACACTCCCCCTTGCTTGAAAGAGAAGGGCGAAGCTCTCAATCCCGATAAAAACTCTCCGTTAGTTAACTTTTGTTGTTCACACATGCATTCCAATTTCAACCATTTTACTTGCTGTATTTTCTTCAATATGTCTTTCTAAATTCCCGTCTCTAGCCCGGTTATGGATAGTTAGCCTTTTATTTCTAATAAGGGTTGCTAAGAAGTAGTGTTTTTGCTTTCCATTCATTGCTCAACATGTTTTCCCAAAAATTTAGGATTTAGAGAAGGCCACTGTACGTCTTAACAAGTCAATACTGAAAAGTTTGCTTATTTGCATTGTTGAGTGGTTAAACCGAGGAGAAGAGCGCCTTAGACATAAGGGTTCCGCTTAAGTAGCCTAGACATAGGATCTTAACTCGAAGTTGCGACTATTTCCATCCTAAAACTAAGATATCTCTCATAATAGACATATTAGGGAATGTCTTAGGACTTTGAACTTGCTTAGACATAAGTCAAGTGAGAAGCGTAGTCGTTGGTTTCTAAAGTAAAATGCATATTGTCCTTAGCATGTCCTTGATTCTTTGTTGGCTAACTTGAAGTAATTCGGGCTAGGTTTTATCATTATAAGTCCAAATCCCAAATCCAAAACCATTATTTGTGACCACTTCCCATTTTACAAGAATCACTCATTTCAACATTCACTATTCTTTAAAACTTTAGCGTTTGGAAATTATTTAGAAGTTCTTGAGGATCGATACTTGGATACTCCATCCATTTTATATTACTCTTACAGGTGTGCGCTTGCATCTATATAATTGTTACCACGCTTAGTGCGTGCGTTCAGCATAACCACCAGTCAAGTTTTTGGCGCCGTTGCCGCGGACTTTAATTTTAAAATTATTTTCAAATTCTTTTAGTTTTTATTTTTGTGAATTGTTGTTGGGTGTAATTTCCATCCACCGTTTTTGTTCTATATTTTTTGTCGTTTATCTCACAGGGGTAAGTTAAAGTGCATGAGCACAAGATCTTTTCTTCTACCCCTTGACCCTGAGATTGAGCGGACCCTTCGAAAAACTCGAAAGGAGCAAAGACTTCGAAAACAACTAGAAAAGCAAAAAGAAAGAGAAGGTGAAATCAGTCCTGAAAGTGAGGTAGAGAGTACGAGCACATCAATGGCAGATTTTCCACCTCGTGATCCGGTTGATCCACCTGCTGTTAACGATAATATGAGGGATCATGCGAGAAATGATGAATTCAACCATATTCAGATGGCGGACAACAGAGACGTGGCAATGCGAGAATATGCCGCCACGGCTTTTCAGAACTTTGATTCAGGGATAGTCAACCCTATTCCAGCCCACGCAAACTTTGAGCTTAAACCAATGATGTTCCAAATGTTGCAGACAATTGGACATTTTGGAGGGCAGGAACATGAGGATCCACATGATCATCTGAAATCATTCATTCAAATTGCAAATGCATTTCGATTACCTGGTATAACAGACGATGCTCTGAGACTAACACTTTTTCCATTTTCTTTGAAGGACCAAGCTAGAGCATGGCTCAATGCATTTCCACCGGGATCCATCACCACATGGGGGTCGTTAGTGGAGAAGTTCTTAACAAAATTCTTCCCACCTACTTGCCACGCTGATATCAGAGAGGAGATCATCTCCTTTAGACAGTATGATCGTGAACCTGTTCACGAGGCGTGGGAAAGATTTAAAGAACTAATCAGGAAATGTCCGAACCATGGCTTGCCGGCATGCATCCAGATAGAACATTTCTTTAGAGGTTTACATCATCCTACTAAGATGATGCTAAACAAGGCTGCCAACGGAGCCTTTACAAAGAAGACATTCAACGAGATAGTTGACATCCTAAATGACTTAGCTTCACACAACGAACTATGGTGTTCGCAAAGATCTAAGGCAGCGCACCAAAGAAGCAAGATCCAGCTGGAGTTTTGGCTCTGGACATTGCGACCTCGATGCAAAAAGAGATGGTTACAATGAACCAGAGGCTGAAAGAGATGGCATTGGGAATAAAAAATCCATTAGCCACACTGATACAACCTGTGCAGTCGGATTTTTGCAGTCCTGCCCCTGTTTGCCAAGTCAACGATCTCATTTGTTCATTTTGCAGTGAAAACCATATTTATGATAATTGTCCACATAACCCTGCTTCTGTTTTTTATGTAGGACATGGGAACAATAGGAACTTTAACCCATATTCGAACACCTATAACCCAGGTTGGAGGCACCACCCTAATTTCTCATGGGGAGGTCAAGGAGGTTCGAGCGGTTTTAATCAAGGGCAGAGCCAGCAGAACAAGCAGCCCTATGTTCCACCTACACAGCAATACATCCCGCCGCCGCAACAGCAGTACAATCAGAGAACACAGACTCCACCAGTTCAAAATAACAGCTCAAATCTTGAGAATATGATGAAGGAGTACATGGCCCGAACCGACGCAGTGATACAATCCCAAGCGGCATCAATGAGGAATTTCGAGACCCAATTGGGACAGCACGCCAATGAATTGAAGAATAGACCACAAGGTTCTTTTCCAGGCCATACTGAATTACCAAAACGAGAAGGGAAAGAACAGTGCAAAGCTGTCACCCTTAGGAGTGGACTGGCATATGATGGACCAACAATGTCAACAACAGATGTACAGATTCCATCCACTGAACCAACTGTAAAGATACCAGAAAATTCAACAACACCAGAAAAAGAAAATACTAGAAAAGGTAATGAGGACACCCCGAGTGTTCCTCCACAGGTACACCCTTCTTTTACCCCTACTCCCCCGTTTCCACAAAGATTAGTTAAGAAAAATAATGATTCCCAGTTTAGAAAATTTTTAGATATTTTAAAACAATTGCATATAAATATACCATTAGTAGATGCTCTAGAACAGATGCCAAATTATGCTAAGTTTTTGAAAGATATAGTTTCTAGGAAGAAAAAGATAGGAGAGCATGAACTGGTAGCCATGACAAAATGTAGTAGTGAAGTTGTAGGCAGCCCACTACCCATGAAGTGTAACGATCCTGGCAGTTTTACCATTCCATGTTCCATAGGAGGAAAAAACTTAGGCAGAGAATTATGTGATCTAGGCGCTAGCATTAATCTTATGCCATTATCAGTTTTCAAATCTTTAGGCATAGGAGAAGCTAGACCTATTACGGTTACCCTCCAACTAGCAGATAGATCTATCATAAGACCTGAGGGAAAGATAGAAGATGTTTTAGTCCAGGTGGACAAATTCATTTTCCCTGCAGACTTTATCATTCTAGATTGCGAGGCAGACTTAGACGTTCCCATTATTTTGGGAAGACCATTTCTAGCCACTGGGGATATAGTTTTTAATGTGAGGAAGGGAGAAATTACAATGAGAGTAAATAATGAAGAAGTTAAATTTAACGTTCTAGACGCCATGAAATTACCAGGAGATTTTGAAAAATGCTCTGCTATAACTAACTTGAATCCCGTTATGTTTGATGAGTTTTATGACTTGTTAGTTACAGAGATTGAAGAAGAGCTTGATAAGTGGCAGAAGGACCGGAAGATGTGACTAATCCTATTGAAAAAATACAAAAAGAAGAATGCAAGTCGTTACTTCCGTCCATAGTGGAACCACCCACTTTGGAGCAGAAGCCATTGCCGTCGCATTTGAAATATGTGTATCTAGGGGATAACGACACTTTACCAGTTATTATAGCTTCCAATTTATCACCTACTAATGAATATTCTTTATTGCAGATTTTGGAGAAGCACAAAAAGGCCATTGGATGGACGATAGCAGATATCCGAGGGATAAGCCCGGCATTTTGCATGCACAAAATCTTATTGGAAGAAGATGCTAAGAACTTTATCAAGAGTCAAAGGCAATTTTCTTATGAGAATGCTAAGTTGTTTAAGGAAAAAACTAAACAGTGGCATGATAGGCGTCTTCAGCCGAACAATCTTCAAGAAGGTGATCTGGTTCTGTTATTCAATTCTAGGTTGAAACTTTTTCCTGGGAAACTTAAGTCTAGATGGTCTGGTCCCTTTAAAATTTTTAAAGTCTACCCATATGGGGTAGTGGATCTAGTTGACTCTAAGGGAAGTATTTTTAAAGTAAATGGGCAGAGACTTAAGCCATATTTTGAAGAACCGGTGGATAGAGGAAAAACCTCTATTCAACTTTCAGGTCAATAAATGTCTGCGAAAAATGGTTTTCCTTCTTATCTGTTTTGAAAGAACAAAAGTAAATGAAGGAAGTTTTTGTATCTTACATTCTTTTTGTTTAATTATAAAAAGTTTTTCTTATTAAGAGAATGTTTTTGAAAACGTTGAAAAACAAAAGAAAAAAAAACGTTGAAAAAACATTTTTTTTACGCAGGCGCCTGGCGCCTGCCCTGTTTTTCCAGCAGTTCGAATTTCGTTTTCCTTCGTGATTTGGGTTTCATTTTTCGACTTTTATGGGTTTTATTTCAGGTCAAACATTAATCCTTTGTGATTTAAGTTTCAAATCTCTCCTTAAACTCAAAAATACTTCAATTCTTGTTTCCCTAATCCTATTTGGAATTCAATCTTATTTTTTCCTTTTAGGTTTAGGAAACCTAGTTGAACTTAAATCTCAATCCCTTTCCATTTAGGATTTAGTTTGGGGAAAGCTTTAAATAGACCCATTGCCTAAGCTTTACAATTCCACCAAAACCCACACAACTCTCTTCTTCCCCTTGTTTTTTCGGAAAAACTCACTCCCTTCATCACCCTTGTTTTCGATTTTCAGCCACCACCAAAAAGAAGAAGAAATTTCCAGCATTTGCTTACATCTATGGCTTCTTCTTCTCAACATACTTCACTTCCTACCTCTTTTACTCAAGCTCCAAATGCCACAAGCATTCCCTTTCCACCATTGGAGAACTTCCAACACCACATGGTTTCAGATTCTAGGCTAGCTGCTGTTAGGGGAGGAAACCCGCTTCAAACATTTGAATGTCCTCCATCCCGAGCTCCTACACAACATCCTATAATGAGCCCACATGGTTATGTTAATTTTCAGCAACTACCCACCCTTAATATACCTCAAAACAGTGAGTTTAGGGCTGAAAATCCTCAACAACTTCCTCCAATGATCAATCCGGGTATGTACCAACCGTTTATGTTTAACCCGGTTCCTTCCTATCATTTTCCCTTGTCCCAAATGTAAATTCCAGCTAGTGTTCATCCTTATGGAATGCCAAACCCATCTACTCTATTTCCTAGCCTTCCACCTTATTATGGAATGGGTCATTGGGTACCTCCACATAATTATGGGATGATTTCACCTAGGGTTCCCCCACCACCTCAACTTCCATTCCTAGAAAGAGGACCTCAAGCACCACAATTGAACCCTAACATATTGAGTACCTTTAACATGGGACAACTAAAACCCTTAGAGCCTCCTAGGATGCCAATCCCAACCAATATGCCAATGGATGCAGGAGATGAGCATGGAGGAGAGCAAGAGAAGAGCCATAGCCATAGGCTAGAGCCCGGGGTTTCGATAGGGCAAAAGAGGAAGGGCAAGGAGGTGATGACAGACCCAGAAATTGAGGAAGATGGGAGTAGTAGGCGTCTGACGCCTAAGGATTCATCTATGGAGAACAGGGACGAGGAGCAGTTTTATTCATCTCCATTGATTATTACACCGGAAGATGGTAATGATGATTTTCTACTGGTTTCACGAGGCCATTGTTCAAATATGTCGGAAACAGAGGATACCGACAACGAAGTGGTGAGAACAGATACTCAGGAACCTTCCCCATTGGATACACCTACAGAAGGAGCATTTTGTAGTCACCAAGAGTTGCCTACTGGGGCAACTGGATCTACTCCGTTGGCAACGGATGAGTATGTCACACCGATGGCCACTCTACCAGGGGTAAGGGATGCTCACACTATTCCTTCTAATGCAGTTAACCCGCTTGGGTGTGATACATGTAGATCCAAGGTTGGGGAGAATAGTACTCAAGAACCTACCAGCGAAGAAGATCTTGAGGACACGCAGACGATAAGGGAAATGTTCCAATACAAGAGGCGGGAGAAAAAGAGTTCAAAACGTCGTGCAGTTCAGGCTAAGAAGCCGACAGTGCCCATGAATGAACCTAAAACGAGAGCTGCGAAAGCTAAAGCAGCTGAAGCTAAGAAGAAGGTAGTGGCACTTGGGCCAGTTGATACAATTGAACTGGACTTGTCTGAGGGAGAGGAGGTCGAGACGAAATGAAACGCAGCAAATTTAGCCACTCGAACTTCATTAATGAAATCCCGTAAGATTATGACAGAATTGGGATTCGATCTCACTCTAGGAGATGTGCCTGATGATTGGAGGGAGACCGCTAGAGACAAAGAATGGAGACCACTCATTCAGCCCATACAATGTGAGGCTTTGGAGTTAGTCAGAGAGTTCTATGCTGCTGTCCATCCCCAGTCACATATAGCCATAGTGCGCGGGAAGGAAATACGGTTTGATGCCACTCAGATCAACTACACCTTCAACATTAAGAATATCAGAGATGCTGTGGGCAACAAGATTTTAGTGACTCCGACTCTGGAACAGCTTGATGAGGCTCTAGAATGTGTTGGGAAGCCCTCTGCCACTTGGGATTTGACTACTCATGGCAAGGCACGACTAAAACTCGAGGATGTTTCCCTAACTGCTGCAGGATGGTTATACATAGTCAAAAACAGAATTCTGCCAACGGAGCATGATGAGCATGTCACTCAGGATAGGGCACTGCTGGTTTATGCCATGCTACAGGGCATAGATGTGAATTATGGAGAATTGATCAATACCAGTATCCATGAGTGTGCCCACCGAACACGTGGTAAGCTTTATCATCCACGATTGGTCACTTCTTTATGCTTGCGACAAGGTGTACAGCTCCTTGAGGATCAAATTAAGAGAGATGCCCCAATTGTGGAAGAGAAGAATATTCGGCGTATTATCGCCCATGCATTACAAAGAAGGGAAGGTACTGGGATGTCTCCTACATCGGAGATCCGTCGTCTTCGAGAGGAGAACCAACAGCTGCGAGATCAGGTTCGAGAAGTCGTGCAACATATCTACAACTTGAGGGCTTCATTGGATTTTGCGGTTTTACCTTCATGGCCTCCAGCGCTAGCTGCTATCCTTGGTCATCCATCTTCCAGTACTGACACTGATCCTAGTCCACAACCTCCGACTTCATGAAGGGGAGGTTCCTTCTTTGCTATTTTTTGTGTTTTATTTTTTTTTGGTTAATGACGTAGTTTGCATATTCTAGCATTACTACGCATGTTTTTGTATTGATTATGTTTCGAGCTCAGTTGAAGCATGTATAAATTTGCATCGTTTATCTTCTGATCACTTAAAGTATGCCTTCACTTAGCCTTAGTTTAGCTTTTCACATGCCTATTTTGAAGCATCTGTGCTGTGCATGTGATTTCATGTCGATGATGATTATAAGAGATTGTTGAGTTTTCTGTTCTATGCCTGACTAAGCTTTGAGCTATTTCCTTTGTTTATGTGATAAACTCATTTTCTTCTATGTCTTTTTGATCTTTACAAACTTTAAGCTTTTTCTTTGCCCCTATATAGGAAGTCCTTGTCCTTTTTACTGTTAAGCCTTTTTCTTCCGATGCAAAAGTCTTTTCCCAGTGAGGACACTGTCTCTCTTAAGTTTGGGCGGGACAGTCGTTGTGTCAGTCGTTGTTTCAGAAAGATAAAGTGTTATTTATATTTGAAAAATCATGCTATTTTCTTTTGAAAAAGAGTCAGTTGGAAAGAAAGAAAGTGTTGAAAAGCACTTAGCTTAAAAACCAAGAAAGAAAAAGAAAAAAAAGAAAAAAAAAGAGAAGACAAAAGTTGCAAAAGAGTAAAAAAGAGTCTTTGTCAGAGAAAATAAGAGTGGGGAAAAGACTTGTGTTAGAAAGAAAATAGTGGTAAAAACAATGAGAGTTAAAGAAAATGTAGTTATGATTTCCGAGTCCTACTGTAGACACCCATTTAGTTTTAGGTTGGGTGTTGACTTTGAAAATAGCAGTAAGGATGGTGATAAGTGACTTCGTGTTTCTCATTGTCGTCGTCTTATGACCTAGCTGTTAGTTCCAAAGTCTTTCTACGAGTAGCTGTGGTTGAAACCAATGTTAGTGTGTGGAAACCTCAGGGGCTAGTAGCCGGTCTTTTAGATGTAAAAGTCTTAGTGTAAGGAGGGAGTGTGCAGATTCCTTAGGGGTATTTGAAAACGTTTTCTGTTTTTGAAAGGAAAAAGGATTTTGAAAGAGAAAGTTTTTATCATTTCAAACTTGGTTTATAGTGACTAAGCTTACGAAGGCAATAGAATGGTAGGCTTTGACATCTTTTCCTTGAGACAATTTATGATTGAACATCTCGGTTGCTTTTGCTTTTCCTTGTCCATGTGTTAGAAAGCTGATTAAAGTTGCTAAGTTTTGCTTGAGGACAAGCAAGAAGTTAAGTTTGGGGGTGTGATTACGCTTGTTTACATGCGTAAAAAGAAGGTTTTAGATGCTGTTTTTACTATGTTTCAGCTTTGTTTCGGATTTTTCTCGGTCGTTTGAGTTCCAATTCATGCAAAATTCATATATTATGGTTTGTGGTCGGCTTATATTGTATTTATGACATTTTAGGACCATTTGGGAGTGCAAATTAATCAAAAGGAGCAAAAAGTCGGAAATACCTACATGGGAGGCGCCAGGCGCCTGGGAAGGCTGCAGAAAACAGTTTTTCTTCCAACTTTGCCCTTAATGAAATGCGTCTTCCCATGCGTTTTGGTGGTTCCAACCGATGCATACGTGTAGAAGAAGTGTTACACTATCAGCTTGAGCACGATTTGGTCAGTCAAAAGAGTTGGAAATGGGTGATTCACCATCGTTTTAGGACCTACCTAACCAATTCTGCGCAGCTATAAATTCCAGCAGCTTCTCCACCAAAATCATCAAGCCTTGCTTCCTTCTCTTGATCATTTTTAGTGTTTCTTTATTGCTTTCTAAGTACTTTTGAGTTGCTTTCATTAGTTGCTTTTGGTTTTTAAATCCCGAGCACTTTACATTCCTTTATTGAGCTTTGTTTTGTTTCCATTTGTACTTAGTTATTTTCTACTTATTCAAATATATAAAAATCCAGCACTTTGCTTATCTTCCCTTTGCCTTTACTTTATTTTTAGTTAAGAGAGTTGTGTTTTTGGAGGAAAGAGCACGTGACAGTCCCCCTTGCTTGAAAGAGAAGGGCGAAGCTCTCAATCCCGATAAAAACTCTCCGTTAGTTAACTTTTGTTGTTCACACATGCATTCCAATTTCAACCATTTTACTTGCTGTATTTTCTTCAATATGTCTTTCTAAATTCCCGTCTCTAGCCCGGTTATGGATAGTTAGCCTTTTATTTCTAATAAGGGTTGCTAAGAAGTAGTGTTTTTGCTTTCCATTCATTGCTCAACATGTTTTCCCAAAAAGTTAGGATTTAGAGAAGGCCACTGTACGTCTTAACAAGTCAATACTGAAAAGGTTGCTTATTTGCATTGTTGAGTGATTAAACCGAGGAGAGGAGCGCCTTAGACATAAGGGTTCCGCTTAAGTAGCCTAGACATAGGACCTTAACCCGAGGTTGCGACTATTTCCATCCTAAAACTAAGATATCTCTCATAATAGACATATTAAGGAATGTCTTAGGACTGTGAACTTGCTTAGACATAAGTCAAGTGAGAAGCGTAGTCGTTGGTTTCTAAAGTAAAATGCATATTGTCCTTAGCATGTCCTTGATTCTTTGTTCGCTAACTTGAAGTAATTCGGGCTAGGTTTTATCATTATAAGTCCAAATCCCAAATCCAAAACCATTATTTGTGACCACTTCCCATTTTACAAGAATTACTCATTTCAACATTCACTATTCTTTAAAACTTTAGAGTTTGGAAATTATGTAGAAGTCCTTGAGGATCGATACTTGGATACTCCATCCATTTTATATTACTCTGACAGGTGTGCGCTTGCATCTATATAATTATTACCACGCTTAGTGCGTGCGTTCAGCATAACCACCAGTCAGTGTGTGCCTAAGAAATGGGGCATGAGTGTAGTGGAAAGTGCAAAGAATGAGTTCATATGCATGAGGACATTGATCGGATGGCGTACATGTATGGACTACTGTAAGCTGAACAAAGCCACAAAGAAGGACCACTTTCCTCTCCTTTTTATTGATCAAATGCTGGAGAGGCTAGCAGGTCAAGAGTATTACTGCTTTTTAGATTGTTACAGTGGATATAATCAGATTACAATAGCTCCTCAAGATCAGCAGAAGATGACTTTTACATGTTCCCACGGAACATTCGCTTTCAAGCGGATGCCGAGCTTTGTAATGCCCCAGCAATGTTCTAGATGTGTATGATGGCCATCTTTTGTGACTTGGTAGAATCAGTGGTAGAGGTGTTTATGGATGATTTTTCGGTGTTTGGCATGTCATTTGCATAATGTTTGGAAAATCTGAAGACAGTGTTGCAAAGATGTGAAGAAACAAATCTAGTCCTGAATTGGGAGAAGTGTCACTTCATGGTGCATGAAGGAATTGTGCTAGGGCACAGAGTCTCCAGCAAGGGCATAGAAGTGGACAAGGTAAAGATTGAGGCAATCGAGAAATTGCCCCCACCTGTGATTGTCAAGGGCATTCGCAGTTTCCTAGGGCATGCTGGTTTTTATCGTAGATTCATGAAGGATTTTTCATAAATCTCTAAACCTTTCTGTTCTTTGCTTGAAAATTATAAATAATTTAACTTCACATATGAATGTTTGCAGGCTTTTAATACGCTAAAATATGTTCTCACCCATGCACTGATAATAACAGCTCCAGATTGGAACCAGCCCTTCGAATTAATGTGTGATGCCAGCGACTATACTGTGGAAGCAGTCCTTCGTTAACACAGAGGGAAGTTGTTGCATCCGATATATTATGCCAGCAAAACCCTGATAGAGGCGTAGATTAATTCACCACAACTGAGAAAGAGCTTTTAGCAGTGGTGTTTGCATTTGAGAAGTTTCAGGCATATCTGGTAGGATCAAAGGTGATTGTCTACACGGACCATGCAGCTCTGAAATACCTATTGATGAAGAAGGATGATAAATTGAGGCTAATCCGCTGGATTTTATATTGCAAGAGTTCGATATAGAGATCAAGGACAAGAAAGGAATGAAAAACTTGGTTGCTAACCACTTTTCCAGGTTTCCCAGTCTAGGAAGCTCCAAGCATGAGATAGAAATTAGAGGAACCTTTCCAGACAAGCATGTGTTGGCAATTGAAGTCCTGAATGAAGAAGAGGAACCATGGTTCGTAGATCTAGCCAACTATGTTGCCAGTGGAATTCTGCCAGCAGATATGAACCAGCAACAGCTAAAAAGGTTTCTGTACGAGAGTAAATTCTACATGTGGGATGTCTCATACCTTTATAGGATTGGCTAAGACAAAGTGATTAGGAGATGCATTGCCAATGTTGAAGCTCAACAGGTGCTGGCTAATTGCCATTCTGCACCATATGGTGGACACTTTTGAGGGAAGCACACGGCAGCAAAAGTTTTCCAGAGCGGATACTTGTGGCCCACCATTTTCAAGGATGCATACGAGTTAGTGCAGCATTGCAACGAATGTCAAAGATTTGGAAATATTTCCAAGAGGTTAGAGATGCCTCTCACATACATCTTAGAGGTGGAGCTTTTCGATGTATGGGTCATGGACTTTATGGGACCATTCCCTCCATCCAATGGAAACCTTTTCATTTTGTTGGCAGTCGACTATGTATCAAAATGGGTCGAGGCAGTGGCATGCGCCAACGATGATGCCAAAGTGGTTGCCAAGTTTTTACACAGGCATATATTCATAAGGTTTGGCACACCCAGAGTTGTGATCAGTGACAAAAACTCCTACGTCATTAACAAAGTTGTAGCATCTCTCCTTGCTAAGTATAACATCAGGCACAAAGTATCCGCAGCTTATCACCCCTAATCGAATGGGTAAGCTGAGATATCTAACAGGGAGATCAAGAGCATTTTGGAAAAAGTTGTTAACACAAATCAAAAGGATTGGGCGATGAAGTTGGATGACGCATTATAGGCTTATCACACAGCCTTCAAGACACCTCTGGGCACGTTTCCATACAAATTGGTTTTTAGGAAACCCTACCATCTTCTGTTGGAGCTGGAGCATAAGGCTTTTTTGGCTGTGAAAAAGTTAAATCTGGACTATGCTGTAGTAGGAGATATTCGCCGCTTACAATTGCTAGAGCTTCAGGAATTTCGCTGAGACGCATATGAGAATGCCAAATTATATAAGGAAAAGACGAAGCAATGGCACGATGCAAGAATCAATCCTAGGAAGTTTGTAAAAGGACAACAAGTGTTGTTGTTCAATTTAAGACTCAAACTCTTCCCAGGAAAGCTTAAATCGAGATGGTCAGGTCCATTTTTGGTCTCACATGTATTTCCTCATGGAGCAGTTAAAGTACAAGAAATGGATTTAGGAAGAGAATTTACAGTGAACGGGCAGAGGCTGAAGCATTTCTTTGACGGTAGCATGGTGAGAGATGCTGGAGCTCACCAGTTTGCCACAGACTAAGATATCAACGAAGGAATAAAGGGAGTAGGATTTAATGCTTAATCATTTTATTCCTCTAAAGCTTTAAATTAGAAGTTCAGGTATTTAGTTGTTTCATTTACATTTGTGAACTTTAATTCGTGTTAATTTTATTTTTAAAGGGGGAATCATTAAGAATCAAGATTGAGTGGACTACATTCAAAAGTAAGCTGCAGTGATGACAACGTGATGTCGCTGGCACAAAAGGATAAGGCAGGAGGGAGCGTTGGGACGTGGCAGACATGCAGGTGTGTATTCATGGCAAATTCGGCTCCTAAGGAAAAAGGTAAGTAATGATTTCAATTTCAGGGAAGAGATATTAATTATTAAGATTTTGGGGGATATTTTTTTCAATTTTTGGGGGAAATTTTTCAATTGCAATTAATTAAAGAAAATTGTGGGAAGATATTCCTTAATGGCACACAACCATTTTCTGTTTTCCTTTTTAAGACCCACGTTTTCTACACTCTTCTCCCCCACTATGCGCCATAACTGTCTCCCTTCCCTTTTAAGTTCCCCAAATTCTCATCCTCTTTCCAAACATCGAAAACCCTAGCATCGCCATGCGTCGCTTCAAGCATAAGGCAAATCACAAGAGGGCGTTGAAGCTGGAGCTCTCTGCCAGTTCAGGGTCCAGCAGCGAGTTCAAGGAGGCTGACAAGACGATTCCACCACAAGGACGAGCTTCTGCCGCCTCCGCTACCTGTCATTAGCCCTCGGGTAAGTTTTCCAACCCCTGCTGCCTCTCTCTCTCAAGCCCAGCCAGACAACCCATTGCCTGCTAGCGATAACCCATAAACCTTTGCCCCTGCTGCCTCACTTACTGAACCACCCTCCACTGCTAAAACTTCACCCCTCCACCCACCCTTACGCCTATTTCACAACTCCCAGCCATCCCCACTTCCACATCTACTATCCCTCCGCCCATCCTCATCGAAGAAATCCACCCACCAATATTCTCCAAATCCACACCGACCAAAGGTCCTGCTTCGCGAACCCGCAAAAGCAAGCGCCCAACCCATTCACTCATAAGCCTCAGCCCTGCTAAGAAGAAAAAAGCACCAAAAGCACCTTCATCGCCCCTAGCCAAAGCGAAATCGACTAAATCCGCTTCCTCATCTGAGGGGAAGTGCCGCAGTCGAATGACTTCTGTTTTGCAAGTACCACCAACCCCAGGCTCCATAAAGCACATCAACGTTGTCTCTGCAGGCCAAGCTGCCTTTTAGAAATTCGTGGACCCGGAGGCGAGGGCCAACTACAGGATGATTAAGACTAGGAACTTTTATTTGGAGAAAGGGTTTATAGACGTGGAGATGCCCTAGTTTGTGAGGGATGGAGCTGCGCGAATGAAGTGGGGCATTTTTGTACTCCCCCTATGCTGGTTTTGCCAAAGCTGGTGACGGAATTTTACTTGAATTTTGACCCGGACAGGGTGGCCCGTACAACGGTGAGGTAGGTGGAGGTAAACTGGACACCGAAGCAGATTAACAGACTCCTTAACCTGCCAAGCAGCCCACAATCTGAATTTAATGAGCTGATCTAGCAGCCTTCTATGTGTGAGCTTGACCATGCTCTACAGCTTGTAGGGATCGAAGGTGCTGTTTGGCAGGTAACTAACGAAGGTGCCCGCTCCTTGAAGTCTGGTCAGCTCACAGGCGAAGCCAACGTTTGGGTCTACTTCGTCAAAAGTCGGGTCATGCCTACAATGCATGATTCGTCTGTTATGAAGGATAGAGTCCTTTTGTTGGCATGCATCTTGGAGAACCGCTCAATTGATGTAGGACAGCTCATCCACCGAGAAATTGGCCAATGCGCAACGAAGAGAACCAGAGACCTGTTCTTCCCTAGTCTAATCACCAAGCTTTGCCTTCACAGAGATGTGCCCGTCCTTGATGACGAAGAGCCCCTAAAGGACAAGCTAGTGATAGACAAGAGCACAGTGGAGCGGTTGATGAGCCAGGACCTTGCTCGTCATGGAGTTGTGCCAAACGTGGCCATCAATGAAATAATGTCCCAGTTAGTCAAAATGCAGAAGCAGTTGTCGCAAATAGAAGAGGCACAGTCAGCTTCTGTGGAGAAGGCAAATAAGAGGGACGCAAGCATCCTAGCGACATTAGAGTGTATCAAAGCGGCAGCACCATACACATCCACTATGCCGGACAAACTGAAGGAACTGTTGGAGCGATCTGGCAACTCTAAAGAGGAAGATCAGCCCACGGGCGACTCTTCAGAGAGAGAAGAAAGTGAAGGAGAAAGTTCTGTCTGACCCCTAAAAGGAAGTTCCTGTCTTTTTGTTCTTGACAAACCCCCCCCCCCCCCCCACCACCCTCCCCATTTTATTTTAAATTTCTAGTTAGATTTTAATTTATGCATTTTTCAATTTTCGCGTTTAAATTTATGTTTTTCCTGTTATTGTCTAGTAGTTTTAATTGCAATTCCAGTTTCTTCTTTTTATTTTGATAGTCAGATGTGAACCCCCCCCCCCCCCAATAAATTAAATCAAAATTAGAAGTTCTGGAAGTATATGTGTTCTCATCTTCTGTCTTTTGCCCCGCCTTTTGTGCTCAGTACGCAGTTTTCCTGTTCATGCTGGAGCATTTTAATGTAGTTATCTTTCTTTTGTTCACCCTCTGGTTCATGTTTGCCTGCCCATGCCCTAGCATCCCTCTAGCAGTACTGGCCTCAGGTAGCGCTTACTTGAGGGAAGAATTTTAATGGTCATCTATCCAAAGCCAACCCTAATCTTTGTATAGCTAGCCTGGACCTCTTCTTTTAGATCCCCCTTGGATGATAGTATTAACCCTCCACACTCATGTATATATCTTGATAGCGAACATCCTTGTATTTCTCATTTTACATTCGCTTTAAGTTTGAGGGTATGCTAGAGCGTTACATCCTAGATGTTCTTAGTCGCATTGAGGACAATGCAACCTTTTAAGTTTAGCAATTGTACAGAACCATGAATCTTTCTAAACCTGTAATTCAGCCTAAAAAAAACATCAATAAATCAGGGGCTAGTAGCCCGCATCCAGAGCATAAAGAGGCTGCAGGATTAGGAAGGGCTAGTAGGCCATGGTTAAAGAAGCCCAAGTTAGTAGTGCAAGGTTTAAAGGTTTAGGCTAGTGAAAGAGGCTTGAGAAAGGAATCCCTAGGAGAAGTTAAGCTTGAGGTTGGGAAGTATAAGGAAGCTAAAGTTGGGTAGTTAGCGTCTTCTAGAGTGTGAACAAACATAAGCTTCTTTCATTTTTTTGCTCTAGTTGAAGTACTTAGTAGAGTATGTAAGTTCTATGCATTCTTGATGAAAATGAAAGGTTGAGGCATATGGCAGGTTGCTTGAAGTACAGATTTCTAACACTTTTCGTTGGTGAAAATGGGAAAATTGCATGTTCTTGCTTGGGGACAAGCAAGATTTTAAGTTTGGGGCGTGATAACTCTAAAAAATATAGTTATTCTGGTGATTATTTGGGTGAAAATATGCATTAAAATGTCAAAGTGTATCGGTTTTAGGTCATAAATAGCATGAATAATGTTAAAATGTGAATTCTTAGCTAAATATTCTTAGTCTTTAGAGCTTTGACCAAAAATAGCATAAAATATCGTATTTTTTGTTCATTTGCACAGGTTTGTAAAGAAAAGCTAAACTAGGAAGAAAGTGCTGAACCAGAGAAGAGAAGTCAGGGTATTTTCAAGACAGGGAATTTTAAAGCTGGAGCAAAGCGATGCTAGAGCATAGAGTTACTGCACAGTTACATCAAAACACGAGATTTACCCATGTTCGTACAAACTCCAGTCGGGTGCCCTAAAAACGGAACCCGATATTTAAAGGATGTTTTGCCCTACCCGGCAGACACACAGATCCCAAGAGAGACAAAATTTGAGAGCTAAAAAGACAAGAGGAGCGAATATCTCCATTTTTGGGGGCGATAACTGACGACAGAAAGAGGAGGCTCACCTGCTTCGACGAGTTGTCTGCTTCTTCTTCTCTGCTTCTTTTTGCTGCTTCCTTGAATTGGGTTGTATTCTCCTTTCTTCCATTTTGTTTTCTTAGCCCATTTTAGCTAAACCCCATCTTGGGGGCGATTTACATGTTGTAACTAACTTGATATTGAACCTCTAGCTGCTACATCTATTTTTTAATAAAGTTGTTTTGTATTTCTTCAATCTGTTGGGTGTGTTGCCCTAAACTCGTAGTTTGTATTTTGTAAAAACAAATGTCTATTTAATAAATTTTTATTCAATAAATTTGTTGTTGAATCATAGCTTTGCATTGTCCAAAATCCAATAAACTAAACATCCATGGTTATTTATGATGTAATCGGGACAGTATATATACGGGGTATATATTTGATATACCCCTGATATATGAATGGATAATATCCCGTGAATAACCTAAAGGGTCTATAGTATATGGATAAGGCTGGGTACCTTATCCTGGCAACACTATGGATACGGCCCACTCTGTAAAGGTTACAAACGACTCGATCCATGTCGTTCGTGTGGAGACATGCGAGTGGGGGTATCCTGTACAATGAGTTTGTATAAGACCGGACCGCGAAATAGGCAATCTTTAGGTGTAACACCGTTAACTAATAGATTGCTATTTCTTAGGATGACCAGGCAACTCATTCTCAATCCTGAGTGAGTTATGGACTCCTGCCCGTAAGGGCTCGTCTTTTGATCTGTATAGGTGAGAGTGGCCCGAGTCGCCGACTCAACATTCCTACCATTTTGGGGACGAGACCGAGTGGGGCGCTGGAAACATAACTTCATAAGATGAAATTCACTCCTCCCCGACTTTAGGGGAGTAGATGAGTGTTCCCATAAATGCTGACTCCGGGACTTGAACAAGGGGCCCCACCCTCTCACTGGCCGAGAGGGACTTCCGGTTATTGGTTGGACCATAACCGGGTTGTTCATTAGAGGAGCAGTGTTGTTTAAGGAGTAAGATGTAACTGAGGGGTAAAACGGTAATTTGACCTAACTTGAGTTACGAACACTCGTGAAGGATTGACTCATCATTAATGGTCATATATCCATGGACACGAAAACATTCTGCAGTGAGAAGAGTGCAACTGCGAATCTTTAGTGGAATGACCCGTAGTTAACGAATCTAGATTAACTCGGTCAAAGAGTTTGACCGATTAATCTTGCATCGTTGGAGCTTCGGATGTGTAGGTCCATTAGGTCCCCTTGCTAGCTCATAACGGGTAAAACGAGGATCAAGTTTTTGGAAGAATTTGAATTGTTCAAATTACTTAAGGGATTATATGTATATTGATACATTACAATATATAGTTAATTGTGAATTAAAACTATATATTATGAGAGATATTATTTGAATGAGATTCAAATAAAATTAATATGAATAAGATTCATATTAAAACTATAGGTTAAAAATAATGTGCAGAAGATGTACATTAAAACTATAGCTTATATGAGAGTAATGTTTTAAAATATGATTCTAATTTTATAATAAATAATTAAGTGTTAATTATTTATGTATATATATATTTATTAATTATTAATTGGATTAATAATTAATTATATTAATTAATTTGATTAATTAATTTTATATATATATTAATTATTATTATATATTATAAATATATATATATATATATATATTAATATTATTATTATTATTATTATTATTATTAATATTATTATTAATATTAACTCCCCTGCAAAATTTCAGGGGAGTGGGGGGTTCTATGACGTGGGGAGTTACCCCACGTCATTGTTCTTCTTCTTTAATGGTTGAAGAAAACAGAACAGAGATAGTGGAAAAATAAGCATCCCTAGATCTCTCTCAAGAAGCTAACTCTCTCCTTCTCGTTCCAAATTTTTGCTCCCACCAGCACGATCCCGAGACCCAAGAGGATAGCGAGGAAGAAATATGGTGGTGTTCGAGGAAAACTAGTTGAAGAAACGTTCTTCAAAGCTAAAGTTTTCTCTGTATTTTTCTTCTGTAAAATTCGGTTTTGTATCCCGAAAATCAGTAACGAAAATCCGTTTCCGCTCTGGGATTCACATCCCTTCACCTATATTGACCTGGGAGGGCTTATAGGTGCTGATTTGCTTTATTGATAATTAGCGCTTTTCTATAGCTTTAGGGATACTCAGGAATGGGGTCCCCTAATCATGCCTAGAGCTTGCGTTTGTTGCTTGGGTATCTAGCAATGGAAGTTATACTTACTCATGTTTGGGGTGTCTCGGAAGGGAACCGAGTCAAGCTGGCATTAATAGATGTTAGTAAGCTAGAGGGTAGGTTGATAACCTGTGAAAGTATACTGAATCTCCCCCACCTTTTCCATATTTGTTAACACTTCATTATCGCTTTCTGTGCTAGAGCTTTTTCTTATTGACAGCTTCGAAAATCATGTCTGTTGCAACGTCTGTTTTCATTGTTATTTCATTTCTTTTAGATAATTTCCATACACCAAACTCTTTATTTTTTCTTTATTGGTATCTACACATATAGTTAAAATATCATCCAAAAATTCTTGTGGATACGATCTCGTTACATACTACAACCGACGATTTCGTGTATACTTGCATGTCTTGTCAGCACAGTTGTGTGGATGCAACATTTGTATTAGTAGATTTGGACGAATTTCCCTTTGAAGGTCAAAAGGTCAAAACCGAAGAAACACTATTTTTGAAAACAGTGACTCAACAGTGTTCACTTTTCTTGATGGCGTGAGCTTGTCTTAAATGGGATTGGCTCCAAACCAATTGGAAATAAAACTAGACTCACAAAGGAAGGTTATGGTAGGCTGCAACTAAGTTTGCTTGTGTGAGGATGGTCGTGCAATGTTTCAAAATCGGACAATATTGTTTGTTGTTGGTAGCAGTACACTGTTTTGGAGCAATTGGACTATTCCGTGAATTTGAGGTACTTGCTCTCCGAATTTTGGTCTAAAAATTGGTGTGGAAATCAATAAGCTACCAAGGATTAAGAAAAAGTAAGCTTCACTCAAGGAGAAATTCAAAAGGAAGTCGTTGGAGTGGCTGAAAGTGAGGGAAAAGCTGTTTTAGCTACTGTTCTTCTTGTTGTAGACCTCTTTGTCTTCCTTTTCGTTTTTGCCCAACCAAATGAACTCTAAATTATCTGAAACTTTCCAGATCAAAACTATACTAAAAGAGCTTCAAAATGGTCCAAATTTCACGTTATTTTGTTGGTGCATAAAGTTACAAGCAATACAAGTTGTAGCAATTGAAAAATCACAATTGTGTAGAAAAATCACAGCAACAAACTTCTTTTTTTTCTATTTCTTCTTTTTTGTTTTTTTCTTATGTCTTTTTTTTTTCTACTTCTTCTTCTTCTCTTCCTTTTGTTTTCTTTTTTCCTTTTTTTATTTTTTTTTTGTTTTAACTACAACACACTTAAAACATAAACACAATGTAAGAAAGTAGGTAACATAGAAGCTCAACAAACACCTCTTGATTAGCAAGCAATGGTTGGAGCTTGAAAGAAAAGTTGGAAAGCAAGTAAAGATAGATGGATAAATGGAGATATGTCTCATCTAGAGCCAAAGATCTGATACCAAATGATGTACTCAACCCTACCACAAGTGGCTTAGGCAACCTTTGTAAGAACAATCACCTCTTAGAAACACATGACAACACCTAATACACGCACAAAGAACCACCAAGGGAAAGAAGATGAGACTTACCTTGAAGGTCAAGGTTTTCGATAGAGAGAACTTTTCTAAATCCAAAGTGAAACACTCCACAAGTTTGATGACCAACTAAACTTGCATGTTTCAAGGGTTTTGTGCAACTAGATCAAGATGCACCAATTGGTCACGATTTTTGGAGCAAAGAAAAAAGCTGAATGGTTATTTTCATTTATCAATAATTCACCCTCTCAAATGTACAAGAAGAATCCTATAAATAGGAAACTTTATTTTCCCTAAAATAAAAGGAAAAAGACTTTAACTAAATCCAAACTAAACTAGTTACAAAGGGGCATAACTAAGTTACACAAAATGAGGGGTTTCTCTAAATGGGCCTCTAAAGTGCATAAAACCCCACTCTTGGGCCTAACCTATTAAATAAATTATACATGGAGTCCAAAAGAATGTTATAATACTAATTACATGAAAACACTACTTGAATGCTCAATCCCTAAATAACCCCTAAATTGGAGCTCTCATGTTTGGTGTCTTCATGTTCCCTTGAAGCTTATTTCTCCATTTGTTCTCCTTCCTTAGAAAGCTTGATAATCCACATGTTGAAGTGGATATCTCCTTCTTCATCGGTCAGCCCTCATGACATGATAGATGTGTGTTGCTTGAAGCATATCATTTTCAATTTCATCAAATTGAACATTATAAATTAGATACTTGTTCAACTTTTACTATTTATTAATTTATGTTATGTCACTCATTAATTTTAGTAATTTGATAAAAATCAAGTTTTCGTCGTATAAGTTTTACTAGTCACACAAAATTGACTGAAATAACCCCACCAAAACTTACAAATCAACCAAAAGAAAATCTAAACTAATGTTCTTTTGTTTGAATCTTATAGATTTCTTGTCAAATATATGTTTTATAATTCATTTCACTTGTATAAGAATAACTTTTAACCATTTTCAAATGAAAGTCCATTAGAGGGTAAGATTATAACATTTATCCAAATTTAGTGTACGGCTTATTGAAATTGAAAGTTTAAGGTAAATTTTATTATATATTGCAACGTTAAGAATAATTTTTTCTAGTCAAATTTATATCATATTGTGCCGCTGATATTAAAGTCTGGATCCACCACTATGGTCATTATTCAAGTAATAAAGTATTTTTCAATTTATTTGATGAACTATCCATCAGTCTTGTGGATGGTGTTCTCAATTGATTAACGTAAACAACCTCGTAATAATGAACATAGAACAAAATAACAATCATATAAACAACAAAAGTCATAATTAATTCGAAAAAATGGGAAGAACTTGACTGGTTATCAAATTCATGCAGACTATGTTAGGCTATTCCAAATTGGGTGGGGACAAGCAAAACATGAATTTTATTTAAGGGAGAGAAATTTTCTATGGAATGAGAAGAGATGGAATGGTAAATAGTGTTGGGTCTCAACATTTTAAACGGCCCAATTTACTTAAGCTCATTACTTGTGGATAAGTATTAACTTACTTGAAACAAAAGAAGAAAAAAACCCAAATATAGAAATATGTGAATTGTTGGGCAAGCTTTCTGTATGGTGTGGTGTGTGCCAGTGGGTCTCAGCCGAACAAAAAAAAAAGGAATGGTACTTCTATGGATGTGCACGAAGAAGGTAATAGAGAGAGAGCAAAAGAACTTCCATTGTTGGAGGAAAATTGTGCAAGAGCCGAAGAAGAAGAAGATGAGGTTGTTTTCTTTGCCGGTTCGTTGTTGATTCATTTTACTCATGTTTCATTTGGGTTTCTTCGTGTCGTCTTTGCCTGTGAGACCTCTCCTTGCTTTTTTGATTTCGTCTTTGGTAGATGAAGGGTATTTTGTGTACCGATTGTTAGTCAGGCTCTCGTCTAATGTATTTTGTTGTATCCTCTAGTTGCGACTAGGGAAGAAATCTTGTGTAACCAATTATATTTTATAGTGGATGATTTTCGTAGCTGTCTCGTGATTTTTCCCCTTACACTTAGGGGTTTATTGAGATTTTCTCTACCTTTAAAAAGATTAGAGACTCGCACGGTCACAAGTAATACTCGGAAGTAATCGAGGGTCGAATCCTCAGGGACTTGTTGCTTTTCAAAACAATTTTTAAGAGGTGAACGGTTCAAATATGCAATTGTGAGTTAAGAAGAAAAATAGTGGTGAAATGTTGTTGTTTGGGGTTTTAACTAATAAGCAATTTAATGAAACTCAACCTCCTTGTCTCCTGTCTTAGTTTTGATGCAAAACATGGAAAACACACTATGTTGGGAAAATACACCAGGCACAATTCCTGACTTTTTTTGGGATTTGAGTTCTACTCTTTCACCACCGCTTTTGGTTGCTGCAGAGGCTAGAGTAACCTACATTCATATTCCTATGTGAGATTACAATCCTACAGAATATCTACCAACTCATTCGCATTACCAGTCAGAGGGCCTATACCTAGGACCATGTTTTATGCACTTATTCCTAAGTCACATCCCATATTGGTTTCCTATTATTTTACCTAACTCACCTTTCCGAAGGTTGGGCTTTGGTGTATAAATCAAGTTCCCACTGGCCAAATGGAAAAAAGACGTAAAGAGAAGTTTTTAGAAACCAACCCAAAAAAGTGTCAGGCGCAATCTGGCCAAAATCCCGAGCGTGTTGAAAATCAAATCATTTTACTAAGGCATTCCACAAGGAGGTTGATAACTAATTGAGAACATAATTAAATGTAAGTAAATGCACGAAAACATAAAGAAAGTATTTTTCATTGAATTTAAATTATTTAATAAGCCGTACAAGGAGTTCTCGTTTGACCCTCTTCTCTCTCGAGCGTGAGGGGAGTTGAAACTCGCTAAAGAACTTTAAAAGAATGGAATGAACAAAGAACGGAAGTAAGAACTTGAATTAAAAGCAATACAAAAGGTAAAAGCGTGAAAAGCAAATAAATGAACAACTAGAACATGAACATAAACCCTAAAAACGTGTTCTACAACTAGAGAGCATCTAAAAGAAGATGAAATGAAGCTTAGAATGGATGATTTGCTCAGGGATGGATGACTTCCTTTTATAGCACCATAGGTTGGTTGAAACTCCCCTCCATTTTAGATGGAAAAGGGTTGAGATTCGCCTAACCACCTCACTTGGACTTGGACTCACGGTTTTGAATATGTGGGAAATGTCCTCCTTGTCCTTCATTAATCAAACCGTGCATTTTGACAAATTGCACTCCAAAAATGTTCCGAGCGCAATTCTGCAAAAAGAATTCTGTTATTTTCTTCCAACTTTGACTGCAATTATCTCATATTTTTTCTGAAGTACCATACTTTGACTTTTATGCAGAAATAATCTATGTATGTTCTACTTTAAGAATATGTGATCCTTTTTGGCAAATAATAATTGAAAATGGGTCAAAAATGTGGTCAAACAAAGCTACCAATACATGTTTTTGCAGTAAAAAGTCAACCCTAACACACAAACTTAGCCATTTGTTTGTCCTCAAGCAAAAACAACAACAACAAATCTAAAACAATCAACATGCTAAAAATATGAATGATCAACAATCCAAATGTTCTAAGTAAATGAATCATACAAGTCTCAGGAAAGGCTCCACAAGCTAAACGTCCTAACTTTACTCTCAAGCCAACAAACCATAGACCATCCTTTGTTTTGAAAATAAAAACGATTCTAAATCCTCTTCTTTTCTAAAACACAAAACTCTTTTACAAAACCATGGAATATGCACACTTCCATTTTGATTCAAAAATTTTAACATCATGTGAACCGGCTACTAGCCCCTAAGGTTTTCAACACATTAACATCGGTTTCAAACCACTACCGCCATAGAAACTTGTTAGGTAGCAACCCGGCATAAAATGATGTCGACAATGGTTTTCACGAAGTCACCTTAATATGTAAACTACCACCCTCTAAGATGCTAACGCCACCCATTTAAAGAAAATGAATGTCTATAGCGGGACTCGTGAAAAAGTAAGTGTGTTTTCTTTCCTCTCATGTTTATTACCACTCTTTTCTTACTCTCACTTTTATTTTTCTTTTCCCCAATCTTATTTTCACTCACGACACTTTTTTGACTTGCTTTTCTTCTTTTGTACTCTTTTTTCATACTCTTTCTTTCGAAAAACATTTCTTGCATATGACTCTTTTTGCATAAGACTCTTTTATTGCTTGCATTTTCTTTCTTGACTATTTTTCCAAAACATAAAATTTATTTTCTTTCTTAAAACAAAAAGACACACACTGTCCTCCCCCCCCCCCCCCCCCCCCAAACATAAGGGAAGTAATGTTCTCACTGAGGAAAGAAATTTTGAGAGATGCAAAATTTTGGCACAAAAAGGACAAGGACTTCTAAAGCAACGAAAAAGTTAAGGTTTCAAAACAAAAAGAAGCATAACATAGTTTTATAACCAAAACAAAAAGAATGGAAAATGACTTATGGCTTGATCATAAAACTAGGAAATCTAACTTATTCATGCCTTTAAGAATCCTCATCGACATCATACAAAAACAAAGAACAGAGGAAAACATTTCATTAAAAGGATGAACATGTTGAGAGCTTAGAAAAGATGCATTGAAGAAGCTAAAGACAAACTAGTAGCTAAAACAAGGAAGCATGCAAGCTTGAACTTTAAACATATGCAAAAACACACTTTATAAACATTTCTAACAGCACAACATCCCAACACTAACCTAAAACAAAAACTAAACTAAACAACCTATCATGCAAACTAAAAGAACAAAAACAACCTACACAAACTAACATGCAACTAAACAATCTAACATACAAAATCAAGATCCAAATATTAAAACAAAAGGAGGAAGATACTTCCATATTCATCATCGGAAGAGTCATCATCGGTGGAATCGGTAGGAAGACGGGAAGAAGATGGTAAGTCGGCCGCAAGTTCATTGGGGAAGAAGGTGCTTCATCACCGTATATCTTCTTGAGGAAAGCACATGTGGCACGTTGAGTAACCAAAAGAAGCCCATACTTGTGCTTAAGCTCATCATATTGCTCCCTAGTCACCACCCCTCGGGTCTCGGGATCCGCAGCGGTAATGGGAGAATCTTCCTCTTGAACAATGGAATACCCCCGAACTCTCATAAGGTATGTGAACCGCTTCTTGGGTGTCACAACATTGGCATCATCGGCCTCCACTCCCGCCTGCAAGCATAACTCAGTTATTAGTCCAGGAAAAACAAGAGGACCTACCATTTTCTCCGAGCAACTTCGTATCTCGTTTCTTATGAGCTCCCAAAAGTTGAACTCAATGCCGTTCACCCTATTGCGCTTAATGGAGGAATCGTGAGAAGTGGGTATCAACCAGTTCTTCACCACATACGTCCAAACCGTCGCTTGCTCATTGATGTCAAAGGGCTTTAAGGAAAGCTTCCCCGTGGTTGAGACGGTCCATGTCTTGTGTGGTCTACAAATAAGCCTACGCGCCTCCTCCACTTTCTCGTCCGACGGATGCACCAAAATCTCATTACCTATGACATTAAAAACATCCAACAAACCATAGTGAGTATTAATAATGGAAGGCGAGAATTTTACTACTTTACCCTGTACTCTCACTATATCTCCTAGGTTTGGGTTGATGGCATTGTAAAACTCTTTGACTAAGGCCTCGGATACATGCACAGTTGGGGCAAACAATGACTCCCAACCGTTCTCCACAAGCCTTCTCCTAACATATTTCGGCACGGGCTCTTGCACTTCATCAAAGCCCCTCTCAAGTAGAATTTCACATAATGTGAAGTTGGACCTTCGCACCTCCAATCTCACCCTTTTTACTCTTGATGGTGTTTGTTCAGTAGAATTGGGCTCCTCTTAATTGGCTTGCTCAAGTGGCTCTTCTACTCCTCTTTGCACCATAGCCCTTTCGGCCTTTTTAGATGCCCCAACCTCGGCTTCTTTTTGTGCAACCAAACATGCTACAACGGCTCGGGTCCTAAGCCTAGAAATTGAGTGCAATTTCTGCCACTTTCTTCTTCTTTTGTGTTTTCTTCACTACTTCAGTCAAGCTCACCTCCTCATCTAAAGTCTCTACAATAGCAAAAAAAATTTTGGGTCAGAAACATTCAAACTCGACAAAGGAAGGGTCTTACCTTGTGAAGAAGAGGAAGATGATTCCTCCATGGCCTCACTAGGGACATCCACAGGACCAGATGTTCCTTCTTGCTCTTGTGTAGGGGGCTCCACATCATCTTGCTGATATTTGTGCACCGGAGTTCGTACTCTCACTCCATATTGAGAGACATCGTCATTGTCTTTTTCGTCTTCATACTCATCTCCATGCACTTCTTGGGGTAATTATCCAAGATCTTCATCCTCTCCATCAACATTCAATTGTTCTTGTGCTACCCCACTATTTCCATCATCTTCCAATGGATCTTCTGCCCTTGCTTCATTCAACGCCACCAAAATTTCGACAATTTTCAGCGTTGTCCTTTCTTGTTCTGAATCATAAAAAACTAGGGGCTTTTTAGTCAAGATAGGATCTGGAAAAGATGGAGACAAAATACCTTGAGGAGTGGTCGGTGGAGTCTCATCCATAATTGCGCCAGGCACAATTTGGCATTAAATTTCGACTGTGGCCGAATCTGAATGCTCCAAGGGCTTCGTGTCGTGTTCTGAGTCTCCACTAACCTATTCTTGACCTTCAACATGCACAGCAACAGTAGTGGAAAGAGAAGGAGGGATAGACACTTCTAAAGACTCGGAAACGGGGTTATCTTGAGAAGAATTCACCCTACGACGTATGCTCATGCTATTTAACTCAAACTGAATCTCCTCACTCACTTTCTTTGAGTTTTCCATGAATTCTTGACATTTTATGTTTAGTTCCTCAATTTTTGCATAAACCCTCTCATTCTCTTTATCCCTAATTTCGTTATTTTTATTGCACATTTCCGCTCTCTCATGAAGTCTAGCGATTTCCTCATATAAGGCAGTGCCTTTTTCCTCTAAAGTTTTATTTTTTCGAAGATAGACTTTACTAACTCCTCCAAATTTTTTCTCACTATAACCTTCTTTATTAACCCTAGCATCATTAAATTCCATATTAATTTTTTTAGAATTTGTACCACCTATGGATAGATTTCTCCTAGGGTTCATTCTTATAGCTTCCTCATATCTTCTTATTTGTTCCCTAGGATCAAAAACTAGTTTTTCATTAGAAATCCTAGGAGGTTCAAGAGGAATCATACCCGATTTAGTTGGTGGAGGCAACAAGACTCTCTTCTTCTCATTCTTTTTGATCGTGTGGCTTGGAGGAAGATGAACTTTCAATGGTTCTTGATCTTGCTTCACGATCAACAGTGAAAATCTCTCCAATAAACCCTAAAGGTGTCAAAAAAGAGAGAGATGAGAGAGACTTTGAGATTCTTTGAGATTTCTTGAGATTTCTTGAGAGAATATTTAAAAACAAGTGAGAAAATCTTGGTGAAAATCGTCAATGGGGTGTTTTGAAATCCCATGGCTTTTTGTTTTATGTTTTAAAACATATTAAAAACATAATTGGGTATAAAATTGTACCTCATTTTGATTTAAAAACAACCCAAAGCCCATTTAAACATAACCCACATAAATCCCACGAAAGCCCTAATCCATAACTCAAAAATCTAATTTTTTTTCTCTTAAATTATGCCTGGCTCAATTTTGACGAGAGTCAGATCTTGATCCTGAAAAATTCAAATGCAAAAACAAAAATTAGATTTGGAATCTATACAAAAAAGCCTTAAAGAAAGTGTAAAAATTTCGCAAAAAGAAGACAAAAAAATATTTTACACAAAAAAGCCCTCAACACGACCGATGGACTGTTTTCACTGTTTTTTTTTTTTTTTATGATTAGGCATGCTTAACAAGTAGACAGTAGTTTTAGCAGCAGCAAACAAGGCATGAAGTATGATAAGGAGCCTTGGGTCCATATAATTTTAATGCTTATATGACTCTAACTTGTAAGACTAAACATGATATATGTTATCCACAAAACATCTCAGCATGCTCTCCAGCTTATGCAAATATTTCTACCTAGAAAATATCATGACTAAGCACATATGAACAAAACAACACTATATCAACAACGAAACAAGGGTTAGAAAACTCCCTCAATTAATCCGATGAGTAAAACAAAAAAAAGGGCCACCAAAAGGCGCTTTTTCTAGGCATTCCATATTTAAGTCTTGTTTTATTCCTTCTTATAGAATAATGCTCACTGCTCTTTGCCTTATGCCTTGCTTATTTTCTTGGGAACTCCAATCCTGTACTAAGAAAATCAAATTATTAAAACGTTCAGGACATAATAAAAAAACTGAAAAGTAAACAAACATGACACTAATGTACAAAACTTTCCTCCTATTGATTTTATTTTCAAGAACGTTGGAGGCTTTCAACTTTCACTCATTTCCTCAAGCTCGTTTGATCTCTCTTCTGCGTCTACCATGTCACGGTTTTGCTCCTTCAGAGCACAATATGCTTTAAGGTCTAGCTCGAGGGGTAGGTGACTTACTTGTATGCATTGATTTTTAAAAATTGGAATTTGGGGTGAAACTTCAACGTAGTAACCCTTCATCTGAACCTATCTCATCTTCTCCTATTTCTTCATTTACTTGATCCTTTACATGTTTGGTCAACTTTTCCTTCTTTATGTATTGGGTTATCTCTAAAGAGCATCGAGGAAAAGGGAAAAGCAGTCCAATATTTAGAGGTGATGGGTTTAGGTCCATTGTAACCTCATGCTCCATTACCTCTATCGGTTTCTCGGGTTCAACTTCCTTATTCTTTCATACCTCATTTATTACTTCAGGGATTGGTGGATCATCATTGTCTATTGGGAGCTCAAGTTCGTCATCTTCAAGCTTGCTCCTTTCATTGAATGCCTCACCTTGCTCTTCCATATTGGTAGGCAATGCTTCTGGTGGACTATTCCTCAGCTCATCGGCCACTTGCTCAATTTGGCTATGCAGCCTACGTAACGCTTCATCAGTTCTTGCCATAAAATTTATCATAGTTTGTTCAAGGCTAGAAATTTCCAATAATTGCGTTTGTTCTGGCATCCATGGTTGATTGTATTCCTGTTGAGGTTGTGACGGGAATTCTGGTGGGAATGCATGCTCATACGGATGGAATATACTTTCAGGTTGAATCTCTCCCCAGAGGAAATATGAATGATCCCTCCAATCATGGTTGTATGGATTTGAATAATGGTTGAAATCTTGTTGGTTCCCGAGCGTGTTGAAAATCAAATCATTTCACTAAGGCATTCCACAAGGAGGTTGATAACTAATTTAGAACATAATTAAATGAAAGTAAATGCACTAAAACATAAAGAAAGTATTTTTCATTGAATTTAAATGAATTAATAAGCCGTACAAGGAGTTCTAGCTTGACCCTCTTCTCTCTAGAGCATGAGGGGAGTTGAAACTTGATAAAGAACTTTAAAAGAACAGAATGAACAAAGAACGAAAGTAAGAACTTGAATTCAAAGCAATACGAAAGATAAACGCGTGAAAAACAAAGAAATGAACAACTAGAACATGAACATAAACCCTAAAAACGTGTTCTACAACTAGAGAGCATCTAAAAGAAGATGAAATGAAGCTTGGAAGGGATGATTTGCTGAGGGATGGATGGCTTCCTTTTATAGTACCATAGGTTGGTTGAAACTCCCCTCCATTTTAGGTGGAAAAGGGTTGAGATTCACCTAACCACCTCACTTGAACTTGGACTCACGGTTTTGAACATGTGGGAAATGTCCTCCTTGCCCTTCATTAATCAAAACATGCGTTTTGATAAATTGCCCTCCAAAAATGCGCCGGGTGCAATTCTGCAAAAAACATAATTCTGTTATTTTCTTCCAACTTTGACCGCATTTATCTCATATTTTTTCTAAAGTACCATAGTTTGACTTTTATGCAGAAATAATCTATGTATGTTCTACTTTAAGAATATGTAATCCTTTTTGGCAAATAATAATGGGAAATGGGTCAAAAACGTGGTCAAACAGGGCTACCGACACATGTTTCTACAGTAAAAAGTCAACCCTAATAGGGTTTTCCACGTAAATCTTGGTGCCTCTATGTGTCTCTTGTGTGCTTGTGATTTTATTTCTTGCATAAAGTTATTAGCTACACATTTAAAATCCCGACAAGTGGTGTCAGAGCCAAGTTGGCAAGCAACTAAGTCGGGGTTGATTTTAGTGGTTGGTAAAAATTTTCGTATGTAGTCATGGATGTCAACACAAGGTGAATGATCAATTTGAATGCAACAAATTGGTAATTGTGGAAATAGAAAATGGAAGACTTGCTATATTGCAAAAAGTTTCATGCTTCCGATTAAGGAAGAGTCGGTTATGCCAAAAGATATGTTCAATAAGATTGGCAACTCTTGAATAGACAAGTAGTGAGATATATATGCCAATAGGTTGATGATAGCATATTATATCACACTTATAAGGAGATGTCAGCACACACTTTATGGAAAAAGTTGGAGGATTTGTTCGAAATGAATACAGCACGCAACAAAGCTTTCTTGATAAGAAAGCTAGTAAATTCGAACATGCAGATAAACGTGGATGGTAAACTCCAAGCATTGTTTGCTCCTGAGTTTGTTACCGGATAGGTGTGAGACATTGGTGGTCTCTTTGAGCAATTGTTTGTTTGATGGAAAGGTCACCATGAGTATGGTGAAGAGTAGTCTACTAAATGAAGAGGTGAGAAGAAAAACAATGAATCCTTTGCCAAGTCAATCAAAAGCTTTTGTCACATAGAATTGTGGTAGAAGCCTGAGTCGCAACAAGAATCAAAATAATACAGGAAGATCAGCGAGTAGATCGATCAAAAATATTCAATGCTCTTATTGCAAGAAGGTGGGCCATAAGAATATCCACTGTAGAATATAGAAGAAATATCAAAACAAAGAAAAGAATGACAAAGGAAATGTAGAAAAATATACTGAAATAGCTACAAATGGTGATGTATTGATTGTTTGTGAGGAAAATGCAGTTAATTTCGCATGTTAGGATACTGATTGGATAGTAGACAGTGGTACGGCAATCCATGTTACCTCCAAGCGTGAAATTTTCTCATCTTACAAGTCAGGTGACTTTGGAATAGTATATATGGGAAATAATGATACATAAAAAGTCATGGGTAATGGAGATGTGTGTTTGGAGACCAATAGTGGTTGTACCTTAATTCTTAAAAATGTTAGACATGTTCTTGATATGCGATTGAATCGCATTTCCACAGGATAGCTTTATGATGATGGCTATCATAGTCATTTCAGTGAGAATCAGTGGTAGCTCATCAGAGGCTCATTAGTGGTAGCCGGAGGAAGTAAGAACCTCAACATGTATGTGATGATTGTGAAACTTGCAAAGAGCCTAGTAAATGCAGTGGAAGATGAAACGCTAATGGAGTTATGGCATAAGCGACTTAAGCACATGAGTCAGAAAGGGTTGGACGTTTTTGCGAAGAAGATACCACAAGAAAATGGTGTGTCTCTTAAAACTTGTACACATTTCCTAGCTAGTAAACAACACAAAGTATCGTTTAAAGCTCGGGCAAATAGAAGCTCCAATGTATTTGATATAGTGCATGCCGATGTTTGTGGTCCTATGAGAGAAAAATCTCTATGTGGTGCTTTGTATTTTGTCACATTCATCGACGATCACTCTAGAAAGATGTGGGTAGGTATCCTAAAATCTAAGGATCAGGTCTTAGATGCGTTTAAGAAGTTTCAAGCCAAGGTAGAAGAGAGAGACAGGGACACAACTAAAATGCATTAGGTCCGACAATGTTGGTGAGTATAGAGGCCCATTTGATGAGTATTGTAAAAGGCATGGGATCAAACATCAAAGGACAATTCCTAAGATTCCTCAGCATAATGTTGTGAATGAAATAATGAATTGCACGATTGTAGAAAGAGCCAGATGTATGTTGTCGAATGCAAAATTGCCGAGATGCTTTTGGGGTGAAGCAGTGCAAACGGCAATGGATTTGATAAATCTTTCTCCTACAATTTCTCTGAAATGTGACATGCCACATAAAGTTTGGACAGGAAAATATTCTTCCTATAATTATCTGAAAGTCTTTCGATGTAAGACGTTTGTGCATATTCCTAAACATGAGAGATCAAAACATAGTAAAACCAAACAATGCATATTTCTGGGTTGTGGATATGATGAGTTTGGTTATCGTTTATGGGATCCAGTTATTAAGAAACTAATCAGAAGCCGAGATTTTGTGTTTCTCGAAGATCAGACCATCAAAGATATCGAGACCATGTAGAAACAAGAACCTGAAACAGGTGATCTGATAAAGTTGGATCCTTCTTCATCAAACATTGAAGTTGGTAGTGAAAAAAATCATACACTTGCAGACAACATTGATGATTCTGTGTCTCCTGAGTAACTACCAGTTCCAGAGCCATCAATTCAAGAAACTATTCAAGTTAGAAGATCCATCAGGGATCGCCAGCCCTCTAGGATGTATTCTTCTGATGAATATGTGTTGCTCACTGATGGGAAGAGCTAGAGAGTTATGAGGAAGCTCTAAGTGATAGTGGCAAAGAGAAGTGGTTAGAAGGAAATGCAAAATGAGATGCAATCATTGCATGATAACCATACATACGAATTGGTGAAGTTGCTGAAAAGGTAAGAGAGCTCTAAAGAACAAATGGGTCTTCAGATTGAAGACAAATGAAAACAGCTCACAACCAAGGTTCAAAGCAAGATTGGTTCTGAAAGGGTTCAATCAGAAAAAGGGTGTAGATTTTGAAGATATTTTCTCACCAATGGTGAAAATGTCATCTATCAGAGTTGTACTTGGTTTAGCGGCTAGTTTGAAGTTGGAGATTGTGTAACTTGATGTGAAAATTGCATTACCTTCATGGGGATTTGGAGGAAGAGATATATGGAACAACGAGAGGGATTCAAAGTAAAAGGCAAGGAACACTTGGTGTGCAAATTAAAGAAGATCATTTATGGGTTAAAGCAATCACCGAGATAGTGGTATAAGAAGTTTGATTCGTTCATGGGATAGCATGGGTATAAGAAAACAACTTATAATCACTGTGTTTTTATTAAGAAAATCGTTGATGATAATTTTATTATTCTCCTACTATATGTTGATCATATGCTAATTGTTGGTGCTGATAACAAAAAGATTAGCAAACTCAACAAGGAGTTGAATAAATCATTTGTCATGAAAGATTTAGGACTAGTGAAACAAATTCTTGGCATGAAAATTTTTCGTGATAGAAAACTTAAAAAGTTGTGGTTGTCATATGAAAAATATATTGAGAAGGTACTTGAGAGGTTCCGCATGGACGAAGCAAAGCTAGTAGGTGTTCCGCTTGACAATCACTTCAAGCTCAGTTCCTGTTAAGAAACCTTCTAGATTTGTATCTAACAACCTTGTTGACAAACAAATCCTTTAGATCACAAACTCAAAAACCTCGAAAACGATTATCGAATCAACACAAGGAAAGTAAAAACTAGATTACCTTGTTGATCAATTATCCCAAGGCAATAAAACACATTCTTGGTTTGAGATACGAATCACTCCACAAGCAAGATAGATCAAGTCTTACTTTAATCATCCTAAACATGCAAACTATCACAAGATTGCAAAATACATTAGCTTTTGGCTAAAAAGAAAGGCTCAAAGGCTCAAAGGCTCAAAGGCTCATTTCATTACATCTCAATTCTATATTCTCAAAGATGACATACATGGCTATATATAGCCTTCAAAATTGTTCTTAAAAGTAACATATGGGCATGTGAAGGGTTGGAACACTTAAGTCAATGAATGCCATAAACAACCATTAACTAATTGTAACCTAAAAAGTAAATGAAAAGTATTAAAACTTAAGATACTTAAAAATACACCATAAATCCGAAAATTAAATATTGAATCAGCAAACCAAGAGTTTTGTAACCATAAAGGATTAAATGAAGCCTCATTTAATGTAGCATTGAAATATATCATTGATGCTTTTTGTCTTGAATGAAGCTTGAGTTGACTTGTATTTGATTTGAATATATTGGAGATTCATATTATTCTCTCCCTCTTGGAAAGGATACGTCCTCGAATCTAAATGATCTCCTTGTAAAGCAACCTTGTAGTCATCATCTCGAGCTTGATCAACCACTTTCACATGACTATTAATTTGTACGATAAGGGTGCAAGTTCCTAGAAATGGAAACCATGCAATTGAATCTCAAATTCCATATCTAAATCTCCAATACACTCGACCATGATTCAATGGTATTTGATTCTCCAAGTGTTTAGAAGCAATGGGTGAATGTTGCTTCTCAATGTTGCCTAGATCTCCCTTTCGCAGTGGTTGTAACGAGCCATTAAAAACACTAGGAAAACAATGGATTTGCTTAAATTGAAAACAAACCTTGTTTTCCTTGCTCTCATTTCTTTTCGTAATATCCTTTGTTTCAACCTCCTTCTCAACAAGTACCTCCGTCTCAAAAAGTACCTCCTCTTTGTATCCTCATCATGCATAAAAACTTCAATATTCAAATCAGTTCCAAACAGAGCCCTTCAAATAATGAAAAAGAGAAGGAAGACATGAGTAGCGTTCCATACTCCTCGGCCGTTGGAAGCTTGATGTATGCAATGGTTTGTACCACGTCAGATATAGCTCATGCAGTTGGTGTTGTCAGTCGATTTCTCTCCAATATAGGTAGAGAACATTGGGAAGCAGTGAAATACGTTTTCAGATATCTCAGAGGTACTTCCATAGTATGTTTACAGTTTGGGAGTGGCAAAACTGTGATACATGGGTTACAGATTCAGATATGGCCGATGATGTTGATTTCAGAAAATCCACTCGAGGTATCTGATTACTTTTGCAAGGGGAGCTATATCATGGCAGTCCAAGTTGTAGAAGTGTGTTGCTCTTTCAAGTACAGAAGTTGAGTTTATAGTAGTAACTGAAGTTTGTAAAGAAATGCTTTGGATGAAGAAGTTTTTGCAAGAGTTAGGCATTAAACAAGAGAAATTCATGTTGTACTACGATAGTCAAAGTGTTATTCATTTTAGTAAGAATCCAACTTTCCACTTGAAGTCCAAGCATATTGATGTCAGGTATCATTGGATTTGAGACGTGTTGAATGAAAAATTGTTAGAGATCGAAAAGATACACACAGATGATAATGGTTTGGATATGATGACAAAGACCTTACCTAGAGGAAAGCATGAAGCATGCAGACTGATAGCAGGTATGGTTGACCCTTCTGCATAGTTGGGAGGGGGAGTTTGTTACATCCCGACATCTTAAAAGGCCTAATTTACTTAAGCTCATTACTTGTGGATAAGTATTAACTTATTTAAAAGAAAAGAGAAAAAAAAAGGCAAAGCTCTTGATTGATCAACGCGAGTGAACTGTGCTTAGACGCTTCGTAAAACCGCACCGATCTATGAGAGGAGCTGATGGATGAGTAGGCTTCCCCTTTCGATTCACGGAATGTGATTTGGGACTACTAGGTAATCTAGTATCCTTGTGCATGAAGATAATCAATTTGGTCGTTGTGGTCGGACTCAAAATATAGAAATATGTGAACCTTGCTGGGCAAGCTTTGTATAATGTGTGGTGTGTGCCAGTGGATCTCAGCTGAACAAAAAAAGGGAATGGTGCTTCTGTGGGTGTGCATGAAGAAGGTAACAGAGAGAGAACTTTCATTGTTGAGGAAAATTGTGCAAGAGCCAAAGAAGAAGAAGAAGCGGGGTTGTTTTCTTTGCCGGTTCGTTGTTGATTCAGTTTGCTCCTCTTTCGTTTGGGTTTCTTCGTGTCGTCTTCACTAGTAAGACCTCTCCTTGCTTTTTTTATTCCGTCTTTGGTAGATGAAGGTATTTTGTGTACCGATTGTTAGCCAGACTCTCGTTTGATGTATTTTGTTGTATCCTCTGATTGTGACCAGGGAATAAACCTTGTGTAACCTATTTTATAGTGGATGATTTTAGGAGTCCTCCCGTGGTTTTTCTTCTTACACTGAGGGGTTTCCACGTAAATCTTGGTGCCTCTATTTTTCTTCTTGTATGCTTGTGATTTTATTTCTTGCAGAAAGTTGTCGGCTACATTTAAAATCCCAATAAATAGAATATGCTATTGTGTGTTGTGGATCACTTGCATTTCGCGCCATTAGATAAAAGTGAGATAAGATAGTAAAAATCCCTTTCTAAAATTAAATTATTTAATTTGTCTAAGTACCGAACCAACCTTAAATTCTAAGTGAACCAAAATTAGAACTCTATAGGAAGAAAAATTCAAGAATCCAAATTAGTAGGATAGGAGAAGAATCTTAAACTTCAAAATGATGTAGCATGAGAACCAGAACCCAGAACATTACATATTTACTTCGATGATCGACAACAAGAGTAAATAAAACTTGTTTTTAAAATCAGGATTCCAATCACTCCACAAGTTAGCTTGAAAAAAACCAATTGTAACCCATTTGGTCATGTTCCCGTTTCTTGTTATTCTTTTTCAAATTTTATTAAGAAACTTAAGTATTTTGCAACTTTGTGTTTCTTGTTGCTCATTTTTCTGGAAAATTTTATAGAAATTTTGGAAACAATAAAAAAAAGTTTCTTATTTTTTCTTTTCGTTACCAAATTTGTTACAATACATACATATAAATATTGTTTGATCATCATTGAATCCATGGATTTTTGACCATACAATTCTATTTTTCTTTATTAAAAATGAAGAAATAGAAACAAGAAACGAGAATGTTACCAAACGAGCTATTGAAATTATTCTAGTATGCAATTCTAAAACACAAGAAATGCAAAGAAAAAGTTGATGGCTATAGCTCAAATTTTCATACATCTCAAAACTCAATTATCAAAGGTGACATACATAATATATAGCCTCCAAAATAATCCTTAAAGTAACCTACGGTCAATTGAAGAGTTGGAACACTCAAGTCCATCAATGTATGAACATACATTAACTAATTGTAACATAAAAGGTAAATGGAATGTCTTAAAATTCAAAATATGTGAAAATGTACTATAAATTTGAGAACGATAGTTTTTAACCATCCAACCAAGAACTTGTAAACCATCCAAGATTGAATGAAGCTCCAACTCGATGTAGCTTCAACTTGAGTTCCATCTATAATTGATGCTTAATTCACTTGTCTTGAATTGAAACTTGAGTTGCAGTTAAGTTCATTGGCACATGTAAGCATTTTGATTCATATCAACATTTATAACAGACACCTTTTATTTTCTTCTCCAAAGATTAATTATCTTTGTTGATAAAATAAAAATTTCGCCAGTAAAAGGTTCTCCTAATGTGGTTATCGCGATAGTTTTGCCAACGAAAAATAGTCATCATGAAAGGTTTTTGGCAATGAGTTTTTAAGTAGGGTGACGAATATAGTTGCATCAGTAAAAATTTTATTCATTGGTACAGTGTAAAGAAAAATTGTCAAAAAATCTTTTTTTTTTTTTTAAGAATAGAAAACAAGAAACAACACAAACGTCCGGATAGCTCCCGACGCTTTTAAAAAACGTCCGGATAGATCTCGACGTTTTGATTTTTTTTGTCAGCATGGAGTTTTGGACAGAGCCCTTTCCGGACGAAAAAAAAGTTGGGAAAACTTTTGCCGATGTCTCTATAGACTTTTGCGGACGATTTTTTTTTTTGGTTTGGAAAAACGTGATTTCTTGCCGTGTAACAGCACAAAACGAAAGTTAATGGGAAGAGTGAGGAAAAGAGATTAAAATGCGAAATAGGGTAAAGGGAAGAGGAATTCAAATGTAATTTGACATAGTTACAATTTATTGCATAAAATAAATGAATGATGTGTGGTAGTGAAGAGTTAGTTGTTATTAGTGGTTTTGAGTTGCAGAATGGTGGAAGCGAGTTTAGGGTGTAGGGCGAGGGACAGAAACCCACGAAGAGGTGAGTGCACACGTGCCAGTTTACACATGTCAAATCTGCGTCCTGGCCGTCGAAATGGAAATATACCATATATATAAATTATAAGCAAAGCAATGACGTACAGAACTCAGATTCTTCCTCTTCAATAGCGTTTAATGGGTTCATAAATAACACTCTCACCATCTTCTGCTCTGCTCTGCGTCTCTCTCTCTCTCCAGCTTCGTCTTCATTACGGGATGGTTTGTGCGATGAGTGAAAGATTTTGTAATGCTTTGCCCACCATTGTTATGGTGTTTGTTCAGTTCGGTTTTGCCGGAGTTAACATTTTCTACAAATTGGCAGCCAACAATGGCATGAGTTTGACCATTATTATTGCTTATCGTTTGTTGTTTGCCTCCGCTTTCATTGTTCCCATCGCCTTCTTCCACGAAAGGTTTCATTTCCCCGCCCTCAGCTCAGCTCCTTTTTATTTTTATTTCTTTTCCATTAATTATCTCACAATTATTCAATTTTTCATGCATTCATTGGTTGCAGAGGCAGAAGGCCAAAGCTCACTTGGTCCGTTCTCTTCTACGCTTTTCTCTCTGGACTCTTTGGGTAAGCAACCCGCCTATTATATTAGTTAATTAATTAATTAATTCTTCATTTCTTCAAAATTGAGAGAGATAAAATAAAATAAACAATTCTAAATTTTTTGTAATATAAACACTTAAATTTTATGGTTTACGATGGAAAGGGAAAGTGAAATGTTATTGAGATGAGAGATGTTCCATGACTGCAATCACGCTCGATATATGGAGCAGTTGTTGAAGTTACAGTTGGCCGTCAATTTAATTACATTAGCGACTTCGATCTTGTGATACCCTTCTAGATTAATCCAAAAGTAATAATACAACAAATTTTTATATGCTTTGCCAATAAAATAAAATAATCTCACAGATTTAATGTTTTAATGTTCTAATATTTATGATTGCATTGAGTTGGTGCAGGGGATCGTTGACTCAAAATTTATACGTCCAGAGCTTGGCCTTGACTTCAGCGACCTTCGCTTCAGCCATCGGCAACCTTACTCCAGCCATCACTTTCATTCTGGCCATCTCGTTCAGGTTAATTTTATAAATAATTTAAGATAATACTTACTCATTAAACGGTGAAGGTAAGATTTGGTCCTCACTATTATTTTAATTGACAACCCACTTTATCCTTAAAAAAAAATAGAAAAATACTTATTACTTAACCATGAAAACCAAATCATTAAAGAATTAACAATTCATTAATTTTTATAAAAAATAATTGTTATTGTATTTTTCTCTTCTAGTTGTCCAACATTTAAAAAGGAGTAAGGGACAAGTATTTTTCAATAATTTACTTTTTCTTAATATAGTTTATAGTATTATAAGATTTATATATTTTTTTTGGTCAGGTTGGAGAGGATGAACATAAGAACAATGGGAGGGAAGGCTAAGGTGGTGGGAACATTAATAGGAATAGGTGGGGCCATGCTGCTCACATTCTACAAAGGCGTGGAGCTGAAACTTTGGTCAACCCACGTTGACCTTTTGCATGAAAGTCATCACTCAGGGGGACACGTGGCAGCACCAGACCACAGCATCAGCGATCAGCTGTTGGGGGGTCTGTTGGGCGTTGGAGCCTGCCTCACGTATGCTTTATGGCTGATTGTGCAGGTGAGCTGCCGCCTGGTCACGTGCCGTGCATGGCTATATATTTTATATATATGCGAATTTCCATATCTATCCCTTGTTCCATTTTTGTTAACGATTGCAGCGGTTTGATGTTCATAGGCGAAAATGAGTGAATACTATCCGTGCCATTACTCAAGTACGGCGTTGATGAGTTTGATGGGATCCTTCCAGGCCGTTGGATTTGCATTCTGCGTGGAGAGGCGATGGAGTGAGTGGAAATTGGGGTGGAATATCAGGCTTCTCTCTGTCGCATATTCCGTAATTTTCCATCCACCTTTTTATTATTATTGTTTTTTATCCCTGAATTAAAGGATTTTTGTTGTGGATTTGTGTACGAACTACTTTGCGTCTAAGCCAAAACAATTCCTACGGATAGAGAAATTTTGCATATTAACTTTTCGTAGGTGTAAATATTTCAATTCTAAAAATTTAAAGGGGCAGCGTAGGAAAAAATTACAAAATTTTAAGTATTTTACATAGATTTTTTAAATTACGAGAAATTAGAAGGACAATTACTCTGCTCTGTATATAACACATAGTTTAAATCTTCTTGGTAGTCTCTTTTTCATCTTGGACTTCATATTTTCAATTTTCTTCCTTTTGATTTATATAATTGACATATCTATATATGAATTAAATTTATCTAATCTCGTTAACTAAATTTATCTAATCTCATTAACTTAGATTTTAGATTTTCAGATTTAATGTTGGCTTATTCTCCCATTTATAATGATTTTCACTTGCAACTCATTAGTTTAAACTTTTGTGTGGTAATATGACGAATGTTTGGTGTGCACGTTGTAGGGGGTTGTGGCTTCGGGAGCCATGGTAACGCTAATCTCGTGGTGCGTACGCATGAGAGGCCCTTTATTTGTATCAGCTTTCAGCCCTCTCATTATGGTGCTCGTAGCCATAGCTGGCTCCTTGTTTCTGGAAGAAAAGCTATATTTAGAATGGTATTATTTTTCCCCTTTTCTTTGTTCCTCTTATAACACAGACACACATCGTTTTTTTTTAATTAAAAAAAGAAAAGAAAAGAAAGGAATTAGGGAGATTCACACCATTAGAAACCCAATATATCTTCAATTGACAGAAAAAAAGGATGGTCCAATTAATAAAACGGAATCCGTATAAGAAACTTTATAACATAATTTATAATTTAAGTTTCTGTCTAATCAAAGTAATAACTAAGAGCTCCATACTCTTGTTTTTATTTGAAAAAAAAAACAATTAAAGTAGTTCTAAAAATTTGTTATTCGAAGATATGGATAGACAAAACTATTTGATTATTGTGATTAGAAATACCTATTTTTAGAAAAAATAAAATAAAATTTAAAAAAGGACTTGTTTAAGTGGTGAAGTGTTCAAATTTGATCATATTGGTGGGCAAGTGGATGAGACAAGTAAATGTGGAGTTAAAAATCAAAATTGGATAATCAATTAACAAATTTGTATCTCATCGTGCGATATAAACTAATTTTATAATGATTGTGTTTACTTATCTTAGTCAAATTGTACTTCTCATCCTTTTACTGAAACAATGAATTTATTTTTCTCCTTTTAGAAGTTTTAACTTTTTAATACTATAATATAATTTATTTATTCTAATGATATACTATCATATTAATTTATATTTTAATTATTAAACTAAATTGATGATTAATTTTAATATTCATCGACTATTTTTACCAATTAAATGTCTTCGATCTCATTTTTTTGTTATATTTATAAATATTAACAGCTTGCTTGGTGGATTGTTGATCATATGTGGGTTATACATAGTGCTATGGGGCAAAAGCCAAGAGATGAAGAAGATTACGCAATTGACCCCCACCGAAAGCATTGAGCCCCAACACGAGAGGATAGACTTGGTCATTTCATCTCCAATTCCATTGCCTAAAATTGGAAGTGATGTTCGTGATTCCAACAACAGTAACTACAACACCCATTAAGAAAGTGTGTTAGAGATGCTTTTTTTAAAGTGATTGTAGAAAACTATACTTGTTTTATGAAAATTGGTAGTTTCGGTTAAAATTTTAAATAGTGCTTATAAAACCAATTAGAAATACCTTTTAAAACTTTCAATAACCAAAATAGTTCGAAAATTTCTAAGAAGAGATTAAAAAAACACTTAAATTGGTTTTAGTCCAACCATTTAATTAGTTTCTTTCCAAAATTTTACGTAATAAACACTTTCACTTTAAAATACTTTTTTTCACAGAGCATCTCAAACAAACTCACTTTTAGAAAATATAAATTCATGCTATAAATTCTTTCATGCAAGACTCACTTAGACGGATCTAATAAAAGAATCTCCTTTTTCTTTTTCTTTCTTTATTTTTCTTGATATCAAAACAAAGCGTTGGGTATTGATAAAATATATATTAGTAGAATACGATGCGAACGAGAGAAAGTGGAATTGCTAGTTAATTGGGAAATGGATGCGTATAGTAAGTTCTTTCTTTGTATTAATAGCAAAAGTGTGCATATATTTTGTGAAAGAATGTGGTGCAAATTTTAGTAAAGTTGTCTCTCCCATATTTCGATGGATTTATTACAACAAAACGCTCCAACTTTAACTTTTCATGCGGTTCCATATATTGGCTGTCAATTCGATGGGGAATCTCACTTGTGTTAGTGTTTTGCTTTTGTACAAATGTAACACTTTTAGAAATGAATTTATTGGGCTAAGTGCAAACATTTGAAAAAGTCTCTCAATTCTTTTTGGACTTTTTAATGTCACATTATGTTGTGAGTGGTAGGAAATAATAAAAAACCTCGAAAAATGAGATCATTAAGTTTGGTTTAAACTTTGGTTGAGAAATCTATACATGCATTGATTTTTTTAAAAAAAGAAAAAGAAAAAAAAACCATTAATTCGTGTGTAGGCACAAGTTAATGAAGACAGTAAATTATCACAAATTTTCAAGGTTAACCATGAATTTTCAATCAAAAAGTTCTCTCAAACCTGACGGTAAAAGTCATTTTATATTCAATGGGAAAATTAGTCCTACTATAGTTGGGAAGATTTCTATACTACTGTCATTCACACTATCTCATGTGTAGTGGACCCTACGTAATTTTAAAATGAAAAAAACACACGTACTATTCTTTCTCCCTCTTAAAATACATCCACCATCCTTCGACTCTCTCTCTTAAAATACATTTTATCTCCTTTATTCTCTCTCTCTTAAAATACATTTTATCTCCTTTATTCTTATTTATATTTTTTAGAAAAAGACTTTTATCTTCCTTTTTTCTTTCCTTTCTTCATCTTATATCATTTTTATTTAAATATTTTTACAACAACTTCACATTTCTTTCTACATCTCGATTTATTTGTAGATTTTTATCTCTTCAAACTAAATCTACTCGTTTTTTTCGTTTAACTAATATTTGTAGTTCAAAGTTCGTTATTGATATTTTCTTTTTATTTAGAAATTTATTTTAAAATAATAAAATAATTATATTTTCTTATCTAATGGATATTGTAATTTGATTTTATTGGTGTATTTTGATATGTTATTTTATTGTTAACTTGTTTTGTCGGTTTAATCAATATTATAATTAGATTTTATTTGTTATCCATTTATATATATATTCTTTTTTATTGGTAACTTTATTTAAAAATAATTAAATAATTTTTTGTTTAATTTGAAGTTTATAATTAAATTTTATTTTTTATCTATGCATCATAATGGTAAGCATCCTAATATAAAAACAAAAATCTAAAAATTAGATATTTTTTTTAGTAAAAGAATTAGATATTTAACAAAATTATAATTTTTTAAGAGAGAAAATCTACAAATAAAAATATTCAAATAAAAATGTGGGGTCCACTTTTTTTATTGAAAATATAAACCACAATCGATGAGAGAGAATGTAATTTATGGGAAATTTGAATATATGACACGTCCCATTGATCGTTTTAGATTTATGACTCTTTTGAAAAAAAAAACTAATTTGTGACCCATTTTCCTTATTTTTTTACCCCTTTCATAATTTTTAAATGTTAAATTTGTGTAGTACCCTGATGTTTTAAAATCAATAATCCAGTTAAAAAAAAACAAATTTTATTTTCAATCTTTATTAACTTGAAAAATCAATTATCAGGAAAAAAATCTAACTCAAATAGTTAATTAAAATTTAATTATGGAAAAAGTCAATTAAAAAGAGTTGAAATTACAAAATGAAATATTCAATATTCAATTGTTTAATATGGAAAATCGAATGTACATAATTACATCAGATTTGTCTGAATTTAATTACAAAAAAAATCAAGATTTCATAAATCTCGGGCCAATATTGCATTAAATGCCCGAGATTTAGTTGACAACAAGAGGGCTAAGATCGGAGAGAAGGCAAAAAAAAAGAAAAAAAAACTGCACTGGTGTGGATCTCGACAACAAGAGGGCTAAGATCAGAGAGAAGGCAAAACAAAAAAGAAAAAAATAACTGCACTGGTGTGGTCCGGGATCCACACCATTCCATTTTTTTTCTTTCTGTCTTCTCTCCCATCTTGCCCCTCTTTGTTGTCAATTAAATCTCGACCATTTAATGCAATATTAGCCCGAAATTTATGAAAATTTTTACTTTTTTTTTATTAAATTCGGATAAATCTTATACATTTATTATTAAGTCATAAATAAATAGGATATTTTGATAATTTTACAAAATAAAAAAGTGGAAAAGAGTCACAAATTAGAATGGAGGGGTTACACATAACATTTTTTAAAAAGGAGTCATAAATCCGAAATGATTTATGGGAGGGGTCAAATATCCCAATTTACCATAATTTATGAAGGAGAGAGAATGATAGGTAGGTTTTTTTTTTATTTTAAAATCATGTGGGGTCCACCTTATTTTATTTCTAAAATAAGATTACACATGTCATATTGTGAATGGGAGTAGTATAGAAATCTCCCCTACTACGGTAGGATCGGAAAATCTCCTATATTTGATGGTTGTTCGTGCAACTCCAGTTCCAAAGCTTGTTTATGTTCACTAGTAGTGGGTCGGTTGGGTCGGGTTAATTATGAAAGCATACGGTTCGGGTCAATTTGAACATAACATATCAATTTTCTACTCTATAGTTTATCCAACCTTGTGCCGTCTTTGAGGCGGCTCAAGATGATATGAGGCCTTGGGAAAAACTTTATTAGGGGCTTTAATATAAAATATATCAAGATTCGTAAATAATCATTCTTGTTAATACCTTATTTAAATGTTCTTTTTCTTTGTTAATTCATTTTTTAATTGTTTTAATTTTTAGGGTTATTGCATTGGATAGCAAATAAGTTTTATATATTTAACAATATAGCAACCGTTTATCACAATTTCAAATATAGCAAATTTTTTAGAACTCTGATTTTGAATATTTTAATATTCCTAAATTACCCTTTCCAAATCTCGCGTGAAATTCTTTATCGTTCACAACTTTTATTTCCTCTATCAATTCTTCATCAATCTCCTTGTTCATAGTTTGATTACTTAGATTAATCTCCATTAGGCCTTCAGGTATTACTTCTTCTTCTTCTTTCGATACTAGCTTCAGATTTATTTAAATTTAGCTTCAGATTCATTGATTTGAGCTTCAGTTTTCAGAGTTCGTTTACTTCTTCTTCTTCGATTTCCTGCATGTTTGATTTTGAACCAATTTTTGTTCGTATTTTTACCAGACTTTTGATGTGATGAAATTGATAGAGATCATTTACTTCTACTTTACCAGATCAGATTTTGTTCGATTTGAGCTTTAGATTCATAGTTCTTTATTTCTTCTTCTTTGATTTTCTGCATGTATATATTTTTACCAGATTTTTGATATGATGAAATTGATAAAGATCTAATAGAGGAATTGTTATATTCAATAATTGAGAGGATTCTTGAATTGTTAGAACTGTCAGATTTTGGAATTGTCAGAAATTGTAATATTACTTTACGTTCGAATTCACTTCTCAATTTATCTTCAATTTCACTTTTCTACATCAATGTATTAATTGCTGATACACCCTTGTTTAACACTCCACCACACTATAGCTCCTCCATTAAGAGTGAATATTGATCCTTACGTGGATTTCTGAGAATCCTTGTCAGTCTGAAAAGTATAGTTATTGTACCCGGTGAGGATCAAATCTTAGCGTCGTACACAAGCATGTAGTCCCTCGTTTATCGAAGGTACTTGAGGATTGTTTTGACTGCAGTCCAATGTGCAAGTCCTGGATTGGCTGATATCTACTGACAATCCCTACTGCATAGCATATGTAAGACATAGTACACAATATGGCGTACATAAGATTGCCCACAGCTGACGCATAGGGAATACGTCTCATATCCTCAACCTCTTGCGGTGTCTTAGGACACTGTTCCTTAGACAACATAATCCCATGTCTCAAAGGCAGTAGCCCTTTATTGGAATTCTGCATTGAATATCTGACTAGTATTTTGTCAATATACGATGCTTGAGACATATCTAGCGTTTTGTTCTTGCGATTCCTAAATATTTGAATCCCAATAACAAACTGTACTTCTCTCATATCTTTCATTTGGAATTGTGTTGCCAGCCAGTTTTTAATGTCGGTGAGAAAACTTACATCATTCCCAATGAGTAGGATGTCATCAACGTATAAAACTAGGAAAGCTACAGTACTATTGACGACTTTCTTGTAAACACAAGGTTCCTAAACATTTTGGTCAAAGCCATAAGATTTAACCAAAGTGTCAAACCTTATGTTCCAAGATCTCGAAGCTTGTTTCAATCCATAAATTGATCTCTTAAGCTTACAAACTTTTTGCTCTTGACCCTGTTCTATGAATCATTCTAGTTGAGCCATGTAAATGCTCTCATCAAGCAAAAAAGCTTTCTTGACGTCCATTCACCATATCTCATAGTCATAATATGTGGCAATGGCTAAGAGAATGCAGATAGACTTCAACATGGCAACATGGGAGAAAGTTTCTTCATAATCAACTCCATCTTGCTCGGTATAACCCTTTGTCACGAGTCTAGCTTTAAAGGTCTGAACATTTCCATTGAAATCTCTCTTCCGCTTGTAGATCCATTGGCAACCTACAAGTTTTACCCCATCAGGTTGATCCACAAGTTCCCAGACAAAATTGGAGTACATAGACTCTATTTCTTAATCCTTAGCTTTGACCCATTCATCTTTGTCAACATCTTTCATTGCCTATTTATAAGACAACGGTCCTCAACCCCATCATTAGGTATGACAACCTAGGATTCTGTTAATCCCACGTAACGGTCAGGCGGAGTTACAACCCTCCCACTACATCAAGGCCCTCTAAAATCTTGTAAAGTTTGATGTCGGCTCGATGTACCGGCTCCTTCAACAACCCTTGTTGTTGGTCCAGCAATATCAGCAACTGTTGCTGTCGTACTGATAGCTTCATTGAAAATTTCTTTTGACACTATTTTACTACATGGTTTATGATCTCTTACGTAGTCTTCTTCTAGGAAAGTAGAATTTGTCGATACAAAACTTTATTTTCCTTATGATCAAAGAAGTAATCACCTCTTATTTCTTTGGGATAACCTACAAATAGGCATGCCTTTGAACGAGGTTCCAATTTCTTTGGGTTCGTCACAAGTACATGTGCTGGACAACCCCAAATCCTAAAGTGTCTTAAACTAGGTTTACGACCTCTTCAAAGTTCAAACGGTGTTTTAGAAAAATTCTTTGATGGAGTATTGTTCAGGATATAAACTGCAGTGCCCACTACATAACCCCAGAACGAGTCAAGCAATTAAGCATTGCTTATCATTGACCAAACCATGTCTCACAGGGTTATGTTTCTCCTTTCTGACACACTATTGTTATGGTGTATCGAGTGTTGAGAGTTGGAAAGCGATTCCATGTTCTATTGTATAGTCTTGGAATCTTAAGTCCATGTACTTACCACCACGATCTGATCAAGTGTTTTAATGGACTTACCTAATGAATTTTCAACTTCATTCTTATACTCTTTGAACTTTTCAAGAGCTTCAGACTTATGTTGCATTAGGTAAAAATACTCAAATCTTGAATAATCTATGAAAGAGATGAAATATTCATACCCACCTCGAGCTCGAACATTCATCGGACCACAAAGGTCTGAATGTACAAGTTCTAAGGGTTCTTTGGCTCAATAACTCTTTTTGTAAAGGACCTTTTAGTCATTTTACCCTCAAGGCATGATTCATATACTGGTAAACAGTTGTCATCTAAATCACTTAGGACACCGCTCTTAACTAGTTTCTCGATCATGTTGAGATTAATGTGGCCAAGCCTGAGGTGCCATAGATGAACATTTTCTTTAGGAGAAATTCTTTGTCTTCTGAACTGTATTGTTGCAGTTTTAAAAAATTCAGTGTTTAGAATTGTTTTAGTTAAAGTTGGTCTTAGTAACGTACAAGTTATTTTCTAATTTTGCTTAACAAATTTCAATACCCTTTCTTATAATAAAGGCTTCATTAGACAGAAAAGAGATTGACTTGGATTGTTCAAGTAAGCAAGCAACATAAATTAAATTCCTCTTAATTTGAGGGATAATATAGACATTATCTAATAATATTTATCTATGCTTGCTGAAAAATAACTTGACGCTTTCCACCGCAACAGTAGAGATGATCTCCCCAGTTCAAACTTCAGCATTCAGCTGCCTCTAGGAACTAATTCCCTTCTTTGGATTTCTTCTTCTCGGCCAAGTACTTCGGGCAGTTCCTCTTCCAGTGCTCGTCAACACCATAGTGGAAACATTTCCCTTTGGCCGCGGCCTTAGCCTTCTTCCCCTTCTGGGTAGCAGCGGGGACAATTTTATTCCCTTGTCCACCCTTCTTCTTCTTGAAGTTTTTCGAACCCGAAGAAGAAGGTCCAGACTTAGTCCCAAATGTCAAACCTCTGTGGAAGTTTTTGTTGGAGGTGACAAAATTTGGCTCCCCTTTAGGTCCCTTATTTTTCATGAGGTACTCGTAAGTCCGGAGCTTGTTGAAGAGCGGGGTCAGGTTGTATTCTAGTTTATTCATCATAGCATTGCTGCGAAACTGAAGGAAGCTCGTCGGAAGAGACTCAAGAATAAAAGGATCTCCTTTTCCTTTTTCTTTTCTTTATTTTTCCTTGATATGAAAACAAAGTGTTGGGTATTGGTAAAATATATATTAGTAGAATACGATGCGAAAGAGAGAAAATGGAATTGCTAGTTAATTGGGAAATAGATGTGTATAGCAAGTTCTTTCTTTGTATGAATAGCAAAAGTGTGCATATATTTTGTGAAAGAATGTGGTGAAAATTTTAGTAAAGTTGTGTCTCTCCCGTATTTCGATGGATTTATTACAACAAAATGCTCCAACTTTAACTTTTCAGCAGTTCCATATTGGCTGTCAATTCGATGGGGAATCTCACTTGTGTTAGTGTTTTGTTTTTGTACAAATGTAACACTTTTGGAAATGAATTTCTTAGGCTAAGTGCAAACGTTTGAAAAAGTCTCTCAATTCTTTTTGGATTTTTTAATGTCAGATTATGTTGTGGGTTGTAGGAAATAATAATAGCAATAAAAAAAACCTCGAAAAATGAGATCATAAAGTTTGGTTTAAACTTTGTTTTGGAAAATCTATACATGCATTGGTTTTTTAAAAAAAAGAAAAAAAACCATTAATTTGTGTGCAGGCACAAATTAATGAAGACAATAAGGGCTCGTTTGGTAACGGTCTCATTTCCTGTTTCTCGTTTCTCGTTTCCTGTTTCCTATTTCTTGTTTCTATTTTTTTTAGAATTAGAAACAGGAATATGTTTGGTGACCATTTATGTGTCTTGTTTCTTGAAAAAAAAAAAGAAATAGAAACTAAAATATGTTTGATAACTATGTCAAACTCTGGACCTAACCCATAACATAGGTAGACATGCACCACCAAGCCAAGAAACAGAAATGGCAAAAACGAAACTACTTTTCGTAGTTTCAAAAAATTGGTCCCCTTTTTTTGGAAACGTTTCTCAAATTTTAGAAACGAGAAACAGGATTGGTTATCAAACATATCTGTTTCACAAAAATTGAGAAACAGGAATAAGAAACAGGAATCAGGAATGTTACCAAACGAGCCCTAAATTATCACAAATTTTCAAGGTTAACGAGGAATTCTCAATCAAAAAGTGCTCTCTAATCGGACCGTAAAAGTCGTTTTATATTTGATCGAAAAATTTCTAGTCCTAAGATTTCTACACTACTCCCATTCACACTATGTCACGTCTGATCTTATTTTAGTAATAAAATTAAATGGACCCACGTAATCTTAAAATAAAATAAAAACCCACGTACATGCTCCCTCCCTCTTAAGATACATTCTCCATCTTTATGGGGAAATTGAAATTTATGACCCCTCCCATAATTAAAATTGGAGTTATGACCCTTTTGAAATAACTTAATTTGTCATCCCAGCCATCTTTATTTGTGACACCTTTAAATAAATTTTAAAGTGAAATTATTGTATTTCCCTCATGTTTCAAATTGCACATCTTTCCCTCCTGACTTCCCCTAGCCATTGAGTTGGTGTAAATGAGGTAACTTATTTCATGCTAACTGACCCGTATACTCACGACTTCCCCTGATCATGTTCTTTAATCTTAGGACCTTACGATGTGTAGGCAGCCTAATGGCTTCGCAATGGATCAGTTAGGTGATCATGAATCTCGAGTGAGTGTAATTCAGGTAACTACCTTCTAGTGTGCTAGTATACTTTCATGTTAGTATATTATAAGCTGATGCACTTTGTTATATATCAGAATCTCACTATCGATAGGCAACCCGATGGTCCATCAGACAGGCGATCCACTAGGCGACTCGATAGGCATCCCAATATGCAACACGATGTACCACCGCAAGTGATCGTTAAGGTAAACTTAATATCATATATTTTGTCATTTGTACTTTACCTGCTCTCATGTTAAATTGTGTCGTCTTGAACTCATCAACTGTGGTTTAAGTTAAACCTGACCTTCACGAAGCCCTAACTGATCGGGGGCTACGGAAGTGTTATTACTTGTGGAAACTCAAGGATATGTACACACCAATCGGGAAGCAGAGATGACTGTGGTGAGCTACGACCCAGCATGTCAATGCTACCACCCAAGAATAGGTGAGTATGTTTCTCTTTATTGTTGTTCTCTTTTTCCTCCTTGATTTGATGGATATTGAATAAACATATAAATTTCTTCTAGTGAAAAAATGAGTTTGCTATTTGGAAAAGTGTAACGTTGAGATCTAAATTTTCTCTTTGGAAAAAATGAGATTTGTACTTATAATTAAGTTTCCTCGTTTTCTTATTGAAAGATCAGTAGTTTTAGTTTTCATTATATATATATTAGTCATGTGTCATGTGTGATATATCATTCCTATAGCTTTTTCCCCACTTTTTTATGGGTTCTGTTTCCTATATAAAAAAACTTTTCAAATGATTATAAATACGTTCATATACTGTAGTATATATATATTCCCACACACCCACACTCGATTATGAAATTAATGTTTGCTTATTGCTGGCTTCTTTGCCCACCTTTAGGTTTTGTAAGAATAAATATTGTATTGTTATGTTGCAATAATGTTGTTGTTTAAAGAATAGCATGAGTAAAAGTGTATTTTTTCCCCTCTAAGTCACTATCTCATGCTAGGTACTAAATACACATGCACACGAGAGTAATACTAGTAGGAAAAGTTTAGGTAAGAATGGAAACATGGAAATCAGTAAGATAAGAAAGCTAGAACCTTTAGGTGTTGTTTCCTTCACTGTCTCGTTTCGTCATTGGTTTTCACCTTAGCTCATCAACTAAGTAAGGTTCAAGTTCACTTGGGTTTTGAACAAACTGAGTCTATTGTAGTTATGATTCATCATGTTCCTATCAGAACATATGTCATTATAGTTTGGGTTGATGTATCAAAGAAAGATGATGCATGTTTGGAGAGATCTAATTTAGAAATGATGTGTATTGAAGAAGCTATGCTTAGTATAGTTGCATGACCACGTAATAAAATGACTATTGGTATGAACATTTCCTATATCTATTCATGTGAATTTACTAAAGAATATTGTTATTTAGTTTTACTCATGGTATTCACATAATTATTTTCTTTTTTCTTTTAAATATTTTTTTGTAGGTGAATGAGAATCATATTAAAGCAAATAGATCAAAGATGACAACTCATTTTATACTCCACGTTGCTTTATCCTACAAAACTTCATGAATTTTGTAATTCTATATATGACCTGATTTTGTTAGAAATTACTATGGATGGATTTATGTAACTTTGTTCTACCTCATACTATTGAATACTTTATTTTGTGATGTAATGGATTCTAAAAACTTCATTTATAAAATGGATGTGATGATATATTTAATGTGCCATATAAACCCTAAATCTTATACAAAGTTTAAAAGAGAAGATCTAAATGCTATAAAAATAATTGACCGTAATAATTATTGCAATTGGAAAAAAAGTATAGATATTATAATAATGTAATATAAAAGATATTTATACAGTAGAATAGCATAAGTGAAAAGCTATTATAAGTTTAAGTTTAAGATAATATAGAATTTGAGCTATAATGAATATTAGCGCAAGGAAAAAACTATTACATATTTTTTATAGTGGAAAAAATAGCTATTATAGGTTTAAAATAGCATGAAAAAAGAACTATTGAATCATATAATAACGTTAAACTAAAACGCTGTTAAATGTTAACATAAGAACGTAAATATGCAATAATTTATTCATTTATTATAGCGTCAGTTATAGCCCTTGAAAAACGTTAGAAAAAGTGTATATCATTTGTCCTCGTCACACATAGTGTATGGATTTATGTTTCACATAATCACCACGACAATAACATGAAATCATGGAATTCTAAAATAATTCAACTCCTGACAACTACATGTCCTAGAGTTCAAATTTTAGAAATAGTTCCTCGATTGGCTTTGCATTGTATTTAAATTTTGCTATCAAGTATATCTTAATATGTCGTATACAAAAGCAATGAAATGCAGTAGGAAATACTTTCTCAATTGGCTTACAAATGGTTTGATGTTTATCATAAACGAAAACCAAATTGTTCACTACGGCGAGCACACTTTTTATTTGAGTCATAAAGCATACCCATGATGCTACGGTCTCACCATCGACAATCGCAATTGCTACCGGGTAAATCTGGTTATTCGTATCCACACCAGAAGCTGTTAACAATACCCCTTTAAACTATCCCTTTAGGTGGGCCCCGTCAACAACAAACACTAGTCTAATACAACCCAGAAAACTTCTAATTGATTGACCCAAAGCCATAAAGATATATTTGAAATATTTGCCATCTTGTAGTTCCAATTCGAAAATAGTACTTGGGTTCATTATTTTTAATACTTCACCATAAATTGGTAGTAAACCATATGACGATGCTGGATCCCCTCTAATAAGTTGGAGTGTTTCTTCACTAGACCGTCATGCTTTATCATAACTTAAATTGACATCGTACTCCTTCCTCATGTCTTGTATAATATCTTTTGGTCTATACGTGCGGGAGACGTCTATGAACTTTGGTTGGACAAGACGTCCGACCACCCAACTCTTGGCTTGCCTATGATCCTGTTTCAAAACTCCACAATTGCATGTATAGACAGTACAATATTTTTTAATCTTGAACATATTGCAGTCCCTTAGCTTTGTAGCTCGAAGTCTCCACGTGCAACTAATATCAATGCACCGCAATATATATAGTTATGGCGTAGACCTTTTCACTTTAAACTGAAAAATTCATCCGTATTGCAACTAAATGCATTTTCAAAATCAGCTCCTTCTTTGTATCAAATACTTTGCCCTCTAAATATCATTTGTCCTAGAAGACTGTACCATGAGTTGCAATTTCTCATCATTAGGCTGTCCGGTGAGACCATTACATCCTGTTTTCCAGATCGTTTCTTCATCCCTACTAATCTCAATTAATACCTGTTCCACATTAGGCTCAGGCTTTTCATCAAATGCATCGTCATTGTCATCATTCCCATATTTTGCTTCAGAGTCTCTTTCTTCTGACTCTCCCAATGATCATATGATTCATCACTTTCATCTTCGTTATCATTCCACACTCCCAGCGTATCCTATCACATACCCTGTCATCTCCCAGATTACATGGAACAACATCTGAACCCAATGGTGTTAAACACATCATATCATGACCTGTATGCTTGTAGGAAGGGTGCGGCTGTTAGGAAGAAGAAGGGTTCGATGATGAGGAAGGAAATGTGGGTATATGATATATGGGTCTCTGGAATGGGAGAATACAAGTTGTGGGCATAGGAATCGAGGACACGTGTTGGCCTACATAATATGGGAAAGAAGACATGTACGTTTCATTCCCATGTACCTGCTTTATCACGATAGATATGTATGCAGACAATTCAGATACATCCCCACTAGTAAAAAAAAAAAAAATCAGGTCATTGTCATCAGTTATCTCCATTACACAAACTTTAGTTTTAAAATGAGATATATGTCTAATTATAATATCGAATTGTACGGGGTTTATATTACTCAATCTATACATGTGACCTAGAAATTCCCTGTTCGTGGTTGTGGTATCCAGTGTCAATCCTCTAATACCACAACCGACATAATCTTTTTCACTATCGTTCCATTCTCCACGAAATTTTATGAAAACACGAGGCATCCTGCAAATAGAATAAAACTAAATGAGATAAGAAAATCAATCGTTGAGAAAAAACATTAAAAAAAAAAAAGAAATTGTCATCCCGGATTGTCTCGGACCAGTCTCACGTCCAGGACAAATTATGGTTCTGGATTACTCCGGGACATGTCTTAGACCAGTTCTGGTTCACGAATAGTCCAAAATGTGTCTGGGCTCGTGTCCCGAACCAGGATGCACCGGGATTGAATGTTTATTCAATCCCAGTGCAATTTAACTTGAATCTCGAACCATGTATAGGTATGGGACAACGATATGAACAATATTTTTTTTTTCTTTTCAACAAGCCAATTCCAGTAGAATGTATGAATGAGGAAATATTTCAAATAATTTCAGCAATTTAAAGTAAAAATATTGTAAGTGTAATGTACGTAACTTTTCAAAAGTGAAAATGTAGGGACAATGATTTTGGATAGTGTGGGGACAATGATCAAACACGTTGGCAACAATGTTTCTTTGAGATGATTTTAAAAACGTGATTGGTGTTTATTTGTTTTCATTTATCCAATTTCAAGTATTGAAAGAGTTATAGATCCCAATTTTACCCATCTACAACTCTCTCTCTTAAATACATTCTATCTCCTTTACTCTTATTTATATTTTCTAGAAAATTTTTATCTTTTTTTTTCTTTCATTTCTTCATTTTCTATTATGTTTATTTAAATATTTTTACAACTCCACATTTCTCTCTACATCTCAGGTTGTTTGTAGATTTTTCCCTCTCCAAACTAAATTTGTTCGTTTTTTTGTTTAAATAATATTTTGTATTTCAAAGTTCGTTATTAATGTTTTCTTTTTATTTAAAAATTTATTTTCAAATAATTAAATAATTATTTTGTTCTTATCTAATGGATATTATAATTTGATTTTATTGCTCAACCATTTTGATATGTTATTTTATTATTAACCTGTTTTTCCCATTTAATCAATATTATAATTAGATTTTATTTGTTATCCATTTATATGTATTCTTTTTTATTTGTAACTTTATTTTAAAATAATAAAATATATATTTTTAATTTGAAATATTATAATTAAATTTTATTTGTTGTCTATATTCATCATAATTGAAATCATTATAATGTAAAAACAAAAATCTAAAAATTAGAGATTTTTTTTAGTAAAAAATTAGATATTTAACAAAAGTTAGATATTTTTTCTTTTGAAGGGAGAAAAATCTATAAATAAAAATTTGGTGTCCACTTTATTTTATTAAAAGTATAAATAAAAATAGATGAGAGAGAATGTAATTTATGAGGGAGAGAATGATAGGTAGGTCTTTTTTTATTTTTAAATCATGTGGGATCCACTTTATTTTATTTCTAAAATAAGTTTACACATGACCTATTCTGAATGGGAGTAGCATAGAAATCTCCCCTCCTACTACGGTAGAACTAGAAATTTTCCCATATTTTATGGTGGTTCAGTTCCAAAGCTTGTTTATGTGCTCGCTAGTAGGGGAGGTGTGTCGAGTCGGGTGAATTATGAATGGAGTTGGTTCGGGTCGGTTTGAACATAATAGATCGATTTTATACTCTATAGTTTACCCTACCTTGCGCCGTATTTGAGGCGGCTCAAGATGATATGAGGCCTTGGGGAAAAACTTCAATAAGGAGCCTTAACAAAAAATAGGGTAAATTGCACAAACCACCCTTAAATTATGGCAGTGGTTGCAATTATACCCCTAAACTTTTAATTGTAAAAATTAAACCGTCAAATTTTGATAAGTGAAAAAATTGAACCCTGAACAAATTTAGCAGTATAAAATAAACCCTCCAACTTTTATGAATGATAAAATTGCACCCTTAAACTTAAAAAAAAAAAAAGAAATTACATCTATTTTAGTCTTATTTCCTTCAAATCTCTACTTTCTCTCTCAGTCTCCCATCATTGATTTTTGTCATTTAATCTGGTAGAAATGGAAATTGTGGAAAACTGATTTGTAGGTGGAAAACTGAATTGTAAGCTGGGAGATAACCACAACAGAGATCCATTCAATGGCGAAGTATTAAGAATTTTGTTTTCTTGGAAGTGAAAGAAAATTCTAAGAAAACAAAATCATAAGCCCTCAACGTTTTCGATTACACAAGTAAAAAATTACAAAGAGAGTGGGTGAGACAAATGTTCGGGGTAAACAGAATAGGTTTCTCAATTGAAGAGGTGAAATTTTATGGGTATTCCTATTCTTCACTATTGGTTAAGAGAATTTGGTGTTAAACAGAATCTGGATTTCAATATTTTGCGTGACAGAGTTTTGATTTTCCCTCTAATACTCGTTTTTTGCCGAGAGAAACTGACTAAAATAGATGTAATTTTTTTAAGTTCAAGAGCTTTATTTTTACTATTAAAAATATTTAGGGGTGCAATTTCACCACTCATTAAAATTTGAGGGTTTATTTTCTACAACTCAATATTGAAGGGTTCAATTTTTTCACTTATCAAAGTTTGAGGGTCTAATTTTTACAATTAAAAGTTTAGGGGTATAATTGCAACAACTACCATACTTTAGGAGTGGTTTATGCAATTTACCCTAAAAAATATATAAAGATTTGTAAACAATCATTCTTGAAATACCTTATTTAAATATTTTTTCTTTTTTAATTAATTTTTTATATATTTGTTAATTGTTTTATTTTTTAATCATCTAATTGTAAATCAACCAAAGCATTCATATGAAATATGTGTTCATACTAGATTTGTGACTTCTATGTTGAGAACTAAGATTAATCTTCAATTCCTTAATCCTATCATTTAATTTAAGTGTATTAGATTTGGTACCAAATAAATTACAACAAAAACAATAAAGTTTATCAAAACTTTTTAATAAATTAGCCAATTTCTATCATATTTTTCGCCGTTAGATAACTTTTTAGTATAACGAATGTAAGAAAAATGACTAGAATTTTCATCTTTTGGAAAAATTAAATAACTTTCTCTAATGAAACATTTTTCTACCAATAAATCAATTTATTTATAATCAATATTGTCTCATATTCGTGGATCATATATATTATAATTAGAATTCATCATACATGATATAATAAGTAAAACTTTCATAGATATACAATCAATTTTTCTACTCTTCTTTTCTTCTTAAGCTTTTCAGATCCATATTCATATTTTCTTGTAGACATATTGATATTCTAAGTGATAAAATATAAACAAATCTTAAAGTATTGGACAATCCAACAATATGGAATAAAATAAAAAAAAAAGTAAAAGAATTTGAATGAAAAAATTTGGAACCTTGAAACCGCTAGATTGATTTGAGCAAATAAGGATTTATACTACAATAATTGATAATCACATAAAAGTTGTGAGACCACACCAAAGATAAAACATGAAAAGTTTAAACTTAATAGAGAGTTAAAAGTTAAAATTAGTCTAACTGGCATAATATATTTATAGAGTTTTAAGAGAAGTTGAAAGGTTTTAGTTGTTAAAAAAAATCAATAAAAAAGATAAGAAATATGAAAGCCTCCTCATCCCATGTAAACTTGGGATTGCTTTAAAGAAGTTATATTAATGGTCAAGATTTTTAAGGAAATTATAAAGGAATTGTGAAGAAAAATGATAAAGTTAAGAAATTTGAAATGATATACAATTAAAATTGATAAAATTTTATGAGCTCATTGTTTATGGATTTTTTATTTGTAAGAGAATATTTTCAATATTACTAGAAAAATTTTATGAAAAATATATTATTTTGGATTTTTATTTATAATTAAAAACTAAAACAAATAGATAACAACATTATAGTAGATATACTATGTATTATATTTATATGATAAATATGAGGCCCTTCTACAACTGGGGGCCGTAGGCAATCATCTTACTCGCTTATAGCTTAAGTCGACCCTGTCTATCGCTTTTTATGGCTTCTCCCTCTTTATCTCAAATCCCCCCTTTTTATCCCTTTTTCTTTACTCTTTTATCTCCCTCCCACGATTTTTCTCTACTATATTCTCTCTCTTTCACTCTCTTTCTCCCTTTCCTTCCAAAGGCTATAGTGACGTGATGACGAAACAAACCCACGACGGAGTACAAAGACCCAAACCCTCTCTCTCCAGACAAAGGGACACAATGAACAAACCCATGGTGGCATTGTTGAGAAAATTAAAACCCAAAATTTAAAAGTCATAGATCGATTTCTCATTTCAGTTCAAGAGAATTAATACCAAAGAAGCGGAAGCTTACCTTGATCCATAATTGAACGTTGCTGAGAGGTGGGTTCGATCTTCCAAGTCTAAAGAATCATGAATTAGCCAGGTGGATTTCAACAATATGAAGAAGAAGGCGTTTTCTTTTTCTCTCTCTAAAGGGATAAGAAAAGAATGGTCGTGATGATTATGACTTCGGGACTATAACCCCTCTATAACCGACCAAATAACTACTCATCGGTTACAAGGTTTAAATATTTCCGACTTAGCCTTATTGGGATTATGGAGCCAAACCAAGGAGAAAATCTTTTTCTTATAAGGAAAAGGTCAATTTAAAATTTTCTTTGTTCTATTTAGTTTGGGCCTTTTTATTTTTCCTTTTCCTTTTTTAGTTTCTTGTCATACCATCTATTATAAATAGAAATAGATGGGTTATTTGATTGGTGTGCATAAATAGAGAGTCATGAGAAATTCTCCAAGAAGAGTGAGTTTGAGAGCCAAATACTTGTGTATTCGTTTGAGAGTTTGAAAGGCTTGTGGAGTGATTCGTGAGCGTTTTCTGTGCGAGGGAAAACTGAGAGAAATCATTGTAAGAGGCTTGTAAACTCTTGGGAGATTCTTCCTGAAATTTTAGTAGAACCTGCAACGGTAGTAGAAAATTGGACGAAACCCACACTGGGTGAACCAATACAAATCTGGCGTTTAATTTTCTTCTCCTTAATCTTTATTTATCGTTCTTGTTACTTAGAAAATTTAGATTATTTTATCTAATCCTTCAAGTGCCAAGTGCATTTTTTTCACAATTTGTAACGCCCCAGAATTTTCAACATCCCAAACGGGGACCGTTACTAAAACCACTATAAAAGTCTTACTCGAATTAAAGAAATAAACAACTAACTACTCGAACTAAGCCAATCCTACCACCATTTTAATTGCTCGACTTAAACCTTTAAATTCCTCATTTGACAGCAAACAAAATGACTTGTCCTCCGTAGACAAGTAATATAATTGTCTTCTACTTGAGTTAAATCTAAATGAACTTGAGTAAACGACAATAGCCCAACAACCTATTTGACACTAACTTAACCATGCAAAATATAATAGCAATAAACTCAACACCTAAATACACCACGCTTCTACTGCGCTACTCTGAATAACAACAATAAAAGGAAAGACAAAAACATCCAACTAAAGAGTTTATCCAAGCTTCAACTTCCAAAGTTAATGAGTTTTAAAATAGACAAACTTAACATACTTTTAATGGACTCAACGACCTAACTTCTAACGAGAAGCCAAACTCAATAACAATACAAACTAAAGCTTTTGCTAACCGCCTGAACTTTGCACAACCAAGGTTCTAACAGGAATACATAACCGAAACAAATAAACTCATAACAACCTATTATAATCCCAATGAAACTACACAAAAGTAGCCATGGTCTTTATTCTCGAGTCTCCTCCGCACCATCACCATGAACGTAACTCGGATCCTCACCTGAAAACAATAATTGCAGGGGGGTGAGTATATAAAATACTCCGTAAGTAGCCCTCTCTAACTACGCACAAACAATATGCTCAGCACAAGCATTTGTTACAAAATATTAAACTAGCATTCATGCATCAATAACTCATAACGCTCATTAACACACACATGCAATCAACGTAAGCGCAAAAACATGCATCGATATCAAACAACATGCTCGAAATCACAACAGCCCTCACAATTTGATAACAAGTAATCATGCATCGATAGATCATAATGGTTAATCAACACACACACACAAGCATCCAGGATATCAAAACTCATATATCTTCAACCACAAGGCCCGCTGGTCTCTAACTCCTTCGAGCTTATCTGGATATTAAGAACTTGGTTTGTGGGAACCATCTTATAATTGAAAGGGAAATTAAGAAATCGCGAGAGAGATTTTCTCGTTAGAGTTTCGAAAACTCAATCAACCGACGTTCGGGCGACATAAAAGAAATTGGGAGAACCTCATTTTTATACAAAATGAGGATCGAGAGGGAAGTCACAACTTCCTCACTCACTTCCCCACTCACCACCATTAATGATGGAAAGTGGTAGGTTTTTCCTCCTATTTTATTTTTCTTATTTTTATTTTTATTTTTATTTTATTTTAATTAATTAAAACATTTTTAATTAAATTAATAATTAATTTAAGCTAAGTTAATTAAAAAAAGAAATTATTAATTTAATTTAATTAAATCTAATTTAATTTAGCCAGATTAACATATACCATTAATTTAATTAATTCATATTTAATCAAATTAAACTTAAATTAATCAACCATATTAGAATCAAATTCTAATATCCACCTCACTCATAATTTTGAATCCAATTCAAAATTAACTTTATATTATAATCTATCAACATACATTATGTTAATTGCATCTCATACAATTAACTTTAATTCCCGTTAACAAATTTGAACAATTCAAATTCTTTTAAAGACTAAATGTTCTTAACTATCATTTACGAGCTAGTAAGGGGACCTAATGGATGTTTGGGTATTTTGGATTCAAAATAAATGAGAGCGCAAGTGTATACCCGTCACAAGTAGTAAAAACGGAACGAGTATTCCGAGTATCGATCCTTAGGGACAAATGAAGTCTTTTTATAGGAAATGTTAATGATCGGATACTTTGTAATTGAATTTGGGGTGACAAATAATAAGGATAATGTTGGTTTTGATATTTAAAAACTCAATGCAATAAACCCAGCCCAGTTACTTCAAATTAGCTAACAATACACAAACTTTTTCCAACTAGGCGCCAGGCGGCTCTCATAAATTTTCTTCGGTTTTACTTCGCCATCTTCTTATGTCTAAGTGATTTTGAAGGTTTAAGTCCATTTCTAATATGTCTATTAGAAAAAATAACTTAATTTAGTAAGAACCAACCGTAACCTTAGGTCGAGGTCCTATGTCTAGGCTACCCAAGCTAAATCTTTATGTCTAAAGTATTCCTCTCTAAAGTTAAATCAGTAAATTTGTGAAAACGTATCAACCCTTTCAGTATTGATGTTTGGTTAAAACATTAATTGGCCAAATCAAGTTCCAACTTATGGAAACAACTTTAAGTGATAAAATAGGAGAAAAACGCCTTTTGCCTCGTTGGATTTTAAAAAACTTTAACTAACTATCCATAACTGGGCTTGGGAAAAATAAATTTAGCTCATGATGATAAAGGAAAAACAAAATTTAATGTTCATGGAAGTAGACGACATAATTAAAGGATGAGTAGAATTAAAACAAGCTGGAAATTATGGAGTTGTAGCCCGAATGACCCTAACCTGTTCTCTTTCAAGATTGGGGAGCAATACTCAGTCAATTCCTCAAGGTCGAGTGATTACAACTTCGTAATGAGAGATAGGGAAAGGAATGAATATCAAGAACTTGCTGGAATTTTAATTAAATAAAATCAAACTTACAATTCTAAAATAACAAGCTGGAAATAAAGGGTGAACTTGAAATAAGCAAGGTTAAAACAATAACAACTCAAAAACTTAATGGGAAAACGAAAACAAGCTGAGAAGTAAATGTCTAAAGCTGAAATGATCACTCCGGGATGATGAATGAAGAGAATGAAATGCTGAATTTATAGGGACTTCAAGGTGGTTAGGAGGTTGAGAGCTTTGTGGAGAGCCATCCATTTCAAACACCTTTTGATTAGGTAGTTGTTGAATTGGCAACCTTTAATGTATGGAAGACACGTGGCAGAGCTTTGGAAGGTTTCAAATCACACCAAAACGTGTGTTTCACATTAAGGGCAATCTCGGGATTGGGGAAGGCGCCATGCGCCTAGCTCGAAATTTTTCTGCACAAAAGTGTAATTTTCGTTAGAAATAAACTCTAAATGATGTAAAAACGTCCTATGTGCATGTATAACCTAAGATAACTTAAAATGAAAGGTTTTGGATACTATAATAAGCTTAAAATATGGTTTCCGAGTTTAAAACATTAGAAAACATGACACATTTAGCTTCTTTTTACCCTTATGAACAAGGGAAATCACACCCCCAAACTTGGCTCTTTGCTTGTCCCCAAGCAAACTTAACAATTTATATCTCTTAAATCACATGCAACAATCATAAGCAACATCGAACACAAGGATAGACTAGACTTGCTTTTCATATGGTGTCTCAGGAAAGATCATCAAAACCTCATCGTCTTCCTATCTTCAAAAGCCAAATTACCATAAGCCAACAAAGTTCAAAACAATAAAAAGTTTCTTAACAATAACAAGGGAAATCACACCCCCAAACTTGGCTCTTTGCTTGTCCCCAAGCAAACTTAACAATTTATATCTCTTAAATCACATGCAACAATCATAAGCAACATCGAACACAAGGATAGACTAGACTTGCTTTTCATATGGTGTCTCAGGAAAGATCATCAAAACCTCATCGTCTTCCTATCTTCAAAAGCCAAATTACCATAAGCCAACAAAGTTCAAAACAATAAAAAGTTTCTTAAAATCCTTTCCTTTTTCAAAACATGAAAACTTTTTGACAATGCTCTAGAATTTGCACGCTTCCTTTTTCACTTAATTTTTAACACTGAATGTATGGCTACTAGCCTCTGTGGGGATTTCCTCCACAGCTTTGTAGAGGCCTTTCAAGTAACAACCGATCATAACATATCTACGGTAAGTTGCACGATGTTACACTAGACCTAATTGCTACCCTCGAAGCTGCTTACGCCACTCGACCTAAGCTACAACGAGTGTCTACAGTGATAAAAATAAAGACATTTTCTTGCTACTCTTTTTTCTTACCTCTCTTCTTTTTCTCTCACAATTTTGAAATCTTTTCCCCACTCTTATTTTCTCACAAGCAAAGAGGACTCTTTTATTTGCAAATTTGTTTTTTTTTTCGACTCTTTCTCTTTCTCTTTTTCTTTTTCTTTTTCTTGCAAAGACTCTTTTTATAAACATTTTCTTTCTAGTGACTCTTTTTCACAAAATAATAGCATGTTCTTTCATGAATAAAAGAAAACAACTTTACATTTTCTTTCTAAAAGCAAAAGACTGTCCCCCTCAAACTTAAGAGAGACAGTGTCCTCACTGGGAAAAGCTTTTTGAAGAGGCAATGCAAAAATCAAAATGAAAGAGGACAAGGACTTCATAAAACATTGAAAAAGTTTAAGTTTCAAAAAGAAGAAAAGAAAAGAAATCATGTTATTGAAAAGAACTCGGTCACAAATGGCTCATGGCTTTTTAGGACAAAAAGATAAAAAAGTTCATCTAATCCTTAAGAATCATCATCGACATAAAAATAAGAAAAGGCACACCAATATGCTAAATGAGATTAAATTTGCAGCATGTGTTGTTTAAGAAATATACTTCACTAAGGCCAAGAACGAGATCATGATCGAAACAAGAAGAAACTAAATGGTCATATTTTCATAACAAAACTCAGAAACAACCAGAAAAGCTCACAATAATATTCAGCCAAAACCAAAACATGCAACTAAATTCAAAAATAATATAACAAGCATAAGAATAAGAATAAGACTTCCCTGGTCTCATGGATCAAACGGCCACGCCTCAATGATTATGACATCCTTTAACTGGTCATACATCTGTCTTGTAACCTGGGTGACTGTTTCTAACTTTTGCTCCGTGGCCTCCAATTTTGCTTCAGTTACCGCCAACTGCTGCTCCAACCGACGAACAGTATCCCACAAGCCTCGAATTTCAGAATGCGGTGAGCCGACTCGAACTGCCTCCCAAACAAGTGCATGTCCCAAAAGGCGCTTCAAATTTCGTTCTTCTATCATCAGAAACTTTCTCTCAATTTGGCCTTCTGGAATCTTGACACCTTGATGAAGACAGAGTGAGGTGATCAAACCAGGGAAAAAAAGTTTACCATTTTTTCGAGCCGCACATTCATGGATTACGCTCCGTATTAGTCGCCCAAAGTTTATCGGGAATCCCTTCATCATAGCGTATACCAATAGAACTCGATCTCGAATAATGTGCTGGTCATACTCGGTTGGCATGATCCTGTTCTTCACGACATATAACCAAATGGCAGCAGCCGCAGAAATATCCTTAGGTGCAAGCTTATGAGACCCCATCGTCGAAATATCCCACGTAGATAAAGGTGTCCCGATTGTATCCACTGCCTTACTAAGATGTTCGTCAGATGGATCAAATAAAATCTGATTTCCAAGAGCATTCTGGTAATCAGGGAGTCCATAAAAATGGTTAATCTATGCAGTAGCAAAGCAAACCTCTTTCCCGCGCACCGTCACCATATCCGACTGAGGGTGAATGGACGAATAAAACTCCCGCACTATATCAACCGCCATACAGCTCACTGGTTCCAGCAGGCGTAGCCATTCCTTTTCTCGAGCCACTTCTCGCCACATGTTCGGGACAACTGGAAGATCTATATTTAAGCCAAGCTCAACCAATAGCTTCCTCGATTTGTTCCATCCGCGATGCTTCCTAAGATTATAGGGCGTCCATTTAGTCTCGAGCTCGTTACTAGCATCGGTATGGATACTGACTATCTCAGGAGTCGGTATCGGTACAGAAGACTGCGCTCTAATCGTAGCAGCACGAGCCTTAGCTGCTCGAGTCTTAGGTTCATAAGAAGTTATCTTGACCGTCTTGTGCTTTTGCATTCTCTTTCGTGGTGTGGCTTTTGGCCGCCTTCTAGCCCCAAAAAGCTCCCTGATGGGAATCCTATCGTCTGTGTCTGTGTTGACTGATGGTACAACCCATGGATTCGACAGCGAAGATGATGCGACGGAATGATTTTCAATTGGAGGTCCTGTCCTAGAAATTCCTACCCCCATTACTGCAGTATCCCCCTTGTATGGACTTCTTTCTCTCTCAGACTGATGAGATCCTGTGGAATGCTCTCTTTGAATAGAGTTTACTGAAGGGGCATTAAAAGCATTCGAAGCCGGCAAGGAGGGATAGGACTCAACTTCCCAAGCACCATATATCTCCAAAGATGGTGATATTCCTTTGTCCAAAATATCTGAAACGAAAATGCCAGGTACGAGAGCCTGTGTCGCTACACAATCTCCCTCGGTTTGTGTAGGTTTAGTTACCTTTTCCTTTGAACTCTTGGATAATGTTTCTGTGGAAATATCAAGAGGTAACTTTCGTTCAACCGCCATCTCCTCTTCTTGAAGACTTATTGTTCTGGATCTTATTGGCGATTGTATACGGGGTTGCATATAACAAGCTCTCCAGGCTATTTGACTAGCAATCCTCCTAGCATCTTCGAACATTGCTTCCCATTCCTCAGATGTGTACCTTCGAAATTCATCATCCCTACTCTTCTTCGCTGATCCACTAGATAAATCTCTTGAACCGGCTCGTTTTCTTGATATTTCGCCCACTGTCACTGAGAGAGGCGCCATGCGCCTAGCCTCAACTTCTGCATCAATTTCCATGCTTTGCACCCCTGAACTTCCTCCTTTGTGTTTCCACTGTCGACACTCTTATGAATGCCCCAATTCATCAAAATTTACCTCACTCTCTTTGCTTAGTATCTCTTTTCCTTTATTTTCAGCAATCACATTATCTTTCTCACTATAATGGGGAGCCATAGGGACGAACTGTTGGGTAGGTAAAGATGGTCGGGTGCTAGATATAGTAGTGGGCATTAAAGGAGGCTCAAGAGGTCTCAATGACATTCCAAAACTCTGACCTTGTGAATACATAGGACCCGGTTGATACTCACTCATCAGCATCCCTCCTAAAAACAGAAACTGAGATGAAGGGGGAGGGGTACTAATCATCGATGGGGTAACTTGGGCACAATTAATCAAATTATGGCCTAAGTCGAGTGATTGTAGTGGCTGGACAACATGGTTTTGAGGGGTAAAAAACTGATTTTGAGGGTAAATAGGCGGAATACCTATCGGGAAAGTTGGGTAATTGGACGACTGCGAACTATATGCGGGAAAAGTAGGAGGGAACAAAGGATACATACCAGAAAAATTATTCCCTAATTGCTGCTGAAAACTGGCCGGAAGAGGGTCAAAACGCTGCGGAAACGGTCCAAAAGTAGGTGGGTTTTGAGCCCGGACCAATGACCCATCATATTGGTTGTGTATCGTGGCTTGTGGCACTGTCGGATTAGCGATAAATGGCCGGAAACCTCCATTTACTGCTGCTGGTCGAAAAATGTGGTTATTGGAAGCGTGAACATTCAAATCTTGGGAGTTTGAAGGATGAGAACTTATGGGTATTGTGGTAGTGGAAGAGGGGAACGTAGTACTTTGAGAAGAAGAAGCCATGGATGATAAAAAAAACAAATGGAAAAGATGGAGAAATTTTGTTTTTCCGTTTCAGCCGTAAAGCGCAAGAAGAGAGAGGAATTGAGGCTACTTTTTTCGTGAAGAAGGAGAGACTAAACAGATGAAGTGTCCTTTTCTTTTTATTCTTGAATAAAAATAGGTTTTAATGTTAATTATATCAAAAACCCAATTGGAAAAGGAAGCTCATAAAAAAAAAACTCAAAAGCCCATGTGTGTTATTAATTTTTTTTTAAACTCCTAATTCGATTAAAAACGAATAAAAAAAATAAAAATAAAAATAAAAAATAAAAATAAATAAATAAAATTATTGCGCCCCCCTTTATTTCAAGTCAAAACTAACTCCCAAAATTAAATAAGAATTTTTCGAATTTTTGGATCGGGCCGAGGCGCCAGGCGCCTTGCCTAAAAAAAAAAATTCTAAATTTTCTAAAATTTTTTCCAAGTAATTTTTCAACACCTTAATCTCAGCCTAAACAACCTAACTACAATTAAAAATAAGTGAAATTCGAAAAGAAAATAAGTAAAACTACTCCTAACTAATTTACACAAAACCCTTCAAAAGAAATTTTCAATTAAACAAGGAAGGGAAATATATATTTTTTTTTTTCAAACTCTTAACTTCCTGGAAGTTGGATAGAGGTCTTCCCTCTATCTATTTCTTCTCCAAAATATTTTTTAACACGTTGGCCATTAACTTTAAAAATGTTACCTTTAAAATCTTCGAGTTCAATGGCACCATGAGGGAAAATTTTTGAAATTTTAAATGGTCCAGACCACCTGGACTTTAGTTTTCCCGGAAATAATTTTAAACGAGAGTTGAAAAGTAAAACTAAGTCTCCTACTTGAAAAGCTTTAGGCCTAAGCCTCTTATCATGCCATTGCTTAGTTTTTTCTTTAAAAATCTTTGCATTTTCGTAAGAAAAGTTACTATGCTCCTCAAGTTCTATCAGTTGGAGCTTCCTTGATTCTCCTGCAGAAAATAAATCAAAGTTTAGTCTTTTTGTCGCCCAAAAAGCTTTATATTCTAACTCTAACGGTAAATGACAAGCTTTACCAAAAATCAACCTATATGGGGACATGCCGAGAGGAGTCTTGTATGCTGTCCTATATGCCCATAGAGAATCGTCCAGTTTTAAAGACCAATCTTTTCTATTTAAATTGACAGTTTTTTCCAAAATAGATTTGATTTCTCTATTAGACACATCCGCTAACCCATTGGATTGGGGATGATAAGCTGTGGCTATCCTGTGACGGACATTATACTTAGACAACAAACTTCTTATCGCTCTATTCAAAAAATGAGTCCCCTCATCACTTATCAAACATCGAGGGGTACCATAACGAGTGAAGATATGCTTTTGTAAAAATCGAACAATTACCCTAGCATCATTCGTAGAGGTAGCAAAAGCTTCTATCCACTTGGACACATAATCAACAGCTAATAAAATATAATTCTTACCATACGAAGGAGGGAACGGACCCATGAAATCAATACCCCATACATCAAAAATTTCAACTTCCAGAATAGGGTTCAAAGGCATCTCATTAAGTTTAGAAATATTACCTGTCCTCTAACACTTATCACAAACTTGAGCGAAACTATGTGCATCACGGAATAGAGTGGGCCAGAGGAACCCGCTTTGTAATACCTTCGCTGTGGTCTTTTGTCCATCGAAATGCCCTCCATATGGAGACATATGACAAGCCTCCAAAATTGCTTTTTGCTCTTCCTCCGCTACACACTTGCGAAGGATTCCGTCAGGACCAAGTTTATACAAAAAAGGCTCATCCCACCTATAATATCTCACATCATGAAGAAACTTTTTTACCTGCTGTCGACTGAATTCATGAGGAATAATACGACTTACCAAGTAATTTGCAATGTCAGCATACCAAGAGACATTTTCAATGCGAAGTAATTGCTCATCAACGAATTGTTCTCGAATCTCTGCCTGACCTTCCTGAAGTGGGGACTCGAGCCTAGACAAGTGGTCGGCTACTTGGTTCTCCGTTCCTTTACAGTCCCTTACTTCTGTATCAAACTCTTGAAGTAGCAAAATCCATCGTATCAAACGTGGTTTTGCATCCTTCTTTGCAAATAAATACTTTAGAGCAGAATGATCAGTATAAACAATTACTTTTGCCCCTATCAAGTAAGACCTAAACTTATCAAAATCAAACACAACTGCTAACAATTCTTTTTCAGTAGTGGTGTAGTTTAGTTGTGCCCCCGTTAAAGTCTTACTGGCATAATATACTGGATGTAAAAACTTATTCCTTCTTTGACCTAACATGACCCCTAAAGCATAATCACTAGCATCGCACATAAGTTCAAAGGGTAACTCCCAGTTAGGTTCTATAATTATTGGAGCCGAGCTCAAAGCAGTTTTTAAAGTTTCAAAAGCTGTCATGCAAGCATTATCAAATACGAAGGGTATATCATTTTCCAAAAGTTGGCAAAGGGGTTTTGAAATCTTTGCAAAATCTTTTATAAAACGCCTATAGAAACCCCCATGGCCTAAAAAACATCTTATTCCTTTAACATTTGTGGGAGGTGGTAATTTTGAAATAACATCAATCTTAGCACGATCCACCTCAATCCCATTTTTCGAAATCTTATGGCCTAGAACTATCCCTTCTCGTACCATAAAATGACACTTCTCCCACTTTAAAACAAAATTTGTTTGCTCGCATCTTTGTAAAACATTTTCTAAATTCAATAGGCAATGATCAAAAGAATTTCCAAAAACTGAAAAGTCATCCATAAAAACCTCAAGAATATTTTCTACCATATCCGAAAAAATGGCCATCATACACATTTGAAATGTCGCCGGTGCATTGCATAGACCGAAAGGCATACGCCTAAAGGCAAATGTCCCATACGGACAAGTGAACGTCGTCTTCTCCTGATCCTCCGGAGCGATGGTAATCTGGTTGTATCCCGAATATCCATCTAGGAAGCAGTAAAACTCTTTACCTGCAAGACGGTCCAACATTTGATCAACAAACGGGAGTGGAAAATGATCTTTTTTCGTTACCTTGTTTAGTTTGCGATAGTCGATGCAAACTCTCCACCCGCTCAAAGTCCGGGTTGATATAAGTTCATTCTCCTCGTTTACCACCACTGTCATCCCGCCCTTCTTAGGTACGCATTATACTGGGCTCACCCAGCTACTATCTGATATAGGGTAGATGACTCCGACGTCTAACCATTTCAAGATCTCTTTCCGAACAACCTCTTTCATTTTTGGATTCAGACGTCTCTGATTCTCTATTGAGTTGCTGGCACCTTCTTCCAATAGGATCTTATGCATGCAGAATGCAGGGCTTATCGCTTGAATGTCTGCAATGGTCCAACCAATGGCCTTCTTATATTTTGCCAATACCTGTAACAATGAAAGCTCATTTTCAGTAGTTAGACTGGAAGAAATAATAACAGGCAAAGTTTCATTAAGTCCAAGATAAGCGTATTTCAAGTGAGAAGGTAAAGGCTTTTGTTCCAAAGTGGGTGGTTCCACAATGGATGGTTGCAATGTTTTGCACACTTCTGACTTTATATCCTCTTTTTCCTCTGGTGGATGCATCTCTTCATCTACATCTGGACAATCACTTTCTGCAGCCTCTAGTTCTTCCTCAATTCCTGTAACTAAAAGATCATAGAACTCATCAAACGAAACAGGATTTGAAGTACTAATAGCTGAACATTCTTCTAAATCTCCTGGAAGTTTCATTGCATCCAACACATTAAATTTCACCTCCTCATTATTAACCTTCATTGTTATTTCTCCTTTTCGAACATTAAATATTGTATCTCCTGTAGCTAGGAAGGGTCTACCTAAGATGATAGGTACATCCAAATCGGCCTTACAGTCTAAGATGATGAAGTCTGCAGGGAAGATAAACTTATCTACATGAAACTTATCTTTTATTTTTCCTTCAGGCTTCTTAATGGATCTATCTGCTAATTGGAGGGTAACTGTAGTAGGTCTAGCTTCTCCTATGCCTAATTCTTTGAAAACAGATAGAGGCATTAGGTTAATGCTAGCACCTAGATCGCATAAAGCTCTACCTAAATTCTTTCCTCCAATAGAACAAGGGATGGTGAAACTGTCGGGATCTTTACATTTTATGGGCAAAGGGCTACCTACAGCTTCACTACTACACTTAGTCATAGCTACCATCTCATGTTCACCTAACTTCTTTTTTCTAGACACAATATCCTTCAGGAACTTAGCATAATTTGGCATTTGTTCTAAGGCATCAAGTAAAGGAATGTTTATGTGGAGTTGCTTGAGGATGTCTAAAAACTTTCTAAACTGAGTTTCTTGGTTTTTCTTGGCTAATATTTGAGGGAAAGGAGGAATCAGGAGAAAAGATGAATTTTCTTGTGAAGAGGCGCCAGACGCCTCCCCCTCACCCGAGGTGGTTTTTTCTTTCTCTGCTTCACTAGGAGAATTTTGAATTGATGTGGAAGGTTTCTCTACCTCAACCGGCATCTTTGGTCTTTCATAAGACAATCCACTTCTCAAAGTTACCGCCTTGCATTGCTCTTTTCCATCTCTTTTTGGAACTTCAGTATGCCAAGGAAAAGAGCCTTGTGGTCTCGCCTTCAAATCATTGGAAAGTTGTCCTATTTGAACTTCTAGGTTTCTCATTGCCGCTGCTTAAGTTTGGATTGTGGCATTCTGGGATTGCATCAATGCATCATTGCGCGCCATGTACTCCTTAAACATGTTCTGAAGACTAGTATTGTTATTATGAGCTGGCTGCGATGGGGTTCTTTGGTTCTGATTATACTGTTGTGGTGGTGGTGGCATGTGTTGATTGCTTGAAAAAGTAGGAGGGACATAGGGCTGCTTATACTGCTGGTTCTGCCCTTGGGTCGCTCCACTAGAACTTCCTTGACCTCCCTAGGAAAAGTTGGGATGATGTCTCCACCCCGGATTGTACGTGTTTGAATAGGGGTTGAAGTTCTGATTGTTCCCGTGACCTACATAATAAACAGAAGCTGGATTATGCGGACAATTCTCATAAACATGGTTATCACTTCAACAAGAACAAACAGTTTCATTAATTTGGCAAACAGGAGAAGCATATTCTGGTTGCACGGGTGCAGTTGGTGCACTCTTCCTTTCTAGGGCCAACTCTTTGAGCATTTGGTTCATCGTCACCATTTCCTTCTGCATTGAAGTTCCTACATCCAAAGCGAATACACCCGCTTGATCCTGCTTCTTAGGGGCAGGTTTTGACCTTTGAGAACACCATAGCTCATTGTGGGATGCTAGGTCCTCCAAAATATCAACTATTTCGTTGAAGGTCTTCTTCGTGAAAGCTCTATTTGCAGCGTTGTTGAGCATCATCTTAGTGGGGTGGTCCAAACCTCGGAAGAAGTGCTCGATTTGGATACATGCTGGTAATCCATAGTTCGGACACTTTCGCAGCAATTCTTTGAATCTTTCCCATGCCTCGTGTACTGGTTCACGATCATATTGTCTAAAGGTGACAATCTCTTCCCTGATGTCTGCATGGCGAGTAGGAGGGAAATACTTTGTAAGGAACTTTTCTATTAGCGAATGCCATGTTGTAATTGATCCTGGCGGGAACGAGTTGAGCCATGTTCTTGCCTGATCCTTAAAAGAAAATGGGAAAAGAGTTAACCTTAATGCATCATCAGTTATATTTGGAAATCTAAATGCACCAGCTATTTGAAGAAAAGTTTTGAGATGATCATGAGGATCTTCGTGTTCACGCCCCCCGAACTGTCCTAATGTCTGAAGCATTTGAAACATAAGTGGCTTCAGTTCAAAGTTGGCGGCTTCTGGAATGGGATTTAGGATGACAGAATCCAAATTCTGGAATGCTGTGGCAGCATATTCTCGCATGGCTACGTCTCTATTATCTACCACCAAGATATGATTGAACTCATTGTTTTGTTGTTGACCTGCCATATTTCCGTTAACAATTGGTGGATCTGCAGGATCTTGTGGTGGAATCTCGTCCATAAAAGTGATGGTACTTTCACTCTCGCTTTCGAAATCTCTTTCTTTTTCTTTCTTTTTTTGCTTTTCTCTCTGTTTTCTGAGTCTCTGTTCTTTTCTCAACCTACGACAGGTTCTCTCAATTTCAAGATCAAATGGCAATAGAAATGAATCCGTGCTCATGCACTAATCAATGACTTTCGTGGTTGGATATAAATCAAAATGTTTGAGAACAGAAATGACAATCACAAAAACCGATAAAAGACTAAAACAAATGGTCCCCGACAACGGTGCAAAAAACTTGTTTGGGTATTTTGGATTCAAAATAAATGAGAGCGCAAGTGTATACCCGTCACAAGTAGTAAAAACGGAATGAATATTCCGAGTATCGATCCTCAGGGACAAATGAAGTCTTTTTATAGGAAATGTTAATGATCGGAGACTTTGTAATTGAATTTGGGGTGACAAATAATAAAGATAATGTTGGTTTTGATATTTAAAAACTCAATGCAATAAACCCAGCCCAGTTACTTCAAATTAGTTAACAATACACAAACTTTTTCCAACTAGGCGCCAGGCGGCTCTCATAAATTTTCTTCGGTTTTACTTCGCCATCTTCTTATGTCTAAGTGATTTTGAAGGTTTAAGTCCATTCCTAATATGTCTATTAGAAAATATAACTTAATTTAGTAAGAACCAACCGTAACCTTAGGTCGAGATCCTATGTCTAGGCTACCCGAGCTAAATCTTTATGTCTAAAGTATTCCTCTCTAAAGTTAAATCAGTAAATTTGTGAAAACGTATCAACCCTTTCAGTATTGATGTTTGGTTAAAACATTAATTGGCCAAATCAAGTTCCAACTTATGGAAACAACTTTAAGTGATAAAATAGGAGAAAAACGCCTTTTGCCTCGTTGGATTTTAAAAAACTTTAACTAACTATCCATAACTGGGCTTGGGAAAAATAAATTTAGCTCATGATGATAAAGGAAAAACAAAATTTAATGTTCATGGAAGTAGACGACATAATTAAAGGATGAGTAGAATTAAAACAAGCTGGAAATTATGGAGTTGTAGCCCGAATGACCCTAACCTGTTCTCTTTCAAGATTGGGGAGCAATACTCAGTCAATTCCTCAAGGTTGAGTGATTACAACTTCGTAATGAGAGATAGGGAAAGGAATGAATATCAAGAACTTGCTGGAATTTTAATTAAATAAAATCAAACTTACAATTCTAAAATAACAAGCTGGAAATAAAGGGTGAACTTGAAATAAGCAAGGTTAAAACAATAACAACTCAAAAACTTAAAGGGAAAACGAAAACAAGCTGAGAAGTAAATGTCTAAAGCTGAAATGATCACTCCGGGATGATGAATGAAGAGAATGAAATGCTGAATTTATAGGGACTTCAAGGTGGTTAGGAGGTTGAGAGCTTTGTGGAGAGCCATCCATTTCAAACACCTTTTGGTTAGGTAGTTGTTGAATTGGCAACCTTTAATGTATGGAAGACACGTGGCAGAGCTTTGGAAGGTTTCAAATCACACCAAAACGTGTGTTTCACATTAAGGGCAATCTCGGGATTGGGGAAGGCGCCATGCGCCTAGCTCGAAATTTTTCTGCACAAAAGTGTAATTTTCGTTAGAAATAAACTCTAAATGATGTAAAAACGTCCTATGTGCATGTATAACCTAAGATAACTTAAAATGAAATGTTTTGGATACTATAATAAGGTTAAAATACGGTTTCCGAGTTTAAAACATTAGAAAACAGCACACATTTAGCTTCTTTTTACCCTCATGAACAAGGGAAATCAATGGACCTACAGATCGGAAGCTCTAACGATACGAGATTAATTGATTACTCATTAATCATATTAATCAACATTCGTTAATTGTCGGTCGCTCCACCAAAGACTCACAGTTGCACTCTTCTCACTGTAGAATATTATGCGTCCATGGATTTTGATCAATAACGGTAAGTCAATCCTTCACAAGTGTTCGTAACCACAGTTGGGTCAAATTTTCGTTTTACCCCTGATCCTCTAATGAACAACCCGGTTATGGTTTAACCAATAATTGGAAGTCCCTCTAGGGCCAATTGTTCAAGTCCCGGAGTCAGCACTTAAGAGAATACTCATCTACTTACCCTAAAGTCGAGAAGGAGTGAATTCTATGTTGTGTAGTTATGTTCCTAGCTCCCCACTTGGTCTCGTCCCCAAAATGGTAGGATTATTGAGTTGGCGACTCGGGCCACTCTCACCCATACAAATCAAATTACGAGCCCTAACAGGCAGGAATCCATAACTCACTAAGGATTGAGATCAAGTTACTTGATCATCCTATTAAAATATTAATCTATTAGCTAACAGGGTTACAACAAAAGATTAATTATTTCACGGTCCAGTCTTATACAAATTAATTGTATAGGATACCCTCACTTGCATGTCTCCATACGAACGACCTGGATCAAGTAATTTATAACTATTACAAAGTTGGTCGTATCCATAGTGTTACCAAGATAAGGTACCCAACCTTATCCATATAATATAGACCCTTTAGGTTCTACTGGAACATTATCCACCTGCATATCGAATATATACATTGTATATCAAATATATATGCTGTATATTTAATATATACTGTATATCTGTTATATATTGTTCTAGTTACATGACATAACCTCGAATGTTAGTTTATTAGATTTGGGTTAATGCAATTCTAAGAGAAATATCAATAACAACTTTATTGAATGAATATTTGTTTTATGTTTACAAACTACGAGTTTAGGGCAAAAAACCCAATAAACTCCCAGTTGAACTAAACTCTAGTGGGGTATATAAAAGCTAAAAGCAACAGTGGGTTGTACAATAAAGTACAAATACAATAAACTATGGCATACACTATACCCTTTACAAGTCTCCCACTTGCTGAAGACTCTATTGTACATATCTCATAGGCCTAGACTATCTAGATGGCTATCGAATACTTTAGCCGTAAGAGCCTTTGTAAATGGATCTGAAACGTTATGCTCCGAAGTGATCTTCATAAAGATCGCGTCTCCTCGTTGCATTATTTCTCGTATCAAGTGATACTTCCTCTCAATGTGTTTGCCTCTTTTGTGACTTTGAGGTTCTTTAGAATGTGCCACAGCACCATTGTTATCACAATAAAGTGTGATGGGACAAAGTCATGTTTGGAACAATTTCCAAGTTAGTTAAGAACTTTCTAAGGTACACCGCCTCTTTTGTTGCTTCACAAGCGGCAACATATTCGGTCTCCATTGTGGAGTCTGCGATGCATCATTGTTTGATGCTCCGCCATACTGCAGCTCCTCCATTAACAGTGAACACTGATCCCGAATTGGATTTCCTTGAATCTTTATCACTTTGGAAGTCAGAGTTAGTGTATCATGTAAGGATCAAATCCTTAGTGCCATACACAAGCATATAGTTCATCGTTCTCTTAAGATACTTAAGGATAACCTTAACGGCAGTCCAGTGATCATATCCTGGATTGGATTGATACCTACTGAAAATCCCTACTGCATAGCAAATGTCAGGCCTAGTACACAACATGACATACATCAGGCTGCCCACTACTAAAGCATAGGGAATGCATCTCATATCCTCAACTTCTTGAGGTGTCTTAGGACATTGTTCCTTAGACAGAGAGATTCTGTGCCTGAAAGGTAGTAAACCGTTCTTGAAATTCTACGTCGAATATCTGGCAAGTATTTTGTCGATATAAGTTGCCTGAGACAGAGCTAACTTTTTGTTTTTTCCATTCCTTATGATTTGAATCCCAAGAACAAACTGAGCGTCTCCCAAATTCTTCATTTGGAATTCAGTTGCTAGCCACTTCTTAATGTTAGTTAGGAAACCTACATCATTCCCAATGAGTAGGATATCATCCATATAGAACACCAAGAAAGCTACAATGTTGTTGATGATCTTCTTGTATACATAAGGCTCATAAACATTATGGTCAAAACCATAAGACTTGATTGCAGTATCAAATCTTATATTCCAAGATCGAGATGCTTGTTTTAATCCATAAATGGATTGTTTAAGCTTGCAAACCTTTTGCTCTTGACCTTGCTTAATGAACCCTTCTGGTTGAGACATATAAATACTCTCTTCAAGATTGCCATTCAGAAAAGCAGTCTTGACATCAATTTGCCAAATTTCATAGTCATAATACGTGGCAATGGACAAGAGTATTCTTATAGACTTTAGCATGGCAACCGGGGAGAAGGTTTCCTCATAGTCCACCCCTTCCCTTTGGGTGTAACCCTTTGCCACGAGTCTTGCCTTAAATGTCTGTACCTTTCCTTCAGCGTCTCGTTTTCTCTTGTAAATTATTGTCTATGGATTATGTTACCATTCTTATATGTGCAAGTATACACAATCGTCGTAACAAGTAATAAAAAGTTTGAATCCACAGAGACTAAGTGCCCAAACACTCAATATTCACTTAAGAAATCAATGCATTAACTAAATAATTTTCTTCTGAATAAATGCTAAAATGAACAATAATGCAGGCGGTTTAAATATATTCTTAAACACGTAAATTTTCACTAGAGCTAACAAACATAAGCAATCAACGAGTAACTTCTTAAGAAAATAAAGGCGTAAGAGGAAGAGAACAACGATTCTTTCTGGGCTACTCTAATGATGCTACAACATTAATAGAGTGAATGCAGTGGTCAAACAAACAAGATGCTTTTCCAAACACCCCAGATTTTCTACCATTAGAGTTCTTAAACAAACAATAACAGCATATATGAATAGTTTTTAACCAAGCTAGATGGTGCTTATCCCTACGTTACCACACTCTAACGTCAAGTAGACTCTAGCTCAAGATGAAGTTTTTCGCTCCTTAATACATTTTTCCAAAGGTTATTAAGTTCAATATGGTGATCAAGTACATTGAAAATAGAGTGATATAACAACTTCAAATCAAAACACACTATCATTAATGCAATACAACAAAGTTATAGCTCTTGAAATGAGTTCACAACATCTCCCCCTTATTCAAGGTGTTTAGCTAGACAATGCCACAAGGAGATTAAAAAATATAGGAATAAAAACAATAAGAAGAGCTTAAAAGATGAAGAGAGGGAGCTAAAGATCAGCTGCCAACAAGAGTTCTTGGCTCTTTTCTTAGCTATCGTTGTCTAGTCTTCTTCTCCTCTTGACTTTCTCGAACGGTTGGAGAGGTTTTCTTGAAATGAGGATTGAGTGATTTCAAGAATGAAATGGAATTGTCTTATGTGTGTGTAGTCTTCTCTTCTTGTTGGCATTTATACCTCCCTCTGATTTTAGGGCAACAAAACAAGCCCTGTTGGGCCCAGCTCTCACTCCCAGGTGAAACCTCCAGTTACTGTGGTAAATTTTGTTGAGAATTCTTTTCACTGCCAACTTGCCGCTTTTTGCCTCTTCTTGGACCCGATGTTGTAGCATCAGCAAAGTTGCAGCAAAATTCTCAAAATTAGATCATTCATATAAGCGCTAGCATTATATAGGAGAATCTTGACTTAATTGCTAATTTAGGCACAACTCAGTGAATATGGGGGCTAGATGAGGCTATCTTTAGCTATTTTATGCGGATTTTAGACATAAATAACTCTATTTAGGAGAGTTATCATAGCTCCACTTACAACCTATAAGTTTGATCCCATCAGGTTGATCTACAAGGTCCCATACGAAATTAAAGTTCATAGACTCTATTTCAAGGTCCATAGCTTTGACACCTTTGTCCTTATCAACATCTTTCATTATCTTTTTGTAGGTCAATGGATCCTCAACGCCATCATCAGGTATAATGACCTAGTTTTTTGTTAAACTCACGTAACGATTAGGTTGTGTCACAACCCTCCCACTACGTCGAGGCACTCTCAACTCTTGAGATGCATGTGACGGACGTGATGTACTAGAGCCATCAACAACTCTTGTTGAAGTGCTAGCTTTATCAACAACTCTTGTTGATGTATTTGTAGCTTCATCGGAAAACTCATTTAACACAACGTTGCTTCGTGGTTTATGATCTCATATGTGGTCTTTTTCCAAGAATGTAGCGTTTGTCGATACAAATACTCTATTTTCTTGTGGATCGAAGAAGAATCCACCTTTCCTTTCCTTGGGGTAACCTACGAATAGGCACACTTTTGAACGAGATTCCAGTTTCTTCGAATTTGTCACTAACACATGTGCTGGACATCCCCAAATTATGAAGTGACGTAAACTAGATTTACGTCCTCTCCATAGTTCAAAAGGTGTTTCAGAAACAATTCTTGATGAACTGTGTTCAACATGGTATACTGCAGTCTCTACTGCATAACCCCAAAACTTTCACATTGCCCTTTGTCTGCAACTTTGACATTGCCCTTCTTGGTAGTAGCAGTAGCAGTAGGGTCAGCTTTCTCCCCCTTATCACTGTTCTTCTTTTTATTCTTGAAAGTCTAATTTCCAGAAGAAGAAAGTACATATTTGGTTCCTGAGGTCAAACCTCGATAGAACCATTTTGAGGTGACAACGTTTGTCTCCCCTTCCTATCCCTTATTTTTCATAAGAGACTGAAAAATTTGTAACTCATTTAAGAGCGTGGTAAGGTTGTACTTTATCTTGTTCATCACAATATTGCTGCAAAACTATAGGAAACTCCTCGGAAGAGATTACAAGATAAAGCTGACCTGACTCCCCTCATCTATGACAGCGCCGTTCACTTTAGCCACATTAAAGTGGACCATCAGATTGAGAACATGTTCTCCCATTGATTTTCCCTCTTTCATGCGGGAATCTTAAATGAACTTGAGGGCATCATGTCGGGCTTAAATGGACGACCATCCAAACATGTCCCGCAACGAGTCCACGATCTCCCATGCGGTGACCATGTTCTTATGCTTCTTAGCCAACACATCAGATATGCTTGCTGATATTTAGACCTTGGCCTTGTCATTGGCCTTGATCCATCTGTCATAGGCATCCCGACTGGCTCGGACTGCATTAGGCGTGGGGGTTAAGACGAACCTAAGATCATCTACCACGAGTATCGTGTTAAGGTTTGTTTTCAATTGTGTGTAATTTTCGCCGTTAAGTTTTCGGCGGCAAGGAGGGCAATAACCAAAGTAGACATGCTGAAATACAAACAAGTCTATATTAGACACTTACACTGCCCATTAAAACCCAATCAATTTTAGCAAAAAGTAATAATGCACCCTATTAGTCAAGATTATTTTAGAGCAACAGCTACCGTGGGGCAGTCAACTACTCCTTCACTCAATTGAGACATTCTCAACTAAATATTACACCATAATAACTCTTATTCCTATAATAGTTAGTCATCATTTGTTTGGTCAAGAAGTTATTAACTAACTTAATAACTTCCCATAAGTGTGACCTGCAATTGTCAGACTCTAGAATTGTGTATAAAACCTCCCGTTGCAAACAAATGGAGAAGATCGTAGGATGTGTTGTCACACGTCCTTCTCCCACTTACTATAAATATTTTCTCCATTCACCTTGGTATTGAACCATGCAAACATCTTTCGTAGGGAGGCTACACCTAGGGTGACACGAGGCTGAGCATGGAACTCACGGTGTCAACTTATACGGAGCGTGAGGGAAAGAATGTTATATATATACCACATATATCTCATATACTTTGTATATTTTATATATACACCTAATCCTCCCACTTAGTATTTTATAACTAGGATTTATTACTTTGGTAAAATCTGGCTAAATGAAATTATCTAAGTTTATTAGTTTGCCCAATATAACTTTTATATTGGATTTGTTTAACACTAATGTTTTAGTTCATTAAACACTTTAACGAACTAACCACATTATTGCATGCTATAAAATATTGACTAATTCAACCCCCAAGTCAGTTTCCAAGTAGAAGTGTTCCCTTACAGTCAGCTTAAGTACCTCAACCTAGACAGAACCTTCCATAGACAGTGTTCCCTTATAGGCAATATTTTATATAACCTTTTATTTTGTCATTTTAACCCTATTTAAAACCAAAAAATAAAAAGTATATAATCTAAGGTATAATTAATTTCAAACCCGTTTAAAATTAATTATTAAGGACCTAGGATGTGCATGCAACTCTTGATTACAGACTTTAATTTTTATTTACCAAACTATAACACTTATAAATTTAAAGAAATTAAAACTATAATCATGCATCAATGACATACATAAATATAACATTTATATTTACTAAAGTAATGTCATGCTCAATGCAATTTTATTTTCATCTAATTAATACAACACTTATATTAATTAATTATTAAAATAAATCATGCTATCATACATTGTAACTATTATATACATTTGATGCATGAACACGCTTAACCTATGGTGGGATTTTAAACTATATGGCATACTTAAGGCAACATATACAACTAATTAAGTATACATTCAAAATGGGTTTTTGCAGCTCTAACAGTGTCGAGGCGCTGTCCACCCGGTTTCTCATGTTTTTCTTCACTTATTTGGTACTCTTTCACAGCAACTCCTTGCCATGAACGACATAGACTTACAGACTCGATTTATAGGATTAAACACCAAGAACATCAAGCTTTTACATTGATCGAATCAATGGAAAAACTGTAAATCTAATGTCAAAAACTGAAAACATCTATTTGCAAACCACATACATCAAATGTAGAGACAGACACCCACCATACTTTTCTTTGTTATTCGAGACAAGATCGAAAGTAGAGCCTAGTCTCTGATACCAATTGAAGAGATCGAATCCCGCAGTGGAAGCGCACGAATGCGTGTGATCGATCGTGTTTTAGAATTACAATGAAGAAAAGACATAAGCATGAATAAAAGGAAGTTAGTGCTACATATCTTTGAAGGCACCTCTTCAATGTAGACAACAATGCCACTATAAAGTCTTCATTCCTATCCTCTAGATATTAAGAACTCGGTTTGTGGGAACCATCTTATAATTGAAAGGGAAATTGAGAAATCGAGAGAGAAATTTTCTCGTTCGAGTTTCGGAAACTCAATCAACCGACGTTCGGACGACACAAAAGAAATTAAGAGAACCTCCCTTTTATAGGGAGAACCTCCCTCACTCCTCTACTTCCTAGCAGTGGGAAAACCTTCCTACTTTCCACCATTAATGGTGGAAAGTGGGAGGTTTTTCCTCCCATTTTCTTTTTCTTTTTTTCTTTTATTTTAATTTAATTAAAACAATTTTAATTAATTAAATCTAATTGAATTAATTAAAAAAAGAAGAAATTATTAATTAAATTTAATTAATCTAATTTAATTTAACCAAATTTATCTATTCCATTAATTTAATTAAATCATATTTAATCAAATTAAATTTAAATTAATCAACCATATTAAAATCAAATTATAATATCCACCTCTCTCATAATTTTGAATCCAATTCAAAATTAATTTTATATTATAATGTATCAACATAAATTATGTTAATTGCATCTCATACAATTAGCTTTAATTCCCGTTAACATATTTGAACAATTCAAATTATTTTAAAGACTAAATGTTCTTGACTGTCCTTTACGAATTAGTAAGGGGGTCTAATGGACCTACAGATCGGAAGCTCAAACGATACGAGATTAATTGATTAAAGTCATTAACCATATTAATCAACATCCGTTAACTGTCAGTCGCTCCACTGAAGACCCAAAACTGCACTCTTCTCACTGTAGAATATTATGCGTCTATGGATTTTGACCATTAACGGTAAGTTAATCTTTCATGAGTGTTCGTAACCACAGTTGGGTCAAATTACCGTTTTACCCTTACGTTACTTTTTGGACCTTAAGTACCGCCGATCCTCTAATGAACAACCCGGTTATGGTCCAACCAACAACCGGAAGTCTCTCTCGGACCAATAAGCGGGTGGGGCCCCTTATTCAAGTCCTCGAGTCAGCACTAAAGAGAACACTCATATACTACCATAAAATTGGGAAGAAGTGAATTCCATCTTTTGTAGTTATGTTCCCAACTCCCCACTCGGTCTCGTCCCCAAAATGGTAGGAATATTGAGTCGACGACTCGGGCCACTCTCACCCATACAAATCAAAGGACAAGCTCTAACAGGCAAGAGTCCATAACTCACTCAAGATTGAGAACGAGTTACCTAGTCATTCTTTTATAATATTATATCTATTAGCCAAAGGTGTTACAACTAAAAATTAATTATTTTGCAGTCCGGTCCTATACAAACTCATTGTATAGGATACTCTCACTTGCATGTCTCCACACGAACGACCTGGATCAAGTAATTTGTATCAATTACAAAGTGGGTCGTATCCATAGTGTTAACAGGATAAAGTACTCAACCTTATCCATATACTATAGACCCTTTAGGTTACTACTGGAACATTATCCACCTGTATATCGAATATATACTGTATATATACACTGTATATCAAATATATACGTTGTATATTAAATATATAAGCTGTATATTAAATATATACTGTATATCTGTTATATACTGTTCCAGTTACATGACATAACCTCGGATGTTAGTTTATTGGATTTGAGTTAATGCAATTCTAAGATAGACATCAATAATAACTTTATTGAATGAATATTTGTTTTATGTTTACAAACCACGAGTTTAGAACATTAACCCCAACAAATTGTACAGGTTTTGGCATAGAAGAAAAAGCATGAAGAAGGCGTTGAACCCAGGGAAGAGTAGATGAAGTATGTCTAAGGCAGAATAGATAAGAGCCGGAGCGAAGAACAGCGGGAGCACGAACTAACAGTGTAGTAACTATCCCAGACACAGAATAAGTTACCATGTCCGTACAACCTCCAGCCGGGTGCCCTAAAATTGGGACCCAATATAAAAGGGACATTTTGACCTAGCCGACACACACAGATCCCAATAGAGACAAATATTTGAGTGTTGGAGATGACAAGAAGGAAGAATCTCACCATTTTCTGGGAGAGAGCTGACGATAGGGGAGGATATTCGACTGCTGCTTCGAGCTGTCATCTTCATTCTCGGTTTCTTCTCTTTTCTTGAAATGGGTTTTCATCTTCCTTTACTCATTGTATTTTCTTCGTTATCTATGAGCTAAACCTCATTTTGGGGGAGATTTACATGCTATAACTGATGAACAACTACACTCTAGCTGATTTCTATTGTTAATAAATAGAGTTGCGTTTATTTCTTAATTCTTACTGAACATTTTTAGCCGCTGTGTTTTGTATGCTAGCGTCTGTGTGACCTGAGAGGGCTTATGGGTTGCTGACTTCCTCTACTTATGATTAGCTACTTTTTTCTAGTAGGTTCGTGGATACTCAGGAATGGATCCCCTAATCATGCTTAGAACTTACGTTTATTGCTTGAATATTTAGCAACGGGAGTTGTGGGTATTCATGTTTGGGGTGTCTTGGAAGGGAACCATGTCGAGTTGAGCATTAACAACTGATTTTGTGCTAGAGTATAGGTTGGGATTGAATGAAAGCATGCTATATCTCCTCTGCTTTTCCATATCTGTTTAACTATCATTTCTTTTATTTTGTGCTATAACTTCTTCTTGTTGTCAACGTCTTAAAGTGTGTTTACTGTTGAGATCGTTTATTGCTTTGTTATGATTTTGTTCTTTATTTTCGATACAAACAACCATATTTCTTTATTTTTGTACTTTTGGTATTCAAGCACAGTTTACAATATTGTCCTAAGTCCTTGTTGATTCGGCCTCGTTTCGTAATACAATTGACAGATATCGTGTATACTTGCACGTGTATCCAACACGGTTGTCTGGACGCAACAGTGTATGGGCGTCTCCGTGTGTGGCTAGCATGTGATGTTTATGCGCGCCGACAGTCCATGGGCAAGCGATGGTGATGTCCTTGAGGAATGGTCGCTTATTCGACATTTCTTCAATCTCCATCTTCCTTTTGATTCTCGTTAGATGCTCTTGACCCTTCAAAATAAACACAATGTGTTTGTGGGTTCAATGAAGTTTCCTCTTTTTAGGGGGCCTCTCGTCTTGATCTTCCTGTTTATTGAAGTAGGTTGACCTTTGGAGCTTCGAGCCAAATAGGATCATATCATCTCCTCCTTCTTGATAATCCTCAAAAAGTATACTCTTACCTTGTGGGTTCTCTTTGCATCGTTGAAGGCTTATGAACTTTCTCCATGGGCATGACACTTCATTTTCTTTGAGATTTTTTATTCCCCTTTTTTCTTGGCCTCTTGAGTGGGCATAGCTCGTCGGGTTCCTACAATAACAAATGAGTGTGCATTAGTAATTTTATTATTATTTTACACTTCATACTTACCTTTCAGAGTAATCTTGAAGTCTAATGATGATCTCTTTCATTTTCTTTTGAATTTCCATTTAAGACAACTTCGTTCTTTCAAAAAATGCTTCCAAATCCAATCACTTGGTTTATGGACACTGTGCTTGGATTTATCTGTCCTCCACTTGGTGCTTGGCATTTGAATTTTCCAGCTTATAAACTTGTATTCTCGACCATGACATTGTTTATAGTACTTTTTGGACAAGTATTTTTCCATGATTCTTGGCCATAACTTTCTATTTTCATGATCACCTACCTAAACAAAAAAAACAAGTTAGTATCTTCAAAATTAAAATTTATCCTAATGTACCTTGTAAGTTGATCTCAAGATTATGCAAAGATCGTGGATTGAGTATTTTTGTCTCCATCTTATAATGAATCTCCCTAGCTTTCAACTATACTTGGTTTTGACCATGATGAATTTGGAGAGTTGATGTTCCTTGCAAAAATCTTAGAAGAGAACGAGCACTAGGATAAAACATGCTAATATTAAAGAGATATTTATTCAATCATTCTTGAAATTCTGCTACTTTCAATAACTTGGACATTTCTCTTTTCCTCTTCCTTCTTACTACTTTCCTTTTAAACCATAGACATATAGTCATGTGATTTCTCACAATCAAGTAAAATAGAACTAATATGCTATCATTACAAAGCATTGTAGTTTATGTTTTTTCTCAACAATAGGTGAAGGCAAAAAAGCATGTGATACTTTATGATCATATAATAAAAATGGATCAAATTGAAAAATATCACAAAATATTTCTTCATTAATCTCACTCGAACATACCATGAGGCTCTCAACCTTTTCACCTTTATTGGGGGCACTTATTTTTTCCTCTTGGATCTTGGTAACCTTATTGATTGTGGTCTCTTTCCTTCTTCCCTCCAATTTGGTAGCTTCCTTTGTTGTGAACTCTTTTCTTATTTCCTCCAACTTTATCTGGTCAATTTGAACTTGTATTAGAGATAGTGGAATCAATGTGGTTCTCCTCCCATTATTATCAAAAGAATATCGATTAAAGAAACCATCTTACTTCACCTTTCTATCATATTGTCACGATCTTCCAAACAAAATGTTACAAGCATGCATAGGTATGACATAAAAAATAATTTCATCATTATACCTACTATTGCAAAAGAAACTTGAACTTGACTTTAGACCTTTACTTCACCACTATTAGTTAACCCTTGCAAATAAAACAATGTGGATGTAGTATGGTGGCTAAGTTCAATCTATCCACTATATAGATGTTAATTACATTAGTGCAACAACCAATATCAATAAGAACACTACATGGGGTGGCTTTTATTATGCATCTAGGGTAAAAGTAATTATCTCTAGTTTATCTAGAGAATATTCCTTAGGTTGCACATTTAGAGATCTCCTAGCAACTAATATGTACTTACATTGTAGACTTACTCCTTCTCCTTGGGAGTTGGTGGTGGCTTCTTGTGACATCTCCATTCTTTCTTCCATAAGTACATAACCAAAGGTTAGTAAACCAAGAAATAATTTTTCACTTCACTCCCTCTCTTGAAGAACTCTCGGATAGCCCTTTGTGTGTGTGTGTGTTTTTTTTTTTTTTGGGGTAAGGCTTGATGTGCTGTGGGTACACTTACATTTAGATGCAAGTTTGATTGCCTATGGAGAATCAACACTTGAGTATAACAAGCAAAGTCTAAGGTAATCAAAACCTATGATATCAAATGGTGATTAATGAAAAGGAATTATCGAGATACCAATGATAATTAATGAGTGATATTGTTCACTTCCTCACAATTACGAGAAAATTGGTGCAAGTATACACCAAAACAATCTGTTGTAGTACAAAAACAAGGTCATCTCCACAGAGATTACAGTTTTACTTGAAATAGTAACTAAGAATACCAAAAAGTAAAATAAAAATAATTTGTTTAGGGTGGTCTGGATGCTGTAACAGTAAATGATAAAAATAGTAAAATGAGCAAGAACAAAATATTATGCGATTCTGCTCTAGAGCATCCAAAAACGGAAAACAGATAGAAAATGCGAAAAAGATGCGATATATGGGTAAATCGAAGGGGAATCACTCTAATGCTGTCACTCACGTCTAGATATGCTCTAGTAAACTCAAAAAGCTTAATGCCCAAACCTACATGGCTCTCTCCCAAGATACCCAAACATGTTTAACCCCAACTCCCGTTGTAGACTCAACAAGTAATACATACAGTTTATAGGCACGAAAGGTTCAGTCTCATCCTTGAGTACTCACTATTCTACTTCAAAGAGAGAAATCTAATGCAAATAGAGGCAAACACGCAACACAAGGACTTCCCAAGCCTCAAGAGAGCATAGCAAACTAATAATGTTGGCCAAACAAAATCAGTAAGATGAAAGATTAAAAACACCTTTATTAAATCAGCATAAATATAAATGAGTTACTAAAACATAAATAAATGAGAGCTACAATGAGTTCATCCCCACCCGAAGGTGGGGTTTAGTTCATAACAAAAGAAAAAAGAAGAGTGGGTAGAAGAGAAATGGACTCCATCGGTGAAGAAGACAGTAGAGAAATGGAAGCTTCCTGGATAGCAAGATGAACGACGCCAAGGAGAAGTAGCCCACGTCTTTCAACTCCTTCTTCAATGAGAAAATGTAGCGAATGTTCTCTAATTTCGATGCCCAAATGGATTTTCTGTTATGGGACTCTCTGTGGCGGCAGGGCACTATTCTGCTATTTATATCGGGTCCTTAAAAATTAGGGCAGCACCAGGAGGCTATACAGATGTGGTAAAACTGGTGCAAATTAATTACTACGCAGTCACACGCTCTAGAGCATCCCGAGCGGCTTCCGGCTCCAGCATAAATGCATCTTCTTGCCATGCTCCAACAACAATTTCACAGCCTTGGAAGCACTTGGCTTGCCCTCAACAAATTCTCCAATTCCTATACAAAACATCCACAATTAAGCAAATGAGGGAATTGAGAATTCTAAAAGCTCAGGCACCTAACTAAATGATTTCTTCTATTTTCCATGGTCTTTTGATAAGGACTCTCACATTTACACACCAAAATTCCCCAAATTATACCACAAAACACTCTCTTATGGAGAGTTATTAGATACCAACAACGAGTAATGTCAACAATACCGAATGATTTTAGACTAAAATGATTCCAAAATGATATAATCGAAGAAACAAGATCAAATACCATGAGCCTAATGCTCTTGGTGGCTATGAAACAAAGAAAGAGAACTAAAAAGAAGACTATCCTTCAAGTTTAATCGAAAAAAGGAATGACAACAATATACAACTTGAAGTCAATCAAACAAAGAAACAAAATAAGCAAGAAAGTAGAGAATATAAACATTAAACTTTAAACAATGTACAAAATCCAATTTGTTCATACACACAAAAAGACTTATACCAACAAAACAGTAACGTTTGCGACAAAGGAGGATATTAGGAGCAAGGGTGTATGGTGTATAAGGCTTGGATTGATGTTAAACCAAAGACACATGAAACACAACGGATTTACAATATCTATGTGGGTTGACCTAAGGTTTCAAAATCATTTGGAGATGCTACACTTTGAAAAGAAATTTTTTGGCCGCATAAAAAGACTCCCTCAGGTACAGCAATAGGTGCAGCGACTGTCCTCCTTCTTTAGAATTTTTCTACTTTGGCAAATTGATTTGAAAATAATAATAAAATATTAGTGAATGGAAAATAAAGACAATTGCAAAAAATTATTTGATTTTGGGCATATTTGATAGGACAAAAGAGTTTCCCAAATCTGTCCAAATCCAAATACGGAAAGTTTTCTGCATGGACATTTCTCCTTCTAACAGTGATAACCTCTACTCCAGACATCAGATTGGAGTTATCTTAGTATGCCTAAGTGATAAGATGAAAAAGATACCCATATTTTATATATTTATTTTACTTTTTATTAACTTATTATGTTTAAATATTTGAATTAAATTATAATTTATTATTTTGTGGCAGATTGAAGATATTCAAGAATAATAATTTAAAAACGCAATTTTAGAGAATAATGTGGACTTCACCAAATTGGGGAGAGCTCAACGGATAAATACAGACACAATTATTATGGCGAGACGCTTCAATTATGAATTTTTAGGATATTTTGTAAATAAAGAGACATAATCAAAGTAGAAAACATAATACTAAATTGATTAGGAACTATTTTATTAATTTGTTTTATTTTAAAAATGATCTTCCCAATTAGTTAGGAATTCCTTATTAGATATAATTCCTCGTTAAAAGAGGATAAAATTAATCTCTATAAATAGAGAAGTCTTATTGAGAGATCCATCATCCAAGTTCCAACGAAAAGCTCTCTTCTCCAAAATTCAAGTTCTCTCTCTACCGTGAGTGGCTAGGTTTTAATTCTTCCAACTCAAGGGTGATTCAAGTCCGATTGTAAGCTTGGGAGGCTCAAGTTAGATAGAGATTTCTTTTTTTTTTCAAGTATTCTTTATTTCTTATTTTTATTATTTATGAACAATTTATATTGATTAAATTGACGCCTTAATTTATATTAATTGTTCTACTACTATCCATGAGTTTGTGATTCATAATTGTCATGAATGATGGAAATAAGTAGCAAGGGGTTGGCTTATGTGTGTGTATTTATGGCTTTTTTCCATGTTTACATAGCTTGCATAATAGACTCTAGGGAAACAAAGGGACAAAATTAATTAACTTGCAGCTATCTCAAATTAATTGATTTTCGTTTAGTTATTCTCATCGTCCTTAATGTTATTCTTTGATTAATATGGAACGCTATCGTGCCCAGTTGATTAATTAATAAGATTTAATGCTTGGTCTAAATTAATTAAATTAGGAGAATTAAAACTTACCACGGCTGTTCCGAGTAAGTAGACTAAGTTCTTGAATCAAGAAATCAAAATTTTTTTATTTAAAGCCTATGATCAAGATTACAATTGGATGAAAATCATACATTTGGATTGGAAGCTTGGTAACATTAACTTTCGTTTTCCTTTTAGTTTATCTTTTTAAATTTCAAAATTTAAATACAAAACCTCCCTTTTTTTTAACTTTGAGAAATTAATTTCACTGGTTTCCTTGGGATTCGACTTGGTCTCACTACTTCTACAAGTAAGATTTAGTAAAATCAGTAATGATTTTGGAGGGCCTCGACAACCCTTATCACTAAGCTCTTTCAAAGACCATCAAAATGGTATCTCATTTGACTATAATCAAGCAAAAGATCAGTTAGATATGATAATCGAACTTGACACTAGGAACTCTCAAATGCTGTAAGATTTTCCAGAAAACAGTATTCACTAAAACAACGATAAATTTCATTTATCAATTTTGGTCTCTTTGGAAAGCTTACTCAAATTCTTTAGAATAACACCGGTCTCACTCAATTTGGAGGTCTGAGCATAAAGATATGGATTTTTGAAGTTGGATCTTAGTTTTGCAACTTTGCAGGTTTCTCTCAATTTTTGGAGTTCGAAGAAAAATTGATAATTTTGACTATAAGGCTCAGTTAAAAGTAAAATTTTGTTTTGTGTGGAACGCTTTATGAATTCTGAATGAGACAAACAAAGATTTGAACACTTTAAAGTAATTTGCGTAACTCAAATAGTTCATGCAAGAATGGTAAACAAATAGGTACGTTGAAGACAAGAACAGAAGGAAGATTTCTTTTTTTTTTTCTTTTTGATGTTTTTCAAATAAGAAAAGTAGACACAATGACATAAAGTAAAATATATCTGATGTAGAGCCTCAAATCTCATACCAAATGATATGTGACAACCTAAGCGTATAGACTTTTTGAGCCTCTAGCCACTTGAATCCAATCATATAGTTGGTTCAACCTGAAAGGGAAATGTTAGATGGATTACCTTTGCAGTCAAAACCACGAGCAGACATAATACTTACTATCTCGAACCAAACAAGCATGATCTGAGGCAAATACATACGCTAAGTTCAACCACACAAAAGGATAACGATATTGGTGGGGGTGGGGGGGTCGGGTGTCGAAGGCAATGTTTTAGGAGAAAACTTTCAACTCAATTCTTATTCATCATAAACTTGTCCAAGACTACAAGAGGGAACATCTATTGGTAGGCTAAGGCCAAAGTCCTTTATAAGATATTTTGTTAAATAAACTAAATCCTGAAATCTAAGGTAAATAAAATAAAAGCAAAGAAATCCCCTAAAAGCCAACTTGCTAATCGAGCAAGGCAAGTTATTAATTAAATTTAAATTGATAAAAAAAATAAAACTAAGGAAAATAAAATGAAAACCTATTCCTTATTTGGGGTGAAGTGGACAGCAAGGTCGGAACCAAGGGGACTAGGCACGGGCATAGGGAAGGTAACATGGTGCTAAAGGGGTATGCACGTGCGGGCGTGGGCGTCAAGCAGAAGGTATGCGTGTGGCATGGGCGAAGTAGCTTAGTAGCAGGCGTGGGGCGGGCAAGGCAAGGGTGCAGGTGTGCGGTGCGTATAGGAGGAGGCATATGCGTGCAACACACGTGGCAAGGGACGATGGTGTGCATGACATGAGGCAATGACGCGCGCGACAATGGGCATACAAAAGGGCGTGTGGAGTTGCAAGGCTAGTGGCTATCGCGATGTGGAAGGCACGCGCGGTGGAACTGCGAGCGTGTGGCCGTACGAGCGCATGGAGCACTAGCATTAGAAGGAGAGCTAGCACGCGCGAGGTGTCTCCATGTTCAGCTAGCACGTGATGTTTGGGCACACTATGTAGTCCATGGGTAAACAATGGTTTACTTTTGAAGTAGGTTTACTTTTGAAGCTTGTACCAAATAGGAATATATCAGTTCGTTTTAAAGCTTCAAGAATTCCTCGACCTAGGGTAAGCTTTACGCCCCCTTCTTGACATCGGTCGAGAGCCTTTACACTTGCCATTCAAGAGAGGTCTTGCATATCTAAGTGATCCTTCTTCCCCTTTCTTGCTATGTAGGTCATCGAAAGGGGTGAAGTTGGATCACATATCTCGAGTGCGGCTCCAAGCGTTGTTGCATGCCATCGTTGAAAGTCACCGTCGTTTGCTATCCCTCATGCTTAGTCAGTCAATCACGCTTCTACTATACCAAACTTTGTCATGGCTGCCGAGATTGAGTCTATCGCTGGTATTTGGCAGATTGGTTAGAGACTTATCAACATCTTCAATTGTCGAGGCTTTGCCTTTGTAAATATCGCATACGCTTAGTCAGAGGCTACCTGTTGCCTTGGCCTTGGCCTCGACTTCATTTCTTCTGCCTTCTCTTCCAACACGAAAAACTTATCTTTCGATTGATCTAATTTTGGAACATGTCGATTCGTCTTTGCGGGAGGAGGCGCCTTAGGGCTCTAAGCATTTGGCCTCGAGTTGCCACCCTTCGTGGATGCATTCACAGTCCAACTCTCCTTCTTATTCACAGATCTAATGTGGATTATCTACACTTTTGTTCATGTAGAATGTTGGTTTGTATGCAGAATGAGTTCAGTAGTGCTTATATCTCTCAACACACTATGATGACTATATAAGATTCAAGAAATCCGAACACTAGTGTGGTCCTATACTCAACACACTTCGATGCCTATATCTAAGGGTGAGCAAACACAACAGAAAAACTGAGCCGACCGACAAAAGCTGACCGAAAAGAGGTCAGGCGATCGGTTTTAAGGAGGTGTCGGTCGGTGGTCGGTTTTGTATTTTCATAACAGATTAATCGGTCGGTCGGTTCACAAGGACCCTGTAAAAACCGACCGATCGACCGATTTTAATATTAAAATAATATTTTTTTATTTGGTATATAACCAGCCTAGGGCACATGAATGAAAGGATGGAGAAGGAAAAAACTCTCAAATCCTCCCTCAAATCTAAATCCCCATACTTCTTTGTGGCTTCACGGCTTCTTGCATCAATCCCTCCTAAAATCTCAATCCCTCACCTCCTCTGGCATTTGTTCGTGTCGGTGGTTTGGTTCGTGGCTCGTGCATCAAATCCCCCTCGCTAAATCTCTCACTATTTGTTCATTTTGTTATTTGTCTTTCGAATTTATGCGTCGTATCTCCCCCACTGCATTATCATTCTTCTTCCTTTTTTGATTTTGAGTTCGTTGTGTCGCTCTCTGTTTCCATTTTTCTTCAAGTTCTTCGAGTTCCTTATTCATTTTATAGAAAAAACAAATTAACATCATGAAAAAAAAGAGAGAAGTCGGTTAAAACCGACAAATCGACCGATCGAACCGACCCAGTCGAAAAAAAAAAGTCGATTTTCATTTTTTGAAAACCGACAAGGTCGGATCGGCACCAGTTTTGGCCAAAAACCAATAGGGTTGGCGTGGAACATACCTCACATCACATGCCTCTCCTCTTATTTATAGATGAAATCTCCTTGGGTTAGCTTGACTTGATCGTTGGGCCTTGTCTCGTAGACCTGATTCAAGCGGTTTGGCCCATGTTGCTTCTTTGACTTCACTTGATAACTCGTGGAACAAACAAAATACTGCTTATTTTTATAAAGAAAAAAAAAAGTCTTTTTAAGAGGTGTGGAGTGTTTCAATTTTCCAGTATGACGAATTCATTAAGTTGAACAAGTGAATGCGACAATTACATACGGAATTAAATTTACAAAATTGAGTCTATTAACAAATTTAATTTGTCTATCATCGTGCAATATAAAGTTATAAACTACTACTTTTATAATGATTATGTTTGCCTTCAAAGTGAAATGGTACTTTTCGTCCTTTTACCAAAAGTATGCATTTTTTGTCACTTTAAAATTTTAACGTTCTTATACTATTAATATAATATATATTCTAATAAATGACATCAATTTATTTTAACCCTCATCCTAAAGATTAATTGAAATATTGATGGAATATCATAAAATATAATCTGATTAATTGTATTTTAATTTTTGTTATATTTAAATTTTTACCGTGTGGCTGCTGATCATGTACTGTTGGATAAAAGCAAAGAGATGAACAAAATTACACAATGGCCCTCTGCGGAAAGCATATATTGCACACCAACCTACTGCGGTAGATTTGATTATTTCAGACCTATTTGATAACATTTCTATTTTTCGTTTCTTGTTTCTAATTTTATCAAGAAGCTTGAGCATTTTAAAAACTACGTATGTTTCTTGTTTTTTTGGATTTTCTAATAATATGGGGTCACACATGTAATTGTTTAATGTATTTTTTTTTATATTTTAATTAATCCAAAGGACGTGATTAAATTATGTGTAAGTCTTGATAGATATGAGTAATTATAAATTGACCACATGAGTAAAGTATGTGGATATCATAATTAATTTCTAATTTGATGAAGGGTCAATAACACAACTTTGTAACTAGCCAACCATTTTTGGTTAGTTCTTACATAAGGGTTATGATCCCCAAGTTAGATACACGTCACGACACTTCTTCTCCATCCATGGAGAGAGAATGTTCTTCTTCTAAGTACAGTACAAAAGAAAGTGGAGGAAATTATGGTGATCTATATAGATTTGGAAGATCAAATCACACCAATATGCTTTCAACTATTAATTCAGGTAGGTAGGCTTTCCCTTCTTTCAGTTTAATTCTGTTGAATTTGACTTGGTAAATACACTTGGGACTTTAAGTTTTTGGTTTTAATCTTTTCCCCACATTTCCTAATCTTTTTAGAAACCTTTCCAAAATGGTATAAAAATTTTGGAAAAAGCAAAAACAAGTTTTTGGTTATTGTTTCGGTTTCCAATTTATTCTGAGACATAGATTAAAATATTGTATTGTCATTATTGAGTCCATGAATGTTGGAACCATGAATTTTTTATTCTTTTATATAAAACTTTATGAAACAAATTTTAACAATGGTAGGCTCCTTATCTCCCAACTCCATTGCCTAAAATGAGAAGTGATGTTCATGATTCCAACCTTAATAATTTCAATGCCAAACACATATTTTAAAGTGCATAGGAAAGACTACAAGTTTTTAAAAGAATTGGTTAAAAATTTAAAGAGTACTTTTTACCGAATAAAAACACATTTTAAAAACATTCAATAATTATAGTTCATTTAAGAACCTTTAGAAACAGATTAAAAAAAATAAGTTAAAGTTCTTTTGGATAGAAAATTCAATTAGTTTTCTTCTAAAATACTTTTTTCAAATTTGAGCAAAGTCGTGTCTCCCATATTTCGAGATGGGTTTATTTCAACAAAACACTCTTAGTAACTTTAATTTTAACTTTTCAAGCTGTCTGTTATTGGCTGTCAATTCTACGGGGAATCTCACTTGAATTGTGTTTTTGTTTTTGTACAAATTTGGTTGTGTGAGTGAGTGCCATAATTCAATGAAAAGAAAACGAATTACGTACCACCATTGTTTTTGAGTTTAAAATAGAATAGAGATAGTCGTCAAATTAATTAGAGGTTTGAAAGGTTCAAGATAGATGGTATTGTACTTATTCAATTTGTATTTCTTGATGCACGATTTGAATTCGGGCTCCACTATTGAAAGCTCCAAACAACACCTGTATATACAAGAAATCTGTGTGGTGCTAAGTCCAACACATTCTGATGTCTAAGTCAAACAAAAAATTCAAAGCGTATCTCGTATCCCAAGCATTATATCTTCTAATTTATATGGGGACTCTACTCGTGTTGGTTTGGATGGACTCGCTAAACAAGGTCTAGTTGACTCAATTGGTCAAATTTGGTCCGGTCCAAATTGACTTGACCTGGACAATCTGACCAAGGTCAATTTCTTAACTTCGGAGGTAAACCTAATACAATAATTTTATCAACAAAAATATTGAATTCAATTACCATTATCGAGCTAAATACTAGACTAGGCCTTGGAGTTTCCCATTTAAGGTAAGTCTTCCAATAGTAAAAGAGAGGAAGGTTTGATTACTAGCTGCCTAAACAGATGCCAAATCTGTTTCTTCAGCTTTTCAAGGCTACTCTGAGGGGATAAATAAATGGTGTGTTGAGTGGAACAAGGGATACCTTTTCCACAACAAAGTGGTAATCCATTGTTGATACATGTTTTGCAAGTGCATGAAAGCCGACCTTATGAGCGTTATACTCCAACCACCATCCCCATCTCTGAAATACTTACAAACACCGAGGAAAGTGGGATGGAAAAGCTCCTTAAACGACCTGAGAAGCTCCGAGGAGACCCAGAAAAGCGCAATAAAGATAATTATTGTCGTTTTCTTCGTTATCACGGCCATAATACATCGAATTGCTGGGAATTGAAGCGCCAAATTGAAGACCTCATTCAAGATGGCTGCTTCAAAAAATTTGTTGGAAAACCGAGGTCCAACTCGGTAGAGAAGAAAGAAGAGAGGAAGCGTTCAAGGATGGCACCTCGACGAGATGACCGACCTGCAGTCATCAAGACTATTTTCAGGGGCCCTAGTGGGGGCCAGTCTGGAAATAAAAGGAAAGAGCTGGCTCGCGAGGCCAGGCGCGAGGTATGCATCATCAGGGAGCAGAAACCAACTTGCTCCATTAGCTTCGGCAATGCCGATCTAGAGGGGGTACATTTGCCTCATAATGATGCACTTGTGATCGCCCCCCTTATCGATCATGTCCTGGTCAGAAGAGTGCTAGTAGATGGAGGCGCGTCTGCTAACATCTTGTCCCTTCCGACATACCTAGCCTTGGGGTGGACCAGATCACAGCTGAAGAAGAGTCCAACACCCTTGGTTGGATTCTCTGGAGAATCAGTCTCTCTAGAAGGGTGTATCGACTTGCCGGTTACAATTGGGCAGGATGATTCACAGGTATCCCAAACGGTCGAGTTCGTTGTAATCGATGGAAGGTCGGCCTACAACGCCATCTTCGGTTGACCCATCATCCATTCGTTCTGGGCCGTCCCCTCAACACTCCATCAAGTTTTGAAGTACTCAACTCCTAATGGAGTGGGCACGGTCCGAGGAGAGCAAAGAACTTCAAGGGAGTGCTACGCCTCCGCGCTCAAAGGATCGTCAGTATGCGCCCTAGAGGAACAAGCTAGTTGGGACGAGTTGCCAAAGCCCGAGGCCGACCTACCGAAATCAGGTAAAAGAGAATTCTCAGCACCAATAGAGGAGCTCGAGCTTGTTCCTTTGCTTAGTCCTGAGAGACAAGTAAGTATAGGAACCAAGCTAGGGGCCACTGCTAGGGAGGAGCTGATCAACTTCCTCAGGTCCAACTCGGACGTCTTTGTATGGTCTCACGAGGACATGCCCGGCATCGACCTAAAGATCATGGTGCATCGCCTCAACATAGACCCATCATTCCGACCTGTAAAATAGAAGAGAAGACCTGTAAATAAGGAGAGGAGTGATGTAATTGTTGAGGAAGTAAACAAACTTTTAAAAGCTTAATATATAAGAGAAATTGTGTATCCCGAGTGGCTATCTAATGTTGTATTAGTTAAAAAATCCAACGGGAACTGGAGAATGTGTGTGGATTTTACAAACTTAAACAAGACATGCCCAAAAGATTGCTTCCCACTGCCAAGGATCGACCAGCTTGTGGACGCAACGGCCGGGCACGAGCTGCTCACCTTCATGGATGCCTACTCTGGGTACAACCAAATTAAAATGTATGTCCCAGATCAAAATCATACCGCATTCATAACAGACCAAGGTCTGTATTGCTACAAGGTTATGCCTTTCGGCCTAAAGAATGCGAGGGCGACCTACCAAAGAATGGTGAACAAAATGTTTGTCAAGCAGATCGGCCGGAATATGGAAGTGTATGTGGACGACATGCTTGTCCAAAGCAAGCGGTCAAAGTCGCATCTTTCTGATCTGGCTGAAGCCTTTGGAGTTCTGCGAAAGTATCAAATGAAGCTAAACCCAGCCAAGTGTGCCTTTGGAATCTCTTCCGGGAAATTCCTTGGTTTTAAGGTAAACAACCGAGGGATCGAAGCCAACCCAGAGAAGATAAAGGCCATGCTCGAGATGGAAGCACCCAAGACTTTGAAATAGCTTCAATGCCTCAATAGAAGGATTGCAACTCTGAACAGATTTGTCTTGAGGTCAACTGATAAGTGCCTCCCTTTCTTCAAAGTCCTATGAAAGAAGGGACCATTTGAATGGACGGTAGAGTGCGAGCAAGCACTGGAGCAGTTGAAGAACTATCTTTGCTCGGTACATCTGCTCGCCAAGCCATTGTCAGGAGACAAGCTCCACTTATACCTAGCGGTGTCTGAGAGCGCTGTCAACTCGGCCCTAATCAAACAGGAGGGAGTGCGCCAAAGTCCCATTTATTACACCAGCAAGGCCATGACCGAGGCTGAGACCAGATATCCCCAAATGGGGAAACTGGCCCTCGCCCTAGTCACCTCGGCCCGAAGGCTCAGGCCGTAATTCCAAGCGCACACCGTCGTGGTACTTACCAACTTGCCCTTGAAGAGCATCTTCCATAAGCCAGAAACATCAGGGCGCCTGATGAAGTGGGCAATGGAGTTGAGTGAATACGACATCCAGTTCGAATCCCGAACTGCACTGAAAGGCAAGCAGTGGCCGATTTCATCGCGGAGCTCACCCCATTGCCTCAATCGGCTGAGGCCGATCTCCCGTGGACAATCTACGTTGACGAATCTTCCAATGAGAAAGGATGCGGAGTAGGAATCCTCTTGCTCGCACCAGGTGGCAAGCGATTTGAGTACGCTCTGCAGTTCAATTTCTAGACTTCAAACAATGAGGCCGAGTATGAAGCGCTTTTAGCAAGTTTGCGCGTTGCCAAAGGACTGGGGGCCGTCCACATCAGGGTCTTTAGTGACTCCCAGTTGGTCGTAAACCAGATTAGGGAGGAGTATCAAGAAAAAGACTCCCGGATGGCAAAATATTTAATCAAAGTCAGATCGCACGTTGCCCAGTTCAAGACTTACGAGGTGAATCAAGTGCCAAGGTCAGAAAATTCCAATGCAGACCCCTTAGCAAATTGGCATCAGCATTTTAGACCGACCTAGCCAGGTCGGTCCCAGTTGAGATCTTGGACAATCCTTCAATCTTGGACCCAGACGTGATGGAGATTGACACTCCATCACCCTCATGGATGGATCCAATCGTGGAGTTCATCAAAGGAACCCCGCAGCCAGATTCGAAGGAGCAAAAGAAGATGGCGCGGAAAGCAGCTCGGTTCATACTCCGAGATGGAGTGTTGTACTGACGTGGCTTCTCCCTGCCTCTGCTTAAGTGTGTAACTCCCGAATAAGGCCTTTACATCCTTAGGGAAATCCATGAAGGAGTGTGTGGGAACCACTCTGGCGCCAGGTCGTTGTCGGCCAAGGTGATTCGACAAGGGTACTATTGGCCCACTATCGAGCGGGACGCAAAGCAATTTGTGAAAACCTGCGACAACTGCCAGCGCTTCGCAAATATCATCCGTCAGCCTCCCGAACTGCTCACCCCCATCTCGGCCCCATGGCCATTCGCACAATGGGGAGTAGATATCATAGGTCCTTTTCCTCTTGGCAAAGGTCAAACCAAGTTCGCCGTTGTCGCTGTGGACTACTTCACCAAGTGGGCCGAGGCCGAGGCGTCTCTCACATCACTGAGACCAGAGTCACATCGTTCATATGGACGAACATCGTATGTCGTTTCGGTATACCAAACGCTATCGTGACAGACAACGGAAAGCAGTTCGACAATGTAAAGTTCAAGGACTTCTGCAGAAATTTGGGCATAAATCATCTCAGTTCGTCCCCCGCACATCCGAAAGCAAATGGGCAGGTTGAGGCGATAAACAAAATTATAAAACAAGGACTTAAACTGAGACTGGACTCTAGAAAGGGAACATGGGCCGAGGAGCTACCCAAAGTATTATGGTCATATCAGACCACCCCGAGAGAGTCAACTGGTGAAACTCCGTTCTCAGTAGCCTTTGGCTCTGAAGCTGTTGTACCGGTTGAGATCGGCATGCCAACAGACAGGGTAGAGCAGTACGAGCCAACAAAAAACGAGGAAATTGATTAATAATCTTTTGAACTTCTGAGTTCGAGGAGAAATATAAAGGACCAGAGAGAGAAACTCTCAAATTCAAACCTCAAGTGAAAGGTGCGATGTGAAAAGAGTTTATCCCACACTCAATCCTTTAAACGCACGAGTTAGAGGTGCGAGGTAAAATTATTCATATAATAGTTCAGAGTTGCAAAAGTAAGTTCAAAACTTAAGGAAAAATAATGGAAGAAAGAGACAGAGCTAGATGAACAGAAGTAAAAGGAATGAAGAATTCATTGATTGAAGGACAGAGCCAAGGCTTATAGACCTTGCAGCTCTGCCCTACGACTTACAAAAAATAATAAAAGAAAGTACAACAAAATCAACGAGGAATCTCAACTGCTCCCGAGGTGAGAAGAAAGCTCGCCCTAAGAACCCAGAAGGTTGACCTCCTGAGATCCGCCCTGCTGTGAAGGAACTTCCTCTTGGGTAGTGTCGACCTCGTTAGGCTTCTAACTAGGGGCGTCGTCTTCTTCCAGGTCGGAGTAGTCAGAGTCTATATCTCTGACGTACTTTTCTACCAGGGAGGCAAGACCTGGAGTGCCGTTAGGACCAGAAGCCCATTTCTTAGCATACCTTTTCTTCAGATCGCCGAGGTCGAGCTGAAGGTGGGGCATGTCAGCAGCAATGCCTTTCATCAGAAATTTTAAGTCTGCATCGCTGAAGTCCTTGGCAAACCCATCGAATTCTGGGTTCCTTCTCCGCCTTGAGCTCAGTAGTGAGACGCTCAATTGCAGTGTCCTTCGCCTCAAGTGCCTAGAGCATGTCGTCCTTCTCTTAAGGAGTTGGAACTTTTCCTTCTCCAGCCCTTTAGTGATGGAGTGGGCAGCTTGAAGGTGGGCCTTATGCCTCTCATCCTCCCGCTTCAGCAGCTCGGCCTTGGCTTCCACTTCGGCCCTCAAAATGTCCACCTTGTTCCGGGCCTTCAGCAACTCGCCCTTGAGCGTAGTGGCAGCCTCTAAGGCAGCAGAGGAGTTCTCTCTCTCCTTCGCCGCCAAGACCTCCCTTCCGTCCAGCTCGGCCTTGATCATGATTATTGAATGGATGGAGGCAGTGAACGCCTGCAGAGCACAAAAGGCAAACACAGGTTAGACCAAGCCACAAGTTGGGAAAATAAAACAAAGTTTAGGAGTAGATCTTACCTCGACAGCGTGGTCAATTGTCAGTTGCAGTACGGACCCTGGATCACTCACAAACTTGGATGCTCTTCTGAGACAGCGATCAAAGCATGCAGCCGAGATGCGAGACACCTGGTCCTTCACCCCTGAGCTTGACGGTTCCATTCTGAACCGCATCTTCACGTCGGACGTCCCCCCCATCCGAGCTTTAGGGTCGTCCACCAGGTCGGCATGGCTTGAGGGCAGGGGGCCACGAGGTCCAGCCTCTAAGGTGGAGGTGGTTTTCTTCTTCTTCTTTCTCATCTTCAAAGGAGACTCTTCCCTCACTTCACGCAGAGGCGACACGTCCATCGCCTCGGACTCATCCCTTGAGCGTTTCCTGATTACGCTTGTTTACATGCGTAAAAAGAAGGTTTTAGATGCTGTTTTTACAATGTTTCAGCTTTGTTTCGGATTTTTCTCGGTCGTTTGAGTTCCAATTCATGCAAAATTCATATATTATGGTTTGTGGTTGGCTTATATTGTATTTATGACATTTTAGGACCATTTGGGAGTGCAAATTAATCAAAAGAAGCAAAAAGACGGAAAAACCTACATGGGAGGCGCCAGGCGCCTGCGTGCCTGCAGAAAAACAGTTTTTCTTCCAACTTTGCCCTTAATGAAACGCGTCTTCCAATGCGTTTTGGTGGTTCCAACCGATGCATACGTGTAGAAGAAGTGTTCCACTATCAGTTTGAGCACGATTTGGTCAGTCAAAAGAGTTGGAAATGGGTGATTCACCATCGTTTTAGGACCTACCTAACCAATTCTGCACAGCTATAAATTCCAGCAACTTCTCCACCAAAATGATCAAGCCTTGCTTCCTTCTCTTGATCATTTTTAGTGCTTCTTTGTTGCTTTCTAAGTACTTTTGAGTTGCTTTCATTAGTTGCTTTTCGTTTTTAAATCCCGAGCACTTTACATTCTTTTATTGAGCTTTGTTTTGTTTCCATTTGTACTTAGTTATTTTCTACTTATTCAAATCTATAAAAATCTAGCACTTTGCTTATCTTCCCTTTGCCTTTACTTTATTTTTAGTTAAGAGAGTTGTGTTTTTGGAGGAAAGAGCACGTGACACTCTCCCTTGCTTGAAAGAGGAGGGCGAAGCTCTCAATCCCGATAAAAACTCTCCGTTAGTTAACTTTTGTTTTTCACACATGCATTCCACATTCAACCGTTTTACTTGCTGTATTTTCTTCAATATGTCTTTCTAAATTCCCGTCTCTAGCCCGGTTATGGATAGTTAGCCTTTTATGTCTAAAAAGGGTTGCTAAGAAGTAGTGTTTTTGCTTTCCATTCATTGCTCAACATGTTTTCCCAAAAAGTTAGGATTTAGAGAAGGCCACTGTAAGTCTTAACAAGTCAATACGGAAAAGGTTGCTTATTTGCATTGTTGAGTGGTTAAACCGAGGAGAGAAGCGCCTTAGACATAAGGGTTCCGCTTAAGTAGCCTAGACATAGGACCTTAACCCGAGGTTGCGACTATTTCCATCCTAAAACTAAGATATATCTCATAATAGACATATTAGGGAATGTCTTAGGACTTTGAACTTGCTTAGACATAAGTCAAGTGAGAAGCGTAGTCGTTGGTTTCTAAAGTAAAAAGCATATTGTCCTTAGCATGTCCTTGATTCTTTGTTGGCTAACTTGAAGTAGTTCGGGCTAGGTTTTATCATTCTAAGTCCAAATCCCAAATCCAAACCATTATTTGTGACCACTTCCCATTTTACAAGAATCACTCATTCCAACATTCACTATTCTTTAAAACTTTAGAGTTTGGAAATTGTTTAGAAGTCCTTGAGGATCGATACTTGGATACTCCATCCATTTTATATTACTCTGACAGGTGTGCGCTTGCATCTATATAATTGTTACCACGCTTAGCGCGTGCGTTCAGCATAAACGCCCAGTCACTTCCCCCTGGAGTGCTCCCCAGTAGAGTCCAACTCGATCACCGGAGTTGGAACTTCTGAAGATGGCCCAGCCTTATCTTGAACCACAGGTTGAGCCACGGCGGGCGTCGTTGGCTCTGTGCTTTGAATAGCCTTGAGGGCGTGAACACGGCCCTTGGATTTGTGCTTCACGTTGCTCATGAATCCACACACCATTGCTGCAAAGCGAGCGAGGCAAAAAGTCAGAAATGTCAATGTACAAAATTGAGACAAGGCAGAGCTCGACCTACCAAGTTCGAAGTTTGGCCTTGAAGCTTCAACCGGGCGCACCAAAGGGTTGTAGTCTAACAGCCCAGATTCCAGAAGCAGTTTGTCGGTCACCAAAGTTCCGATCTTCCGACCCCTTGGGAAGTGATCCTTGTAATACTTGAGGGTGTAGAAAGAGGCTTGTGTGAGCTCGAGAATCGGTTTGATCGACACTGCACAAGACAGAAAAGATTCAAGTTAGACATAAAAAAAGTTAGAATAGAAAGATTTAAAGATGTAAACATAACGACCTCATACCTAGGTTCCCAAACCTAACAGGCACGTCATAGAAGGGACGACCTGATTCGTCCTTTGCCAGCCATTCACCTGAGGCAAAGAACCACTTCCTTACCCATCCTTTGATGGAGGTCGGCCCCTTGACTATACCACCTGCGCCTTTCTTTGCGTACATGTAATACCGACCTGGTTTTTTAGCTATCCTTTGGCCTCAAAGCACCCAAGAAGCTGGTCAACATTTAGTAGCTCAGCTTCGTCCTCATCCCGAGCTCGCAAACAAAAAAGAATGGCTAAGGCAAAAATGTCACCCCATCCATTGGGGGCCACTTGAGCGGGAGCCAGACCAGTTCAATTTAGGAACTCCTGGGCAAAGGGGTGAAGAGGAAGTCTGAGCCCGTACTCAAACATTTTTAAGTAAAGAGTGACCCACCCCTCTGGGGGTTGTCAACTCTTTTCCTTTCCTCCGGAATCCTAAGGAGGATGTCATTGGGAATTTTAAACCCCCTACGGAGGGGTCCGAGATAGTGTTCGGGCATTTTTAAAGGGTACTCCAAACCCTGGCCGGAGGTGGAAGTATCACTATCCTCTCCATCGTCCGAAAACCTAAAGTTTTCTATATCTTCCAGCTCGGACTCTAACCTAAGAGCTAGGGCCTCCCCAGAATCACTTGGTTTGGGGAGCGAACTATTTATAGTCCGACCTGCGCTGCCTAGGCTATCACTACTGGAAGGGAAAGACAAGAAAACTACCATATTTGAAAGAAGAATAAAAACAAGGAAAAGTGACTGACCTACGAAAGGGTTCGAGCTGGTTTCAGATCGAACTCCAGAAATTCTGGGAACGTAAGGTTTGCCCTGAAGTCTCAACACTATTTATAGCTAATCGGAAAATTCTCTGCGCCGTACACGTGTAATAAACGAGCGGCTAGGATCATCTCGAGATCCGTGACAACGAAACACTTGAGTATTCCGATAGCCTGGCAGATCGAAACGTCTTCCGCAACGATCATATTCTCTCTACGAATTAGAAGTCGCCACGTGTCCAAAATCAAGTCGAATGAACTTCTCTGCCAGGTCGAGATCGAACCTGACAGAGAGGGGGCCAATGTTTGGGGGTAAAAATACCTTGGACACGTGGAGGACGTTTATTGGTGCTTAAGAATTAAAGTTTCCCAGCTCCACCTCGAACCTACCGAAGAGGTTGGGTTCGTCCATGGGGAAAAGATTAAGTGTACATACCGAAGTTCGATCTGATGGAGGTCCGACCTACTCGGAACCCGACAGGTCCGATATGGAAAAAAAACATGTAACCGCGGTCGTGAGTACTGTCGGATCTCCCACCTATAAATAAAGGGCCTCATTTCACGCTCAGGTATGGAATCTCACCTCAAACTAAATAGGGAATCCGACCTATACTGACTTGAGCGTCGGAGTGTTTACTCTCTTGTGCAGGTCCACTCTTGTGTTCAGGTCGAAGCGGAGACCGGGTTCGAGCTTGGTTCGTGAAGTATCGTTGTGCAGACCTTTACATAAACATAGTGTAAGCTTATACGTCACAAATAATATAGGAAAAATATTCTAAGTTCGGGGACTAAGTGATTAAAAGCTGTGAAAATCTTTGACTGTGGAATTAGTTAGGTACCAAATAATAATTGTTATAAAAAGTAAATGATAATATAATAAAGAAACACACTAATAACAAAAAACCAATCCTTCTACTTCCTACCTCAGCATTACTCATGCATACGTGTACTATCAGATAACACATAGTGCTCACCACATCGCTCTAGGTTCTACTTCTATTCTAGTTTGATTTTAGTTTGTTTAAAATGTTAGGTTAACTACTTTAATATATCTATGGGTGGCTAAATCTTAAGTCAACAATCAACCATAAGTTTTATGGATATGATTTTATAAGGCTAGGGTCTTAACTTAAGCATTTTATTTCAAAAGAAACATCTCATATTAACTCTATGAGATCCACTCCAACTTAAATTTTTTAGAATTAAGCTATTTATTGTGCAAAATACACCAATAATCACTCCTTCTTTTATCAAACAATATTAATCATTAATCCAAATAATAGATCCACCAAGCAATAAAGGAAGAGAAGACGACACCAAAATTTATAGTGGTTCGACCATATGTGGTCTACATCCATCATGCAAGGTGAGAGCAAAACTTCTATTAGCTTCAATATCCAAGAACAATACAAACGGAAGAGGAAGAGTAACAAATCAAAGCTATAAGCAGAACAACTCACGAAGAAGATGAAAACAATGGACAAAATACAAGAAGAAAGAAACAAACTCTTCTGTACATTTTTCCACCCTCGACTACTACAGTCAAAACGAGTGTAACAAAATCCTGCCTCTTTTTCTCAATCTCACAGTAAGAAGAATGGTTCCAAATTAGGGTTGCACACCATGTAATAAAGTAGCCACATAATTGGGCTGAAACAAGAACTAACGGCCCAACCCAATTTCTTTAAATTTAATAATCCATGAGATATGCTTGAGTCACAACACAACAAATCACCCTCTTGAATCAAGTATATCCTTAGATGAAGAAGAAACCACAATCTTGAACTCAACCCTACACTTTAACATCATCATAAACAAGAAACATTAGCCAACACCTACACTATCAACAAGGACTTTGTAAACACATCAACAATATTATTTTCAGATGCAATCTTCTCAAGCTTCACTATCTTCTTACTTACTTCATCTCTGAATAAATGTAACTTTACGTCAACATGTTTAGTTTATTCATGGTATACTGGATTTTTCGAAAGTGCAAGAGAACTTTGACTATCACAATGTATAATAGGTTCTACTATATCTCCCAGCATGTATGATATCAACCCTTTCAACCAAATTGCTTCCTTAACTAATTATAATGTTATATACTCTGACTCAGTAATAGATAATGCTACTACAGACTGAAGTGAAGATCTCCAATTTATTGTATTACCAAACAACCTTATACATAAAACCAATTGTAGATCTTCTTTTATCTAAGTCGGACGCAAAGTCAGCATCAACAAAACCTTATAAACACGGAGCAACAGAATCACTAGCTGTATAAATTAAACCATAATCCTTAGTACCTTTTACATATATGATAACCCATTTTACAGCTTTCCAATATGGTTTACTAGGACAACTCATAAAACGGCTAACGACACTCATTGCATAGATTAAATATGAACGAGTACATGTCATTCCATGCATTAAAAAACCAACTGCATTAGAGCAAGGTACCTTGGCCATACCTCCAACTTCTATGTCTGTCTTTGAAGACTGAATTTTGACAATTTGAAATGAGATGCTAAAAGAGACAGTCACTGATTTTGCTACATCAAGTTGAAACCTTTTAACTACACTATCTAGGTAACCCTGTTTGTGTAATTATGAGTTTGTTAGCAGCTCTGTCCTGAAAATTTCCATGCCTAGAATCTTTCTAACTGGACATAAATTCTTCATATCAAATTCTCTGTATAATTTAGCCTTTAACTCAACAATTTTAGAATATACATGAGAATATATAAGCATATCATCCACTTACAATAATAAAAACACAGACATTTTTTGATACATGTTTAACATAAACACAACTGTCATAATCACTTCTACTAAACCCACGTATAAATATAAATGTGTCAAACCTTTTATACCATTGCCTCGGAGATTGCTTAAGCCCATAAAGAGACTTTTTCAATCTACAAACCAAATGCTCTTTTCCCTTTTCAATGAAACTTGTGGGTTGAGACATATAAATTTCTTCCTCTAATTCTCCATGCAAAAAGGTCGTTGTCATATCCATTTGCTCCAATTCAAGACTAAAATGAGCAACTAAAGACAACAAAATACGAATTGATGAATGTCTTACAACAGAAGAATAAACCTCATTATAATCAATTTCATATTCTTGAGTAAAACCCCTTGCAACTAACCTAGCTTTGTATCTAGCTACGTTTGTTTTCACCACTAATATTAGGTTTTACTTTAAACAACCATTAAAAATCAACAAGCGTGTGATTTCGTGGTTTTTCTGTAAGCACCCAAGTCTCATTTGTAATCAATGTGGTCATTTCTTCATTCATAGCAATTAACCACTTATTACTTTCTTTAGACTGTATTGCTTCATCAAAGTTTAAAGGTTCACGACTCAATAAGATTTCATCACAGTTTAAGGCATAAGTTGTATCACTTTCCTGTTCAACTGCATAACTTGCTTCATCATATCTTGCTGGTGGTCTAACAACCCTTCTCTATCTATTTCTAGCCAACTGGTAGTCTGACACTTGAGATTCTAACTGGATAGTTTCAGCCTTAACAATTTCAGGTTGTTCTTTAGGTTATTCACCAGTCCACTGATCATCAACCCTGGCGATTTCATTACTCGAAACAGATTGCTCACCTGATGGTCCAATAGTATGTGAGTTTTCTAATTCAATCTTGAATGAATTCGAAGACACACTGTCTAGTGATTTCCGATAACTCACACTACCTGACAACTCCCAAGGCATGTCAAATTCATCAAATTTCACACCTCTGTTGATCATACATCACCCCTAACCGGGTTCAGGGAGCCATAGCTTATAACCCTTCACCTTAGATGGATAACCAAGGACGATAAACTTCCTTGCACGTGGCTCTACCTTGTCTTGTTTAACATGTGCATATCCAGCACATTCAAATACCTTCAAATTACTAAGATTTGGAGGCTTATCTGACCAAACTTCTTGATGAGTTTTCATGTTCAAGGCAACCGAAGGACTCCTATTTAGGAGCTATGCAGCTGTCGAAACTGCTTCACCCAAAAACATTTTAGGAAGCTTTACATTTGCTAGCATTCATCTCACCTTCTCAAGCAAAGTCCGATTGAACCATTCTGCAAGACCATTCTATTGTGGTGTGTAAGGAACTGTGTGATGTCACTTAATCCCAGATTCTTTACACAAAGTTACAAAGCTATCATTTATATACTCCATACCATTATATGTTCTTAAAACCTTAAGTTTTTTCCTAGTTTGATTTTCTACCATAATTTTTCAATGTCTAAAGGTTTCAAAAGCATCACTCTTGTTCTTTAAAGTAAACACCCACAACTTCCTTGAAAAATCATCGACAATACTCATAAATTACTTTGCTCCTCCAAGGGTTAGAGACCTTGTTGATCCCCACAAGTGATGCAAATCCAACCACGGATCCATTGACTGTACCCGGGGGACCAATTACAAGAAGCAAAGCAAAGAAGATTCAAGAGGTTTTCATAATACATCTTCAAAGGCTAGCTAATGCACACGAGGAGACAAAGATTTCTGAGACAAAAATTCTTTACAATGTTAATTTAATGAGTCAAGAAGAGAATGGAGCAAAGATGGCACGGGAAAAGTTGTCTATTTTGAGAGATGGCACGGAGGACAAAAAAAGTGTGCAGATTGGTGAACAGGTGCCTTTGCAGATTGCACCTCTTGGGAGTTTGTGATGTCAAAGCTTGTCAAATCTCATCCAAACGTAAAGCGCCTCCTACATGTGATTTCCAAGACAATTTAAAGCAATTTTACATTTTTGGACTCACATTTAGTTGTCTAGTTTGATGTGCAATCAAGTTTTAATTTGCATGTCTTATTTTCTACAATTTGCATTAAGTAGTATTTTGAAAAACTTTTGGTGTTCTTATGTTGAACGACCATTTGGCCTATTTAAAGGCTTGTAATGCTCTTGTTATGGATAACTTAAGATTAAAACATATTGAAATTCAAGAACTTTTGTTCCTTAACACTTTTGGTGTTGCTTCTTTCAAATCTTGCTTTAGGTTTGATGTTAAACCGATTCATTGGATTAGTCTCGATCAAGCTAATTCTGGAGTGAGTCGTCTTAGGATCTAGAAGTGACCATCGTAGATTCTAAGTCCGATCTAAGAGTGATTCATCTTCTAACCTTACTCTTGGTTGGAATCATTCGGTAAGTTAGTCGTTTTTGTGAATGTTTGCAAGGATCCTAGAAGGACCTCTAGCTTTGTAAACACGAGCAACCTTGGCGCTTATCAACAAGTCCGAGTGAGCATAGTCTAAAATCCCGTTGGATAACTCTCTACTCTTAGAAAATTTTACCCTAGTAGATTTTTCAAGAGTACAATGCTCACCAAAAGGTAATTCTGAAGGCTTGAACTTACCAAATAAACCTTGTTTTTGTAATTCATTTAAACCTCTTTGAGAGACATGAGCTAATCTATTGTGCCAAATGACAGTTTATTTATCACTTTATCCTAAAACAACATTTGCACAATGAGCAACAACAGAGGTTCCATTTAAAACATACATGCCATTTCTAAGAGTACCTTTCATTTTTAGAAATGAACCTTTATAGATCTTAAGTGCACCTCCCTCTGACTTGTAACTAAAACCTCTTTTATCTAGTTGTCCAAAAGAGATCAAATTTCTCTTAAAGTCTGGAATAAATCGAACAGCAGACAAAATCTTCTTCATTCCATCATAGAGTTTCAACTCGACTGGTCCTATAACTTTTACAAGATAATGTTGATCATTTCCCATTAAAACCTTGCTACCTTCAAGTTTCTCAAAATCTTGAAAGTAATGTCTATGAGGTGTCATATGATAGGAACATCTGAAATCAAGTATCCACTCATCATTATCTTAATTCTCAGACACAGCTAATACTTCTGCTGACTCATAACTTTCATGCACATGTGTAACGGTTTGCTCACCATTTTTCTCCTCCCTCTTGTTCTTGTTTTTTAATTTGAAGCAATCTTGTATCAAATGCCCTACCTTGTGGGAATAATAGCATTTTCTATTCTCTTTACCTTTAGATTTAGATATATGCTTAGTGTTCTTTACATGAGATTTTCTTTTAGATTCTGATCACCCTCTCACCATCAGCACTTCAGCATCCTTTTTCTCATGTTTGATTTCAAAATCTTTCAATCTTAGAGCATCTAAAACAATGGCTTACGTTAACGAATGTCTACCATATTTGATTGCAGACTTTACTTCCTTATAGCTGTCAGGTAATGAATTTAGGAGAATAATAGCTTGGTTTTCATAATCTAATTTTTCTCTTGTATTTGCTAAGTCCACAAATATCTCGTTGAAATTATCTAGGTTTTCTTCTAAAGATTTTGATGGTTGCATTCTAAATCCAAAAAACCTTTCCTTTTAAGTAAATTTTATTTGGTGAAGATTTACTTAAATTAAGTGATTCCAACTTGTCCCATAATTCATTTGCTTTTTCAATGTCATTAACGTGTCGAAGCACATTATCAGAAAGGTGAAGAATCATTGTGCTATAGGCTATATCCTCCATCTCAACTTGTTTTTCTTTGGTCATCTATGTCGGCCATGTTTCTGGTTTATCTAAAATTTTTGCCACTTTCTGTTAAACTAAAAGAGCTTTAAGCTTTTTTCTCCAAAGGCTAAAATCCCCCTTCCCATCAAACTTATCTAGTTTGATTTTTGCTGACATAATTTTAGGATTCTCAATAGCCATACATAAATTTTAGGCTAACCAAACAGAAAAAAATTCATAACAGAACAACTCAAAATAATTACTATTAAGCCAAAACATACAATTCAGAATAGTCGAACCCAACAGAAAAATACAGAACATGCCAAAAATAATTATTAATCAGCCAAACAGAAATTTAGAACAGCCAGAAACCTTCAGTAGAACCCAAAAATATTTTCTATTTAACCAAATAGAAATTTCAAACCAAACCGACCAATCAGAAAATTTCATAATAGCCCAGATGCTTGAACGGAAGATTACAAAATCAAGAAACATAATAGACTGCGACTTATATAATTTATCTTATTCTCTGATACCATTTGTGCAAAATATACCAATAACCACTGCTTCTTTTATCAAACAGTATTAATCATTAATCCAAATAAATCCACCAAGCAATATTAACACTAAATCAAGTAGATAAGGGAAGAGAAGACGACAACAAAATTTATAGTGGTTCGACCAATGTGGTCTACATCCACTGTGCAAGGTGAGAGCAAAACTTCTATTAGCTTCAATATCTAAGAACAATACAAACGGAATAGTAAGAGTAACAAACTCAAGCTCTAAGCAGAACAACCCAAGAAGAAGATGAAAACAATGGACAAAAATACAAGAAGAAAGAAACAAACTCTTTTGTAGATTTTTCCACCCTCGGCTATTGCAATAAAAAAGAGTGTAATAAAATTGTGCCTCTTTTTCTCAATCTCACGGCAATAAGAATGGTTCTAAATTAGGGTTGCACACCATGTAATAAAATGGCCACATAATTGGGCTTAAACAAGAACTAATGGCCCAACCCAGCTTCTTTAATTTAATAACCCATGAAATATGCTTGAGTCACAACACAACAACTATGATTACTTAAGTGGCAAAATTCAAGTAACGGAGGAAGAAATTTATTCAATGGAAATTAAATTGTGAAGCAATGTTGCGCCTCTACTTGATTGATTAGAGGTTGCGTGCAAGTGCACACTGCTACAAGTAATACAGAGAAAAGGTATTCCAAGTTCGTATCCATAGAGACTTTGATTTAAAAGAGATGTTGTGAAGAGTTTTGAATTGCAATCGGTTTTATTGGTCTAAAAAATAGTTGTTCAAGTTGTGGTTTGGTTTTAAAAATATCAAGCTACTGACTAAGGATAACCCCTCTGTCTCCTGCCTTGTTTTTTTGAAAGCAACAACACATTTTGAAAAATGCGCCAAACACTTTTCTGACTTTACTGGAAACTAAGTTCTACTCCTATCGTAATTGCTTTTGGCTGCTTCAAACCCTAGGGCAACCACTGGTCATATATCTATGCGTGATTACGACCTAGAAATTACTACCAACTTTTCTTCTTTTACGGGTTAAAGGACCTATGTTTGGGATTTTATTTTATGTGCTTATGTCGAAGCTACATCCCATATTAACTCCCTATTAAATACTTAACCTAACCCTTTCAGTATTAGGTTTCAATTTAGCAAAACTTCTTAGTGGCCAGCTTAACAAATCGCTTGAGAAAATATGTTGAGAAGTTAACCAACAGCACTATACCTGCAACTTTTCTCTCGTGTTATATTTTTAATTAATTTTTCTAAGGTATTTTACGCAGAGGTTGAAAAACTAATTTTGTTTGTAATTAAACTGCAACAAGTACTCATGGAAAGAAAGGTAATGTTTGCCATTTACAACAATTGAATTTTAACCAAAGTATTCAAAGTAACAGCGAGTCGTAACTTAACCTTCTTCTCTTACGAGCTTGAAGTGAGATAAAACTAGCTAGTAAGCATTTGGGATTGAAATAAACGAAATACACAAGAGATGAAGTGTAAAAAGAAAATGAAACATGTCTTGACGAATTTAAATTGATGAATTGAGAATTCTTCAAAACTAAAACTAAAAATAATGATGAATAAGATGATTATGAACTAAAAACTGAAATGAACTAAGATGATCCACTTCTGATGATAGCCTTGAATTTATATGAACTGGCGTGGTTGCAACTAGCAACAAAAATAGAAGGAATTTGAAGCAAAAACTAGATAATTTTGTTCAATCGAACTCATACTGACTCCAACATCGTCGACTTGACTTGGAACGTTAACTTTGGAAATGTCCTTCGTACGCTCCACTCGAAATGAGCGTATAAAGCATAAAAATAGGGGTCAGTCTAACGACTCGGCTTGTGGTGCAGGCAAAAGGCAACATGCCAGATACTGAGTCTACATATTGTGTTAGGGGGGTTGCAATACGTTGATGCTATCATTTGGTGCAGTGGTCATAATGCTGAGACTTCCATCGATAACTCTAGGAGGAGAGGATGTTTGGATTCTCCTCACTGTTGAGAAGCCACACAACCTCTAACTATAATGGCATCCAAGCAGCCGCTTGGCCTTGCTATCTCCTCATGTACCGGGATTATTCCTATAGCCTTACATAAAGTTGTTATTAACTGAGGGAAGAATAACTTACCATATTTCCTCCCTGCGCATTTAATTATATCTCCAAACAAATGAGAAATGAGTATCATCATACAATATGTTGGATCGGTATGACAACACTAGAGGGGGATGAATAGTGTTGAAGATCAATTTACTAAACTTTTTCGAATTTAAGCACAAATCAAATAACTAAGTAAACTTTTTAAGACAAATCAATTTATACACAATTCAAAATATAATAAAACAAATATTCAAGATGAGTACATCAATTATTTGCAATAAAGGAAAATATACTTAAAACATAAATTGCAAGAAATAAAAAGTTTGGGGATAGAGAAAACGTTAAGCAAGAGATTTGTAGTGGTTAGGTCAACCCCCGACCTACTCCACTCCACGAGCACTTCTCGAGATTATTTACTAAACACAATCCTTTTATGGGTTCAAGATTGGAAACTCGGTTCTTTTATGGGATCAGAACCAAACCTTACAAACTGCTCTTTTTACATGATATGGAACTAAACCCAACCTTTTTCTCGGGACAAATACCAAGATCCACCACTTCGCGTTCTTTTTACCAGGCTCAAGAACAAAACCCAAATAAGTGTGGAAACAAAGATTTTTCACACGCTACAACTCTCCCAAACAGTAGATAAGAAGATGGAATCACACAACACTCAATACACACAAAAAGCTCAAGAAAAATATTCAAAAAGGATTTCAAAAGATTCAGTTCAATGGTATGGATTTTTTAGAATTTTTGGTTATTTTTTAGAATTTTGTTCGAGCTTAAATAGAGCTAGAAACCAAAAATTAGTCGTTGACTGCCACGTGTCACCATCTGATTGGCTGAGGAAAATAATATTAAAATAATTTGTAGTTGACTAGTCAAACATGGATGAATAGTAAATGTCACGTGTCGCTCATTCATTAGTCCGAATTTAATATAATTTGAATTTATTAATAAATTAATAAATTCAATTTTATCTGGTCACGTGTCGCACTGTGATTGGTGCGACATATGTCATTCCATGTCAGCAAATAAATCCGTTGGGCACCACGCACCGCCACGTCACATGCCACGTCATCAAATTTGACCATTAAACTACTACGTCATCAACCATGTCGACTGCCACGTCATCACATGTGATCGTTTGAGGGACACGTCATTATCTTGTACGTGTCAAATTTTTATTGGTCTGCATGTTCACGTCATCATCTAGGTAGGATTTTCCTTCTCAATTTTGTTTTGGTCATAACAATATAACAATAGATTAAGTTTGTTATCATCAAAACATATGGTATGATTGAAGCTCGAAAAACTTGTTGGAATTAATTTAATAATTAATTCATATGTGGGTAACAAATTAAAGAGCAATTATATTTGGGCTATTTAATGGGCATACAAGTGATCTTAATTATGGGCCCATGGCTATTTATTTAATTTTTAATAATTATTTATTTAGTTATCAATTTATATTCTGTTTTGAATATTATGGGCGAATTTAAATATGAAGGTCGATTTAATTTTCCTTTTATGTTGTGCTAATTAAAGATTGTTGATTATGGTGAATAAATTAACAATTTAACCAATACTTTATAAAATTTTTAAATTTCTATGAATGTTTTGATTTAGAAATATTATTGTTAATTGTTGAAAATAACTTAGGTATTTTATTTTCATATGGAAACAATTAATAATAATTAAGTAATAATTTTGTGAGACTTGAGTATTGTTGTTTATGCGAATTGTGATCGGCCCAAAGGAAGGTCACAATTTAGCCAAATAACAAATACACTTACAATTATAGAATTAATTATTGATATTAGATTATTGTGCTGCAATTAGTGCTCCATAGTCTATGTTGAATTGTTGATGAGTTATAATATCAATAATATTCCTTTTGGGAAAATCCAGTTTTTACTTTTTATTTCTGGATTTAATAAATTGTTTAGAGGACTTTTCTCATTATTAAATTATGCATATAAAGATATTATTATTAATTTTGAAAATAATTTTGGTAGTTTTATTTTCATAAAGATAAAATTAATAATAATTAAAGTTATATATGTTGCATAATTTTCTGATCCTTTTGGTTGGTGTTAATTTGATGAATCATGCTACCAAAGTAACCTCTGATTTCTGATATTGATATCTTTCAAAATTATCAGATGTTTGTGGATCTGTGTATTTATGCACTCTGTAGTCGGCCCAAAGGAAGACTTCAGTTTAGCCAAATAACAGGTCCACATATAGTTAGATAGTGATAAACATGGATAATATAAAGTTATGTCATGTGAGTGATTGTCGGCCCAAAGGAAGGCTTTCACTTGACATGATTGATTATCAATGTTTGATCACCACATGGAAAGTACCACTTGCAAGTTGATATTCTCGGCCCAAAGGAAGGCTATCAATGTTGTGTTAGGTATCTTGTTGTCCTGATTGAGTTTAATTATAAAGTATTTTTATAAATACTTAAGGTTAATTTCGAGCATGTTTTATTATTGAATTAGTTATTGTTAAATATTATTTAATTGCCTTATTGTGTATTTAAGAATAATTTCTATTCAAGTTTGCATGAATTTTTGATAAAGAAAGGAAACACTTCAACTTTTGCAAATCAATATCCCTCTAAGGTTTAATTGGGATTTGAAAAGTCGGAGTAACCTTAATTACATAAGTATTATGACGGTGTTTTGCAACATTCAAGGGGATTATGTTTCATGAGGAAATAATTAGGAAAGTTCCTTAAGGATTGTTTTGAAAAGTACAAAAGGAATAGACTTTAAATTTTTGTTGACTATTTCTTAATAAAGAATAAAGGAACACTAGTGAGTACACTAAAGGATCTAATGCACAAAATTTAAAATATTCAAGGATTTACTTGTGCATTTGATACCATTTGAGACATTATACAGTACGTATGTAGTGGGTTATGATACTTATAACTGATGTTTTAAGGAAAATGGGTTAAGTAAGAAAAGATAAAGTTGTACTCATTAATTGTTTATTTCCTTAAAGAAAGAAATTAAAGTTCGTACTAAGGTTTATTTGGAACATATGTTCGCCTAAACCACAAAAGAATCAAGCTTAGGACTTCTCTTGATATTTTTAGGAAATTTGAACATATATAAGAAAAAACAAAAAAATGTTCCAAATACATTGCCACATGAGGTATAAAGAAAATTTGGCTTCTCACTTAGGGTATTTAACAAGCTAGACTTGCATATGAAAACTTATATTATATGTTGAATAGACTTTGGTATTTCTATTCGTTGCTTGTTGGTTCTCAAGATTAAACAGACATTCAAGTCTGTATTAGGAATGATCAAGGGGACATAACTGGAATTGTCAAATTTAGGTGCTATTGAGAGTTTTAGTATTTTAGAACATCAATTTATAGCCTATTCAATATGGCTTCTTTAAATGTTTAACAACATTGCATAAAGTTATGAGAAATTAAATTTACTCTCGTAAAGGGCACCGATATTTGATATAGGAGAGGTCTTTATTCCTAGATATCTTAAAAGTCATCATATATTAATTCGTAGTGAATGAAATTGTTTGGAAATACGATGGATTGAAAAGATAAGGTCTAAGCCATTTACTAACTCCTTTAAGGATTTATAGAGCTAATAAGTAATATATATTTTCAGACAAACCTGAGGTGTATGTTGCTTATAAAATGATTCAAAGCTCAAAAAGGTGTGGTAAGAAATATGACAAATCATTTTTCCTTACCCTTAGTCTATTTGGAGAAAGCACTTAAGTTTGTTATAAAAAAGTTTAAGTGGTGTACCAAATAAAGAAACAACTAAAATCACTTGCAATTCAAGGTTTTACGAGAATTGGACTTAAGGTTTTTAGTTGTCACTCTAGATACACTAGTCTTTCAATATATATAATTTCTAAAGTTAGTTCCCACTTAAATTTAATATGGATGAGATCTTAAAGTTTCTTAAGGATGTTGAGTTTGAGGGGAATATAAAGTAAAGAATGTTGTATTTAAGAGAAATTTAGTTATTTTCTCTTTATAACAATATTAGCAAAGAATAAAGATTCTCCTCATTTTAGTAAAACAAGCTCAACATCATTAAAAATGTGATTAAAGTAAGTAGAAGAGGTAGGAGAAATATGATTATAAAGATTAAATTTTGATAAAAAGAGTATATTCTCTTCAGTTAAACAAAGTCTTATCTCTTAAAAGGAAAAATGAATGTCATGAAGAATGTGTTGAAACAACAAACAACGAAGATCTTTTACATTTTGTTATATTGCTTTTAAAAGGCAATGTTAACAAATATAAGACCCATCTAGTTGTTATGATTTCAAATCTTAAGGCTGACATTAATTTTTTAGAGATCTTTTCTATGGCTTCTCGAAAAGTTATTTCAAGTAAATGACAATACTTATAACTTTTTTGAGTTTTGTCAGATGAATATAAAGATTGGTTTCTTAATTGTATAATTTATGAAATCAACAAATTTGTATATTTTGGAAACTTTTGATCTAGTAACACAAAGTTAAAAAAGGTTTATATTCATCTGTGATCTCAATGAAGAATTTTTTATCTACAATTTCATAATTTTCATTACATATTGATATTATCATATGTAATATTGGAAGATAATAGGAGTAATAATTATGAATTACAGGTTTAGTGGGAGTAAATTTATTTATCTAGTGTAATATGCCTGTGACATAATAAATGTCTTGTTAGAGGATGAAAACTTGCATGGACATATCTCTTTTATATTGTAAAATGATATTATAAGATCAATCTCAAGTAACATTGAGAATTCACAGAAGAACTATGTTGAAGGTATTGCAAGTTCTCTAGCATAAAGATTTATGCACTAGGGGATATTGAATCACTAGTGAAGATAAACTCATTGTCAATAGAGGTCCCTTGAATAATAAAGTAAAATAAAAAAAATTCATGCTTAAAGTCTATATGCTTCCGTTGCAGTATTCATATCAAGAATGAAAGGCAATATTTGTAACTCTTAATTGGATCTAAAGAGTTATAAGGTGTTAAAAAAAAAATAGTTGTATGCTCACTCATCATAATCGTATTAATTAGAGATCATAAGGCTATTTGATTTTGATAATTTGAGTTGCCATCTAGATCCACCTTTGAGGCTATATTCACTAATATGTTAAAGGATACTACTATCTTGTGGTATATAGTCACTTTAGTCACTTTCACCACTAAAGTTTGTGTTTATAGCATTTTGTATGTGGCAACGAACTTAAGAATATGGTTATCAAATTTTGTCATTAGGTTATTTTGACAAAGATTTGTATTTTTCCATATTACAGCAACAAAAGCTTTTGTATGAATATTTAAGCTTTAGTTGATAAAGACAATTCAGAGTATTTTTGTTTAAAGAAATGCAACTCCATCATTGCGGATCCGCTCATTAAGAATTTTCACAAAAGTTTTACGAACATAATGGTCATATAGATGTGAAAATTATGGTATGTCAGTTGAGTGGGAGTTTGTATTTTCTTAAATTAGACATGTTGTTTTTCTTTTCTGCAGAATAAAGAAGAAGATTTATTTTGTTACTCTGAATGGTTTTCTTTCTAAATGTAGTTTAACATAAAGCTAGAAAGCATAAATTTGGATCTCTTTAAAGAATAAAGTTGGACCAATTGAGAATAGATATGTTTAGATCACATTACATGTAATTCTCATGCTACTCTTCCACACTTGATCTATGTCATTGAGTATATTTGGTATGGTGATCATTGAAGGTTGAGTCGTGATTATACATGTGACAACAGCCGCTTTGGTTCTTCATCGATGTACGAGATGGACCGGATTGTTATTAAAGGGAAGTTTATTTTAATAGCATTGAGATGTGCACTAAAGAACTAAATTAATATAATTGCTAATAAAGAAAATTGTTACCAAAGTGGTAAATTGTTGGAATTAATTTAATATTAATTCATATGTGGGTATGTAACACCCCGAGTTCCTCAGGTTAGTTAGTCTCGAATCACGAGATTTTTCATTTAATTTCTAAATTAATAGTTAATTAAATTTATACATATTTATCGGGCTCTAAACTCCAATTAAATTTATATTTACCGGACTTCGTGTAGTGGGTCTTGTTTTAAGATGGAATGAATTTCTTTTCTCTTGGGCTTGGACTTGTTGGGCCTTTATTGGGTTAAGTTGGTTTTAAAACAAAGGAAAAGAGGAAAAAAAAAAGAAAACAAACTTCATCTTCTTCTTCTCTCCTCCCTTGTTGCCCTAGCCGTCATCCACCCCTCTTCTTCTTCTTGTTCATCGGCGACCACACCTCATTGCGGCGACGGAAGCGGCGGCCTCCTCGAAACAGCAGCAGCGGCGGCCGGCGACCACACCCGTAGCAGCAGCAGCGGCGGCGCATTCCCCGGCGGTCTGCAACGAACCAGCACCGCTCCCTGCAGCCTTCCTCGCGGCGGCACACGACGACGGGTCAGATCCGCGGCGGCGCACGGCGAACGGGTCGTTACAGCGGCGAACCGACGGCGCACGACGAACGGGTCAGATCCGCGGGTAACCTCGACGACCTGCTGCTACAATCCGACGAACAGCAACTCCAACGGGGGGATTTGTGTGTTACAACAGCGTTTAGGACGTTTGGTGGTGACCCACATCCGTTCGAAGCTCGACTTAGGCTACCCATACCTTGGCGAGCTAGATCTAAGTAACCCACACCTATACGAAGTCGGGTTTGGTGGTAATGAGTCATTTGAACCCTTTTAGAATTGATTTCGAAGGCTAAATAGTGTACGTAACTTGCTGTATTTTTCTGTTTTAGTGCTTAGGTGTGAGGTCGACGCAAAACTTAAGGGCGCGGTTGTGTGTAAGTAGACAAGGGGCGTGTGCGTGCATTAATATATGTTAAATGGTCTCTAATGTGCTGGTTTTGTGGCGTTTAATATTAATTTTGTTACGTCATTGTGCTAAATAACTCTCGTTGTGTTAATCGGTATACTTGGAGTAACGTTGGGTATATGTCGGTGAAAATGGTGAGGTTTCTGCTTCGCTAAACTGCTGAGTAGTGCTGTGGAAATGTTTGTTGTCTGAATATGCATGAGTTGTTCGGCGTGCCTTGTGTGTTATTATACTTAGTAATGCCTATTGAATATTGATGTTGGATATTAAGTGTTTTGGGTGAACTATGTCGGACTCCAATGGTTTAAAATTTGTTTGGTTATGCTTTGTTGCGACGAAACTCATTGTGGAGCCGTTGTTAAGAAAAGTTATATTGTGAGAGCATGATTGGTTTATTAGTTCATTATTAGAATGTTGTTTATGTTGTGGAAGCATGCTGAATTGTATTTGTGAGTTGAAAGATGCAGGGGTAATGACTTAAGAAAGTATATAGTAAGACTCTGGTGAGAGTTGGATTCTTGGAGGAAATGAATGAGTGAGTGTCAGGGCCTCGGGTATAAATGGTCGGGGGCTGATACGTCACTAATTGAGTATCGAGGCCTCGGGTAAAAACGGTCGAGGGTCGATACGAGGGGTCCTTTGGAAGGAAGGCTATTGGGGCCTTGGGTAAAAATGGTCAAGGGCCAATAGATGGTGAAGTCATCGGGGCCTCGGGTAAAAATGGTCGAGGGCTGATGCAGCAGTGTCGGGGCTCTGGGTAAAAATGGTCAGGGGTCGACTCTACTCGAAGGAGTTAACTGTGGAAGGCTAGGATAGCTGTGATAAGCGTAGAGGTACTTGAGATGTGAGGGAGACTAGAGGTTGGTAGTTAACGTGTTCCTGGTTGTGGTTGTCACCAAATTTTATGGAATGTGTCTATGTTTTAATGCATAATGTGATGAAAGGCATGACTATGAATGTTTCATGACTTAGTTGAGCATGATGTGTGTGAGTTGTTGGTGAGGGCTACTTACGGAGTATATTTTATATACTCACCCCCCCTTCTACAATGATTGTTTCAAGTGAAGGACTCGTAGGCGACCATGGTGATGAGGCGAAGGAGACATGACGAGCGAGGACCATAGGCTGCTTAGTCACTCTTGCTTAGCTTAAGTTATTAGTTAAGACCGTATGTTATGGTCAATAAACTATTTGTTCGTATTTGAATAATTGGGAGATTCCCACTTGTTATTGATTTTATTTTCAGGATAAGTGTCTATCTTAGTTCTCTACCATTCATTGAGTTTTGCCTAGTTTGAATAATAAAATTGCCCCGTGAGGTTGTCCACGGATGTTGTTGATTGATATTCTATGAAATTGATTTATTGTTGAATTGACCAGAGGTGGACCTTGATTTTTATATAATTGTTGCATAGGGAGTTGGCATCATGCGTTTGGGGTTAAGTTTAAACAGTTGGGTAGTTAACGTGACCTAGAAGTGTGGGGGAAATTCTGGGTCGTTACAGGGTAACAAATTAAAGAGTAATTATATTTGGGCTATTTAATGGGCATACAAGTGATCTTAATTATGGGCCCATGACTTCCCATTTAGTGGTGTGGCTTGCTGAGTAGAAACCAGCCCATTAATCCTAGGGAAATTGAGGTTTTTAACCTCACCAATAGTTCAAATTGGATAAATGAACCCCTTTAAAAAAAACCTAATTTTTGACCCCACCTCTACTTAATTTTGAACCTCTCCCCAAACCAATTTACCATAGTACCCTCATGTTTAAAAATGAAGGGAACTCCCTCCAAGTAAAATCCTAAACCCCATCTCGGACGTTTCCTGGCCCAACGAAAATTTTCACCCCATCTCGAACGTTTCCTTTGTCCTAAAACCCTAAACCCCATCCCGGATTGAACGTTATCTCGGACGTTGGACGATTCATCCATCTCGGACCTTACGCTTCCAAGACTTTCTCTTCCATTGTTTCCCCTTACGAAGTCATCGATCGCAAGGTTAGTGGTCGGGTAGATTATAACAAAATTTTTAGAAACATTTGTTGTTCTGATATCATTATCGGCGCTATCTGAAGCAGCCATGTAGATCTAGGGTCATTTTCATGTTATGCTTGCAGGACTGAGAAATTTGGAGAAAAAATAATCTCCGATTCAATCCCGTATTCAATCCCGGATGATTTTGGTCCGGGATAGAGTCCGGGATCGAATTCGAAGTGTCTGCATAAGCCTTCCATCCCAGACCTTATCCCGGACCATTTCGCCTCCGGTAAGAAAGGCAGAAAATAAAGCCATAGTCTCTTCCTTTCATCCCGGAACGAAACGGTCTGGGATAAGGTCCGGGATGGAAGGCCGAATGCATAAATGCTTTAATATGGCTTTATTTTCTGCCTTTCATCCCGGAGGCGAAATGGTCCGGGATAAGGTCTGGGATGGAAGGCAGAATTTAGACACTTCGAAATTTTTTTTTTGAGTTGGTCTGCACTGAACGTTTTTTTTAATTTCCTTGCATTAGTCTTTATCTAATTTTTTTTTTACCTTTGTATAGGACATATAATGGATTTGAGACTAATTCTAAATCATGATGACTGGTTTCCGGCCACGTTGACCAACCTTGCCCATGTAGATAAAACCACTTCTAGGCTGAAGGGTAGGTTAACCCCAACCCAGTTAGACATGTTTAGGCAAACGTGTTTCAGTACCATTTTTGACATGGACGTAGTTTTTAACGGTCCATTAATACATCATCTATTGTTGAGAGAGGTTGAGGAGCCTAGGCAGGACATCATTAGTTTCGACCTGTTTGGGAAAAGGGTCTCCTTTGGTAAGCAGGAGTTTAACCTAATCACCAGCCTCAGTCATAGGATGATTAGGGTAGATAACGATATTCCTGGCCGACGACTTCGAGCACGTTACTTTAAGGATAGTGTCAGGTTTAAGTGTAGTGAGTTAGAAAAGATTTTTATGGAGGCAGTTTTTGACGACGATAAGGATGCTGTCAAGGTTGGCATAGTTTACTTCGTAGAGCTTGCCATGATGGGGAAGGAGAGGAAGCAGTTTATAGATACGACCCTTTTAGGGGTTGTGGATAGGTGGGAGCTCTTCTGCAATCACGACTGGAGTTCGTTGATTTTCGAAAGAACACTTTGGAGCCTGAAGAATGCCCTGAAGGATAAACTACCGGCGTACCAACAAAAGGCGAGAAATGACCCCACACACCAAGAGACTTGTAGTCTCTACGGGTTTCCGTACGCATTTCAGGTTAGCGAGCTTTAAGTCAACTACATAATCGAATATATTATTTAAATCCATTATTTATTTGTCTTCACTGGTGTAACGCCCCAAGATGTTATATACCATCCTAGGCAACGCTAAATAATTCACCTGGCTAGCCTTAACTCTAAACACGAGATAAGAAACTCCCTGGGAAATAATTTAAATGAAATAAAGCTACGACTCCCATACGTTCTACCAGAAATATCAATGTTATAAACTGTCAAAACTTCGCCCTCCGTGGGCAATTTAAAAACAAAGACATCTCATATCCGCCTCAGTGGCTAAAATTTTTAAATAAATAAAACAACCGTACACCTAAACTCCAACGACAACAGTGACGCGTTTACCAGCAACATCCATAACAAATAAAGTAGTTCTAAAGAATACAAAATTTCTCCTCGGTCCACACCTAGCAATAACATAAATCCCAACGCTACTCGTACCAAACGACCCTTCCCTCTATCCTCACTAACTAGACTAGTGATCCCTCCTCGGTCAAGCCCTCTCCACGTCATCACCGCGGTCGACCCTGTTCACACCTGAAAACAAATAAGGATAAAAAGGGGGGGTGAGTACATAAGGTACTCCGTAAGTAGCACTTTCTAACTAACACAAAAATCATGCTCACAGTCACGGCATATAAAATAAAACGATAGCAAGGCAATTAAATAGACAGCGAGAGATAGCGATCAATAACTTGACATTTACATACAACAACCATGCGTTGGAACTACCAAGACTACAACCAATCATTCACTAGCCCTTGTCCCATAGTACTAAACCTTCCTCTACACCCCCCCCCTGTGTTACTCCCCGCTTAACTTCTCGAGGCATGACGGCTCTTGACATTTATTCCCAAGATACTGCCCCCCCTCCTTTTACAGCACTTGATGTTCGACCTTGCCATTTATTCCCAAGGACTAGCACCACTACTTCGCAAGCACCACTCTACTTTAATCCCTCAAGCCTAACTCATCGAGTCGCATTGACCCTTGACATTTATCCCCAAGGCCTCAATACTCCTCTACAGAAACTTATGTTCGGCCTTGCCATTTATTCCCAAGGCCTGAACTGTGTACCGGTCCTTGCCGTTTATCCCAAGGTACCGATGACTTCCCAACGTATTGGTCCTTGACATTTATCCCCAAGACCCCAATACTCATTCACAGAAATTTGACGTTCGGCCTTGTAATTTATTCCCAAGGCCACTACTCAAGGCTTTGAACCTCCAAGCGATTTATATACATTTTCAGGTCAGAACACCCATAGTTAACGGACTACCAACCCGTTCCCTTCACCCTTCACCCTTCACCACTTCACTAACCCTCCCATGACCACCTACAAGTAAATTTTCCACATTCTAATTCACTGCACAGTTTACAAGCATGCTTTCCTCGTAATAAACAAGATACACCCAACAGCTCACAACTAAAACAATATAAACTAAATTATCAGTTTAACAACGCGAGCATTTCATTTACAACATATTTGCAAAACGTCATGAGCCAGTTACTTCTAACTACAACAATTCAGAATCTACTAGTCACCTACAACAATAAGAACAGGAAGCATGTTTCCTCATAAGTGTTCAATAATAGAAAGACGGCAACAAAATCACTAGAAGTTCACAAATCAAAACTAACAATCCCTACATGCTCAATTAAATTATTTTAGCAAGAAAAACAGCATCAAAACCATTCCGTTAACGCTAAATAATGCACGCACTCGCCCCCTGGTGCTACTTACACGACCACGTTCTTAAGTTTGCGTCGAACTCACACCTACGCACAAAAACAGAAAAAAAAACAGCAACATAAATATACTGTTCAGCCTTCGAAAACAACTCTAAGAGGGTTCAACGGGTCTCATTACCGCAAAACGACTTCGTGTAGGTGTGGGTAAATTAGATCTAGCTTGCAAAGGGGTGGGTAGCGTAAATCGGGCTTCGAACGGATGAAGTTAATCACCGGATACCACCCAAAACACTGCTGTCCACGTTTTTACAGCAGCGAGAAACGCCCAAAATGACCTCCAACGACTTCGATTTGATTCCCGTTACTACAAAACAACTTCGCTTAGGTGTGGGTATTCCAAATCGATTTTGTTTAGGTGTGGGTAATCCAAATCTAACTTCGAACAAGGGTGGGTCAAAGAAAATTACCGGGCTTCCCGGATCTAAGCTATTCGAGTCGTTGGAGGTTGTCGGATCGAGGGAAAACAACGTGAACAGCCACCACGCGTCGCCCCGCAGCACCTGCTGCTGCCCGAGACCACGTGTCGCCGCCTGCTGCTACCCGACGCCCGACGCTGCTGCTGCGCTGCCCGACGCCGCCTGCTACTGCCCGAGCCCGACGCTGCACCTACTGCTCCGATGTCGCCGCTGATCGTCGCGTCGCCTGAACGGAGTTGCTCGTCGGAGAAGAAGAACCCGAGTGGGGGGTGGCCGGCGGCTCCAACAAGAGAGGGAAAGGTTGGAAGAAGAAGAGGAAAGAATAAGGGCTAGGGTTTTTCTTTGTTTTAAAACTTTAACTCCCTTGGGCTTGGGTTCTTTTCCTTTTGTTTAAGGCCCACTTACCCAACCCCTCCTTGTTAAAACAAGCCCATAATATAATTTCGTAAATGGCCCAATGGTCCAAAACAAGTGTCACATAGCGGAATCCATACTAAACCATAACTTGATAAATAACTACACGCTACTAACTCACCACTAAATCTGTAACAATACACACTAGCCGAGATGCCACACTTAAATTAAATAAAGATAACTGATGGATCAAATAAAATAAAATGAAATAAATAAATAAATAAATAAAATCTATTATGTTATAAAATTTCCCGGAACTCGGGGCAAGCTAACCTGAGTAACGCAGGCCATTACAACTGGATTCTAGGTATGGGCTTACGAGACGATATCGACGTTGAGTCTGCGCGTAGCCACGAGGCTGAGCGACGACGCCATTCCTCGACTCCTTAGGTGGTCGTGCACTTATTCTCGTGGGTTTCTTACTCTGCAGAGAGACGTGTTCGATAACATGATAGTAAGTAATTATCTTGTGGCCGTGCGATTCAAATTTATTTTTTCATTTGGGTCTAATCATGAGTTTTTTGCAGTCCAAGGTTAAGGAATACTTGGTTTCGACGAATGCTGAGGCAGAACACATGGTCTGTATCATGCGTCCACCGGAAGCCCGCGCTATACCTGCCCCGCCGGTTGTACCTGACCCGCCTGCAGTACCTGACCCGGCTGTTGTACCTGCCCCGGCTGCAGTACGTAACCCGACTGTAGTAGCTGACCCGCCTGCAGATCTGGAAAGGGGTACTCAGGAAAGAAGGGTGAAGGACAAAGGAAAGAATATCATAGAGGATCCGGTAGAAGAGGCCGAGACATTGGACAATGATGCATTACAGGGTCCTGCATTAGACGATGCTGGACCCAGTGGAAATGACAGCGAAGCGCTACAGAAGAGGTCGAAACGGAAAAAATTCAAAAATAATATCAGTAGACGGTTGAAGAGGCTCGATGACCGAGTTGGTGCTATCGAGGCCACACTGACTGGCGTCGGGGTCGCCATGAAAGGTATCCAGAGATACCTGAAGAAACTGTCGAAGGTACGCATTTTATATGTATATAACATTAGGTATGCTTAGTTATTAATTATGATTAGTTGGGTCCGAGATAATGCTTATTGGTCCGTACTTTTCGTGCAGGGTAAATTCCCTGATCCGACCAAATATTTTGCACGTGGGGGTGGGCCCGATGATGATGATCCATCGGATCAAAGGCCTGATGAGGCCCCAACACCAGATGGAGGTCCGAAGAGTATGGACGAGGACCGGAGGCCGAAAGAGGTCACTAAGACTGACGAGTATCGGACCATGGAGCATGGTTCGAAGAATATGGACGGCCGCAAATACTCAGAGGCTAGGGTAGAGGGCTCCCCCAACAGTTTCGACGCAGGAAGGTAATCAGAGGGCTCGTGTCTTCGCACTTACTCGCAAGGAAGCGGCGGATGCCGAAACCATTGTCACAAGTACTCCTTTCTCGCTTGGGGTTTTCTTTTTGTTTTCTTTGAGATGTTTGTGTGCGGGGTTTATGTCTTTACCTTTGCATTATCTCCCAGGTACGGTCTTAGTCCATAATGTGCCTGCTTATGTATTGTTTGACTCGGGATCGAGTCACACCTTCATCTCTACTGCGTTTGTTCGTCAGGCAACCCTCGAACTAGAGCCGTTAGGGTTTCTGTTGTCAGTTTCTACACCTTCAGGGTCGGTTTTGATTGCTAGTCAAATGGTGAGAGCAGGTGAGTTATCTTTTGACAATCAGACCCTAGAGGCACGTTTGATCCAATTGGACATGCGGGATTTTGACGTCATTTTAGGCATGGATTGGCTAGCTACCAACCAAGCCAACATTAATTGCTCGAGGAGGGAAGTCTCTTTCCAACTACCTTCGGGTCGGAGCTTTACGTTTAAAGGAATTTCAGGTGGAGTTCCAAGGGCAGTCTCAGCGTTGAAGGCAAGGCGCCTTTTACAAAATGGTGTCTGGGGATATCTGGCCAATGTCGTCGACATTAGTGTGACTCCACCCAGCATCGACTCCATCCACGTGGTCAAAGAGTTTCCAGATGTGTTCCCTGAAGACCTCCCGGGGCTACCTCCTGTCCGTGAACTGGACTTTTGCATCGATTTATTGCCCGAGACAGCTCCTATCTCGAAGGCACCGTACTGCATGGCTCCAGCGGAACTTAAGGAGCTCAAGGCTCAGCTAGAAGAGCTCTTAGACAAGGGCTTCATTCGCCCGAGCGTGTCTCCTTGGGGTGCTCCAGTGCTTTTTGTGAAAAAGAAGGACGGATCTATGCGACTTTGCGTCGATTACCGAGAGTTGAACAAGATGACAACGAAGAATAGATACCCCCTTCCTCGTATTGACGACCTCTTTGACCAACTAAAAGGAGCGATGGTGTTCTCGAAAATAGACCTACGATCGGGGTACCACCAGTTGAGAATTAAGGACGCCGACATACCAAAGACAACCTTCAGGACAAGGTATGGGCATTTTGAGTTTACTATAATGTCCTTCGGACTCACTAATGCCCCTGCGGCACTCATGGATCTCATGAATCGGGTTTTTAAGGAATTTTTGGACCTGTTTGTGATCGTATTTATCGACGATATTTTAATTTACTCCAAAGTAGAGGCGGTCAGTGGTTGCCCAAGGCCTCGCACAGTGACCGAAATCCATAGTTTTCTCGGGCTAGCTGGCTATTACAGGAGGTTCGTCCAAGATTTCTCCCGGTTGGCAGCGCCCTTGACTCAGTTGACCCGTAAGAATGCCACATTCACTTGGAGCGATGGGTGCGAGAAGAGTTTTCAGGAACTAAAGAAGCGTTTGGTCACGGCCCCGGTACTAACGGTACCGGATGGGACGGGAGGTCTAGTGGTGTACAGTGATGCTTCGCGGAGAGGTTTGGGTTGCGTTCTGATGCAACATGGGAAAGTCATGGCCTATGCCTCGCGGCAGTTAAAGGTACACGAGCTTAATTACCCCACCCATAATTTGGAGCTTGCTGCGGTGGTGTTTGCCCTGAAACTATGGAGACACTACCTTTATGGAGAAAAGATTCAAATTTTCACCGACCACCAAAGTTTGAAATATTTCTTCACTCAGAAAGAACTTAACCTAAGGCAGATGAGGTGGTTAGAACTGGTAAAGGACTATGACTGTGAGATCAACTACCATTCGGGCAAGGTGAACGTGGTGGCCGATGCACTCAGTAGGAGGGCAACGAGCATGGCACCTCCGACAGTGTCTCGTAGACTAGTACTAGACGAGTTGGATCGTTCTGAGGTGGAGTTAGCAGTGGAGGATGTCTCGGCAGTGTTATCTCGACTCTCGGTTGAACCCACTTTGAGACAGCGGGTCATCGCTGCACAGAAGGGAGATCCCAGCCTGAGCAAGGGTTTCAGTATGGTAGGTCAAGGGGATTTTTCTCTTTCTGGAGATACGGTCCTGCTTTATCAGGGGAGACTGTGTGTACCAAGAGACTTCTCTTTAAGGAAGGACCTATTTACTGAGACTCATAGTACCCCGTTCTCGGTGCATCCTGGGAGCACCAAAATGTACAGGGATCTTAAGAAGCACTACTGGTGGCATAACATGAAGCGCGAGATTGCCCAGTTTGTTAGTAAGTGTCTGATGTGTCAACAAGTGAAAGCCTTAAGGCAGAGACCTGCCGGGTTGCTGCAACCTCTTAGTGTACCGGTGTGGAAATGGGATGACGTAGCCATGGACTTCATTACAGGGTTGCCGAGGACGGCTAGAGGTTTCACAGTGATCTGGGTAATTGTGGATCGCTTAACAAAGTCTGCGCATTTCATACCAGGCAAGGCCACCTTATCAGTAGAAAGGTGGGCGGAGTTGTATATGCAAGAGATAGTTAGACTCCATGGCATACCAGCATCCATCGTGTCAGATCGAGACCCCCGCTTCACGTCAACTTTTTGGTGAAGTTTGCATAAAGCACTTGGGACTCAGCTCAATTTTAGTACGGCGTTCCATCCCCAGACCGATGGCCAGACTGAGCGACTGAATCATATTTTGGAGGATATGTTGAGGGCTTGCGTACTGGACTTCGATGGTTCTTGGGACAAATACCTGTTCTTAACGGAGTTTGCCTACAACAACAGTTATCAGTCAACTATTGCCATGGTCCCATATGAAGCTTTGTATGCGAGGAAGTGTAGGTCGCCGGTGCATTGGGACGGGTCAGTGAGAGGGCCCTGTTGGGACCAGAGTTGGTGCAGGAGACTAATGGCGCCATCCAAAGGATTAGGGCAAGAATGCAGACGGCTCAGAGCAGACAGAAGAGTTACGCTGATGTTAGGCGAAGAGCATTGGAGTTTGATGTTGGCGACCACGTTTTTTTTCGTGTGGCACCGGTGAAGGGAGTTCTACGTTTTGGTAAGAAGGGAAAACTCAGTTCAAGATTTATTGGCCCTTTTGAGATCTTGGAGCGCATTGGCCCAGTCGCTTACCGGTTGGCCTTGCCACCGTCGTTGAGTGCAGTGCATAACGTGTTCCACGTGTCCATGCTGAGGAAGTATGTTCATGACCCTTCACACGTCTTGGATTATGAACCGCTGCAGGTGGACGAAACCTTGTGTTATAAGGAGGTACCCATTGAGATTGTAGCAAGAGAGACCAAGGTGCTGCGGAATCGGGCAATTGACTTGGTGAAGGTCTTGTGGAGAAATCACCAAGTGGAGGAAGCCACCTGGGAAAGGGAGGATGAAATTAGAGCCCGGTACCTTGAGTTATTCGAACGACGAACTTTCGAGGACGAAAGTTTCTAAAGGAGGGAAGTCTGTAACGCCCCGCGTTACTCAGGTTAGTTTATCTCGGATCCCCGGGCCTCTTTTCTTAGAAATTTCTTTTTATTTCATTTCATTTTATTTCGAGCTGCTGTGGTAATTGTTATGAGTGTTGAAGTGTACTTACGTATCCAATTATTGTGTAACGAAGAAATGATTTTCTCTATAATTGTTCTGGTCCGTTGGGCCCAAATTAAGTATCTAAGTAAGTGGGCCTTTCTTGTTTTAAAACAAGGGGGAAAGAGAAAAGGGCCTAGCCCAAGTGGGTCCCTTCTTCTTAAAACAAAAGAAAGGTAAGAGGAAACCCTAGCCCTCAACAACCCTTCCCCTTTCGTGAACCTCTTCTTCCCCTCCCCGTTTTAGTTTTCGTTTTCTTTCTTCTACCGGCGCCTCAACCCTCCCCGAAACACTCGACGGACGGTGACCACCGGCGATTTGACAGCAGCGGCAGCAGGCGACGGCGCGGCAGGTGGGGCTGCAGGCAACTCGGCGACGACTCCGGGCAGCGGCGGTGTGCAGCGTCGGGCAGCAACGTGCAGGTGCGCGCGGGTGACGGCAACAGCAGTTCTCGGACAACGGGCAGTAGCGATGCGCGGGCGTCTGCAGCAGCGTTGCGCAGGTGTCGGGCAGCGGCGGAGGTGCACGGCGCGTCGGGCAGCAGCAGTGGTGCGCGAGTTCCGATAGCAGCGGGTCGTGGCGCGGGTTCTTGCTGCACACAGCGTCGTGGGCATCGTTTTGGTGAATTTTTACTGCTAAAATAGTCCGGAGAGCAGCAGTTTCCGATCCCGGCACCTACCCATAACCATTAGAGGCTCGATTTACGCAACCCACAACCATTCGAGTTAGGCCTGAGCTACCCGCACCTAGACGAAGTCGATTTGTGCGGTAATGGACATTGCAATATCTCTTAGAATGAATTTAGACGGCTGGAAATTTTGTATTAATTATTTCGTTTTCTATTGTTGTTTAGGTGGTGGGTTGACGCAAGATATAGGAGCATAGCAGTGTGTAAGTATCACCAGGGGGCTAGTGCGTGCGTTATTTAGTGTTAACGGAAATGGTTTTGTTGCTGATTTTTAATTAGTTGAATGGTTTTGGTGCTGATTTTTAATTAGTTGAATGGTTTTGGTGCTGATCTTTAATTAGTTGAATGGTTTTGATGCTGATTTTTAATTTAGAATAATTTATTTCGGGCATTAGAAAATTGTTAGCCGTGGTTTGTGAACTCTCAGTGATTATCGTTGTGTTACGTGTTGTTTCATTGCTAGACATTATGATTTTTTTTTGTAGTTGGAACTCTCAGTGACGAAATGCATGTGTTGATAGCCTGTTATATAGTTTTATATTATTTTGTTAGAAGCTGCTGAGTTAGTGTATTGTGGGTACGAAGAAAAGCATGTTGGTAAAATTGAGCTGTGAATTGAAATGTGGAAGACTTATTTATAGGTTGTCTTTGTAAGATTAGTAGGGATTGTCACGAGCGAAAGGACGGGTTAGTGGTTCGTTAACCTGTGGGGTGTCTGAATTGAAAATGCATACTAGTTGCATGGTTATTCAAAGCTTGAGTGGGTGCCTTGGGAATAAATGGCAAGGCCGAACATCAGGTTTCTATGGAGAAGTATTGGGGTCTTGGGAATAAATATCAAGAACCAATATGCCGGGTAGTCATCGGTGCCTTGGGAATAAATGTCAAAGACTGGTGCACAGTTCTAGACCTTGGAAATAAATGGCAAAGTCGAACTTCAAGTTTCTGTAGAGAAGTGTTGGGGCCTTAGGAATAAATGTCAAGGGCTAAAACGATTAGAGGAGTTAAGTACGGAGGACTAATGTGAAGGGGTGCTTAAGATGTAACAGTTCTAGACCTTGGGAATAAATGGCAGGGTCGAACACCAAGCGTTGTAGAGGGAGGTCGGTATCTTGGGAATAAATGTCAAGAGTTGTTACGCCTCGAAAAGTTAGACTTGGAGTACTAACATAGAGTGGGAGTGTGTGTTAGTTCAAGTACGGACAAGTGCTAGTGGGTAGTGTGGTTGGGGTCCCGGAAGTCTAGGTGTTGGGTTGCTTGTGTGGAATTGTTAATCTATTATTATTATCCCGTGTTGCCTATCTGTTGTTCTGCTATTGTTCTTTTGATGTGGTTGTGATTACGAGCGTGTTGCGGTGTCTAGTTAGGGTGGGCTACTTACGGAGTATTTATGTACTCACCCCCCTCTACCGTTTTGTTTCAGGTGTGAACCGGGCCAACCGTGGAGGAGGTCTGACTGAGGCGGGATCACTAGTTGTGTCGGTTAGGCTAGGGAATGATGTCGTGCAATGCAGACATCATTAAAATCTTACTGCTATGAAATAAAAAGGGGATTTAGACATTGGGTTAACTCCAAGGACACTTTCTTTTATTGCTTTATGGGTATTTTGTTTTTACTACTCGAACTACTGATGTATTTGGGATTACGAGACAAAATGATTATATTCTTGATTGGATTCCTGACCACTGAGGCGGGTATTATCTCCTGAATATTCTATTATTGTGTACCTTCATTTTGTATGATGCATTAGGAGAACATTAAATTTTCGTTACTTTAAATGGGAGGGTTCAGTAAGCATTATAGGGCCGTTACCTCGTTAATCGTGTCAGAAATCTGGGTCTTTACAAATACCATAACCACCACTAACTCAAATGTGACTTAAAACACATAAATTAAATGTTTAAAACTGAAAATACAATTAAACATGCTTTAAATCATAGAATGAAACTCCTCCACCATAAAACCAAGAGGTTGTAACCTTCCAAGAGTGAATGAACTGGAGTTTGAACTACTTTGAAGTCTTGTTCATTTAATGCATCTTGAGTTCAAGTTAGACTTCCATTAATGCAACTTGAGTTTGTAGTAAATGAAGTTGGACTTGTTCTTCACTTCGTTCAATGCAACTTGAGGTTGCCATAAATGACACTAGAGTGCATTTAATGTAACTTCAATTTGTTGTCAACTTCAACATAGGATTCTCCAACAACTTCCTTTAAATCTTGAGGACTAAGACACTTTGGTTCATATCATTAATTCTAAATTAAAACTATATATTATGAGAGAAATTATTTGAATGAGATTTAAATAAAATTAATATGAATAAGATTCATATTAAAACTATAGGTTAAAAATAATGTGTATAAGATGTACATTACGACTATAGGTTATATGAGATAAATTTTATAGAATATGATTCTATTTTTGTAATAAATAATTAAGTGTTAATTATTTATTTAATTTATATATATATATATTAATTATTAATTAGATTAATAATTAATTATTATTTATTAATTAATATGATTAATTAAATATATATATATATATATATATATTAATTAATATGATTAATTAATATTAATATATATATTTATAAATATTTAACTCCCCTGCAAAATTGCAGGGGAGTGGGCAGTTAAGTGACGTGGGGCACGTCACTGTCTTTGTTATTGTTCCTTTTGTAGTTCTGCAAAGAGACAGAACAGAGATAACAAAAGTTGTAGAACTCTCAAATCTCTCTTAAGCTCTCTCTCTCAATACTCCCTCTCGTTCCAAAGAAATGCTTCCACAAGCGCGATCTCGAGACCCAAAAGGATAGCACGGAAGATTGTTTGGTGGTGTTTTGGTGGAAATCGTTGAAGAAAAGTTCTTCAAATGTAAGTTTCCCCTATATTTTCTTCTTCACACTTTTGTTTTTGTTTTCTCAAAAAATCATGAACGATGATCCACTCCAAGATTCACCTCCCATCAGTGGCACCACTCGACCGCGAGCAAGCATCTAGAGAACAGATGTTCCAAGGCACTTTCCCGAGGGGCACAGCCAAATAGGGCTCCCACTCGAACGCATTCCTACCTTTCCAGGAACACTCTAAGTTCCAAGGCTTCTCCAGAGTCCGAATAGCCCACATGGTACCACCCGATCGCGAGCAAGCCTTTGACTAACTGATATTCCAAGACATTTCTCCGGGTGAAGCAGCCAAATAGGGCTCCCGCTTGGACGCATTCTTGCTTTTCCATGAACACTCTAAGTTCCAAGGCTACCCCCGAGTCCGGATAGCCCACGTGGCACCACTCGACCTCAAGCAAGCCTCTGGATAATTGATGTTCCAAGGCATTTTCCCGAGTGGAGGAGCCGAATAGCGCTCCCGCTCGGACGCATTCCTGCCTTTCCAGGAACACTCTAAAATCCAAAGACTACCCCCGAGTCCGGATAACCCATGTGGCATCACTCAGCCACGAGCAGGCTCTTGGATAACTAATGTTCCAAGGCATTTTCCTGAGTGGAACAGCCGACAAGGGCTCCCACTAGGACGAATTCCTTTATTCTTAGGAACACTCTAAGGCATCTCCCCTAATAGAGCAGCCAACTAGGGCTCCCACTCGGACATATTTGATAAATTTAAAGGACATCCCAAGTAAGTCTCCAAGCGTGAACAGTGACTTTCCTCCCAAAGGTGATAGGAAAGTCACTAGGGGAGGGAACCATTGAAGACATTGCAAAATAACAGTAATATCAAAGGGTCTCGTCTTTCATGAAGAACAAGCAAAGGCTACAAACAACAAATGAGGGCAACAAACATAAGGCCCCGTACGCAAAAGGAAAACAAAAGTAGCACAAGAAAAATAATAAATCCTAAAAGGGTGGAGTAGAAGAAGGAACCGCAAATTGGAGAGTCGATGCGTCCAAAGCATCAGGGTAGCTGTATCCCTGAGAGAGGTGTTGGATATGCTCCTCAGACTCGCGGTTACCAGGCATCAACTAAAAGGGCTCGAAGGCGTCAAGAACACGTCCTCATTACTTAGGACACTGATCTTGTAGGTAAATCCGCTCAAAGTCGAGTCATGTACACTGAAGTTCCTGCTCAAAAGCACGGAAAACATCCGTATTGCGGAAGTGAGACTCCAGAAGCTCCGGGTCGTCCAAGATGGCCTTAGCTTCAACTAGAGCCACTTCAAGACTAGCGACCTTAGTGAATTCTTGGTGCAAGGAATCCAGAGCAGTCTCCTCAGCCTCTTTGCTCAAGGACAAATCGGCCGCCACCAGTGCTTGCTCCTCCTCGGCTTTAAGCAATTTATCCTCATTTTCCGTCAAGCCCACCTCCAGGTCCGCGATCCGACTATCCCGAGAGGCTGCCTCCACCCGTGCCATCTCGAGATCCTCCTCGGCCTTCTTACGTGCCGCTTCAGCCTTTTGAGCACGAGACTTTGCCTCAATCGTTTGGGCCACGCGGGACCGAACATCCTCCTCCAACTCACCAAGGTAGCCTCAGTAGAAGCTGCTCGACGTTGGACGCGATCTAACTCAATACGCTGGTGAGCAGCTCTCTCCTATGCCCGCGATGCATCCTCTCGAGCAATGCGTTTCTCCGCCTGAATTTGCTCGGCCTCAGCGTGAGTAAGGGTGGACTGATCAGTCGCACTCAGAAAAGCTTGGGCGCTTGTTCGCTTCCTCACAACTGATGGAACTCTTAGACATGCACAGCGGAAGCTAAGGATCATAATACACTTCATGAAGCAATTTAACTAAAATAAGCATGCTTGAAAATATGATGAAAAAGGTAAAGAGAAAGTGTTTATACCTTTGAAGAGCTCCACTATAACTTCTTCTCCTAACTTAATGGGACCACCAACGACAAATCCGTGCTATCTTCGGGTTGATGAACACGGTTGTGGGACCGAATTTTGAGTGAAAACAAAGGGAAAATACTAATGGTTAGGAGAAGACAATATAAATTTGAGTGGAAAAATTCTGCACTTATGCAAGGAAGCATTAGCCTTATCCAAGTGATCTTCATCACCTATATAAAGACCAAATGCATGCAAAGACAAGCCTTGCATGCCTTCCACTTCAAACTCCACTAGCATGTAAAAGATAGGTGTCATTGTCTTGAAGAAACACTTCAAAAACCACTAGTTAGTGGGAAAATCCAACTTTGAAGTTGGATTTTTCCACTAACTTGATTTTTTAAATAAAACTTTCATAAAACTAATTTTTATAAAAACAAAAATTGAAATATCAATTTTCTATTAAAACAAAAACCAAGCCAAATCAATATCTCATATTAATTGGTCTTTGACACCTAAGGTTGATTAATCACATTAATCAAATTACAACTCTTTTTCATTCTTCGAACTTATTTAAAACTAATTTAAATAAGTCATAGTCTCCATAATAATTAAATATCAATTAGATTATATATTATATCTCATATAAAATACAATATTTCCTTAAAAATCGAATTTGAACACTTCAAATTCTTGCTTCACCTAGTTCATCAATTTTATCCTTTATGAGCTAGAATGGAGACCCGTTGGACCTACAGATCATGGGCTCCAACGATTCGAGACTAACCGGTCAAACTCTTTAACTTAGTTAATCAACATTCGTTAACTAACAAGACTGTCCCCTATAGCCTGTAGATGCACTCCCCTCACTGTAGATATATTTGTGTCCATCCGATATAACCATGATCGGTAAGTTGATCCTTCACAGGCCGTTCGTAACCTCAGCTAGGTCGAAAAAAACCGTTTTACCCCTAAGTTACATCTTTTCTCTTTAAGTACCACTATCCCTCTAATGAACAATTGATTTAGGATCAAATCACTAAATCCAATTCCTCTCGGGCCAGTGAGAGGATGGGGCACCTTGTTCAAGACCCGAGATCAGCCCTTAAGGGAACAACCTCTCTACTATCCCTAAATTGGGTAGGAGTGAATTCCGTCTTGCTAATTCTATGTCCTCAGCTATCTACCCAGTCTTATCCCTGAAATGGGAGGCATATTGAGCAGCGCTGATGAGCTTACTCTCACCTATGTAGATCAACGGAGAATCCTGAATAAATAGGAGTTCATAGATGGCTCAGGATTTAGATCAAGTTATTTAGGTCATCGATAAACGAAATTAATCAGTGTTATCCGTAAACGGTGTTAATACGTAACAGTGATTATTTCAGGGTCAGTCTTACACAATCTCATTGTGTAGAACACCCCCGCTCACATGTTTCTACACGAACTAATCAGGATCACTTTGTTTATGACACCTTACAACATTTGTAACAATCATAAAGCGGACCGTATTCAATAGTGTCTCCAGGAAAAGGTACCCAACTTGATCCATGTACTATAGACTGTTTAGGCTATTTACTTGAACTTGATCCAGTTTATGTCTTCACATAAAGTCCAAGTATTCATTATAATAGCCAAGGGTTCGTAGTTTATTGGATTTATTAAAAAACAAATTCACTTTCATTTAACAACACTTGTCTGAATAACCTCACATTAATGTTCACTGTTTACAAACTACAAGTTTTAGGACAGAGTACCCAACAACAACTAGGAGAAAATTGGTGCAAGTATGCACCAAACTAATCCGTTGTAGTATAAAAACAATGTCGTCTCCACGGGGATTACAATTTTACTTGAAATAGTAAATTATAATACCAAAAAGCAAAACTAAAAATAAAATATTAAAGTTGTATGGATGCTGTAAAGGAAATTAATAAAAACAGTAAATTGACAAACACATAAATATTATGCGATTCTGCTCTGGTGCATCCGAAAACGGAAAACAAGCAGAAAATGTAAAAAAGATGCGATATGAAGGTAAATCGAGGGGGAATCACTCTAATGCTCTAACTCACGTCTAGTTATACACTACTAAACTCAAAATGTTGAATGCCCAAATAGATATGGCTCTCTCCCGAGATACCAGAACATGTTTAACCCTAACGGCTCGTTGTAGACTAAACAAGCAATACATACGGTTTATAGGCACGAAAGGTTGAGTCTCATCCCTGAGTACTCACCATTCTACTTCAAAGAGAGAAATCTAAGTCAAATAGAGGCAAACACACAACACAGACTTTCCCAAGCCTAAAGTGAGCATAACAAACTAATAATGTTGGCCAAACAAAATTAGTAAGATGAAAGAATAAAAACACCTCTATTAAATCATCACAAATACATATGAGTTACTAAAACATAAATAGATGAGAGCTACAGTGAGTTCATCCCCCCGGTTTAGTTCATAACAAAATAAAAGAGAAGAATGGGTAGAGAAGAAATGTAGCCAATTGAGTAAGGAAGCTTCAGCAGCAATGAATATTCCCCTAACTCAGTGAGACGTAAGGTTCGACTTCTTCTTCGTCGGCTTCTCCTCGAAAAATGGAGTTTTTTTATGCATAAGTCAATATTAATTAAATTACTAATTTTTGGTATATTAATCTTATTTGTTGGGCATGATCTCGTAGAGTAGGTTAAAAATCGAAGAACTACATTAAAAACATCATTTTGTCACCTCTTTATTTTGATAACTTACTATTTTTATAATGTTGCAATTTCAAGCTCTCGACTTAACTTACTTTTTAACCAGCCACTACAATCCCATCAATAATTTTGAGGTTCATAAATGGATTTATTGATAATAATTTAGGTTTTAGCAACGGATTAGTTCCTTTCAAACTTAAAAATACGATACATTAGATATGAAATTAAAACTTTAAAAGATCGGAGATAAAATTGAAAAAACACTCTAGGACTAAAACATATATTTAGTGTAACTTTAACATTTTATTCAAGTACTAGTGGTGCTGTTATTCTTGAGGCAGTCATTTTGAGGCTTTGGAGTCGTAACCACAACGTCTTTTAATTCGAGTTCCCCAACGCTTTCAGCTGTTGCTAATTGAAGACTGCTGTTCATCTCTTTGCTTTTGCCCCACGACACCATGTATAAACCACATACAATCAACACTGCTCCAATTACACTGCAATTTACTCCAAACACAAACAAAACTCATTAATGTCACATAAATATAAAGGTCTACATCAAAATTATTCAAAAAAGTGCTCCCTAAATTTTAAAAATTTTTATTTTGGTCAATAACCTTTCAGGTTTGTTCTATATTGGTTCTCAAATTTTTGAAAGGTCTATTTTAGTTGTTGAATTTTAAAAAAGTAACCATTTCTTATCCTTGCTTTTATTTTGATTATAACATATTAATATCATAACATGTGTACTAACAAGTTAGAGTGAGTACAGCATGCATTTAAGCGGAGTATTAAGTACCTAAATTTTAGGTAGAACAATAATATCTAACCATGACTAAAATAGTTGTTTTTTTTTTTTTAAAGTACCATAATTAAAATAGACATTATGAATATTTAGGAACAAAAATGGTTACTTTTTAAATTCTGATATAGCAATAGATATTTTATCAACTAAACTATACTCGAATTGGCTTGTATCATTTGAAAATATTTGGCTCATTAATAATGAGGATCAAAGTTTATCCTCACCCCCACTAAAAAAAATGACAACTCATTAATTTTTACATTTCTTTCACTTAGTTGTCAAACATTCAGTGGTAGTGAAAACAAGATTGATCATTACTGTTAATGAGCCAAATATTTTCGAATCATCATGCTTTTTAACTTTACACGAATTAACCTTTTGTGACATTTAAGATGGTTAAAATTAACAAATTAAATATAAAAATGAAATTTACAGTTTAGGAAAGTGTACCTGCCAAGGTGTAATTTTTCGTCGAGACAGAGAGATCCTGCAATAGCTACGAGCAGGAGCATGAGAGGGCTGAAAACCGAAACATACAACGGGCCTCTCGCGCGTACGCACCACGCCATTATCACTACTACGGCTCCTGAAGCCACGATTCCCTGCATCCGAGTGCACGGTAACTAATTAATTATAAATAAATATAAATTCAATTTCAGGCTAATATTAAGAAAGAGAAAACAAAGTTGAAATTACGGCGTATGCCACTGTGAGGAGCCTGATATTCCAGCCAAGTTTCCATTGCTTCCAGTCCCTCTCCACGCACATTGATATTGCCACTCCCTGAATTGCTCCCATTACGCACATCAGCGCCGTGCTCGAGTAGTGGCACGGGTATATTTCCGTCATTTTTGTCTGCACCCGCAACCATAAATTTAACTCTTCAATAAATCATCCATGTTCACAATCAAAATTTGCCTCTTTTTAATTTCTAAACTTTAATTACAATTTTACAATTATGTCTGAATTTTAACACAATGGTGGCAGCTGGATAATTATATCCTCTCTTTGTTTGGAGTGATGTATCACAGCATAAGCCTTTATCCTTTGCTACTCAGAAGATCTTATATCAATAAAGATGTTGTCTCTCACTTGTATACGTGTAAAATTTTAGTCGCATTTTGAACAATATCAAGTCATTATTTATAGAACAATATTCACAAATTGAAGTTTAGAAATATATAATATATTTTGAAAACTTAATTGATTAAAGACCAAATGTTTTAGTCCCTAATGTTTCGTTGTTTTTTAAACTTAATTCTTTATATTTGAAAAAATTCAATTTAATCTCTTGTATTTAGCAAATACTAAAATAAAGGGAAATTATAAACTTTTTCATACGATGTTATAATATAATTTCTCCTCTAAATTTATACAAATTCAATAAGTATCACAATCAAATCATGTAAATTTATCAGAAGTCGATTTTAAGATTTACCAACACTAAAAATATATTTAAAAAATATTAACACATAAAAACTAAAAAAAAAAAAAAGAAATACTCAACAGTTAAAAGTTTTGGCGATTAACCTGGAGGATGAGCCAGAAAGAGTAAGAGACGCAGCTGGCGACGGCCAAGAGACATCCAAGCAATGGGTTGTAATTATGAGCGTTTTCCGGAGCATGTGCCACGTGTCGATCATTGAGAAAGTCAACGTGCGTAGTCCAAATGCGAATCTCGAAGCCTTTGTAGAAAGTGAGAAACATGGCCCCACCGATTCCCACTAATGTTCCCAACACTTTGGCCACCCCTTCCCTCCTCCTTATGTTCAACTTTTCCATCCTATATATATTAAAAACCTTTATCAATTAAATTAATTTCAATAATATTAATTTCATTGCCTCGTTCCATGGATTAGATTTGGTTGACTCTTTCAGACCAAGTCACTTATATTTATTCGACTCAAACGGTCTTTATTAGATAATGAACTCGATTTAATCTAATCATAAAATATTTTATTTTAATATTAATATCTTAAGTATTTATTTACATATTTTCTAACATTAAAAAAATTATTCAAAAAATTTAAAAATTACATTTCAAAATTTTTGGAGAATAAATCATTTATAAAGAATTAATGAATAGAATAAAATTAAAATAACATTAATTTTATGGTAAGTAAAACATTTTAAAATAAATAATAAATTCGAGTTAGTTCGATTCAACCTAAATTTACTTTAGGTGAACTACTGAACCAAACTAAGCTATAGAATTTTCATTTATTTGAATCCAATGGAACCAAATAAATTTATAATCCAACCCAAAATGATTTGAGTTGAGTTAATGGAGATTTTCGTGTCATCCAATTTTTAACCTCTTTTAGCTTTTCTTTGTTAGTTTCTGTTTTTTCATTTTCAATCCAAAACTGAATTGAGTTCCTATGGTATATGTTATGTGTAGTGGATGCTTACATCACATGTAAAATGGCATCCGTCTTCCCTTCTCTTTCGTCCCCACTTACTTTTTAAAGTGAAATAAATCTGAACTCTTTTCTTTTTTTCCAAAAAAAAAAATGTTTTGGTGGCTTCTCCCAAAGTAGAAAGACCTTCTACTAAAGCCAAGTAGACTTGAGATCAATCAAAACTATTCTAAAGTTTTGGAAAAAGTTACTCATATATTTACATGTTTTTTTACAATTCATTTATTTTTATAAGTTAAATATATAGTTTAATCTCTAAGTATGTGAGTCCTTTTTTTAATTTAAAAGTCTCGATCTCATTATTCATGTATATTTGATTTTTTATTAACAAAAATGAGGATGTGATATCAAAATGTATTTTGTTAATTTGTATTATGAACATATCTATACGGTATAAAAAATTCAATTTAACTAGTTTATTTTACTTTGTACTTACTTGACTTGAAATGAATCGACGTTATAATAAAATCGTATTATACTACCAATTAATACCAGTTTAGATAACCTTTTTAAATTTTATGTATATATCATGTTTTAATGTCTAGTCATAATAAGAATGTGAATAAATTCAAACATAAAACTTTACAATATTGGAGACAAGATTGAAAAATATAACAAATATTAGAGATTTAAATTTATATTTAGCCTTCATTTAAGGTTTTTTTTCCTTACGTTAATTAATGCTATTCTATAGCAAGATTCCAAACACCACTCTAATTTATGAATTTGTCAACTATTCAATTTCATCCATTTGAGTTCCAACAAAATTGATATATAAGTCATTCACAAATTTTACCTTCATGTCAATTGAATTTACACAATTCAATATATGAGACACATAAAATAACAACTCATGTGTGTCAATTTACTTCAGAATTTACAAATCAGTAATTCATATCATCATGCGAATTTAATTTGAATGGAATTGAATGTGACGCTAGAATTTAATAGGAAAAAGTAATTTTAAAATGTTGTAAATTATAGATTTAAAAAAAATAAAAAATCATTTGTTAAAACAAAAGCTTATCAGAGAAGTGCATTTATTATTTTTACCTGAAGGAGAGGGCGAGAAGGAAGGTAATGGCTGGACACAGATTCTGCATGGCTGACACGAATGTTGCTGACGTCATCGCCAGACTCTGAACGTATAAATTTTGACTCAACGTTCCCCTGCACGTCACCAAATCGTGTTTCTATTACAATATTACTGTCGATAATTAACTTTTACTGTTAAAGTATTTATCTTCTCACCTTTACATATTTAATAAATAAAATATTTATTACGATTTTATAAGTTATTGATCTTTACTCCAATTATTTTTTATTGTTGAACTAGGTTTATGTTTATATATTTAATTATATTCTCCGTTCAATTACTTACCCAAATAATCCTGAGAAAAATCCATATAAGAGTATCGACCACGACATCTTTGGCCTTTTATTTCTGTAATGAACAAGGTAAAAAACAATTTAATAATAATAGAAGTGAACACTATATGTAAGAGAAATAAAAAAGGAGAAAAACCTTTCAACAAAGAAGGCAAGAGGAAGGATGAAAATGGAGGCAAATATAAAACGAAAAGCAATCATAATCTTCAAACTCATTCCATCATTAACAGCTAATTTGTATAGAACATTAACCCCCGCAAAAACCATCTGAACCACAACCATTAGAATGGCGGGTTTGGCACCATGCAAGCCATTGCATATCCTTGCACCCGATCCCGACCCCGACCCCGACTCCGACCTCAATCCCATTGGGTTTTTGCAGCTTAAACTTTATATGCAAAAATGGAAAACCCAAATGCAAAAAAGGCTGTTGTTTAGAAATTGTAAGAGTGTGAAGTATTTATTGACAATGACGAAGGAGAAACATTGAACACATATCAAATGTCTTACATCACTTCTTTTGCAATGGATGACATGTAAAGTGCGTAAGGTTGGCAATTTCTTGCATTTCTTCGAGATTTCTCTCATTCACAATTCCAGACGTTACCAAATCAATCCCTTTCCAACCTTACCAAAAAAAAGTTATTAAGAAAAAAGAGTTTGTATTGATGTTTTAGGCTTAAATACATAATTTCGATCCCAATAAGTAATATGTGTACCATTCAAATTTCTTCTAAATGTTTTCCGAAGTTTTTACCAGTGGAGCACTACTTTTCAATTAAGATAAACTTGGTAACCAACAAGAATATTTCTGATAATTAATTATCAGAATTCTTTATAATTTGTATTGATGTGATATTAAAATATTACTATATTATAACTAATAATGTGATTAAGAACTTTTAATATTAAAAAAATATGTTTTCTTATTTTTTAGTAAAATTATAGATCAAATATCCCAAGGCAGGCTTTGGGAGCGATTTAGAAAGAATTATTGGTTAAAAGAATATTTAACTATAAGATATTTAATTATAAGTGATCACCTATGCCATAATAAAGTGAAATGTCGGGTGATAAGTTATATTTGTACTTAGCCGTTTCGGAAAGAACAGTTCATTTTGCTCTTATTAGAGAAGAGGAAGACCGGCAGAGTCTAGTTTACTACACAGCAAGTCCATGAGCGACGCCAAAGCTCGGTATCCGTGTATTGAAAAGCTTGCTTTAGCTTTAGTTACTAAAGTTGGATGACTAAGACCCTACTTTTCCCATCAGATAACTGTTCTGACCAACTTTCATTTGAGGCAAGTCTCGTCTCATAAAATGAGCATCGTAATTGAATGAATACGACATAAACTTTGAACCTCGGACAATACTAAAAACGGTCAAGCAGTGGAAGACTTCATCACTAAGCTGACCCTAGTTAGGTCGGGGGCTGATACTTGCGACCAATGGACTTTATACATATCAATGGCTCATCAAGCAAGAAAGGTTGTAGAGCGAGCTTCCTGCTCCTCGGCTCGGGAGATCTCCGCTTCAAGTATGCACTAAGGTTCAACTTTCGAGCTTCAAACAATGCGTTAAGTATGAGGTGTTGCTTGCGAGGTTGCATGTAGCCATAGGAATAAGAGTCCGTCATCTTCTCATCCTCAGCGACTTTCAACTCATAGTCAACCAATATCAAGCCAAAGATAGTCGAAGGGGGCAATATTTGAACAAGGTTTGAAAAGCTCCTCGCCCATTTCAAGGATTATGTCGTTCGTCAAGTACCTCAATCCTAAAATTCAAATGTCGATGCATTAGCTCGCTTGGCATAGGCCTACGAAACTGTCGATGCCAGTAGAAGTACTAATTAACGATCCCTCCATTGTAGCGCCTCTGCTTAATAGCAAGAGGGACGAGTGCAAGTGCACACTGTCACAAGTAATAATCTGTAAATATTCCAAGTTCGTCTCCATAGGGACTAGTTTTTCTTTAAAATTGATTTTGCAAAATTGTTGGAATGAGCAATCGAGTTTGGGAATAAAAATAATTGATTGGTTGAAATGCACGTTTTATAATTTAATAAAATAGAATTTTGAAACCAACCCTCATACTACTGACTAGTTTGAAGAGAAATGAATTACACCTATTAGAATCTCACACTAAATTTACTCTCTAATTGCAAACTGGTTCAACTCCTATTCCATACCGCTTTGGTTTGTTTAGAAGATTAAGTCAGTATTTAAAACATGTCTGTAAAATACTAGAAGAATCCTAAGTAATTAAAACTTCAACTTACGTTTAATGGGTAAGAGAGCCTATGTCTAGGATCTTGTTTAAGTTCTTATGTCTAAGTAACTTCCCATTTTATCTTGATGAACTTCGTTGATTCTAACCTTTTCAGAATTAAACTCAACTGTTGTGATTTAAACAAGTGGCCAGCAAGTAAAATCAACTAGATTAATTAACTCAATCAAGATAAGCAATTTGAGCGTAAACGCCGTGCTATCTGATAGATGTAATTAAAATGATGGAAACTAAGTCATTCGTAAGAGGGTTGGAAAAATTAATTTAGCTACTCATGGAATTAAAATAAATGCAATAGCAAAAGAAGATAACAAAAGAATTCATTTTCATTGAATCGGGAAAGAAGAACATAAATTAGAATAACTAGAGTTGCAATAAAATAAGCAAGGAAAAATTGTAAAAACAATAAAGGAAGAACAAAACTTAAAGCTGAAATTAAAACTTAAAAGCTAAAGTTGACAAGAATTTAGAAAGGGAAAGCAAAGGCATGGAAATGAGGTGTGTAAAAGTGATGCTTGGAGGCTCCTTTTATAGGCCATGGAAGTAACAAGGATTTGAGAAATTCAAGGGAAGTTGGCAACCACTTGTTGTAGAGATATTAGGAGTAAAACCAAATCTTGGACCAATTACTTGGTCAAAAGTTGTTATTTCCGTTTTGACAATCTAGCATCGAATGTGGCTGAAGCATTGTGAAACTGAAAAAATTCTGGCCTTGCAATGTGCCTGACGCATTGTGATCATAAATCTTCATTTTTCCTTACAAAATAAACATATTTACACAAATTAAGCTTCATTTACCTATACCTGAATTCCAAAGTCCCTAATCACAAATTATGCACATTTTTCCTAAATTATATGCATGAACATACATTTTCATCCCAAATATAAGTTACTTAAGCATGCAAACCTACCCTTTTTTAGCCTTAAATCAAGTCTTATCACCTCCATCAATTAGTTTGAACTGATGATGGATGTGTGATGAGTTTGACTTTTCATGGTAAAACTTATTTTCTAGGTATGTTTGGATATGAAAACGACTCATTTCCTCTCATATTTTTCGAAAAGTGATTAAATAGTGTTAAATAGTGAGAAAAGCTTATTATTTCTGGATAAATGCAAAGTGGAACGATTTGTAATAAAAGAAGATATTTTGTAGTCAAACATAGCAGAAACTCATGATTTTCCATTCTGCAGGAAAGTAGCGCCTGACGCTTTTTAAGGGGTTTTTCCCAAATCAGTTGCCTCAGTCAAAATCGACTTCGTTTGGACAAGAATCAAGTTTGTTCAACAAATTTCAAAGCTTAAGCAACAAGTTCCTCCTATTTTGGTGAGAAGTTTCAACCTACTCCAACCTTATAAATTGAAACCCTATAAATTGACGGGGTCTCTTCAGTACAATTCATCAACCAAATTTACTCCATTTTAGTCTTAGTTCGAAGCGAAAATTAGTTTGTTCTTATTTCTTTACATTTTATTGTTTTTCAAACCTAGTCTTTTATCGCATTCCTTTATTAAGCTTTGTTTTAATTCATTTCAAGTTTCAATTCATTTGTGTTTTGTTTATTACATTTCTTTAACTTTTTCTAGCGAGTTTTAACCCCCTTCAAGCTCGAAAGAGAAGAAGGTTAAGCCAGTGCTAGTTGTACCTTGGTTATTCTTTAAATTCAATCAATGGAAAATATTTTTCTTATTTCTTTGAGCATTTTTCATTATTTAATTATGCACTAATTTAGTTTTCAACCTCTCTGCGGAATGTCTGAGAAAAATCTATTTAATTTAACACGGGCGGAAAAACCAGGTAGCGCCTGGAGCATTTCTTAGTTAATTCCTCAAGCGATTTCTTAAGTTGGTCGCTAGGAAATTGATCTAAACATTGAAACCTAATACTGAAAAGGTTAAGTTAATTAAAATAATAGGGAATTAATATGGGATGTGACTTAGACATAAGTGCATAAACCACGGTCCTAGACATAGGTCCTCTAACCCATAAATATAAATGAGTTGATAATCATATTCTAGAATTGTAATCACGCATAGACATATGACAGTAGGTTATCCTAGGCTCTAAAACAACCAAAAGTGGTTCATGATAAGAGTATAGCTCAATTTCTAGAAAAGTATCAAGTAGCGTCTAATTCTTTCTCTAATCTATCGAGGTAGAGAATTCTCAACAATGTGCAGCCTAACACACTCAATTGGATGAACCCGATCAAAGAGTTCATCAGAGGAAAAGTCCCACCTGACATGGCCGAGGCTTGGAAACTAAGTTGCAAGGTCGGCCATTAGAAGCCTCGATTCGGACAAAGGGAACTATGTCATGAGAGAGATCCATGAAGGAGTTTGTGACAACCAATTGGGAGCCAGATCAATAGTAGCCAAGATAGATTTGATAGGGCTACTACTATTCACCAGCCATTAACTACGACATTAAGGGTGTGCAACAAAACTGATCGAGTGGATAAAAATCTCTTCTTTGTCCCAATTTGCAAGGCGTGTCCCTTTTCTTTTCTCATCTTCTCTCTCAAAGCCATGAATACGTTTTCTTTTTTATTCTTTGTACCCTTCACCATCCTCTTCTCCATTTTCTTCTTTAGTCATGGTGCAATTGCTCTCTGTTGGGATTTTCTCTACCTTCAAAAAGATTTAGAGACTCGTGCAAGTGCACACGGTCACAAGTAATACTTGGAAGTAATCCAAGGTCGAATCCTCAGGGACTTGTTGCTTTTCAAAATCAAGTAATCCAGTAAAATGGTTCAAATATGCAATTGTGATTTAGGAAGAAAATAATGGTGAAATGTTGTTGTTTGGGGTTTTAACTATCAAGCAATTTAATGAAACTCAACCTCCTTGTCTCCTACCTTAGTTTTGATGCAAAACATGGAAAACACACTATGTTGGGAAAATGAACCAGGCGCAATTCCTGACTTTTCTTGGAATTTGAGTTCTACTCTTTCACTACCGCTTTTGATTGCTGCAGAGGCTAGGGTAACCTACAATCATATTCCTATGTGTGATTACAATCCTAGAGAATATCTACCAACTCATTTGCATTATGAGTCAGAGGGCCTATGCCTAGGACCATATTTTATGCGCTTATTCCTAAGTCACATCCCATATTGGTTTCCTATTACTTTACCTAACTCACCTTTCCCAAGGTTGGGCTTTAGTGTATAAATCAAGTTCCCACTGGCCAAATGGAAAAAAGACGTAAAGAGAAGTTTTTAGAAACCAACCCAAAAAAGTGCCAGACGCAATCTGGCCAACATCCCGAGCGTGTTGAAAATCAAATCATTTGACTAAGGCATTCCACAAGGAGGTTGATAACTAATTTAGAACATAATTAAATGAAAGTAAATGCATGAAAACATAAAGAAAGTATTTTTCATTGAATTTAACTGAATAAATAAGTCGTACAAGGAATTCTAGCTTGACCCTCTTCTCTCTCGAGCGTGAGGGGAGTTGAAACTCGCTAAAGAACTTTAAAATAATAGAATAAACAAAGAACGGAAGTAAGAACTCGAATTAAAAGCACTACGAAAGGTAAAAGCGTGAAAAATGAAGAAATGAACAACTAGAACATGAACATAAACCCTAAAAACGTGTTCTACAACTAGAGAGCATCTAAAAGAAGATGAAATGAAGGATGGAAGGGATGATTTGCTGAGGGATGGATGACTTCCTTTTATAGCACCATAGGTTGGTTGAAACTCCCCTCCATTTTAGGTGGAAAAGGGTTGAGATTCACCTAACCACCTCACTTGGACTTGGACTCACGGTTTTGAACATGTGGGAAATGTCCTACTTGCCATTCATTAATCAAAACGTGCGTTTTGACAAATTGCCCTCCAAAAATGCACCAGGCGCAATTCTGCAAAAAAACAGAATTCTGTTATTTTCTTCCAACTTTGACCGTATTTATCTCATATTTTTCCTAAAGTACCATAGTTTGACTTTTATGCAGAAATAATCTATGTATGTTCTACTTTAAGAATATGTGGTCCTTTTTGGCAAATAATAATGGGAAATGGATCAAAAACGTGGTCAAACAGGGCTACCGACACATGTTTCTGCAGTAAAAAGTCAACCAACACTCTCTCCACCACTCTTATCTTTCTTCTGCCTAGTCCATCACCTTCCTCGACCTCTTCGACTGGTAAGTTTCTCTCTTCTCCATCTTCTCCCTCATTCTCTTCATCATTTGCATAAATTGGCCAGCATGAGCAGGCCAACGATGCTTCCGTCCCTCCCTCATCACTGCCGCCCTCACCTCTGTTCACTTCCCCTCTAACTTTCCTCTCATGCTGGCAAAGCACCACATTGGATCTATAGCAAGTACGGTGTGTCGTTGCAATGGTAGATCTGAGGTAGTGAATACTGCATCTGCAACCCTAAAATTCATGTATTCGTACGAATCGGTTAAAAAATCGTTAGACGGAATTGATAAACAGTCTGGTTCGGCTCGACTCAACTGACACGACCCGTCCCAAAACACCTATTAGTCCTAGAACGAGTCGCGCCGACCACAGACCCCTACTAGCTAAGAAGTCTATGGTCAATTTTCTTTCTTAACTTTGGCCTGAATTTTGACTAACAATTTCTGAATGGATGCACAATAAATCAATAATCTCAACTGAATAATCATTCTTACATTCATTCTAAACATTCATTGTTATCAAAAGGGTGCAGATAAAATTTCTTACAAACCAACGAAATTACATACAAAATGATATGCAACTCTTGAACTAATCTTGGTGGCAGAAGCCAAACTACTACCTCCTTGAAACTTAGAAACTCAGGTACAACTTGGGGCAAAAAAACAAATGATAAACAGTGAGCTGGGAAGCTCAATGAGTGGTAGGTTAATAAGAAAATATTCTCGTAAAACTTCTTTCATAAACAACTGAAATTAAGCTCTTAAAACAACTAAACAAAACTGAAGTAACAAACATTCTCATTTAGATTTCATAATGCGTGGACATGAAAATATTCTCAAGTAAGAAGAGTGCAGCTGCGAGTCTTTAGTGGAGTGACCTGCGGTTGACGAATGTTGATTAACTCGGTCAATAAGTTTGACCGATTAATCTCGTATCGTTGGAGCTTCTGATCTGTAGGTCCATTAGGTCCCCTTGCTAGCTCATAACGGGTAAAATGAGGATCAAATTTTGGGAATAATTTGAACTGTTCAAATTGCTCAAGGGAATATATGTATATTGATACATTATAATATATAATTAATTTTAAATTAAAACTATATATTATGAGAGATATTATTTGAATGAGATTCAAATAAAATTAATATGAATAAGATTTATATTAAAACTGTAGGTTAAAAATAATGTGCATAAGATGTACATTACGACTATAGGTTCTACGAGAGAAATGCTATAAAATATGAACCATTTCTAAAATCTTTCTTTCTAAGAACATTTCATGAAATTCTAAAATTCATTTATGAAATCTCTTTCTAAATAACATTTCATAAATGTATAAAAAAAATATTTCATAACTTTCTCGAATATTTCTTTGAAATCGTAAAACATTTCTAGATTCTCATAAACATTTCTAAATTATCAGACAAACGCATTTTCTTTCATTTTTAGCATAAATGCTAAATCATACATAATATATATAATTTCTCAGAAATTCTGTAATACTAGATAATAGAAAACGTTTAATAAAAATAACCACTCACGAATCCTTTAAACTGAGTCGTCATCTACTCCAACTTCTGCCTGACCTGAAATACCGATCCACTGCCAAATTAATTCATGCTTAATTCAATACAAACTCAACATATTCTTATTTCCAATATAAATTACATTATCTACCAAATTAATCCACATATCCAATTTTATATCTCATTCTCTCTCTTCATTAAAACACTTATTTTCTCTCTCATAACACTTACAAGTGGGTCCTACAACACTTCAATTTCTCTTTGTCTCACTTCACCTCACGTAATACACATTTATTTTTTATCCAATTTCTTTTCTTTTTCTTATTCAATTTTAATCCACAAATTTATATATCTCTCCCTCATCAACAATCCTTCTTCTTCTTCTTCTTTCACACATACCTACGACCCTTTCTTCTTTCTCCCTCACAGTCCCCCTTTTTTTTATCCTTTCTTTTTCTGCAATTTCTTCGAAAACCAACATAGTCCTGCTTAATTTGTACCCAAAAGATCAAAAATTAACTCTTAATTTCTCGGTCTTTCTCTATCATTCTTCTCCATCTTCAAACCCTCTCATCTCATCTTTAACCAATTTGTTTCCCATTTACAGCATTACTTCCCAACAATAAACCTAAAAAAGACCACAAAGCAGAACTTTATACTCTCTGTTCAAGGAGAGTTGCAAGTACACTATTTCCTCTAAACAATTCCTTAAACATAACAATAAGAACCCATTAATTCACAAATTCAAAGGGTTTCTTAAAGAAGAAAACCCACAACTAAATTCCAATTTTCACACTCTCAAGCATACTTACCAATTTCACTCCTTCCTCTAAAAATCTCAAATTCTGCACAAACTAAACTTTAATCTTCCTTCCTCCTCTGTTTTTTTCTTGTTCTTCGTTCTCCTCCTCTTCTTTTCTTTCTTTTCTGTTTTTTTCTTTCCTTTTCTTTTCTTTGTTTTATCTCTTCTTTTATTACTTAACACATGTCACACACTAAAAAAAACAAACGCACGTATCCAACAAAATTCTGTTCTTTTTTTTCTCTTTTAATAAAAGCTGAAAGACCATTATACCCTTCAAACTTTAACTTCAAAAATTCCAATTTTCTCTCTCTTTTTTTAATTTCCATATTTTCTTCTTTTACTAAAAAAACAAACGGTCCTTACATCAGCTCAGTTCGATTTTATATCAGTATATTATTTTTATCAATTTGTTGTCGGTTTGGCTCTAAAATAAAGCCAAACTGAACCGTTTACACCTCGTACACCATACTAGAAATCCACCAAGAAATGTGATAGATGTCAATGCTCGTGAATGTTCTACATTGACCTCTTGAATTGTTGACTCCAATCTCGAGCCTCTAGCCGTTTGCACAGTGGGGTTTAGATCTTATCGGCCCACTTCCAACTAGCAAGGAGCATACGAAGTATGTCATCGTTGCAGCTGATTACTCCATCAAGTGGGTGGAGGTCGAGCCTTTGGCAACAATAATTGAGGCAAAAATCACCAACTTCGTCTGGCGAAGCATAGTATGTCGGTTCGGTAAACCGTATGCGCTCATCATGGATATTGGCAAGCAATTCAATAATCTCCGCTTCAAAAAATTATGTGCAGAGCTCGGCATAAAATATTTCAGCCTATTCTCAACTCACCCTTAAGAAAACAAACAGGTTGAGGTGATAAACAAGATCAAACGTGAGTTGAAGATGAAATTGGAGTCGCTGAAGGGGCAGTAGGTCAAGGATCTACCCAAAGTATTATGGTCATACCTAACAACACCTTGCCGAGCTACGAGCGAGACTCCATATAGCTTGGTGTTCCGATCGGAAGCTGTCATACTAGTACAGATTGGAATATTGACCCTACGTGTAGAAGACTTCGACATTCGAGCTAATGACGAAGCTCTTCTCCTGAATCTTGACCTCTTAGAGGAAAAGAGGAACAACTCCATTGCGAGTAGTAGAGTACGAGAATCGTATGGTTAGATACTACAACTTGAGAGTGAAGCCTCGAGCCTGCAGGTCGAATGATCTCGTCATCAAAAAAGTATTCCAACACGTTAGAGCATTTAAGCCTAATTGGGAAGGACCATATAGGGTGAAAGAGATACTTCGGCCCGACACCTACATTTTGGCTGATCTACATGGCAACAAGCTGCCTCATCTCTAGAATATTGAACATCTCAGGATTTATTATCAATAAATGTAAAGTAGTCTTGTACAACGTTCTGAGGAATAAAAGTGGTGACATTTTTATACTTATAAGTTAAATTTACTCTTAATTTCACTTTTAATTCTAAGTAAAATTTAAATGAGGGCAAGGATGAGTATGGAACACAACCAATGCAAATCTATTAGAAGAAAAAGAAATTTTTCAAAATTTAGAAAACAAGCGTATGTCTGTGCAAATCCACAACCACCCACACAGTCGAGCATTCTATCCTTGTTGAAAGCCTAATGTTGAATTAATTAATTTGTTAAGACGTCAGGTTAAACAAGCCCAGCCTCGGAATAACTTGAAGAATGGTTTGAGATGTTGACGAATAGCTTAAGATGACGATTAGGCTAACTAAACAAAAAATTCTTACTTTAATTCAGTCAAAAGTCTCAAAGTCCTAATTACACGAAGTTAGTTTAGTTCAGAACTTTGTTCAACTCGGAAGCTAAGTAATGAGTCATCATTGAATGGCGAGAACACTTAAGTTTCTATGAAATCAAATTAATAAAAAATAAGAGAACTTAATTATATTTGGCTCAGCTCGATACTAAATATTCCTCTTAAAAAGAAATATAGAATGAAAGAAGAGCATAACTTCTAGAGGAGGGAGGGTAGGTCCTGAAAGTTGGATCAGCCATCAAGAGTCTCATGATAACTTGAGCCTTCAGATTAACACCATACAAATATGGGTTTGAAGTAATCTTGATTACCGTTTAGGATTGTGGTTATCCTAAAATGACGAGGCATATATTGGACATCTCATAAACCCTCTTTGAAGCAATATTGATTACCATTTAAAAGATGAGTTTCTTAGATTCCTTCTATCAGACATCATCAAATGACTCCATTTACCCCTAACCTTATCATTAAGCCAACTATTTTTTTCTTCTTCAGTTGTCTCATTCTTCTTCGTGGCTCTATTTTCTAGAATTAAAAAAAACTCTCAGAATCTGCACTAAATATTTCTTCAATCTTCTTTTGCATCCTTCTTCAATATTCATGTATTTATTTTCACATTACCTTTTCAACTATTTTCTTCATTTTGCTTTATGTTTCTATCTCTTCACATTTATTCGATTGTGTTTTCTATTGAACTTTATTAATTTCTTTCGTAAATTTATTTCAATATACTGACCTTCAAAATGAAATATTAGTGTCTTTTTTTTTCATCTTTGTTTTCCACATATTGTTATACTTTTCTATATATATATATTTTTTTTTTCATTTTGTAATTAAAGGTGTTTGATAATGAATTTAAAATTATTTTTTGTTTTAAAAAAGATTGAAAAAATTATTTGAAGAGTTTTTTTTTTCGGTGAAAAAACTAAATATAAATAGAATCACAACAAATTCTATATCTTCAAAAAAATTTGAATTTTTTTTTTCATTTTAGCTATCTACATTTCAATTTTTTGCCTTTGAATTTATTTTTATTTTATTCAATTTAGTTTTTGCATTTATATTTTATGCATTTGAATTTTCTGCTTGTTTCTCTATATCTAAATTTCCTCCATTTTAGTTTTCTACATTTCAATTTATTTTTATTTTATGCATTTCTATTTTCTAAATTTTAGTTTTTTGTATTTAGGATGCATTTGGTTGATGATCTGAAAACAAAGAATTCAATGAAAACAAAATTATATTCGTTGTTTTCAAGCATGTGTTTGGTAGCAGATTTGAAAATTGAATCTCAATTTAAAAAAAATAAATTCAAGATGTTTTGTAATATATTTGTAAGTGTTACCAACTAAATATTTAGTTTAATCTAAAATATTATTAATTAATTTATTAACATAAATGTTGTTATGGATGAAAAATTCCCTATTTACTACAATTAAAATTCTCTTTATTTAAGGAATTCAAAATGAGAAGTTATCTTTATGGCCTTAAGATTTAGGAGAAATATCTTTTACTCAAAAGAGAAGATTTACCGATGGCCTCAAGATTCTCCCTAGATTCAGATAACATATCTTAGTGATACTAGGTTTGTCCCTCTATAAATAGAATGAAAATACTCATAGTTGAGGTATGCTATAAATCTCTACTCTTTGCTATGCAAAAACACTTTATTATTTCTATTCGACTACTCCGATTCTGACTTAAGCATCGAAGCCTGTGTGGCGAGAGCCACACCAGTCTTTAGTGCTCTTCTGTTTTGCAGGTCTCATCGATCCCTTTAATCTAGAAGATTGATGCGAATTTGACGGAATCCCAAGAGGCCAAATTTCTGCATCAACAATTGGCGCCGTTTGTGGGAATGACTAAGATCTAAAAGTCAAGACGATTGACAACGAATTGACCGAGAACTGCTCGGGTCCAAGGAGATCTCAAGAGAAACAAATCAACATGAATTCTTAAGGCATACCACAACTCTTTGATGACGAATGTCATATGTCTCAGGGGCTGCCCCTACCTGAGGTAGCCGAGGGAAAAGCAAATCAATAAGTTTTGAGGCAGGACCTAGAACGAACAAATCAACAAATTCCAAAACAGATCTTGGGTGTTAGTTAATCAATAGCTAGTCAAGGAACTTGAACTGAGACAAACTTAGAAGCACGCTGATAAGCTAGAAGCCACAGTGAAACCAGGGAAGAGAATCCCAAGGATGCTGAAAAGGCATGCATACAGGCCTAGCAATGTTAAAACAGAAAGCAGACAAGTCAAACCAATCAATGAAATCCAGGGAATAAAACAATTTGGCAAAAGCTAAAATAGGTTAGAAACCCATGGGTGTTGATTAAACTTAGGATGAAAAACCAGCAGACGCCAAATAGGTTAGAAACCTAATGGTGTCGACTAAACTCAGGGTATAAAACCATTGACGAAACTAAATAGGTTAGAAACCCAAGAGTAAACCCTGAGGTATAAAATCATGGGCAAAAGCCAAATAGGTTAGAAACTCAATGGTGGTACCGTTGGCCCAACTAAAAGTTATATCAGAAGACCAACAAAAAAAAAACCTAAACAGTTAAAATTAATTGTATGGCAGAGCCCAAGAGACTTGACTACAGCCAACTACGACAAAAGAACATGGGGGCTAAGAAGGTCAGACCGTGAAACGACAACTAACTACGACAAAAGGGTGTGGGGGCTGTTTTATAAAAATGGCAGCCCATGAACAAATAAATAATCTCAAAGCAGAAGTCTGACATTTTGAATAACTCGTTATCTTCAACTTTGAGAGTAGTGGCTATTGTTATGGATGAGAAAATTTTTATTTTCTGCAATTCAAATTCCCTTTATTTAAGGAATTCAAAAATTGAAGATATCTTGATGACCTTAAGATTCAGGAGAAGATATCTTATATTCAAAAGGAGAAGATATCCCAATGGCCTCAAAATTCTCCCTAGATTCAGATAAGATATTCTAGTGATACTAGGTTTAGGTTTTTCCCTCTATAAATAAAAGGAAAATACTCATAGTTGAGGTAAGCTACAAATCTCTACTATTTTCTATGCAAAAACATCTTATTCTTCCTATTCGACAATTCCGATTCTGAATAAAGCATCGAAGCTTGTGTGGTGAGAGCCACACCGGTCTTTAGTGCTCTTTTGCTTTGGAGACCTCGTCGATCCCTTTTATTCTAGAAGATTGGTGCGAATTTGACGGAATCCCAAGAGACCAAATTTCCGCATCAACAGATGTTATAAAAATTTTGTTAGAATTAATATTTTACAATATTATCTAATTTATAATATATTATATTATATCTGTTTTAATTTTAACAAAAATGAAATGAGTTTATAACATAATAGTATATTTATCAAAATTTTGAATTCAAAATGTGAAAATACTGAAAACATAAGAGCCTGTTTGGTATGCAATCCAGATTCTATTTTATTTTCAAATTCACTGAATCTAATGGATTCGATGAATATATGTCTGGCAGATTTGTTTTTGAAAACTATTTACAGATTTTATGATCAAAATAGTGGAAATTCTGTAAACAATATTTTTATGTTTTCAATGTTTCAGATTCTGAATTTGAAAACTATAAATGCAGAATTACATTAAGAAAGATAAAAACTTTGATAAATATATTATATCATGTCATAAACTCATTTCATCTTTGTTGAAACTAAAAAAATGTAAAACATAATATATTAAAATATATATAATATTATAAAATAATAATAATACAAAATTTGTAACATATATGTTAACAAATCAATTAATATTATTTTAGATTTAACTAAATATATGGTTGATAACTAATACTAGTTTACAGATATACTATTAAACACCTTGAACAATCTTTTATATAGAAACTCAATTCATAAATCTGCTACCAAGCACGTAACTGAAAACACTGGAAACAACTTTGCTTTCATTGAATTCCTTGTTTTCATATTTTTGTTTTCAGATCACCAACCAAACACACCCTAAAAAAGTTGTTTTAAGAATTTCTACTATTTGGATTACATAATCCAAAAGCAGTTTTCTGCCTTTTATTTTCTGTATTTTTATTTTATGCATTTTAATTTTCTTTGTTTTTAGTTTCTGCATTTAATTTTCTACATTTAAATTCTATGCATTTAAATTTTCTGTATTTTTTATTTTCTGCATTTATGTTTTCTAAATTTTAATTTTGTGCAAATAAATTTTCTTAAATTTCTGGATTTTATTTTTGATTTTATTGTTTTTTATTTTTATTTCTAATTTTTTGCATTTTAATTTTCTTCTTTTCTTAGCTTGATGTATTTTAGTTTTTTATCTTTTGTAGTTTCTTACATTTTTTTTAATTCTGTATTTTTTTAATATATTGCATTTTTCAATGTGTGCTAATATTCTATTTGAAAGGAAGTATTGTTAATATTTTGAAGCTTATGTAATATATTTATATTCTTTGAAGATATGGATCATCTTTCTTTGAATTAATGGTTAATATTGTGTCTATGTTAATTTTATATATAGATATGTTGAACCAAATGAATTTCTTTTTTTTTTAATTTATTGTCATTATAAAAAATTGTTGTATACAAGAAGTATTCCCGGAGATATGTAAAAGAAGTGAAAGTATATTTCTTACCTAACAAGTTAGTTAACCCAATCTCTATAGGTTGATCCATGAGTGTGATTTATCATGTTTTGAGAATACACGCATGAATAGGAGAACATTTAGTATACTTTGTCATATGCTCAACACAGTAGGTAAGTTAAATGCAAGTAAACATATAGAGGTTTGTCATATGCTCAACACAGTAGGTAAGATAAATGCAAGTAAACGTATAGAGGTAGGATAAATGGTGGCAATAGAGTGATGCATAAACATTTCCTATGGTTGGATGAAACAGTTAGTAGATACTTTAATGAAGTTCTTAATTAAATATTGTGCCTACATAAATTCCTACTAAAAAAGATCGGATCTTGTACTCGTTATGATAGGTATATTATAGTTTCACTAAATATTGTTACAATTAGTTATTGTTTTGTTAAGGAGATTAGTTATTTGACCAGCTTATAAATATAAGCTTTGTAAATCAATTGCATTATTGATTATTAATGGAAATAATTCATATATTGTGAATTGTCATATTTTATCAGAGTATTTTTTTCCACACGTCACTAATCACATTATCGAATCATCAATCTCAAGCCTTCCATTGCTCTTCAATGGCGAACTCCTTTGCTTCAGGAACTTCGTCACATATCTCAGCTACATCAATTGGAGATCTTCATTCTCCAATATTTTTGATATCCAATATTTGTAATCTGATCCCAATCCATTTCGATTCCTCGAATTATGTATTGTGAAAATTTTTGCTTTCTACAATTCTCAAGGCACAAACTCTTTGGTTTTATCGATGGTTCTACGACTCAACCTAATCATTTCTTGATCTCTAATTCCGAATCCGTTGTTTGGCAGATCGCAAAGGATCAACCCTTATAATGTTAATCAATGTTGTAGACATGGTATTTGATCCGGTTTAATTTTCCTTTCTATTATTATTCTTACTTTATTAAGTACTTTGGTTAAAAAATAACTTAGTTTTAAAAAGTATTTGATTCTTTATATTATTATTGTTATTATTATTACTATTTTACTATTTATCTATTATTCTATATCTTATTTTATTTTGGTTAGTTTTATTTTTATAAGGTAAAGTTTTAAGTTAGATTTTGTTTTGTTTTTATTAAAATTAAGAGAAAAATGTTTTTAAACCAATTAGTTTTTATTTTGTTTTTGTTTTTGTTTTTTTAAATAAAAATATTTTATTTTTATTTATTTTTTATTTATGTTTCAAAGGATTCTCTTCTCCCTCGTCAAAAGCTCCACATGTGGAGGACTTACCATGACCCCGACAACCTCTCGCGGCTTCCGGCGATACTACTCGAGCGGCAAACTTCGACAGTACAGCAACACTAGATCCAGAGACCCGCATAATTTGGTGGCCATCCCGGCGTAACAGGTCCGACGAACCGGGCGGCCTTAATGACCTCCGGCAGCAGCGCAGCAAGCCTCGACCACAGACCCCGGCACCCAGTCCGCGTGAACTGCACATCTCCAACCCACGACCTCAGATCGAGCATCATTTGACCTCCACAACACTCCGGCGACCTCCTTCCTCAATACATTTAATTGAGTTGAAAAACAAAAACATTTTAGAAAGGAACTTTTTTAAATAAGGATAAAACTGTTTTGGAAAGCATTTCTTTTTAAGTAAATGTTTTGAAAAGAAATTGTATTTAAAGTTATTAAGGAATGAATAAGAGAACGTTTTTAAAATAAGCTTTAAATAAATCATGGAAAATGAAAGAAAATCTTTTAAATCTTGTAAACCAAGTTTAAATAATTGTTTGAAAAAAAATAAAAATTTTGATTTGTTTTTAAATTTTGTTTTAAAATAAAAAAATAATCCTGAACATAGTTTCATTCTTCGTTTTTAATTTTCTTTTAAAATAAAGATTTTGTTGTTAAATTTTTTAAACAAGTTTTGAAAAAGAAATAAAGATTTGAGTTTGTTTTAAATAAAACTTCGAAAATGAAAGAAAATATTTTGATAAATAAAATTTGTTTTTGAATAAAAACTTTTTTTCCTCGACAACAAGGTGAACTTTTTTTCAAAAAAAAAAAAGAAAGATTTTATTTTATGTTTTAAAATGTTTTTTTAAAATCCAAAGTTTTGTTTTTTTATTTTTAAATAAATCCCTGTTAAAAGTGAATAAAATTTTTGTTTGATTTTCTTTGATTTAGTAAAAAAACTAAATTTAAAGGAAAAAGTTTTTTTAAAGGAAAGTTTAAGGATGAAGTTTTTTAGGAAAGTAAATAAAAGATTCAAAAGAAAATAAATTTTATTTTATGTTTTAAAATAAATGAATCTCAAATTACAAAGTAAAGGTGTTTTTAAAAGAAAAGATTTGTCAAATGAGTTTTAAAAAAATTGAATAAGAGATATGGCAAAAAAAGTTAGGAAAATAAGCAAAATAGCAACAAGGTTTGGGTTTTTCAAATATAGCATTTTTTTGGCAAAAAAACGGAGGCACACGTTATAAATTACAAATATACCCTGTAGGCCCGAACCAACAATAAATTACTTCTGATTGACTTTTGATATACTAATGATGGACAGATATACTCCTGATATATATGTGATATATGTTTGATATACATATGGTATGAAATTGATTTACTTCTGATATAACTATGATATCTACTACTATAGGTGACATAGAATTGATTGACTTCTGATATACTATTGATTTACTTATGATATAACTATGATTGACAGATATATTCCTGATATATATGTGATATATGTTTCATATATATTTGATATGAAATTGATTTACTTCTGATATAACTATGATATATACTACTATAGGTGATATAGAACTGATTGACTTTTGATATACTATTGATTTACTTATGATATAACTATGATTGACAGATATACTTCTCATATATATGTGATATATGTTTGATATATATATGATATGAAATTGATTTACTTCTGATATAACTATGATATCTACTACTATAGGTGATATAAAACTGATTGACTTCTTATATACTATTGATTTACTTCTAATATAACTATGATTAACATATATACTCTTGATATATATGTGATATATATTTGATATACATATAATATGAAATTGATTTACTTCTTATATAACTATGATATCTACCAATTATTTCGAACATATTACCTCTAATATATGTTTTATGATATACTAATATATGAAATAATTTTTTTTTCAGATAAAAGCAATGGTACAAACATGAAAAATGAAATAAAAAAACATCGTCGAAAATGTTGATGTCGTTCGTCCCAAAAGACAACATAAACAAACGCCAAAAGTGTTGTCTTTGGAAAAACGGAAAGCTTCAAAGATATTATCTCCAAAAACACGACAATCACCAAGAACTTGATGTCTCAAGCTTTTACCTAAAGATTATACAAGAATGAAACTTACACTTTTCTAGACTGTTGAAACTTATGTTTCTGGAACTTATGCTTCTTCTTTTATAGAATTTTAAGAATGATATTGTTAGTCTACTTTTGGTTTATGCTACTGGTTCGTTTTGATGTTTAAACCTTTAAGTTTTTGGTTGAAGGACTTTGCTGCTGATTTGATGTTGATGTTGATACCCAAGAATGATATTTAAACCTTTTAAGAATGACATTGTTGCTGCTTCCATTTTGATCTTTAAAACTTTAAATAAAACTTAATTGTACTATTGATATATGTACAATGTATACTTGATATATTACTGATATATTATTGATATACAGAAAAACCCCAAGTTTCTATTTACCTCTAATTTCTAATTGATTTCTCATTCACAGTAATTTCGAAAATCACCATTGACATTCACATTCACGTTCCTTTCAAGTTTTCTTTCTCATTTTCAGTAAGTATCAAATTTTTTTCTCATTTTCCATGCATGCCAATACCTATTAATTTCTAACTGATCAAAAAAATACAAGACAATGGGTTAAAGCAGGAAAAATAGTGATTTACTATTATACAACTGATATAGAACTGATTGACTTTTGATATACTATTGATTTACTTCTGATACACTAATGTTGTCAGATATACTCCTGATATATATGCGATATATGTTTGATATATAATAACGAAGCGATAACTGAAAATGGTAATTTGGGAATACTGAAAATTTTAAAATCAGGATTTTCAAAAAAATGCTATATCTGAAAATATCAAAAAGACATGCTATTTTGTTAAATATAGAAAACTTATATGCTACCCATTACAAATCCCCTTTTTTAAATAAGTTTGATTATAAAATAAGAGATTTTTATTAAAAACGAATTTCAAAGTCCAAATAAATAAAAGGTTTTTTCCTTTTTGAATAATAGATTTCGTTCAGAGTTTTTTTTTTAAACAAAGTTTGAAAATAAATCGTTTGTATTTTAAAAAAGAAACTTAAATTGTATTATAAGGTGTTGACACAATGGCAAGAGACTTGAGTATTAATGTTCATGACCCAAGTTCATGTCCTTGCGTGCCTCAAATTGAGACCTTCCAATATTCTTGAGGTGATAAAAATTTTCTAATGGCATTCGTGCCACTCATACCTATTAATTAATTCATATCTTATAACAAAGTGTGAATTAATATAATGTGAGACATTTCAATCAAAACACAAAAATATTATTTTTTGACCAAATAAAATAATAGGATAATTTTTGACAAAATGTGGTACCGTTTTCAAACGGTTGTCGTAGGGTGCTAACACCTTCCCCGCTCAATCGACTCCCAAACCAAAAATCTATTTTTGCAGACCGTTTTTTTAAAATAGGCGACTAATCAACCTTATAGATGGTTGATGACTACTCCAAACCCTTATCTCGAAAGAGACCCTTTAGGGGATGACGTCGATCGCTCCGTGTTGCGATGTCGTTGCGACAAATGCAATGCTTTCATCCGTTGTCCTAGCTTATGTTGTTGGAAGAAATACTTCAATAGAAGTCTGGTATACCTTGGAGAAGCATTATTTCTCCAGCAGTCGTACAAATGTATTCAATCTGAAATCAGATTTACAAACTATCCAAAAAATCAGGCGAAACGATTGGTGATTACATCAAGTGCATCAAAGAAATTAAAGATAAGTCAACAAATGTTTCGAATACAACAAATAAAGAACGCTGATTTACTCTCTAAACGAACTTCCTTCAGAATTCTAACACCTTCCATACCTCAATGAGAACTTGATCTCAACCTGTTACCTTTTGATACAACCCGTCCCAAAACACCTACTAGTCCTAGAATGAGTCATGCCGACCATAGACCCCGACTAGCTACGAAGTCCATGGTCAACTTTCTTTTTAACTTTGATATGATCTTTGACCAACAAACTCCGAATGGATGCACAATAAAATAATAATCTCAACAGAACAACCATTCTTACATTCATTATATACAATCTTTTCTATCAAAAGGTGTAGATAAAAACTTTATACAAACAACCACTTGCATACATAATGTCATGCAACTCTTGAACTACTCTGGGTGGTAGAAACTTAACTACTATCTCCCTGCAACTCAGAAAGTCAAATACTCAGGTATGGGAGGAAAAACAAAACATAAACAGTGAGCTGGGAAGCTCAGTGAGTGGTAGGTTAATAAGAAAATATTCTCGTAAAACTTCTTTCATAAACAACTGAAATTCAATTCTTAAAATAAACTTCATAAAACTAAAGTAACAAACTTTCTCATTTAGATGTTTTAAAACTTGAACAACTAAAAACTCGGTAAACTTTCTCAAGATAAAACTTGTAACAACAATTTCTCTCTAGTCAAATTGAAAAGGCAACTGCTCCCAAGTCCAGGATTCGGAATCCAGATTTGGCCCTAATTGCCCCGGCATTCCCCTACGTCCCCTGCAACCTAGTTACGTCAACTTCTCAACCTGCTATAAAAACACATTCTAAAAACATATAAAACATTGTTCTTTCAAACATAAAACAGATAGATAAAATTGAACACCACACATGTATCCATATTCTATTCTGGTCTACTTGCGTAGAGTAATCTTAATACACACAGCATAATAATTTTGGTCTACTAGCATAGAGTAATCTCAATATGCATAGCAGAATAATTTTCAAAACAAGTAGAGTCAAATGGTCCCAAAAACCTTCTATTTCTGGGTATACTATAGAAACACATTCTTATAGCATACGGCTAATCACCTGGATACAATAACATGGTGGTTTGAAACTATTCTCATAAACTGTTCTAAAATTATTCTTTCTTCTTTCTAAGAACTTTCCTAACTTTCTCAAATAATTTCTGAAATATTTCTTTCTAAACACATTCCGTGAAATTCTAAAATCATTTCTGAAATCTCTTTCTAAATAACACTTCATAACTTTTCTCAAACATTTCTCTAAATCATAAAGCATTTCTCAATTCTAATCAACATTTCTAAAATAATTCTTTCTAACACATTTTCTTTAATTCTCAACAGAAATATTAAAACATATCTAATATATACTTTCTTGAAATTCTATCATAATATATTTCTAAAAACATTTCTAAAATAAACCACTCACAAATCAATAATAATATACAAAACATTTAATAAAGTAACCACTCACAAATCCTTTAAATCGGATCGTACGCCGTTCCAAATTCCGCTTGACCTGAAATATTAAGCCAATACCAAATTATTTCACTTAATTCCAACATAAACTAATTCCAAACTTTAATCACCATATTTTCAAAATAAATCAATTATCCAAATTCCTCATTCTCTCTCTTCATTTAAAACAATCACTCCTTCTCTTTCATATCACCTTACACATGTGGGTCTCACAAGTTACCAATCAATTTCTCTTCCTTTCATCTTGTCACGTGCAACACCTCTTTAATTTACCCAATTTTTGTTTACAAATTAAATTCCCTTCTACAACTCATAGGCTTAACATTTCTTTTTCACTTTTTTTTTTTTTTTTTTTTGCAACAACTCAACAAGTTCTCCAACAAATTTTCATTGGAAACCCTAGTAAGAAACTCACAGATTCTTCACTTAATCGATCATCCTATGCCATCTTTTATGTCAACCAAAAATAACAAATGTTCTCAGTTCTTACTACTCAAGAAAAATCCATAAATCTCAAAATCCACAGTTTTACATTAACAAAAATCCTAGAACCTAAGGATTCTCAAGCTTAAATCTCTATAAACTTACCCAAATTCACCTTTTCAACGCCTTGATTCAAGCTTCTGAGCTCGATTTCCCAACTCCCTCTCTTTCTCTAGTTTTCGAACTCAACCGGAGGAGCGTAGGGTTTTCTTTTTTTTTTCCCCTCTGTTTCGTTCCTTTTCTTTCATTTTCTTTCCTTTTCTATTTTCTATAATTTTCTTTCCTTTTCTTTTCTTTTCTTTCTGTTTTTTTAAACACAACCACATGTCACACACACCACCCGCACCTACACACACCTGCCCTTCACCACAATTTCCAATTTCCAATTTTCTTCTTTTTTCTTTTTGCCAAAAGACCAAAATGCCCTTAAAACCATAAACTTCAATAATTCCCAAATTTCTCTCTCTTTTTTTTTTTTTTACAAAAAGAACAAACTGTCCTTACACCTTTGAAGAATTACATGTTCTTTTAATTTATGAAGAATCGGCTATTGAGAAACAAGCGAAATGTGATGAATCCTTGACTCAGCCATCTGCTATGCTTATGTCTTCTCGAGCGTCTCATCAGCAGCACAATGTTTCCCCAAATTTCTCTTGGAAAAAATCTTCTGGCAGTATCAATGGTAAAGGCTGTTCAAATCAGAATTGTGGGGGCCATGTTTCTTCACAGAATCTAGATCATGGTCGATCGTCTAACTACTTCTCTTTTGGTTCTACAAAATTTTTCACTCAAGATGAGCCTGTTTTGTGTCACATTTGTAAGGGTCGTTGTCATACAACCCTTAACTGCTACAATCGTATGAACTATAATAATTTTCAGGACTGTAAACACCGTATTTGGTCTGGCTCTCTTTTATTAAAAAAATATTATTTATTTTATTATTTGATTAAAAATAAGATAAGGGTTTAATAGAATTTGTTTTGGTTAAAACAAGGTAACATAAGTCTTAATGTAAGGTTTTAAATAAATTAAATTTTTGTTTTTGTTTTTAAAGGTTTGGATTTTGTTATCTTATTTTAAACTTTAAATAAAAGATTTTTCTTTTTTAAATAAAATAAAGATTTTGTTTTCAAAGCAAAACATATTTTTTTTCTCTTTCGTCAACATTCCTATTATTCCTCTTCCTTTTCCTCTCTCATTCCCTTTTTAGTTTTATTTGACTTTTCTTTTTTACCGTTATGGGGAGTAAAGGACAGAGGAAAAAAAAACGAAAAGAAGTGGTAGATTTAAAGCTCATTCTCTCTCTACCCCACCTTCATCTTTCTCCTCTTCCTCCATCTCCCACCTCTTCCCCTCTTCTCATTTTAAGTCTCACCATCTCCGACGACGTACACACCACGACAACCGCAAATCCTGGTGTTCCCTCCCAACGGCGCACGACGAGTAGAGTAGACCACGGCAGATCCAGCAGCCGACTTTTGTTGACTGACCCACTCCCCCGGCACGACACACTCACGTCTCCCGGCGTTATTAAGATTCCGGTGAGTTTTTTGAATAAAAAGGAAAAAGTTTATTTTCCATAATTAAAACTGTGTTTTACCATGAAAAGAGAGAAAGTAAACAAGGCAAAGAATTTTGTTTGGAGAGAAAGCTTTTTCTTTTCTTTATTTTTAAATGAAAAACATTTTTGAATGAAAAATAAACTAATCTTTTCCCTTATTTTTTAAAATTAGAAAGTAATGTGGTTAATTAGATTTTGTTATATCGAGGTTTAAAGTTTTTTTTTCATTGGAAGAAAGAGAAACAAATCTTTGTCTTTGTTTTTTTTTTTTAAAGAAGGGAAATCATTTTTAATTATGTTTGGAAATTTGGTTTAAGAGTCATTTATGAGATTTTAAACATGTTTTAATAAATAAAAATAAACCTACGTTTTTTAAAGGAAAAGTTTATTTCATTTTGTTATTATTTTTTAAGTTTAAACATTTCTTAATAAATAAAAATAAACCTACATTTGAAAAAGGAAAGTTTTTTTTTTTTTAAATCAAGTGTTAAGTTTTTAGGAAAATAAATAAAAGATTCAAAGAAAAGTTTGTTTTAAATTAATAAAATCTAAAACTAAGTAAAAATAATTTTTGAAAGATTTGTTATTTAAGTTTTGAAAATTTTGAATAAAATCTTTTAAATAAGTTTATTACATACATAAGATTTTTTTAAAAAATAAAACAGTTTTAAACGAATTTCCGATCCAAAATAAAATAGAAGTTTTTTTTTTCTTTTTCCTTTCCGTTTATTTTTCTTTCTTTCTTTTTTTAAACAAAGTTTAAAAATAAAATATTTGTATTTTGAAAAGGAAATTTAAATTTCATCTTGTGGTGTTGATAGTGGAAGGATTCTTAGGGTAAATTTGCTTGTCCCAAATTTGAGTTTTTGCTTCCCCAATTAAAGTTATTTTATTATTTTTTTAATATCATTATTTTTACTAAACAACTATTTTAAATAAAATATTTTTTAAATAAATAAAAAAATTTTCATTTTTTTAAACAAATTTTAAAAATAAAACTTTTATATTTTAAAAAAGAATTTAAGTTGTATCCTAACAACCACAATAAAAGTTTGAGCCTTTATTTGTGACATGATTTCTTTTTATTTCTTTTTTTATTTATCATTATTTTTTTACTAAATAATTATTTAAAAATTCAAATGACGGATATTGGAACCTTTCAATAGCCTCGAGGTGTTAAATTTTTTCTAATGGTCTTCGTGCCACTCACACCTATCAATTCATATTTTATTACAAAGTATGAATTAATAGAATGTGAGACATTTAAAATAAAAGTACCAATTTTTTTTTGGAACAAATAAAATAATAGAATAATTTTTGACAAAATGTGGTATCGTTTTCGAACGGGTGTCGTAGGTATCGTTAAGAGAGTCTAATCGAGAGAGGAAGACCACTGGGATATTCCTTGTTCTGTATATCTTTTTTTGCAGAACTCTTCTGTAGAAAAATCAACCACATGACGTGGGGAGTTACCCCACGTCGTTAAACTGCCCGCTCCCTTACTAAAATGCATGGGAGTTAAATATTAATTTTATATATATTAATATTATTAATTAATATATATATATATTTAATTAATTAATCATATGAATTAATAAATAATTATTAATTATTAATCGAATTAATAATTAATTAATATATATATTTATATATATATATATATATATATATATATATATATATTATATATATATATATTTATATATATATATATATAAATCAAATAAATAATTAACACGATTATTTGTTACAAAAATAGAATCATATTCTATAGCATTTCTCTCGTATAACCTATAGTCGTAATATACATCTTAGGCACATTATTTTTTAACCTATAGTTTAAATATGAATCATATTCCTATTAATTTTATTTGAATCTCATTCAAATAATTTCTCTCATAATATATAGTTTCCATTTAAATTAACTATATATTATAATGTATCAATATAGATATATTCCCTTGAGCAATTTGAACAGTTCAAATTCTTCCAAAAACTTGATCCATGTTTTACCCGTCATGAGCTAGCAAAGGGACCTAATGGACCTACATATCAGAAGTTCCAACGATACGAGATTAACCGATCAAACTCATTGACCGAGTTAATCAACATTCGTTAACTACAGGTCACTCCAGTAAAGACCTGCAGTTGCACTCTTCTCACTGCAGAATGTTTTCGTGTTCATGGATATATGACCATTAATGACAAATCAATCCTTCACGAGTGTTCGTAACTCAAGCTAAGTCAAATTACCATTTTACTCTTGAGTTACATCTTGCTCTTTAAGTACCACTGCTCCTCTAATGAACAACCCGGTTATGGTTAGACCAATAATTGGAAGTCCCTCTTGGGCCAATGAGAGGGTAGGGCCCTTTGTTCAAGTCCTAGAGTCAGCATTTAAGAGAACACTGATCTACTCCCCTAAGGTCAGGGAGAAATGAATTACATCTTGTAAAGTTATGTTCCCAGCTCCCCACTCGGTCTCGTCCCCAAAATGGTAGGAATGTTGAGTCGGCGACTCGAGCCACTCTCACCCATACAGATCAAAGGACGAGTCTCACGAGCAGGAGTCCATAACTCACTCAGAATTGAGAATGAGTTGTCTGGTCATCCAAAGAAATAGCAATCTGTTAGTTAACGGTGTTACATCTAAAGATTGGTTATTTCGTGGTCTAGTCTTATACAAACTCATTGTATAGGATACCCCCATTCGCATGTCTCCACACGAACGACCTGGATCGCGTCGTCTGTAAAATTTACAGAGTGGGTCGTATCCATAGTGTTGCCAGGATAAGGTACCCAACCTTATCCATATACTATAGACCCTTTAGGTTATTCACGGGACATTATCCACTCGTATATCAGGGGTATATCAAATATATACCTAGTATATCAAATATATATCCAGTATATATGTTGTCCCGATTACATAATAATTACCTTGGATGTTTAGTTTATTGGATTTTGGACAATGCAATGCTATGAATTCAACAACAAATTTATTGAATAAAACTTTATTGAATATACATTTGTTTTTACATAAATACAAACTACGAGTTTATGGCAACACACCCAACAAAAATAAGCAAGGTTTAAAACAATAACAACTCAAAGGCTAAAAGAGAAAACGTAAATAAGCTTAAAAGGAATGTCTAAAGCTGAAATGATCACTCCGGGATGATGAATAAAGAGAATGAACTGTTGAATTTATAGGGACTTTAAGGTGGTTAGGAGGTTGAGAGCTTTGTGGAGAGCCATCCATTTCAAACACCTTTAAATTGGTTTGTTGTTGAATTGGCAATCTTCAATGCATGGAAGACACGTGGCAGAGCTTGGGGAGGCTTCAAATCACACCAAAACGTGTGTTTTACATTAAGGGCATTTTCGAGATTAGGGAAGGCATTAGGCGCCTAGCTCGATATTTTTCTGCATAAAATTGTAATTTCTATTAGAAATCAACTCTAAACGATGTAAAAACGTCCTATGTGCATGTATAACCTAAGATAACTTAAAATGAAAGGTTTTGGACACTAAACCAAGCTTAAAACACGGTTTCCGAATGTCAAATGTTAGAAAACAGCACCAATTTAGTTTTTTTTTTTACCTTTATAAACAAGGGAAATCACACCCCCAAACTTGGCTTTTTGCTTGTCTCCAAGCAAAATTAACAATTTATATCTTTTAAATCACATGCAACAACCATAAGCAACATCGAACATAAGGATAGACTAGACTTGTTTTTCATATGGTGTCTCAGGAAAGATCATCAAAACCTTATCGTCTTCCTATCTTCAAAAGTCAAATTACCAATAAGCCAACAAAGTTCAAAACAATAAAAAGTTTCTTAAAATCCTTTCCTTTTTCATAACATGAAAACTTTTTGACAACGCTCTAGAATTTGCACAATTCATTTTTCACTTAAATTTTAACATTGAAGGAATGGCTACTAGCCTATGCGGAGATTTCCTCCACAACTTTGTAAAGGCCTTTCAAGTAACAACCGGTCATAACATATCTACGGTGAGTTGCACAATGTTACACTAGACCCAATTGCTACCTTCGAAGCTGCTTACGCCACTCGACCTAAGCTACACCGAGTGTCTATAGTGATAAAAATAAAGACATTTTCTTGCCACTCTTTTTTCTTACCTCTCTTTTTTTTCTCTCACAATTTAAATCTTTTCCCCACTCTTTTTTTTTTCATACAAAGAACGAAGACTCTTTTATTTGCAAACTTGTTGTTTTTTTTTTCTTTTTCGACTCTTTTTCCGACTTTTTTCTTTTCTTGCAAAGACTCTTATTATATGCATTTTCTTTCTAGTGACTCTTTCTTGCAAAAATAATAACATGTTCTTTCATGAATAAAAAATAACATATGCAAAAATCAAAATGAAAGAGGACAAGGACTTCATAAAACATTGAAAAAGTTTAAGTTTCAACAAGAAAAAAAAACAAGCAAAGAAAACATGTTATTGAAAAGAACTTGGTCAGAAATGGCTCATGCTTTTTCGGACAAAAAGAAAAAAAGGTCTATCTAATCCTTACAAATCATCATCGACATGAAAAATAAGAAAAGACACTCCAAAATGCTAAATGAGATTAAATTTACAGCATGCTTTGTTTAAGAAATATACTTCACTAAGGCCAAGAACGAGAGCAATGATCGAAACAGGAAGAAACTAGATGATCATATTTTCACATTTAAACTCAGAAACAACCAGAAAAGCTCACAATATTATCCTATCAAAACCTAAACATGCAACTAAATTCCAAAAATAATATAACAAGCATAAGAAAAAGAATGAAACTTCCCTCAAATGAAGAATCAGCCTCATGGATCAAACAGCCAAGCCCCAATGCTAAAGACATCCTTTAACTGTTAATGCATCTTTCTTGTAACCTGTGTTACTGCTTCTAACTTTTGTTCCGTGGCCTCCAACTTCACTTCTGTTACCTCCAATTTGTGTTCCAACCGACGAACAGTGTCCCTCAGGGCTCGAATCTTAGAATTCGGTGAGCCGCCTCTAACTGCCTCTCCAACAAAATTATTCTCGAATTGCTGTTGAAAAATGGTCGGAAAAGGGTCCAAACGCTGCTGAAACGTGCCCAAAATAGGTGGGTTTTGAGCCCGGACCAATGATCCATCATATTAGTTGCTTTTCGGGGCTTGTGGCAACGTCGGGTTAGCGATAAATGGCCGGAAACTCCCAATCACTGATATTGGGTGAAAAAATCTGTGTATTAGGAGTTTGAAAATTCAAAATTTGGGAGCTTGGGAGATGAGAACTTATGGGTATTACGGTAGAGGACGGGGGAAGGTAATGCTTTGAGAAGATGAAGCCATGGATGATGAAGAAAACCAAATGAAAATAAAATTGGAGACTTTTTTTCTTCTTTTATAGCTGTAAAATGCAAAGAGGGATGAAAATTGGGGCTGATTTTTTTGTCAATAAGGGGGAAGAAAGAGATGAAGTGTCCTTTGCTCCTTTTTTTTAAAAAAAAAAACAAATAGGGTTAAATGTTAATTAAATCAAAAACCCAATTGGAAAAGGAAACCCACAAGGATTCAAAAACTCAAAAGCCCACTTTTTTATCTTAAAGCATTCTAAATGAAAAACATGTGTGTTTATTATTTTTTATATTATTTTTTTAACTCCCAATTCGATTAAAAACGAAATATTATCGCACCCCCCTTAATTTTAAGGCAAAACTAACTCCCAAAATTAAAATCACAATTTTTTGAATTTTTGGATCGGGCCGAGGCGCCAAGCGTCTCCCATAAAAAAAATTCGAATTTTTCAAAATCCGCCCGGACAACTTGTTAAAAACTTAATCTTAGCCAAAGTAACCTATCTACAATTGAAAATAGTTCTATTTTTTTAATTTTAAACAAAAGAAAACTAACCTAACTAACATAAACTGACTTTTCATAAGAAGAAAACTAATACCTAACAATCTACCTAACAAAGCAATTACGAAGTACACTCAAACAATAGAAAAGTAGAGATAAGGATAAGAAAACTCTCTTATGGTGCAGGCTCAAATTACAGCTGCAAGGTAGTATTTGGTCTTGGTATTCTCTTGACAATCTCATATGCTTTAAGACCGCTACTCAAATGATTTCTTCCCACTTAACCATGGGAAAATGCTTGGTTCTTAGTAGTCTTAAACTCTCTTGGTGGATCCAATTGATTTATCACCTATAGTGGATTTCTAGTTGAACATTCAATCTGAGAATCCACCAAGGTGTCAGATGGCTCTCCTCGCACTTGTGCCTATCTTTATGGTTTTCTTGAAAAATTCATCATACACTATGAAAATACACATATTAAAAAGTAAAATAAAAGACTGGAATTTAAATAAGCAGTAAGCTAAAACTTCTCTCCTATAGATTTAACTTTGAAGAACTTTTGGAGGCTTCAGACTTTCAACTCATTTCCTCGAGCTCATTCAATCTACCTTAAGCTACAACCATGTCATAGTTTCTCCTCTTTAAAGCCCAATATGCTTCATGGTTCAGGTCGAGCGGTAGGTTTGATACTTTTCTACAATTACTTTTGGAAATTGAGACTTCGGTTTCAACATAAAATCCTTCATTTACATATGTCTCATCCTCTTTTGTTTGTTTATTTTCTTCATCCATGAGGTGTATGGTGAATTCCCAATTTTGTATGTCTTGAGAAATCTTTTGAGGGAAAGGTGAAAGTGATCACATAGCTACAAGTGGTGTGTTTGAGCCTACTACAATCTCATCATTTGAACTTATCTAATTCTCTTTGTTTTCTAATCTCCTTTCTTTATCCTGAAGATGAATGTTCAACTCCCCCTTATGTATGTCCTGCTTATTCTTCAAAACTTGTTGAGGGAATGGAGAGAGTGGTTCCAAATTTACGAACGTTAGGTTTGGGCCTATTGCTACCTCATATTCATCTTTTTGTTCAATTACCTCAACTGGCTGCTCTGGTTCAACTTCTTTCTCCTTTTCTACCTCGTTAGTAATATCAGATATTTTGGATCATCATTTTCCACTTGGAGCTCAGGTTCTTCATAAAGTAGCTTGCTCCCTAGGTTCGCTACCTCACTTTGCTCCTCTTCTCGCATTGGGGATTCCACATTAGTCGGCAATGCTCCTTATGTAATGTTCCTCCACTCATCGGCCAACTGCCTCATTTGGATATGTAGGTTGCATATTGCTGCATCATTTCTTGCCATAAATTTCGTCATCATCTCTTCAAGGTTGCAACTTTGCGACGTTTGCACTTGTACTGGCATCCATTGTTGATCGTAGTCTTGCTAAGGCTGTTTCGGGAACTCTTGTGGGAATGTTTGCTCATATTTCTGGGTAGGATGAGAATAATTTTCATCATATTTGTCTTCCCCACGAGAAATTTGAATGATCACCCCAACCTTGGTTGAAGGTGTTCAGATAAGGGCTTGAATTCCAATGATTTTGTTTTTGACCTACAAAATAATTAGAATTATGATTAGATGGACAATAATCAAATGGATGGTTATCACCACAATATCTACAAGGAATTGATTCATTAACTATGGAGAAGTTACTTCTCATTGCTTGATTATGCTGCATTTGAAACATCGATGGAACTGGAACATTCCAAGGTGAAAAGGAATCCATCTCAAGCACTTTTTGTTGGATGAAAGAATAAAAGTATCTCTCTACTTTTTTTCTCTTTTTTTTTTTCAGTTTCTAAGTTTCTGTTCTCTTCTCAACTGACGAAAGGTTCTTTTAGTTTCAAGATCGAAGGGCAACAGAAATGAATCAGTGCTCATGAACTAAACAACATCCTTCGCGGTTTTGATGTAAAATTGAAAACTTTTTAAGAACAGAAACAACAATCACAAAAACCGATTAGAAAAATTAATAAAAGACTAAATCAACTTGGTCCCCAGCAACGGCGCCAAAAACTTGTTTGGGATTTTGAATTCAAAATAAATGAGAGCACAAGTGTACACCCATCACAAGTAGTAAAACGGAACGAGTATTCCGAGTATCGATCCTCAGGGACAAATGAGTATTTTTATAGGAAGTGTTAATGATTGGTGATTTTGTAATTGAATTTGGAGTAACAAATAATAAGGATAATGTCGGTTTTAATATTTAAAAACTCAATGCAATAAACCCAGCCCAGTTACTACAAATTAGCTAAAAATACGCAAACTTTTTCCAGCTAGGCGTCTGGCGCCTCTCATAAATTTTCTTCTGTTTTACTTTGCTATCTTCCTATGTCTAAGTGATTTTGAAGATTTAAGTCCATTCCTAATATGTCTATTAGAAATAAAGAACTTAATTTAGTAAAAACCAACCGTAACCTTAGGTCGAGGTCCTATGTCTAGGCTACCCGAGCGAAATCTTTATGTTTAAAGTATTTTCCTCTCAAGTTAAATCAGTAAAGTTGTGAAAATGTAGCAACCCTTTCAGTATTGATGCTTGGTTAAAACATTCATTGGTCAAATCAAGTTTTAACTTATGGAAACAACTTTAAGTGATAAAAGAGAAGAAAAACGTCTTTTGCCTTGTTGGATTTTAAAACTTTAACTAACTATCCATAACCGGGTCTGGGAAAAATAAATTTAGCTCATCATGATAAAGGAAAAACAGAATTTAATGTTGATGGAAGTAGGCGACATGACTAAAAGATTAAAACAAGCTAAAAATGGTGGAGTTGTAACCCGAATGACCCTAACCCGTTCTCTTTCAAGATTGGGGAGTAGTACTCGGTCGATTCCTCAAGGTTGAGTGATTACAACTTCATAATGAGGAAAAGAGAGAGATGAGTAACAAAGAACTTGCTGGAATTTTAATTAAACAAGATTAAAGCTTACAATTCAAGACTAATAAGCTGGAAATAAAGAGTGAACTAGAAATAAACAAGGTTTAAAATAATAACAACTCAAAGACTAAAAGGAAAAACGTAAATAAGCTGAGAAGGAATGTCTAAAGCTGAAATGATCACTCCGGGATGATGAATGAAGAGAATGAGCTGCTGATTTATAGGGACTTTAAGGTGGTTAGGAGGTTGAGAGCTTTATGGAGAGCCATCCATTTCAAACACCTTTAAATTGGTTTGTTGTTGAATTGACAATATTCATGCATGGAAGACACGTGGCAGAGCTTGGGGAGGCTTCAAATCACACCAAAACGTGTGTTTTACATTAAGGGCATTCTTGGTATTAGGGAAGGCGCTAGGCACCTAGCTTGATATTTTTCTGCATAAAATTGTAATTTCAGTTAGAAATCAACTCTAAATGATGTAAAAACGTCCTATGTGCATGTATAACCGAAGATAACTTAAAATGAAAGGTTTTGGACACTAAACCAAGCTTAAAACACGGTTTCCAAATGTAAAATGTTAGAAAACAGCACCAATTTAGCTTCTTTTTACCTTTATAAACAAGGGAAATCATGATGGAAGTATAGCTCGTCACAAAGCCAGATTGGTTACTAAGAGATACCATCAAGAGGAAGAAATTGATTATGATGAAACATTTAGTCTGGTAGTCAAGAATCCTACAGTTCGAGTTATTCTCTCTCTAGCGGCTCAATTTGGTTGGTCTCTACAGCAACTCGATGTGAAGAACGTCTTTCTTCATGGTGAACTTATTGAGGATGTGTATATGCAACAACCACAAGGTTTTGTTGACTCCAAAAATCCTAATCATATCTGTAAGCTAGTCAAATCTCTTTATGGTCTCAAACAAGCCCCTCAAGCTTGGTTTGAGTGTTTTACATCGTATCTTTTAACTCTTGGCTTTGTTGCTAAGTCTTCACTCTTCATTTGTTGAACGTCTGATTCCATTACTTATCTACAGCTTTATGTGGATGATATTATTATCACCAAGACCTCTTCCTTCTATATTGATAAGCTTATGGTTCAACTGTGTTCTTCCTTTGATATGACTGATCTAAGAAGTCTAAAATATCTTATTGGTCTTGAAATTTCTCATACTACCCAAGGTATCACTGTGAGTTAGACAAAGTATGCTAAGGATATTCTTCATCGTTTTGGTATGTCTTTGGCTAAGCCACGTGTGTGACTCCTATTGTCTGGATAGTTCCTACCGATATTGTTGCATCCTGTTCCAATGAAGATGCATCTCATTTTCGCTCCATCATTCGTGTTCTTCATTATTTGACCTTTACACACCCCGATATTACCTTTGTAGTAAGCAAATTATCTCAATATATGCATTCTCTTACTTACACTCATTTCACTGTAGCAAAACGAGTTCTCTGATAAATCAGTGGAATCGTTTCTTCTGGCTTATTATTCAAGAAAGGATCTTACAATGTTTTATGCTTAAATGCCTTTTTTTTTCTAATTGGGTTGGAGATACAACTGATTATTGCTCCACTTCTGGTTTTGTAATATTTTTTTGGTCCTAATCGTATCTCATGAGTCATGGGGTGCTAAGAAACAATTTACTAACGGATGATGAATATAGGTCACTAGCTGTTATTGCTGCTGAATTGTTTTGGTCACGTTAGTTGCTTCAAGATCTTCATGTTTTTGGCATAAAACCTCATACTCTTTGGTGTGATAACTTGTCGGCTATTCATCTTGCTAAGAATCATGTCTTTCATGATCATACAAAGCATATTGAAATTGACTTTCATTTTATCCAAGAGCGTGTTGCACGGCAAGATATTTCACTAAGTTTTGTTCCTAAAACATCTCAACTTCCAAACCTTTTTACAAAGCCCCTCACTATTCAGCATTTATTATTTCTTCGGTTCAAACTCATGCCTTATAGGCTTTTGTTTGAGGGGAATATGATATGTATATTATAGTTTTAAGAGATGTTATATCAAGGAGGAATGAATTGACAGTTCCCAAAGGTAGTAATTGACTACATGAATAATTTGGATTTTCTCATAATGTAAAGATTAATATATTAAATTCTAATTTATATAATCCGTTGAACTTGTAGGATTTTATTACTTATTTGATGGTGGGTATACAAATGAGTAGGGATTTTTAACACCATATAAACGACAAGTTATCATTTAAATGAATGACGACAAGGTCATACACCAACATCACCAGAGGAATTTTTCAACATGAAGCATTCTTCTACAAGGAATATAATTCAAAAGGACTTTGGCCTTTTTAAAGAAAGATGAGCTATTCTCAGATAAAAGTGAGATAAAAGTCATATTACCCTGTAAAAATTCAATTTAGGAAAATTACTACCTGTTGTTTTCTCCGCAACTTAATTAGACAGGAAATGTCCATTGATCCAATAGAAGATGAGTTGGTTCATAATATTTTCGATGAAACTGAATTAGACCCTATGACTTACGTGGAGACATCGAATGACTGGAATGCTTAGCGACATAACTTAGCACGAGAGATGTATGATAAATGGCAGTTTAGGATGAGCTAGTAAATATTTATATTTTTAGATTTATTTCCTTCAATTCATTATTAACTGAGATATCTTTCTTAATTATATTATTATTGTTAATTATTATTTTTTTATAACTAAGCTTATTAAAATTTTTGTTATTCTAATTTGTTTCTTTATTTAATTTTGTTTTATATAGATTTTAACATGTCATTGTATTATATTTTATGTATGGTAACCAATACAGTATTTCAATGTTAGTATTTTATTTAAATATTAATTACGAATTCACAATTTAAGATAATGATAATTCTAAATGGAATTCCAACCAAAAAAACATGTTTGGATTAAAGAAAAGGATGAGAAGTTGGTTGAGTGTCTATTGGGTTGGCGAATTCAAGCCAACGACTTTGTGTTAATGGAACATTTAGATCGGGTTATCTACAACAAGTAGATAAAATGATGAAGTTAAAGTTGTCTAGATGCAAGATGAAAGCTCAACCTAATGTAGAATCAAGAGTGAAACATTGAAGAAGCAATATAATGCAATTGCATAAATGTTAGGGCCAAAATGTAGTGGTTTTGCATGGAATGAAGAGAGAAGTGTATTAATTGTTTGAAACATGTCTTTGATGATTGGGTCAATGTATGTAATTAAATATGATATTTATATTTTATTCGATTCCATATAATATTATTTAATCATTTATATTACACTAGTATGCTACCACGTGCGGTGCACGAAATGTTTTTAATTTAATTTAATTTGATAGGAAAATCAATAAATCAAATGACAAATAATAATACCATTAATTGTTAAAAAAAAATAATAATAAACAAGGAAGAAAATTAAGATGTTTCTGTATGCAAACTTTCTCAAAATATGTTTATTTATTTGAAAGCAAAATATGTTTTAAAGCAAACACACAACTTCAAAATTGAATCGTAACATCTGAAACATAACATATAAAATATGAATTGACTAATTATCTCATGCTCCCTTAATATGTCAAATTGTTGGTGAAAGAACCATAGAATGACTCATTTTTATAATAGTATAGAACCAAAGAGTTATAAACTTTTAAAATTCCAACTCATTTATAATTCTACAATGAATCCCGCTTGTTGTACTAAAAATATATATATAATTAATTATAAGTAAAAGTAAAATCTTAAATATATGCTAATAATGTAAAATATATACTAAAATTAAAAATATTTAGAGATTCGAAAAATCTCGTTATTCTTAAATTAAATATAATATAATTAAAGGTAAAAATAATTCAACTAATTTAGGTGAGTAAACTTTTTACGCTTTAACTTTTCAAATCATTTTATAATCTAAATTAAATATATATGTTTATTAAAAGAATTAAAATAATTAAATATGTAAGTTATTAATTAAAAATAATTATTGATTGTAAGTCAGATGTTTTCGTAATAATAATAAAAAGTTAAAAATATAAATATGATTGTAGACATGTTTTTCCCGTGTTATGTAAATTTAAAATTTTACCAAAATCTTTTTTTAGATGGTAACTTTTTAATATATTTTATACATTTAAATTAAATATATAAGTTACTAATCAATAGTAATTAATGGTAAGTGACCCATTTTGTAAATCTAAAATTTAATTGCAGATAATATAATTCAAAAATATTTTTCAAATATTGTAGGTTAATATATTCTAATTCTAATTATATATTATAAATATGAGTTGATATAGATTACATCAAATAATATAATTCAAAAATATTTTTCAAATATTATAGGTTTTTAATATATTATATAGATCTAACAATGAACATGTTTTCTTATTTGAAATAACTTACTTCTAAAATGTTTTTTTTGGAAGTATCATTAATTATAATAATTTTTCAAACAAAAAATTATAGTAATTTTAAAAATTTATCTTAATTCTAATATTTTATTTTTTAGGCCGTTAATTGGTTTAATATTTTGTTTTTGTATATTGAATAGTTGGTATAATTTTTTTATTATTTTAATTTCACACAAGATAAGCGTATATTTGACATTTTAGTAATTTTAATGCAGGTTCATGTTTAAAAAATGTGAAAAATAGACAATCACATTCAATATCATTTTTATTAAAAATTTAATGATAATTTTGAAATTAAAGCGACGTCTACAAAACCTAATGACACATTTTTTTTTAATAAAAATTTCTCATATTTCATTTATTTGTACAACTAGTGTACCAAATGTCAATCTCTCCTTCTCGATCTCTAGTCTTCTTCAATTGCAGCCATCATTGTCATCATCCTATTGCTTGCTGCCGCAACATTGGTGCTCGATGCTACTACCCACCGATGCCGTCATTTTTTGTAGCAACCTAATCACACTCTTGTTTTTTCAATAGAAAAATAATTTAAAACAAATGTAGTAGATCAAGAAGATGAATGGAGATTTTTTTTCCTCTAAGGGGAAGGGTACATTTTTTTTGTAAATAGAGATGCGTAGAGTCGAACAAATCAAGAAAAAGAGCGACTTACCTTGACCTCACTTTAAACTGTGTTATCCATTTTCTCCTTTTCATTCGTCAATTGCATTATTCTTGTTCGGAATCAACGTCTCTCGTGTCTTCAAATGTTTGTCGCAACTTCTCTCACTTGCTACAAAATTGGATTTGAAAATTTTGATTCTATACTTTGTATTTACATATTTTAGGTGGAATTTTAATAGTCATGAGTTTTAGTATAATCATAAAGGCAATATTAAGTAAATTGATAATGGTTTATGTATTTGTAAACATAACTATTTGTCACTTACAAAAAGATATTAGGTTTTCATATTAATACAACTTGATTTTTTTAAGGTATTAAAACACAACTTAATTGTTCCACTAATTTTAGATTAAAAATTATTTTGAGTTTACTTATTTGTAAATAATCAAAAATCAAAAGAGTATTATTGTCCTCAAAGATCATACCTTTTAAATATAGTATAGATTATATAATTTTGGTTATAAAGTCACCCCACTGCAAAAGGGTTGTGAAACAAGTTTTTTTTCTATACTTAGATGAGATGACAATAATACTTGGCAAAAATTGAGCTAATGGCTATGGAGCTGAAGCACCAGAAGATATGACTGAGAAAGTAGACATGTATACAAGTCATAAGATGACTTTAGTTAAATGTGTCGCTCCCTCTTGTAAACAAGGGTTGATGATATAGATTCTATATCCATTTATGATCTTGATTCAAGTCTTCCAACTCAATCTAATACTTCTAAAAAATTATAAAAGGAAAAGGTAAAGAGTGGAGATAAATTAGTTGAAAGTGTGACCAAGTCTTTGGATAACACGAGTGTCCTATATGAGAAAACAACTGAAAACATTCCTAAGGTAGCTAATTATTTTGAAATTCGAACCATTATTTCTGTAAGGATAACTCACATATTTAATGAGCTTATGGATGTTGAAGGATTGATAGATGCTAAAAGAGTTCAAACAAGTTGACTTATATCAAATAGTCCGTATCATACCCATTATATTTTTACTATGCCGCATTCTTACTCGAGGGAATTTATATTACAATTACTGCATGGCTAGGGTTAGTCAACAAGTAGACGATATTCATTTTGTATGGACTAAGAATTTCATTTTTGTTTGGTTTGAATGAATTTGACTTAAGATTCATTTTATTTGTTTTGGTAGTCTCAGTTGTTTGAGGAATTGAGAGAATAAGTATATTTCAAACTTTGGTATATCTTTTTTTTTATGTGAACGAGTGGTTAATATAAACAACTTTATTTTATGATAACATCAATTATATAATTGTATTAAAAAAATATTAAAATTGAAAATGAAGTATATATTTAATATTTGTCTAAAAAAAATCTTATATTAATATGAATTAATTTGTTGTACAAAATAACATATAAAAATATAAGATACTAAATTAATAAAAACAAATCTAATATAAGTGCTGCTGATGCAGAAATTTGGCCTTTTTGGATTCACCAAATTTGCACTAATTTATAAAATAAAAAGAGATTCAACAGATTTGCAAAATAGAAGGGTTAAACACAATTGTGGTGCTAGCCACATACACTTCGATGCTCAAGTCAGAATCAATATTAAATGTGTAGTGTACCTTGATTATGAAGTGTTGGGTGTGTTACCCTAAACTTGTAGTTTGTATTTATGTAAAAACAAATTTATATTTAATAAAGTTATACTCAATCAATTTGTTGTTGAATTCATAACATTGCAATTATCTAATCCAATAAACTAAACATCCAAGGTTATTGTCATGTAACCGGGACAGTATATGTATTGGGTATATATTTGATATACCCTCGATATACAATTGGATAATGTCCCGAGAATAACCCAAAGGGTCCCTGGTATATGGATAAGGTTGGGTACCTTATCCTGGCAACACTATGGATACAACTCACTTTGTAAATGTTACAGACGACCCGATCCAGGTCGTTTGTGTGGAGACATGTGAGTAGGGGTATCCTATTCAATGAGTTTGTATAAGACCGGACCACGAAATAGCCAATCTTTATATGTAACGCCGTTGACTAATAGATTGCTATTTCATAGGATGATCAGGAAACTCATTCTCAATCTTGAGTGAGTTATGGACTCCTACTCGTGAGGGCTCGTCCTTTGATCTATATGGGTGAGAGTGGTCCGAGTCGCCGACTCAACATTCCTACTATTTTGGGGACGAGATCGAGTGGGGAGCTGGGAACATAACTTCACAAGATGAAATTCACTCCTCCTCGATTTTAGGGGAGAAGAAAAGTGAAGAGATGTGAATCCCGGAACGGAAGCGGACCGTTGTTCGTGAAATTTGGGAAACAAAATCACAATGTTCAAGATGAAAATACAGAGGAAAAACTTGTTTTCCTTACCTTTGAAGAACTCTTCTTCAATGATTTCCCGACACTACCAATGAGTCTTCCGTGCTATCCTCTTGAGTCTCGAGAGTGTGCTTGTCGGAGCACCGATTTTGGAATGTGAGGGAGAGTTTGATTGAGAGAGCTTGATCGAGAGAATTGTAGGGAGTTCTTCGTTGGGGGCCTTTTCTGTTGCAGAACACTTTTGCAAAATAACCTCATATGACGTGGGGATAACTTCCCACGTCATAACTGCCCCCACTCCCTTGCAATTAAGCAGGGGAGTGTTAATATTAATATTATTATTAATATTAATATTAATAATTAATAATTAATATATATAATAATTAATATATATATATAATTAATTAATTAATCATATTAATTAATAAATGTTAATTAATTATTAATCTAATTAATAAATATATATCAAATAAATAATTAACCCTTAATTATTTATCACATAAATAGAATCATATTCTATAGCATTTCTCTCGTATAACCTATAGTTCTAATGTACATCTTATGCACATTATTTTAACCTATAGTCTTCATATGAATCTTATTCATATTAATTTTATTTGAATCTCATTCAAATAATTTCTCTCATTTAGTTTTAATTTAGAATTAACTATATATTATAATGTATCAATATACATATAATCCCTTAAGTAATTTGAACAATTCAAATTCTTCCAAAACTTGATACTTGTTATGAGCTAGCAAGGAGACCTAATGGACCTACAGATCCGAAGCTTCAACGATACGAGATTAATCGATCAAACTCATTTACCGAGTTAATCAACATTCGTTAACTACAGGTCATTCCACTAAAGACCCGCAGTTGCACTCTTCTCACTGCAGAATGTTTTCGTGTCCACGGATATACGACCACTAAATGACAAGTAAATCCTTCACGAGTACTCGTAACTCAAGTTGGGTCAAATTACCGTTTTACCCCTGAGTTACATCTTACTCCTTAAATACCACTGCTCCTCTAATGAACAACCCGGTTATGGTCCGACCAATAACCGGAAGTCCCTCTCGAGCCAATGCGAGGGTGGGGGGCCCCTTGTTCAAGTCCCGGAGTCAGCATTTAAGGGAACACTCATCTACTCCCCTAAAGTCGGAGAGGAGTGAATTCCATCTTGTGAAGTTATGTTCCCAGCTCTCCACTCGGTCTCGTCCCCAAAATGGTAGGAATATTGAGTCGGCAACTCGGGCCACTCTCACCCATACAGATCAAAGGACGAGCCCTCACGGGCAGGAGTCCATAACTCACTCAGGATTGAGAATGAGTTGCTTGGTCATCCTAAGAAACAACAATCTATTAGTTAACGGTGTTACATCTAAAGATTGACTATTTCGTGGTCCGGTCTTATACAAACTCATTGTATAGGATACCCCCACTCGCATGTCTCCACACGAACGACCTGGATCGAGTCGTCTGTAACCTTTACAGAGTGGGCCGTATCCATAGTGTTGCCAGGATAAGGTACCCAGCCTTATCCATATACTATATACCATTTAGGTTATTCACGGGACATTATCCACTTGTATATCAGGGTATATCAAATATATACCTCGTATATCAGGGGTATATCAAATATATACCCAGTACATATACTGTCCTGGTTACACTAAAATAACCTCGAATATTTAGTTTATTGGATTTTGGACAATGCAATGCTATGAATTCAACAACAAATTTATTGAATAAAACTTTATTGAATATACATTTGTTTTTACATAAATACAAACTACGAGTTTAGGGCGACACACCCAACATCTGCTATGGAAAAGAATTTTACTTCCATTATTAATAGCCCGTCTTCCATAAAGAATTGGAAGGAACCGTGGTTCTATGTCTCTGGGAACTGGTTGATGACAACAACTGAGGGGGCTCCTTACTATGAAGTCCATATGGAGTTCGGTAGATTAAGTGAGCTTCCTTGCGTGTTTTCTTCTGCCTTCCCTTTCCGTCATTTTGTCTTTAACTGATCGAATTTTGGTTTCTATTCGCTTTTTAACTTTTCAGTCTTGATTGATCCACCACAAGAACTGACTAAAGAAACTAGGGCGGTGTTGGCTGGGTGCGTGACTTTGTCCCCCAAGGAACGTTATGGGCCCAATTTAGTGTCCAACAGGAACCTAAGAAGTTGCAGCCTCGCACCTGCCTTTTCCGAAGGTTCGTTCTCTTACATCCCCATGTCTTGATTTGATTCGTATTCTTCGCCTCAGTCCCTCTTTTTCGTAGAAGAAATGAACCCGCGGCCCTTGAGATTCAATAGTAAGCGCTAGAAGGATACACCTTGTGGTAGCGGTGCTACCTTGGACAAGGGTAAGGAAGTTGGAGATTCGTCAAGACCGAATAGCGGGCTGCCCGGTAATGAAACAGGGGACGTCTCGTCCTCAAGCCCCGTTTCCTAGAAGTGTAGTCGGCTTCCGCTGCCCTCCCGCCCCAGCCCCGACGAGTGGTCAGGAGGAGGCTGGACGCTGTTGCCAGTGGTGAATGTGTGGCTAAAATCGACGTTGATGTTGGCTTTTTGGCCTTAATCTCAAATTAATTAATTAATTAATATTTTGATGATAACAAACTTAATTTTATTTATTGACATTTTTTGTATTTTAAAGTGTCCACAGTGTAGAGCTCGTTACAACGATTCCAACGACTGTTAGATCATCCAAATCGGAGCTCAAACGGAGAAGTTACGATCGAAACAAATTGGAAGGAAAAATATCCGAGAAGATGACGTGGACAGTTCGTAAGCTAACAAGTGAAAAGCTTCTTTTTAAAATATATATATATATATATTGAAAAAGAAAAGAAAAAGATAAAAAAACAAAACAAAACAAAAAAAAACAAAAAACAAAAGTTACCAACGGTAACTTTGTTAAAAAAAAAATCACTTCACATTAAATGCCGTGTCAGTTTTAAAAAAGATTTGAAAAAAAATTTACCGTTTTCTCACACACACACACATATATATATATATAATTAAAAAAAAAACTTGTCACATCTCTTTGTATATATATTTTATTTTATTTTATCATTATTATATATATTATATATATATTATTCTTAATTTATTTTTTTTAAAATTATCTCAACCCTTCATTCTTAATGATTAAGATCTAATGGTTTAAAATTAAACTTGATTTTTTTCTTCCCTCTATTTAAACTAAACTTCTCATTCAAAATCATACAACAATTCTCTTATTCTCAATCCTCCATAACTTCAAAATTTTTATTTTGCTAATCTGTCCAAGTTCTCAATTTTTCTTTCCATCTTATTTGTGAGAGAAATTTTATTGTTGTGAGGATTGAAATTTTTGTGAGCTCAAATTTGTATATTTACTCTATTTGAGAGTTTGTAAGTGTGTGTTTCAAAATCTTCAACTCATTGTAACGGTGTGATCCTCACCGTGGAGAGGATCGTCTTTGCTCTTGTAAAGAGCAGTGTACCGGTTTGACTCCTACCGTGGAAAGAGTCAGAATTTCAATTTACAACCCAAAAGGTGCTTGGGAAGTGGAGTAGGACAATTGTGCCGAACCACTATAAAAATTCCCGGTGTCAAATTTCTTTAACCCTCTCTCTTATTTATTTTTGCAATTAATCTTAGAATTTGATTGTTTGCTTTAAATTTCTCTTGTTTGCCTTAGAATTTATTTTATCTTACTTTGTTAAAATTGCATATCTCAAAAAGTGTATTATTTTTGTTTAAATTGGGCCCATTTATTAAAAAGTTTATATTTTGTTAATTAAACCCTATTCACCCCCCTCTAGGGTTGCCATACCGATCCAACAGTTGCAACCAGAGGTGCAGTTGTTCCGGCTTCATCATTTGGCGAGCCTAGAGGCACCGTTGTCGTCGGGCTCGATCAAACCGTCGTGATTCCAAATACAGGGCAGAAGGACTGTTTTCGATGAACTTCCTGCCAACCTGGCAGAAGGACTTTCATTCGTGGTCTTCCCTCCAACTACTGGGCAGTTATCTCCGCATGAGTCGAGGTCACATCTTGACGGATCTCGTGACGAAATCCCTGGTTATGACCCCGGTATCTCTCTCCAGGAGCTCGACGAAACCCAATCTCACTTCCTTGGTCATGCGGTTCCTCAAACTGGGACGTCGGCCGCTGGTGAGGCTTTTCGTGAGGTTCCCGGACCGTCGGTTGGACTTGGGCTCAACATTCCGCCCCTCCTGACAAATTTGACCAGAGATGCTATCTCCTCTCTAGCGAGGAGAATTCATTTCTTACTGTCCAAGGAGTTGGAAGAGCATCTTAGCGACGGTGTACCTCTGTCGGCCAACGAGCTTTTCAAAGAGGTTTTCTCTCACTTCACGAAGGTATTCTCGTGAACTCTGCACTTTGATCATGCTTAAATTGTGACCTGACTGAGGAACATGTCTTTTAGGCTTTAGCTCTTTCATGCCATGGGGTTGCCTCAATGGAGGTTGAGCTCTCCTAACGGGATTTGGCCAAGAAGAGAAATGACCTCCAACTCGCTAAGGCCAACAGGAAGGTGAAGGTTTGTTCCGTGCAAGCGACAAAGTACTCTTCACTTCTGGTAGGACTGAGGAACGAGAACGATGAGTACAAGGCTCAACAGGAGCGCTTGGTCGGGGAGAACTGTCGCTTGCTATATGAGCTGTCGGAGGCCAGATCAACGAATGCTCGGTTAATTGCCGAACTCGATAGTTTGAGGTCTTCCCACGCAACTCAGGAACTCCAACTCTCAAAGGTTAGGACTTAGCTGGACTAAGCTTCGCTGAGTTTGATCGAGATTGAGTCCAAAGTTGAGGAATTCGAGAAAATGGTTGCCGACTCCGTGACCAAGTTGGCAGACACCGAACTCAGGCTAGCTAAGGCCGAGGGCTAGCTCGATAATTTTGACTTGATGTACGATATTATATCCTTGTTTCCAGACTTCAAGGAGTTTGAACGAGACCTTAAGTACAACGGTCTTTACTACGCAGTCCAATGGCTGAAGGACCGTGCGTCTGAGGTGGGCTCTGATCAGATCGAATAGTTAATCAATGCCTTTGATAAGGATTTGGAGTATACCATCGCCCAGCCCATCGCGCAAGTCTCTGACTTAGTTCCTATGGGGTAGAGGATCTTGCCTCTTGCGCCAGCGAGGCGCGTGTCATAGTCGAAGCGGAGGTTGACTCGGTGAACTTAACGCCTACCGGTCTGAAGGCGAGATCCTCTTTGGTTCCAGGGGACGAGACCCAGGTCAACACTGCAACCGAAGCTGCTAAATCGGCGCATTCATGAATTACATATATTTTTTGTTGTTATTATTTTTTTTAGAACTATCGCTTCGATATCCTGCAATTAATACCAAATCGCATCTTCTGCCGTTTTTACTACCTTTTTGTTGAATGCGTGTACATCGGACGTCCAATCGTCCTTCAAGTTACTGCCACTTCGTAAATGCGCTCTTGCCTGTCGCTGTGTCGTGATCTCAACCGCCTTGCTTGAATCGCGGCGTTCTTCTATTTAAATCGAGTTTGTCCACTTAATACTCATTTCTTCCCAGCGTTTCAACCATGTCTGAGGAGGTGAACAGTCCTCTCGTCGCTGTCATGGACATTTCTTCTTCTTCATCCTCCTCCTCCTCCCCTGCCCCCGGTACATTCTTTGGGTAAATTGTCCTCCACCCTCAAGTACCTGTACATCGCACCTCCCTCCCACTACGAATTGTGGAAGGTCGAGGGTGAAGCCTCCATGTACAAGAGAGAGACCTCTACCCTGAAAGGAAAACTTCAGGAGGCCTCGGTTGAGACAGCAGCCCTCAGTGACCAAGTTCAGAAGGCCACCATCAAGTCCTTGCAGTTCGAGTTTGAATGCAAGGCTCTGAAGGAGGAGAAGGAGCTTTGGGAGGAGGAGAAACGAACCCTAGAGGAGGAGAAGCGAGTCTGAGAGAGGAGGATCGCTTTCCTCGAGAGGCGACTAGAGATAGAGAAGCGTTGCGGGCGTGCTCGCAACGCGGGGATAATGTAGAACTAGTCTCTATCTCTCCCGCATGTTTTTCGTACATGCAAATGCCGGTACGCAGCCCGGTTAAGAAGTTTTTTTTTTTTTTGGGAAAGTCGTTCTTCCTTAACTTTCTTTGTCGTTGCATTTCTAACTTTCTTTTGTATCAAATTTCCGTTCAAATTGTACACTGGAGAGGCGTTTGAGAAGAGATTGAAAACAAAAAAATTGCCAAAATGTAAACGCAACACTGTCGTGGACAAGATTGAGTGGTAGGGTACTAACAGCCCCGAATTAATTTATTGAACTGAAAGTCGAATGAATCAATTACATGTGTTACTAGTAATAGAATTTGAGGTGCTCGACATTCCAAGGATGTGCAAGTTGCTTCCCATTTAAGTCGACCAGTTCGTATGTTCCAGTTCGGACTACTCTCTAGATTTTGTAAGGGCCTTCCCAATTAGGGTCCAAAGCCCCAGCCTTTTGGAGGACTTTTTTTAGCACTAGGTCTCCCGTTTGAAAACGTCGTTGCTTGACCCTCGAATTGTAGTATCTTGTCATTCGATTTTGGTACTCATCATTTAACAAGTGTGTGTCGCTTCTTTGTTCTTCCAAAATGTCTAGTTGTAAATATAGAGCTTTCGAATTTCATTGTTCATCTAAGGGTTGCCTGGTTTAAGCTGAGGAAATGCCGATTTCAACCGGAACCACCGCTTCTGACCCAAATGCTAGCACGTATGGAGTTTGATTCATAGACCCCCTGGGCGTTGTTCTGTAGGACCAAAGTACTCCCAGCAACTCTTCGGCTCATCGCTCTCGTAGTCCTTCCAACTTCAATTTACTTCAATACTTTATTGATGGCCTCCATCTGCCCATTCGCGTTGTCGAATTGTCTCTCGTTATCAGTTATAATTGCATTTGGTATTTCGAATCGACATATAATGTTCCGCCACACGAAATTCCTCACTTTTGCCTCTGTTATTGTTGCCAGAGGTTCGGCATCTGCCCATTTGGTGAAATAGTCGACAACAACTATGACGAAGTTGGTTTGTCCTTTTGCTAGGGGTAGAGGTCTGATTAAGTCGATTTCCCATTGGGCGAACGACCATGGACTCGAAATGGGTTCCAACTCTTCCAGAGGTCGATGGATGACATCCGCGTACCGTTGGCACCGTTGCATTTTCGTACCAGCTCCTTCGCATCTCTGTAGATTCTGGGCCAATAGTAGCCTTGTCGGATTGTTTTCGCTGCAAGGGTACGAGCCCCAGAATGACTTCCACAAATTCCTTCATGGATCTCATGGAGAATATACTCAGCGTCCTCGGGTGCCAAGCATTTTAGCAGGGGAAATGAGAATCCTCTTTTGTATAACACACCTCCTATCACTACATAGTTTGCAGCCTGCCGTCTTAATTTTCGTAACTCCTGTGGTTCTCCTGGTTGGATCTCTTGGAGGTAATCGGCTATCGAGTCCAATCAACAGCGCGCGCGAGCTCTCACTTCACAGTTCTTTGTCTCACTTATAGATGGTGCGTGTAACATTTCTACCGGAACGGTGCGAGGCAGATCCATTTCGTAGGCCGAAGCTAACTTCGCTAGAGCATCTGCATTCGTGTTCTCCAACCTGGGAATTTGTCTAATCACAAAGTCCCTGAATTTGACCGACATCGCCCGTGCTCTTTCTAAATACTTGGCCATTCTACTATCTTTAGCTTGGAATTCTTCGGTGATCTAATTCACTATGAGCTAGGAGTCACTGAGGACGAGTAGGTGTGCTGCCCCCATGATTTGAGCCATCCGCAGTCCGGCCAACAAAGCCTCGTACTCAGCTTCATTGTTCGATGTCCTGGAATTGAAACGGATCGCATACTCGAACCGAGTTCCTTTGAGGGATTGTTGTAAGAGAATTCCTGCTCCGCAACCTTTCTCATTTGATGAACCATCAACGTACAATATCCATTATCGTGTCGAATTGCCCGTTACAGGATTAGGTGTCAGTTCGACCATAAAATCGACCACGGTTTTCCCTTTAACGACGTACGGGGTTCAAAGTCGATGTCGTACTCACTTAGCTCGATTGTCCACTTCATTAATCTCCCTGACGTTTCGGGTTTGTGGAAGACTTGTTTTAATGGACAGTTGGTTAGGACCTTGATCTTGTGGGCCTGGAAATAAGGTCGTAGTTGCCGGGCGAACGTTACTAAGGCTAGAGCGAGCTTCTCCATGCTGGGGTACATCATCTCTGCGTCGGTCAAGGACTTACTAGTGTAATACATCGGGTTCTGCCGAGCTCCAACATCGCGAATTAAAAATGAGCTTACTGTCGTGTCCGAAGTCGCTAGATATAGGTATAAGCAATCACCGGGCTCAGGTTTGGACAACAACGGTGTTGACGCTAAGTATTCTTTCAATCGTGTGAACACAAGCTCGCATTCCTCTATCCAGTCGAACTTTCCTTTGGTTCTCAATATCTTGAAAAAAGGGAGGCATTTGTTTCGCGACTGAGAAACGAATTGGTTTAATGCGGCTATTCACCCGTTCAAACATTGAAGTTGTTTCAAGTTCTTTGGTTACTCCATTTCTAATACCACTTTGATTTTATCTGGGTTTGCCTTTATTCCGTGTTGATGTACCATGTAGCCCAGGAATTTTCCTGATGAGACCCGGAACACACATTTAGTCGGATTAAGCTTCATCTGATACTTGTTTAAAACGCCAAATGCTTCCGACAGGTGAGCCACATGTCGCTCTGCCGTTATGCTCTTGACAAGCATGTCATCCACATAAACTTCCATATTACGCCCAATCTGTTTGTTGAACATCATGTTCAGTAAAAGTTGGTAAGTCGCGCCCGCATTCTTTAGGCCGAAAGGCATCACCTCATAGCAGTAGAGTCCCGGTCTGTGACAAATGTTGTATGTTCTTGATCAGACACATACATTTTAATCTGGTTATAGCCCGAGTAGGCATCCATGAAGGTCAGCAATTCGTGGCCAAATGTGGCATCCACCAATTGGTTAATGCGCGGTAGTGGAAAGCTATCCTTCGAGCATGCTTTATTTAAGTTGGAACACACATACGCCATTTTCCATTAGCTTTTTTAACCATTACTACGTTGGAGATCCACGCGGGGTAATTAACTTCTTTTATGAAATTGACTTTGAGGAGTTTATTAACTTCCTCGGAGATTACATGACTTCGCGTGACGTCCACAGGTCTATGCTTTTGTTTAATCGGATTACATTTTGGTTCTGTATTCAACCTATGAACTATGACCCCAGGGTCAGTTCCCGGCATATCCTCGTGGGACAAGGTAAACAAACCCGTGTTTTCCTATAGAAAATTAACGATCGTTTCACGTATGGGCGCTTTCATCCCTGTCCCGATATTGACTTCTTTCTCGGGGGATCCCAACTGGATTTGGTCGAGCTCTTCTCTTTGGAGGTTCCAACTTTCGCCGGGCTCAATCAGTTCTCCTCGGGAAGGCTCCTCTTTCTCATGTTCTAGCATTGAGGTCAAGGACTCGTTTTGTATCATTGCGCATGTCTGGGTTCCTCGTAAGGCCGTGGTGTAACACTCCCTTGAGGCTTTTTGTTCCCCTTTAACTATCCCGACCCCTCTTGGGGTTGGGTATTTCATCATCTGATGATACGTCGAGGGTATAGCCCGTAGCTCGTGAATGAACGGCCACCCAAGTATCGCGTTGTACGTAGAGGTGCCGTCGATCACGACGAACTCAACAACCTTCCAGACTTTGTCGTCCCCTTCGTCGACCAAAACTGGCAGTTTTATATAGACCTTCCGCTATCACAGATTCCCCTGAGAAGCCTACCAATGGAGTCGGGCACTACTTCAGTTGCGTCCTCTCCAATCCCAAGGCCAAATACGTTGAGAAGGATAACACGTTGGTAGATGCCCCTCCATCTACCAATACCCTCTTCACCCGTACATTGTCGATTATAGGAGCAATGACTAATGCATCATTATGTGGTATATGGATCCCTTCCGAATCTGTCGTGTGGAAGGTTATAGCGGGCACAGGCTTGGCGTGGGAGGTACTATTTACTTCGTGTTGTGCTTCCCGGACCAGGGCCTTCCGCTTGTTTCCAGATTGTCTGCCACTAGGGCCACTGAAGATCGTATTTATGACCACTGGACGTTTTCCCTCGTCTCTTTTCTTTGGTGTTGACGAGGGGTCCTCGTCGCCCCTGTCCATCCTGTCATACTTTCTTTTTCCTGACCATGAGCACGCGTCCTTCTTCCCGACATATTTTTTCAGGTGACATTTTCGAATCAAATCCTCGATCTGATCTCTATAGCACTGGGAGGTGTCGTGGTCGTGGTCTCTATGAAACCGACAGTACTTGTTCCGACTTCTCTTGTCAAGACTCAGTTTCATCTTTCCCGGTTTTTCCAGCATTGTATGCAAGTCTCTGCTTTCTATGTTGGCTAGGATCTCTGCTATAGGGACGTTGAGAGGTGTATACTGATCGAACTCGCGTAATCGCCTATTGGGTACTGTCACTGTTCGAGGTAGTGAAGGTCGATTGTCTTGATTTGCCCGCTTGTGGTCACCCTTGTTGGAGTGGTCCTTTTTCAGATAAGAATCACTACTTCGACTGCGGTTGTATTTTGAAGTCATGGTTTGGTACTGTAGATGTTTAGCCTTGAGCATGTCTTTGGCATGCATGTGTTGTCTGGCCCTCTGGATTGCCTCGCTGTACGTATGGGTAGGCTGCAGCGCGTAAGACTGGATCAGGTCGAGATTGTTTACGGCTACCATGAACGTCATTCTGGCCACGTCGTCAGAATAGTCGGGGACTTTGATCTTTTCCAACATGAATCTCCCCACAAACTCTCGCAAGGACTCGCTCTCTTCCTGAAGGATGGTCATCAGGTGTGTCCGGCTTTTTCCTGTCATGCTGAGTTGAGAACTTATTGATGAAGGCCTTTCTCAATTCCCTCCAGGAAGCTATCGACTTGGGCTTTAGCTGCCGGTACCATGACCTAGCTTGCCCTTTTAGAGTTATGGAGAAAGCCTTACACTTCATTTCGTCCCCGGCTGCACTTAGCTCCATCAATCCCTCGTATAATTCTATGTGGTCGACTGGGTCGGCTGGCCCATCATATGGTTTCATATCTGAATTTTTCATTTTAGGGGCAATGGATATGTCATAATCGCTGCTGTGAAGGGTGGCTCATCCTTCTCGCCGAGCCCAACCCACGCTGTGTCATCCGGGTTGCAACTCTGTTTGAGGGCTTCGAAATCACTCTGAAGTTTGCTTATCACTTCTCTCATCGGGTCCTGGAATTTCGGGGTGTCCTCTACCCTCTAATGAGGGAAGGTTGCCGTAGATGGGGTGGTGTTGTCACCTGTGCAGCGGTTGTCGGCCTTGATATGCGAGCGTTGGACTGCACTCTCGTTGTGAGGGGTGTCGGTCCTGAGACAGGGGTTTGCGGAGCTTGCTGCTCCATCTGCTGCCCCTGGTTCTGCCCTGAAAGGGTGCGTCGTAAATCTGGGATGTGTCGTAAATCTGGAGCTTCTGAGGTGACGTGGACACATATTCCTTCTCGGGGATTTAGTGTGATAGTTCGCCGAGGTCCCAAATTAAGTCGTTCTCGTGCAGGTACCCGTGCCTGCGGGCCTCGGGTACTGTCTTCCTCCGGTTGCATTAGGGCTTTTCCACGGAGAGTGTTCCTCGGCACTAGTGAGTCGGTAGTGAGTTCTTCCCCATTGTTTGTCTCTTGCACTCGAGTGGAGGGACCAGGGGCTTCTTCTGAGACATAGCTTTAGCACAATGCCACTGTCAATTATGCGATTTTCTGCCCGTAGGTGGGCGACACCCCCGAGTTCGAAGCGTACTTCGTTCAGCTCGGATCATAGGCCAACTAACTCCTGCTCCATCTGCCTTATGCTGGCTGATGTTCCGGACCGCTATGAGTTCGTCTTGGTGCCACCGCCGCGCACCAGGGGTGGTCTTCCACGCCCCCATGGAGAGGTGCAGATGGAGATCCGGGATCAGCTGCCCGTGACTGATCGTTGCGACGCGTTGTCATCCGCCATGATCTTCACGAGTGATGCTCTTCAGGGAGAACACAAGGTCGAAATAAATTTTTTGGAAACTTGTCGTCCCCACAGACGGCGCCAATTGTTCTTACCGAAAAAGTCTGATAATCGCAATAATTTCCTGGAACGCACGAGAACGGGGAACCTGCAACAAAGGAGTTAGCACTCCAAAGATTTTGTCAGTAGGTTGTGAGAAAAAGTGGTTATTTAGCATTCGGATTCTTTCCGTCTTTTTTGGGCCCCCCTCGACCTCTTACCTCCCAGGCTTTTATAGTGGCGGGTCCTTACTAACCATCCCTTGGGGATTCAGAATCTCCGTATCCCAAATTCTTCTCCCTGAATACCGGAAGTGGTGCGCACGCTGGTTGACTCCCCGCCTATTTCGGACCGGCTCACCTTGCCGAGCTTGCGCCGCGCTAGCCTCTATGTAGCTGAGCTTGTCCCTGCCTTCGCCCGAGCTGGGTATCCAGTTCCCAGCTCGGGTCTCGCAGACCGCACTACTCCTGGCCACGTGGCTTTCCTGGTTTTAAAATGTAAACTTACCGTTCAACATACATGTTATTAAATTAATTAATAATATTTCAAATTGAGCAAAATATTTAGTCATTAACTAATAATAATGGTTAAAAAACACTTTTAGTCCCTATACTTTCACTAAAGTAACAATTTAGTCCAAGAATTTTAGTTTGTAACGATTTAGTCCATGTACTTTAAAATTGGTAACAATTTAGTCATTGAACTTTAATATTAACAATTTAGTCTTTGTATTTTAAAGTTGGTAACAACTTAGTCCTTACTGATTTTTTTTTTTTTTAAGTTTCTTGTATGTATAGATTGATAAACTAAAGAGAGACCAAATATGTTTATGAATTATAAAGATTAAATTGTTATATGATAAAATTTGACACTTAATTTTAATAAAACTTTTTACGATAGGGACAAAATTGTTACAAATTTTAAACTACAGGGACTAAATCGTTACAAGTTAAATTTCAGGGACTAAATTGTTACTTTAGGGAAAGTATAGGGACTAAATTGTTACAAACTGAAGTTCAGAGACTAAATTGTTACTTTAGTTAAAGTACACGGAGCAAAAATACGTTTTTCAACCCACAATAATTTAAGAAAATATGTTACTAAACCCACTTAAGCCATTTTTAAATTGAGAGCTATCAAACACTAATTCGAAAGGCAGTCGCGAAATACAGCAGCTCTTGTTGTGTTCCCTCTCTTTTCGCAAAATTCTTCTCTTCTTTGTCTTTTGGCATGTTAAAACACCCGACGAAAATGTAGACTGCACGGTAGGAGCTTCGGAGGGCAGGTAGTTTACCAAATTAACCTTGTTTCAGTAGCATATATTATAAAAACCGAGGGACATATACGGAAAAGTAGACCTTAAATTAATACATATATGGGGCAGCCCTAGGAGCCTATAGTCTCAACTTCTCTTCCTCGATCCGCGTCATCTTCTTCGCTGAAGCAACCAACTCTAGTTCTACTCTCTCACTCACTCATTTCTCTCAACTCAATTTCTCCATTCTCTCTCTTCCTTCGGCCTTTCATGGCAGCAGGCTCTCCATCCAGGTAATTTTCTTCGATTTTCTCCTCTTCTAGGCCTTCCATGGAGCCTGAATTCAACTAAGTTGCCGGAATTTCTTCAGTTTTTCACGTCCGGTCATCTTTTTATCTCGGGAGAGTGCATTTTCTTCGCTCTTCTCCTTCCATTTCTGCTTGCTGTAACTGAGATTTTAGCTCTTCTCATTTTGATATGTTTTTTTTTCTTCTTTTTTCATTTGATTGATTGGCGCCTACGGGAAAAGCAATCTTCGGCCCCTAACCTTTTCCCACTCCTTTGCGTAATCTTCATCAAGTTACTACTCGTGTTTTGTTTTCCCGATCTTTGGTTTTTTGTTCTTTACTTTTGTAATTTGGTTTATGGTTATTGGGATGCTTTTGTCGTCTTTTTGTGTCAAATTCTGATGGGTTGTTGCTTCAAGATTTTGTATTCTTATCCTTACTATGTTTTTGCGTGCATCTCACTTCCTCAACATATCGGCTTCGAGTCCAACTTGTGCTTCGAGAATGCTGAATTCAGCATTAGTTCAATTTTTTTTCCTTCTTTTTTGGCTATAATTTGCTGGAAAAGAATTCATGTCGTGTGTTATTTCACTCGCATGTTTTGTGGTGGTGCATGGACGTTTGTGTTTTTTGGTTACTTTACCGACCACGTTTCAATTAACATCGCGTGCAAACTCTTTGCTCTTGGATTTTGGATTATATGCGCATTATTTTTCGTAATTTTAAAAGCTAACCTGTAGGTTTGATTACGTCGACAAATGATTAACCTTATCCTGAGTGGCAAGTGGCAACTCTTCCCGAGTCATGCCTGCTATAAAAAAGGTAGTCTGAAGTTTTATTGTTTTTCGGTGAATTGATCTTTGCTTATGTGCAGTATATCATGTTACATTCCTATTTATGACATAGAGAATAGAAGAATAATCTTTAATTTCTGAATTACTTTTGCATCTTTTGTTCTCTTGATTTAGTTTGAAGTCTCCATATATGATCATGTTCCTGTGCCTTAACTGCTGGTGTTTGTAGTGATTTGTTAACTTTTATTTGATGAGGAAAGTCCGTCTTCTTCTTGAAGGAATTTTATGAATCATGAAGTAGATAAGTTTGATTCTATATGAAATTGCAATTGATCCTTTTTATATATTTTTAATGAAAAACCAAGCTTCCATTGAGCAACATGAAAGAAAAATACAAGTGCAGACAAAAAGTTGCCTCTCAAGGAGGTGACTTAGAACTACCTATCCATAAATGAACTTCAATTCAAAAGAATAACAACTAACTAATAATTATTGACCAGTTTAGTAATCGCCCACAAAAAGGTGTTAAACCTAACAATATCCCACGTCTCTTCCTAGGATCTCTCAAACCCTCTAAAAAGTATACTATTCCTCTCAAGCCAAATACTCCACGTAATAGCAAAGAAACAAGTCTGCTAGAGAATGATGTTGTTATCTTGAAAAGGGGGATTCATGATAACCTCTTCCATCATAGAACAACAATCTCTATTACGTACGTGCCCCCCGTAGATTCCAAAAACTCTCACAAAGTGACTACATAAAGCTTGTGCGAACAAACAACTCCACAATAGATGGTCAAGGAGGAATGCCTGAACGCAATCTAAGATGCTAATTCTCCATGCAGACCTGCCACATAAAGTAAGGGTGTGTAGCATTGTCTATAGGTTGCAATTTTTAGATAAACCTAGTTGTCTACTGAAAATTCTTCATCCTTGGTGCTTAGCTATCGCAAAGTAAGGGTGTGTAGCATTATCTCCCATCGTGGAGGCTTGCTTAATTTTGCTCAGAATCGGATCTCCATCTGTATCTCGCTATATGCCTAATTTCTCCTCCTTACTATTGAACTGCCACTAGGTCACCTTCTGCTGCCTTGTTCTTCAATAATGAATTTAAAAGTTGTACCTCTTAAGCTTTGTTAGCCACCTTTGGTGTTTTTTACTTACTAGTTGCTGGTCAAGGAGGTACTTTTAGACTTGTTTGTTTTATTCAGATGATGAGCTTCTTGCCTAGCAAATATGGCCGCCATTTTTGGATGATGAGGACATTTGCATCAACTCCCTCATTCTCATAGTTGATTGTTTTGCTGTAGCTGATAGTACTTGACTAAAGTAAGCGTATTGGGTCTTGATGTTGCATGAGAGTGGACTCCAAGCAATACCCAGACGCAATTGTCTCCACCACAAATTCTTCATCAAAGTTGGGCAAAGAAAGTACTGAATCAGTGGCCATTATCGCCTTATGTTGCTGGATGCTGCATTAGTTTTTTTGTCCCATCCAAATTGATTTTTGAGCAAGCATAAGAATTATTGACTTGCTTATGCCTTAAATTTGCTTAAGATACACGAAAATGTTGAGTTGGTTGGATGTTTTTTTTTAATTAAATTGAAATAAATTTTTATTTTGATAATCATTAGATTGTATAGAAATAAATATATATTTTTCCATCTTGCCCGCATATTTTTTTAGTTTCGCTGTACAAAATTAATCTAGTGCCTCAAACTTCAAAACTGATGAAACACCGTGGGAAACCCATATCAATGGTTACAAAACAATCTGACAAACCAAAGTAAAATTGGTATATTCTAATTAGTCAAGCTTTCTATAAGTGCATTTTCCCTTAGAATTTCCTATTCTAATTTAAGTGGAGAAGTCTTATTTAATTATATAAATTTTTAATTTTAATGTAAGCTTTCTTTGAGTTTTGTTATCAGAATGTACTTCGTTCATAGTCCAATCTGGGTTTTGTGTGTTTTTCTATTGGTGAAATCTGCTCATATTGTTTTGCATATTTATATGTTAAGTTACCCTGTTAGGTTCTGTAGATTTGCGATTTATTTTCATTATCTGATTATCTTATTGCTTAAAAAAATAAGTCAAGTTCTCACCCATGTCATTTCCCATTTGATTAGAATTCTGAATGCAGTCGGATTGGGAATGTTTTCCACAAGTTGATGAGGCAGATTGGAAATCCAGTTGACTTTGAACTTCCTGATTGGTTTAATAAATGGAAGCCTATGCCGTATACCTTCATTAGGCGTAGTATCCTTTACTAATTTTGTTTTCTTTTTATCATTTGAAGTGCGTACTTATCATTAATGAAATTTGCTTACCTTGGACAATGGTAAAGTTGCTCATGGAAGGAGGGAGCTTCTCCTTCGATAGGTCTCACATATTTTCCATTACTGTAGGTTTTCAAATTAAGGGGCAGTGTATAGGCAGATTAACAAATAATGCCATTAACCATTTCATTATAACTTTATTGGCTGAAAACATGCAGTGCATTTTATTTGTCTGAAATTGGGTAAAAACTAAAAAGTGATATAAGTACCTGTTTAATTTCTTATCCATTTATTTCCCCATTATTTCCTGTTTGTTGATGTTGACAAATATTAGATGTCTACCTCACAAAGAAATTTAAAAGACGCATTGAGGATGATGGGATATTTTGTTCTTGTAGCCCTACACAGGGATCTCCAGGTGTCTGCGATAGGGATTGTCATTGTGGGTAAGCAATTTACCACTAAGGTTCCTTAGTATTATGACTGATGGAATTCTTTTTTGTTTTTTATTTTTCCTTTTCTCCATCCTAATTTTAGGAAATTTAGCTTGTAAAATTTCTGCCTAGGCAATGTAATATGGAGCAGATTGGTTTCTTTGTTAATCATTTGACCTAAAAAACACAAACTTTTCATTGATGTTTGAAAAATTATGAACTAGAAACTACTAAAGAATGATATAACAAAACCTACAAAACTGGAACTAAGAAGACCATAAGTTGAAAAGTTAGAAGAAAGCAGTCCAACAAGAAATAATTTCAGGGAAATTAATAACAATACATTCTCTATTTCTTCTCAAAAAAAAAAAAAAATAAAGGAAAGATAAAAAAGATAAAGAAGGAAGAAGTTATTAACTTTAAAAAACTTTGGATAAAGCAGAGCATGAAGGCCAGAACAAAAGCATTATTCATAGCGGGGGTACTTTTGTTTTCGAAAGCCCCCTTTTCTCTTTGAAGCCAAATTCCACAAATCAAAGGTTAGTATTGTTTACCCATAAGACTCTTGCTTTTCCTTTGAAACTGTGGCCACAAAGAATGCCCTGAAATAGCTAACCCAAAATTAACCAAAATATGAAAGGAAGCCTCCCACAATTGCTTGCTGTAAAACAATGAAAAAAAGAGACGATGGAGATTTTCTCCAGCCTTAAGACAATTTTGACAGCAGCTAGGATTTAAGGACCAGTGTGGACACTTTCTTTGAATTTTGCCAACCATACTCAAAATGCCACAATCCATCTGATTCTTTTGAAAATATCCAAAGCCATTTGGTTAAAATAGCTTAATTCTTCTTCTTTGGATGTCCAATGGCTTAGACCCCACCCTCCAATGAACTAGACTTGACATTCCAGCCAGTCCAGCCTGCCCCTAAAGCTAAAAGTTGCATAAAGGAGGTAGAGGAATAAGGGTTGGTTGGTTTGTTATGAGTTGCCTGTATATATTTTCATTTATCTTAATTAAAGATCTGGTTTCTAATTAAAAAAAGACCAAGTGAAACACCTTTTGAACTTCTCCTGAAATAATGGCAAGAATGATAATCACTCTCTTTCCCCTACCCCCATTTTTTATTATTAGAGTGCAGAACTCCAAGAAAGAGCTTATAGTGTATTTATGCAAGGTAGCCAACTCTACCTTTACTAGGAAAGATAGCTAAAAGGGTGCTGAGAGCACACACATTTGAGAGCTCATTCATTCTACCTCCACCTTGGACAACAAAAGAGAGTAGCTAAGATTACAGACCTTGCACAGCCAATTTGAGTGGACAAACCAACTCTCCCTACACCAAACCTTGCCAAAAATGATAGAATGACCTCACTCATACTACTTGCTCTTTCAAGGACTTCGGAATCGGTCATTGAAGCATTGCCCGAAGCCCCTCAACTCCTTATGAAGAAATCCATTGCTTGAGATACTCTATCTTGTTTTTTGAAAGTTGGCATTTATTTAGGTTAGTGTATAATTTGTTGTCCCTCAAGATGTTAAACATGGTGGCAAGATGGGTGAAGTGTGTATGAAGACCAAGGCTATACACTAATATACCATAGAAAAATACCAAGACCAACTCATGTAAATGAGAGAAAAAATCTCATTAATACTTGAAATATGGCTGGTATAACTTTAGTTCCAATCTCAAATGGAAAGGAGAAAGAAGAGCTTGGAAAAGAACAAAAAGTCCTCTAAGTAGTTGTGCTGTTGTTCGCTGCCTGGCTTTTCAATGGATTTTCTTGGAGAGGAGTTTATTTCTATTTTTCTAGCAAGTTTTTTTCTCATTTCTTCGGTGCTGTTCTCTTTGATTGTTGGTTGTTTTGCTGGTTAGGAAGTGTATAATAGCAGGGTTCTGTTATAAATATGTCTGTTATAATATGGTGAGTGGGTAAGGTTGAGGCTATGGAAATTGTGTAGTGGTTTAGGCTTCGGTGATATCTCAAGAAGGGAGGATCCAAGTACCTCTAATATTTGAGTTATATTGTAGTTCTTCTATATTTTATATTTCAATATATCTCGGGTTCTATCAAAGTATTTATTTGGTTTTTTCTTAGGCTCTTATTTTGGTTTTCAGTCCGGGTTTAGTGTGCTTGGGTTTTGTGAAAGTTATGTAATCTTTTTTGCTTTGTGGTTGAGATTTTGAGTGCTTATTGTATTTTTGGGATTTGTGTATTATTTTGGTTTTCAGTTTGGGTTTAGTGTGCTTGGGTTTTGTGAAAGTTATGTAATCTTCTCAGCTATGTGGTTGAGCTTTTGAGTGCTTATTGTATTTTTGGGTTTTGGTTAGGCTATTTATGTTCTATTGTTGGACGGTTTTATATCTTCCTTAGTAATTTTTCATTTACCAATAACAAGTTTTGTTTCCGTGTTCGGAAAAAAAGAAGAATGTTTGGCTGGCACTAACGTTACTCGAAACTCATAATATCACTAATTTTTGCGAAAGGTTGCTTTAAGAACATCCTTTTCAGTTGATTCTTGCAGCTCATCCAATAAATTCCTCAATGACCAAAATTAGGAATTTGTATGGTATGGTGGATATTTTTTTGGAGAAACAAACTTTTCATTGATATTTAAAAAGTTACATCTAGTTAATAAAGCGCAAAACTACAACTTCGGAGTTTACTTCTTTTTGACATCCATGAGTATTTGGGCTAGCTTGCGCGCACCTCGACCGATCTCACCGGACAACCGCCTAACACTACAATATTTGGTGCCGGAAAACACATAGGAATTAAATTTTTAAGGTAGGTGGCCATCATGGGGTTCCTTCTTGTGAGAGCAGGAAACACAAGAATAATTAGTTTTTCACGATCATCCCAATTCTTGAAACTCTTCCAATTCTCTACCTAGCGATGACAGTGCTTTGCTTTTAAAGCTCTCTACTGCACAATTATCTTCTTTGAGTATGTCAACTTGTGAATATCAAAGTGGCATTTAGTTCTCCCTGAGAATAATGGGCATCTCCACCTTAAATTTACTTTGGGTTCTAAGCTTCTCCTTCAGCTGCTGAGTCTCACTTATATTGACCCTTGATAAATTTTGTCCCCGACAATAAACTCCCCTTCCTTAGTACTTTTCTTCTTTTTTGGCTGAATCCTCCGTACTTCAGACTGCAACCGCTGTTTATTTTTGCTTCCCATTGGACTGTTCAGTGATAATAGTCACTGTAGTTTGCTGAGTGTTCTTGAATGTCATTATCATTTGAGCTACATGTTGAGCTAGATGCTCAATTGACCTCTCGAGCATTGGAGTTATATGTAGAACCTCCCTTTTCTCTCCCATTTCTTTCCCTGTAGTATCAACATTTCCTCCATTTTCCCCCACCTTTTCTACCATATTTTGGAGGCTGCACGTGCTTTGATATCAGAATTTAAGGTATCCAACTCTTTATCTACTAGGATATATAGCCAAAAGGGTGATGCTGGCCAACTCTCCCACACCAAATCTCACCCATAATGACCTCACCGTCCCACCCCTTGCGAAATTTGTCAACCATTGATTAACTAACTGTCAGATGAGTTTTCCCTTTAAACCATTCCTAGTGTAAACATTAAAAATTGTGGACCAACAAGTTCTTAAGGATCTGAATGCAAATTGCCTCATTGGTCTCATGATTTTTCTGATTGAAATTTCCTTCCTAGGGAAAAGTGCATCGTCATTTGGTTATGTAACCAAGGTTGAAACTGCTTGTGACCAAGGAAAGATTTGTTTTTGTTAGAAAAACTCATAAGTAACAACATAACCAGGCATGAATGTAGAAGCCTATGAAAGAGAAGTACTCGCACTTTTGTAATCAAGCAGACTATCTTGAAGATGCTGACCAAGGAGAAGAGAGTAAACCTCGTTGTATGAGAGTGATGATGAAGAATACGTCCAAATACTTCAAAATTTCTTACGATATTGGCTGAAACAGGCTTCAGCTTATGATAATTAATGTAGGCTATTCTCTTTGGCGGGATGTATTATCCTGCTTAATTTAGTTTTCTCCTTTTCTGATAGCTTCATTTTTCATTTATAAAATGAAGCAGTATTGGAAGTGTTACAATTTTGCCCGTTTATGTGGATTTCAGTTTTTCCTTAATGCTTTAAAAGTTTAATTTTTATCCTCAACCTTTTAATTTGTTACAAAGAAAACCTTGCAATAGAAAACTCCATTATTATTGGAATTCTTAAAATGATAGGAACAAACATTGAAACCAAATAAATTATACAAAGTGCCCCTCACGTAAATAGTTGGTTTCAATTTTTCCAATTTCAATGTCCCTCTAGGCTCTAACCTTTTAATTTATGTTAGGTATTTTCATGGGAGTTGCTAACCAATGTTTATTTTGAAACAAATTCAAATATTGGGATTAGAATTGAAACTTCTTATTCTTAAACATTTTATGGAAAATTGAAAACTGCGTAGTTCAAGGTCATTTTGTATAATTTAGGCCAAAAAAACAGTAGGTATGATTTTATTTATTTATTTATTGGATAGAAAAGGGGCATAACATTCAAGAGTGAAATGGTAAAGTTCTCCCATTGGAAACTCTGATGCCCAGTTGTGAATGAGTGGTCTACGCATTTATATTCTTTGCAGTCAAGCTTGTTGATTTATGTCTAATGCTTTGAACCCCGTTGCTGCATTAATTTGATGTCTTGTATCTGTAGGATGCTGCTGTCTAGCTGTTCTTCAGGCTGCAAGTGTGGGGTTTCATGTCTTAACAAGTCATTTCAGCACCGACCTATGAAGAAGATGAAACTGGTCGAGGTACTACTATATAAAATTTAGTAAATTCCAATAGAATTTGTCATAGCATCTTTCTCTTAAAAAAAAAAAGAATTTTGTTTTTTCAAAAGCACGTAGTTTTTATTGGTACATGGGCTGTTTGGTTTCAACATTAAAATCCACTATCTTAGTTGTATTCTTTTAATAAACTCTGAAATTTTAGTATTTCTCAAGTTCTCTTATCATCGCTAGAAAAACTTTGCTTCCTTAGCTTGCACATTACATCTCTAAAAATTATGCATCTTTTTTGTGTGATTTATGGGGCTGGTTCTCTTTTATTCTAATGGGAATTTTTTTGTATCTTGCTTCTGCCTTTGTATTTTATCAATAAAAAGTAATTTTTCTGTTCAAATTAAAATCAACGAAGTTGTATTGTTCAGTGAACTCAGACATTTTACTACCTCTTGTATGTCTGCGAGAACAACGTTACTTTTCTGGTACACTACAAAAATCATGCATCTTTGTTGGGGTCTGATTCTTTTTTATTCTAATGGGTGGTATCTTGCTTGTACCTTATCATTTTATCAATAAAAAGTACGTTTCCTGTTCAAAATATAAATCCGTGTTATATGAACCTAAACTTTCAATACCTCTCAACCACACATTTAATTTCATCAATTACAAACCCATAAATTGAACATACTTTGTCCAAATGCAAGTATCTGTAATTCACTTGCCTGGGAAAGATTGTGAGGAGATTGGAGTCCATGATTAGAGATTTCTTCTGGAAAGGTTGCAAAAGTGGGGTGGCTATAGCTTCATTAAGTGGGAGCTAACTTCTTTGACCATCTATAAAGGAGGGGGCCTTGGTGTTGAAAATATTAAAATGCTGGGAATTTGGCCCTCCTTGCCAAATGGGGATGGCGTTTCATGGATAAAAAGGATGCCTTCTGGAGGAATATTATTGCTAATAAATTCCAGCTATCCAAAGAGGAATTATATCCAATCTCTAATGGGCCCTCATTGGTCCGTGGGTCTCCGTTGTTGCTTGTCGTAAGCTTACTAATAAATGGTACCAAGTTGTTGGCAAGGGAGACAAGATTTGGTTTGGAAAGACCTGCGGATTCTGAATACTCCTCTTCATGAGGCTTTCCCAAGGCTCTTTAAGTTGGCAATTCAAAAGATTCTAATTTGACATTGCTGGTCTGTGATAGTAACCAAGGAACTAGGATAAGTCTCCAAGTATGTGGGTCTTTGAAATGTCCTTAAGCTCGCACAAGCCTAAACCAACTTATATTTATGCCCACCTTCATCTCTCCCACCCGTTCTATTTATAACCAATTCCTTGACTAGGGACTAATATACCCTTAATACCCTAATAATATTTCTAACTTCTATCCTAATGGTATTCCCGATGATTTACAGCCTTAAAGGGATGAGATCTCATTTTTTAGAGGAGCTTAACAGAAAATGAGATTGAGGACTGGGCCTCCCTCTCAAGTCTTCCTTGCTGGTTTTTCTCTCAATAATCAGAAAGAGGAAATAGTGTGGTTCCTTCAAGGAAGTGGTGCTTTCCCTGCTTGATCTCTGGTGCCTAAATTCAGTGAGAAGAGAACCATGCCACAGCCATACTCAGCCAACATTTTGTGAATCTAATCTGGAAGGCTAAAATTCCTAGGCAGTGTAGGTTTTCTTGTGGATTTTTCCCTTTGGAAGGCTGAATACGTGCAATAGGGTCAAAACAAGATTTTTTAGCACCGTGCTTTTCCCTTGCTGGTGTGTTACATGCATAAATAATATGGAGGATCAAGCCCTCTTAAGTCTTATCTATTTTCTGCCCGTTTGCTGCTTCTTGTTGGGGGGACCTCTTCAATATCTTCAGTGTGAGCTGGTGCTTCCCTAAGAGCTTTTTTCGGATGCTCTTTTCTAGCTCCTCTTGGACCAGTGTAGTGCCGGTGTTTCTTTGGAGGTTTTGGTTTGAATGGAATAGAAGGGTGTTTGAAGGAGATGAATGTTGCTATGTCTCTTTTTGGGACTTGGGATTTTTTCTTCTACTTGGTGTTCTATGTCAAGAACTTTTGGTTGGGGATCTTTTTGTAATCCCTTTGGCTTGGTCGGAATATGTCATCCTCCTTTTGTATGGCTTCCGTCTATAATACAAGTCTCGTTTCATATATAAGAGGTATCTGTAATTCATTCATCTGCACCATTTAATTAGGCTGGGCAAAACCAAGCTACCACAGCTCTAGGCTGTATAAAGCTAGATTTATTAGAATAATGAGCCCAATATTCCCTTCGAGTCTTCTGCAGTCAATATTCCCTTCGAGTCTTATGCAGTCAATATTCCGTTCGAGTCTTATGCAGTCCCAAAGCAACAGCAGTTCATGAAGTCTAAGGAGAGGAAGTTTTGTTAATTAATAAAATAGTTTAAAGGCTGGCTATTTATATAGTAGCTCGTTGTATTACAACCTATTGGATAACAGTTATTTTCTCCTTTTCATACATGAATAGTGTTTTCAAGGCACAAGGCACACCTCAAGGCGACAAGCCCTTTGATCGCCTTGAGGCGAGTGGCAATACAAAGGCAACGTCCTGGTGAAGCGAGACGCATCTTAATAAATAAATAAAAATTATATATATAGTGCATAAAAATTTATATAGTAAACATAGTTTAAAAAATCAATACCAAAATAGTGCCATAGTAAATGTCAACAAGATACCTAAAATAACCAAATTCTATAAGTTTAGTTCCCAATAAAGACAAGCAACATTAAGAAAAACTGGAGCCTGGAATAGATTTAAGAAAAAATTGGTGTGAAATGAAAAAGATGAAAATGAATAATAAGAAAAAAGAAAAAAAAAAGAAAGAAACCTTCGAAAGTCGGAGGAGAAGGCCGCGGCAGCAGCGACAGACGAAGGAGGAGGCGGCAGCGATGGTCTGAGATTGAGGGTGAAAGTCGAGAGGCAGAGAGAATGAAAACTGAGAAGTTAGGGTTTGGACTTGGAGGTAATTCACAAGGGAGGAGAGGACTTTCAAAACGTATTAAAAAAATAAGAATAAAAATAAAAAAATAAGGCAGATCGCCTTGCTTCAACAAGGCGATCACCTTGCCTCAAGCGAGAGGCGCACAAAGGCGAGCGCCCGATTGAAGGCGCTTGCCTTGGCACCTTGCAAGACACACTTGGGAGAAATCGCCTTGCCTCTCGACTGAGGCGAGCGCCCGGGTGAGACTATCATTGATTTGAATGAAAAGTTGTTTCTTGTTAAAAAAAAAAAAAAAAAAAAAAACTAGACAAGTAACTATTACCTAACGATGTTTTATCGTTGGCAACAACAGTAAATTCATTAAATAGATCAAATTGCTTTATACATCAGAATGTAGTACGTAGGATGTGAAAATATTTCACTTTTTCTTGTCTTTCTTTTCTTTTTTTGGGTAACCCTTTCATCCTTTTCATAACATGAATGTACAGGGCATTACTTCAATTATTTGATTTATGTTATATTGAAGTGGCCAGTTAAATTAAGCTATACCTTGTAGACTGAGAAATGCGGTTCTGGGATTGTAGCTGATGAAGATATCAAACAAGGAGAGTTTGTAATAGAATATGTAGGGGAAGGTAATGTTTCTTTTTAATTTAATATTTCTGTTATTTATAATTTTTGCAAGACTATATATATCTCATGATGTACCACTATTTAAGACATAATGGGTGCAATTATTAACCATGCAGTAATTGATGATAAAACATGTGAAGAAAGGCTTTGGAACATGAAGCATCGGGGAGAGACTAACTTCTATCTGTGCGAGATCAATCGGGATATGGTAATTGATGCCACATACAAGGGAAATAAGTCGAGATATATAAATCATAGTTGTTGTCCCAATACTGAGATGCAAAAATGGTATTGCCCCGATCCTTCAATTTTCCGATCTCTATGGTATTATATCCTTGAAATGTATTCATTTTGGAGTAATTTCAGCTATGGATTCTTTTTAAAGGATAATTGATGGAGAAACGAGAATTGGCATATTTGCAAGCCGGGACATACAGAAGGGCGAGCATCTAACTTATGATTATCAGTATGATTTCTTGCAAAACTCTGAATGTCTACCATATTTAAAGAACTTTCCCTGCTGCATTCTTTTCTTTAAGGATGGATCTTTTACTCGCATGTTGGTTTCATATGATTACAATATTGGAAACTATTGTGACAGCTTCTGCTCTATCATCTATTTTTTCCCTCTTTTATGTACTGCTTCTCCGTGGCTAATGAATTTAGCAGGTTTGTTCAGTTTGGTGCAGATCAAGATTGTCATTGTGGTGCTGTTGGCTGCAGAAGAAAGCTGGGTGTTAGACCTACAAAACCAAAGATATCTTCAGATGCTGCATTGAAACTTGTAGCATGCCAGGTGGCCGTATCCTCACCAAAGCTGAAAGCAATCTTGTCCGGAAAAGATGTAAGTACTGCTGCAGGAGTTTGCTTGCTTATATAAACAAAATGCTGTAGGAGTTTGGTCAATCAAAAGTTGTGATGATTTATGGTACCTCCTGCTCATTTTTGTTCTCTGCATGTTGCCTTTGTATCTGAAAACTATATCAGTGACATACATCTAGATTTTTTATGCCCCTAATATGAAGCCTAACATGACGTGATAGTCATATCTTAAAGCACTATTGCGGGTGTTTTTGAAGAAAGGCATGGTAAATGTAAAAGCTTTTTGGAGTTCTGTTATAAATGCACGTCATACATCCTAACATTTCAAATAATACTGGAAAATTTGAGAATTTCACAAACGTCTGCTAGAAGTACATGTATGATATAAGTGGAGATTCAGGGGCTTCAGATCTCCTATTTTTCATGGGTTTTATGGGTTTTTGTTTCTATGTTCTGTTGTGTTTCCTTTTTTTTTTTTTTTTTTTTTTCCTCTCCTTTGAGAGCTTGTATCCTTGAACATTTTTCTTCCTTTTCATATTATGAATGAAAAGTTTGTTTCTAGTTAAAAAAAAAAAAAAAACAATTTATTGATTAGTGCAAATTTGTATCTTTAATTATTTATTAACATATAATTCATTATATTTGGAAGCACTCAACCGTGTTAAAAAATATATAAAAAATGTATTTCATTGAGTGCATACCAGCCGTGTTCCTAACCTTCTTTTTTTTTTCTTTCCCAAAAATGTCATGCACCATGTCATTGTCATGATGGGTTATGTATGTCCATTATCCATGTTTTTTAGTTGGATCTAGTAGGTTTTCAGATATGACCTGTGGAAAGTTGAATGATTTGTAGATATATTAGTAAAAGAAATGAAAAGAAACATGCACAGTACATTCTCAACAATGTTCTCTCTGATACCTTCTTGTTCTCTTAGTTGACGGGTTTTTACCTTGGCTTCAATTTTCTACATTGTACCTCTTTTTTTTTTTTTTTCTTTTCTTTCCCTTTATAATCACACGACTTATTTTCTATAATTATATGAGATGAGACTGATTGAGTTTATTTTGTGGGAAGGTTTACAAAAATGGAGCTTTGCACGTAGGTAAGTCCAGTGTCATCTGATCACTTTAGTAGGATGTACTATCTAGTGCTGGTGGGTGCCACCGCTTTCTGTATGTAAACAGAAGTAATTAGAAGATTTAATTCAGGAAGTTCGAGACAGGCTTGTAACCAGCAAGTTGTGCACACCTATAATTGCATTGGTGAGGTCATTTGTATTGCTCGCCCCATAAGCGGAAGGTACTTTTAACTAACTCTTCTATCATATTCGTTATTGCTACCAATCGTTGTTTCTGTTGTTGCTTTGTGTTTGGTCTGTTTTCTGTGATCTATTAATTTTTCCGGTTGCACTGGATATAGCTATTAATTTAGCATTAGATCATGTTTGATTTTTCATGTTCACACGAAATATTTCTTCAGGTCTTTTGGTATTATAAAGAGGTTTGATCAATATTCCAGAAAACACTCTGTAAGTTAACTTGTTTAGGCTATTGTATATGTATTATAATCTTATATTTCACAGAACTGTTCGTCAATGGTCTGTTTTTATATTCTTGTAGATCATGTTTGAAGACGGCAATGTTGAATTTCTTGACATGTCGAAAGAGGATTGGGAATTTGCAAGATTGTGAGTGGTAGGGTATGCAATACTTTTAGTTGTGATATAGTCTGTTACTTCTCCCCTAGATACCAATTGAAAATCTTGCCCCTTCACTGATTTTGCAAATGCCGCGACTGAAGCAAGATTAGAAGTTTTGGACTGTGTTCATTTTACTAACTGGATTGGAAATTGATTCTTTTTTCTTTAGCTAAATATATCAAATGGTCCCTAATCTTTAAGATTTTTCTCGATTTAGTCCTGAAGTTCTCAATTTTACTCTATATGTATCAATTCTTAATTAAGTCGTCCCATGAAAAAATTTGTTAACATGAAACTAATCAGTCATTAAATTATGTTTTATTTACCTATTTGGAAAAATGAATCTTGTTTATTAGCAGGTCAAGTTTTAATAATGGATGAGTAGTGTTTTAAGTGTTATGAATTTTGAAGATTGAGGACCAAATGAGAATTAACTAAAATATTAGGGACCATCTTACACATTTAGCATTTTTTTTCCTTTGATGTACTAAATTAAAAATGTGATTTTTTTTTAAATGGCTGATGGTTTGAAAATAAAGGTACAGAGTGTAGCATTAGCTCAGCTTGCATCAAGAAAGCAGCAACATGAATAGAAAAGAATGACTATTCACTTACTGGCGTTTTGGGCGACTAATCAAGGAATGCCACGTGGAATTTGGCAGCCAATGATATCTCTCAGGTTGTACTATACTAAAGTTCTAATGCTCGACTTACTGATTGCTGAAATATGAAAAACTTTCCCTTCGAAAGGGTCAAAAGAAAAGAGAAAAAGATTTTTGTATTGTATTGTATTGTATTCTTGCTCCCATAAACTTGGCGACATTGTTGTATGATATGTAGTTCTGTTCTTTCACATTAGAAAAAGAAATAAGGACTCAACCAAATCAGCCTTATTATTACTTTTTGGACCAGTGGGGAATGTTATTTATAAAGTCCAGTTCTGTCATTGTATTCATATTCAAGTGTTAATTCTAAGTCTTCCTTTTTCTTTTTTTAATTGAGACAATTTAATTGAAAACTGTAAATGTTTGGTCTACATTTTGGGTTATCTAAAATATCTTCAAACTCTGATGTAGATGGCAAACGATGGACCTCTCCACTACTGTGGTTGGTACAAATATAACAGTTGGTGGCTGGATCTTTAGGTGAAAGCTTGCAGCTCACGGCTCGATCAAGGGGGCCATAAGGCTGGGCCACAAAACATACTTTTCATCCAAACAAAATAAGACACCTAAAATGCTTAATTACAAATTACAAGTAACAGAGTTTAACTAAAGATGGACTGAAATTTACAGAATGGTGCCATTACAAAACAAAATTAAATTCAAATACATGTTTACTAACTAAAAATCGGAATAAGAATCAATGGAAATGAAAATAAAATGGTTGGGACGTACTCCTAAATAAATGTTAGGAGTCATCTAGTGAAACATCTATAAATTGGATCTCAATGTTCCACTAATGTCCTCACAATGGAAATGAAAATAAATTGGTTGGGACGTACTCCTAAATAAATGTTAGGAGTCATATCTAGTGAAACATCTATAAATTGGATCCCAATGTTCCACTAATGTCCTCACACAATGGAAATGAAAATAAATTGGTTGGGACGTACTCCTAAGAGTATATCTAGTGAAACATCTATAAATTGGATCCCAATGTTCCACTAATGTCCTTAATATTGAGGAGTTAACTTGTACATACAAAAGTTGGGCTATTTTGCATACTTTTTTTAGGGAAATTTAGGTCGGTGGCTAAATTTAGGTACTCATTTTAAAAAATGTCTTTGTTTTTAATTTGCAAAAATGACTAAAGGATATTTTAGGAATTTTATAAAATATAGGGTTTTTCCATCCTTATTGAACTTTGTTTTTAATTCAAATTGTATTTCCTACCTTCAAGGGATCTTAAGTTAATTATTTTAATTATTTTGTTTTGGATTTCAATTTCAGTATTGTGATTGTCTACGGTCTCCCATCTCATTCTCCTGTCATTTTACTATCACAATTTCAAATCTCTCAGATGTTAGTTCGAAATGACTCTACGTTATCCTGCATTAGGAAGAGTATTCACTTAACATACGGGAAAAAGTTGTATTCATATCATTGGTCAAGGATGATAGTCACAAGTCTACTAGCTAAAGATAGTGATGTCACATGGTTTTTAACTGTATTGTTGAATGAGTTGTGGATAAAGGAGCCAGACGAATGTAAATATTAACATTTACCCTAGCTATGAGACTTCGACACAAGTGAGGTCTACACTAGATAGCATTGTTGTAGACATTGACCCCATAAATGGAAGCGAGACATCAGTACACACATCCCACCATAAATGTAAGGAACTCGTAGTAATGGATTCGAGTTATGGTTTCCTGTCCAACTTTGTACTGGAAAAATATTGTGCTTTTCTAAGCAAGGAAGAATTGAAGAAGAGTTTACTCTGTAGTCTTAAAAGGTAGAATGTTGTTCGGATGAAGGGCGATGGAGGAAGGGTAGCATGACAATATGCTATTCGAATAAAGGTGATTGTGAAGATGAAGATGCTGGTCACTACAGTTGGGTTGGGGTGGCGTGGGGTGGGGCGGGAGCGCGTGAAGTAAAGAAGATGGGAGAAGGTGGGGCTCCTAAATCCTAATTTTTTTAATTAAGTCAAATGTAAGACTTAAATTTTCCCTGTTAATAATTATATTTACCCTCCTATTTGAAAACTTTAGATTTTAGATTGATAAATTTCAAAATCTACCTCAACACATTTTTAACAATTTTTTCTTAAAACTACTTTCAAATTCTGATTATTAATTTTAAATTAGTTTTAAGTTAATTATTTTAATTTCATTCATTTTTTATTAGATATATTTGATTCTCTAACGTTAAGGCCGTTGTTTTTGCTATTAGTTAAAAATGATAAATCCCTAAAATTATGCCTATATACCTAATTGGTTACAAAGGTATATTTGTCTACAAAATATTTTAGAATTAAAAGAAAAAATCAAATTAACCATTATTGCAATATTTCATAAATTTGGTCATTTTTTAAAACGCGTTATTAATTTTGGCTATTCTTGCAGTCTTAGGGTCTTTCTATTTGGGCTCAAACCTTTTCACGATTGCTTCAAGGCATTGATAGGTTTTCCAGAAAGATCATGCCTTTAAATGGTACAACAACATGCTATGATATGCAATCATCATGGAAACATTGCAAATTTTCTAACCGTTGTCTAACTAATTCTCGAACTATTCCTTTGGGACAGAGCTTTATTGGAAACCATACCTTAACCTACTATATTTGAAAAAACCAAATGTGGTTGCTATTTTGCTAAATATTTTTAGTCATATTTGCAATTGCCCCTATTTATCATTATACAAGAGCAATAATTACAATATACAACATAAAGAAAAAAAAAACAAACAACAAGGCGAACCTACTCAATGTGATTGGTCACTTAAAAAAGAAATTGTACGTGAAAAACAAATTTTTGTTTCCTGTCTCTAGTGATGCTTCAACCTTCGTTTCTGCTACTCCTGTTGGGTATAGAACTTATAAAGGTACTGATCCTGGATCTACTATTGGCCTTGCTCGCTTTGTTTATGTTCCTGTGGGGACTGGCTTTCGAACTGACTCGACATCTGCTGAATAAATTCCTCCCTGGGTGAATCTGGATACCAAGCAAGTATATCCCTGACTAATGGGAAGGCCCCCTCTATGAGCCGGAGAACTGGCACACTGACCCTATATCAATCAACGCCCTCGTACTTTGAAAATGTTGATTTTGGTTCCTATACATTTAAAAAGTGTTCAGACACAGAGCCATTGGAGCATTCGGATTCGGCCACGGTCGATATTCATTGCGAAATTGCACCAGGCGCAATTTTGGAAAGCACTCCACCGGCCACTCTACAAGGTATTTCGTCTCCCAATTTTTCAAACCTTATTTTGACTAAAAAACCTTTAGTTTTGGATGATTTAGAATTGGAAAAGACGACGTAAAATCACCGAGATCAATTTTGGTGGCTTTAAATGAAGCAACGGGAGAAGATCCATTGGAGGATGATGGAAACAGTAGGGAAGCTCAAGAGAGGTTGAATTTTGATGGAGAATATGAGAATCTTGGAGATCTACCACAAGAAATATATGGAGAGAAGTGCGAGGAAGAAGAGGGAAACGACGATATCTCCCAATTTTAAGTGAGAATGCGTATTTCGGTTCATGAGTCACAACAAGACGAGGATAAGGCCCCTATTCAAGTGCAAGAAGTGAAGGGATGTGAATCCCGGAGCGGAAACGGATCTTCGTTGCTGATTTTCGGGATACAAAACCGAAATTCAAAGAAGGAAATACAGGGGAAAAATCAAACCTTTGAAGAACGTTTCTTCAGTGAGTTCCCCTCGAACACCACCACCGGATCTTCCTCGCTATCCTCTGGGTACGAGACCGTGCTTGTGGGAGCAGTTCTTTGGAATGAGAGGGAGAAATTGAGAGATCTCTTGAGAGAGAATTGATGGGTTTCTTGGTTCTGTTTTGTAACCCCTTCATCTCTTCTCCAACACACTTGAAGAAGAAGAGGGATGACGTGGGGTAAACTCCCCACGTCACAAAACCTCCCACTCCCCTACAATTTTGCAGGGGAGTTAATATATATATATATATATATATATAAAACATATAATAATTAAAATATATATATATCAAATAAATAATTAACCCTTAATTATTTATCACATGAATAGAATCATATTCTATAGCATTTCTCTCGTATAACCTATAGTTCTAATGTACACCTTATGCATATTATTTTTAACCTATAATTTTAATATAAATCTTATTCATATTAATTTTATTTGAATCTCATTCAAATAATTTCTCTCATAATATATAGTTTTAATTTATTATTAACTATGTATCAATATATATATAATCCCTTAAGAAATTTGAACAATTCAAATTCTTCCAAAAATTTGATTCTCGTTTTACCCGTTATGAGCTAGCCAGGGGACCTAATGGACCTACAGATCAAATCCAACGATGCGAGATTAATCGGTCAAACTCATTGACTGAGTTAATCAAGATTCGTTAACTATCGGTCATTCCAGTAAAGACCCGCAGTTGCACTCTTCTCACTGCAGAACTTTTTCGTGTCCACGGATATATGACCATTAATGACGAGTCAATCCTTCACGAGTGCTCGTAACTCAAGTCGTCTGTAACCTTTACAGAGTGGACCGTATCCATAGTGTTGCCAGGATAAGGTACCCAGCCTTATCTATATACTATAGACCCTTTAGGTTATTCACGGGATATTATCCATTCATATATCAGGGGTATATCAAATATATACCCAGTATATATACTGTCCCGATTACATTAAAATAACCTTGGATATTATCCATGATCTCCTTAGCGGTGACCGTGTCCTTGTGCTTCTTAGCAAGCACATCAGATATGCTCGCTAAGATGTAGACTTTGGCCTTGTCATTGGCCTTGATCCACCTGTCATAGACGTTGCGCACCGCCACAGTGGCGTTAGGCGCAGGAGCTTGAGGACAATCCTCTTGCAAGACGAACCTAAGATCATCTATCACGAGAATGGTGGTTAGGTTTGACTTCCATTGTTTGTAATTTTTGCCATTAAGTCTTTACGCGGCTAAGAGTGCAATAATAGAAGTAGACATGCTGAAAGTAAAAACAAATCTATATTAGTTTCATGCATTAGACTTTTAAACCCAATCAAAATTTTAGCAAAAGTAATTAAGCACCCTAACAAAATTGTTTTGCAACGACGCTTCAGTGATTTAGAGCAACAGCCACCGTAGGGCGAACAGGTACTCCTTCACTGAATTGAGACATTCTCAACTAAATTTTACACCAGAATAACTCTTATTCCTATAAATTTTAGTCATCGTTTATTTGGTCAGGAAATTGCTAACTAACTTAACAACTCCTCGTAAGTGTGACCCAACATTTTCGGACCTCAGAGGTCCACCCTAATAATCCTGCCGTAGGGAAGGAAAATATTGGAGCAAAACCTAAGAGACTCCTATCCATTTCTGGAGTTTTCCTTGATTTTGATTTCCATACAATGAACTCTTCGTAGGGATGGTCGCTCCAGGACGACACGTAGGTCATGTATGAAACCTCACGGTGCAAACCAATGGCGGAGACCGTAGGATGTGTTGTCACACGTCCTTCTCCCACTCACTATGAACACTATCTCCATTCACCTCGATATTGAACCATGCAAACACCTTCTGTAGAGAGGCCGCGCCCAGGGCGACACGAGGCCGAGCATGGAATTCACAGCGTGAATTTAAAAGAGAACGTGAGAGAGAGAGTAAAGTATGTTATATATACTTTGTATATCAAATATATACGTTGTATATTACATATTCTCTTTTGCTCCCACTTAGTATTCTAAGACTAGGGTATATTACTTAGATAAATCCCGGCTAAGTGAAATTAACTAAGTGAATTTTTAGTCGGCCCAATATAACTATTATATCGGAAGTTGTACAATAATGTTTTAGTTCGTTAAACACTTTAATAAACCAACGACATTATTGCTTGTATGTAAAATATTGACTAATTCAACCCCCAGGTCGGTTCCCAGGTAGAGGTGTTCCCTTACGGTCAGCTTAAATACCTCAACCTTGACAGAACCTTCCTTAGACAGGGTTCCCTTATAGACAACATTTTATATTTAGTCTTTTATTATCTCATTTTAAACCTAGTTAAAACAAAATAAAAGACTACCCCCTAATCACATTAGAAGATATAACCTAAGGTCTAATTAATTTTAAACCCCTTTAAAATTAATTAACTTAGACCTTATGTTTGGATGCAACTCTTTATTATAGATTTTAATTTCTATCTACCACATTTTATAACTCTTATAAAATTTAAGAAATTAAAACTATAAACATGCATTGAAAGCATACATGAATTTAACAATTATATTATCCAAAATAATGTCATGCTCAATGCAACTTTATTTTCATCTAATTAATACAACACTTATATTAATTATGAAAATAAGACATGCATTCATACATTATAACATTTATAACTATATGATGCATGACCATACATACATACTCTATATCAAACATACATATTATGCATGTAACCTATGGTGGGATTTTAAAACTATATGGCATACAATATGCAATATGATTTTAATTAAAATATACATTCATAATGCATAAAATAATTAAATAGCAAAGTTGGAATGGTTTTTGGCACCCTAAGAAAATGAAATAATACAAAATTAAGAAAACGACTGCAACCGCCCTTGAACCACGAATCGGAGCCACGGAAACGCGTTGAAGAACACCCGGGACAGCGCCTCGGCGCCTAAGGGCAGCGTCGTGGCGCTGTGTGCTATCCCCACAGCGCCATGGCACTGCTGCATAGTGCCATGGCGCTTTCTGCGCAGTCTGCTTCGTCTTCTTCGCTGTTTTCTGCAACTTTTGCCCAATCCGACGCCACGAATGACTTTCGAGCGACCCGGACTTACAGAAACAAAGTAGAAACATAATGCCCAAAACATCCGACTCTTACATGATCGAATCACGAAGAAAAACGCTATCTAAGTGCCAAAAACCGGAAATTTTCCAACCTACAAACCCATATTTCGAAAATATGAAATCACCCACCAAACACAGCGATTTTGATCCCAAAAAATCAGAACTGCAACCTGGCTCTGATACCAATTGAAGGGATGTGAATCCCGGAGCGGAAACGGATGTTCGTTGCTGATTTTCGGGATACAAAACTGAAATTCAAAGAAGGAAATACAGGGGAAAAACCAAACCTTTGAAGAACGTTTCTTAAGTGAGTTCCCCTCGAACACCACCACCGGATCTTCCTCGCTATCCTCTGGGTACGAGACCGTGCTTGTGGGAGCAGTTCTTTGGAATGAGAGGGAGAGATTAGAGATCTCTTGAGAGAGAATTGATGGGTTTCTTCTTGGTTCTGTTCTGTAACCCCTTCATCTCTTCTCCAACACACTTGAAGAAGAAGAGGGATGACATGGGGTAACTCCCCACGTCACAAAACATCTCACTCCCCTGCAATTTTGCAGGGGAATTAATATTAATATTAATATTAATATTAATATATATATATAAAACATATAATAATTAAAATATATATAATAATTAATATATATAAATAATTAATTAATCATATTAATTAATAAATATTAGTTAATTCTTAATCCAATTAATAGTTAATATATATATATATATATATATATATATATATATATATCAAATAAATAATTAACCATTAATTATTTATCACACGAATCGAATCATATTCTATAGCATTTCTCTCATATAACCTATAGTTCTAATGTACATCTTATGCACATTATTTTTAACCTATACTTTTAATATGAATCTTATTCATATTAATGTTATTTGAATCTCATTCAAATAATTTCTCTCATAATATATAGTTTTAATTTATTATTAACTATGTATCAGTATACATATCCCTTAAGAAATTTGAACAATTCAAATTCTTCCAAAAATTTGATTCTCGTTTTACCCGTTATGAGCTAGCAAGGGAACCTAATGGACCTACAGATCAGAAGCTCCAACGATGCAAGATTAATTGGTCAAACTCATTGACCGAGTTAATCAAGATTCGTTAACTTCGGGTCGTTCCACTAAAGACCCGCAGTTGCACTCTTCTCACTGCAGAACGTTTCGTGTCCACGGATATACGACCATTAATGACGAGTCAATCCTTCACGAGTGCTCGTAACTCAAGTTGGGTCAAATTACCGTTTTACCCCTGAGTTACATCTTACTCCTTAAACACCACTGCTCCTCTAATGAACAACCCGGTTATGGTCCAACCAATAACCAGAAGTCCCTCTCGGCCAATGACAGGGTGGGGCCCCTTGTTCAAGTCTCGGAGTCAGCATTTAAGGGAACACTCATCTACTCCCCTAAAGTCGGGGAGGAGTGAATTCCATCTTGTGAAGTTATGTTCCCAGCTCCCCACTCGGTCTCGTCCCCAAAATGGTAAGAATGTTGAGTCGGCGACTCGGGCCACTCTCACCCATACAGATCAAAGGACGAGCCCTCACGGGCAGGAGTCCATAACTCACCCAGGATTGAGAATGAGTTGTCTGGTCATCCTAAGAAATAGCAATCTATTAGTTAACGGTGTTACATCTAAAGATTGCCTATTTCGCGGTCCGGTCTTATACAAACTCATTGTACAGGATACCCCCACTCGCATGTCTCCACACGAACGACCTGGATCGAGTCGTCTGTAACCTTTACAGAGTGGGCCGTATCCATAGTGTTGCCAGGATAAGGTACCCAGCCTTATCTATATACTATAGACCCTTTAGGTTATTCATGGGATATTATCCATTCATATATCAGTGGTATATCAAATATATACCCAGTATATATACTGTCCCGATTACATTAAAATAACCTTGGATGTTTAGTTTATTGGATTTGGACAATGCAATGCTATGTTTCAACAACAAATTTATTGAATAAAACTTTATTGAATATACATTTGTTTTTACATAATACAAACTATGAGTTTAGGGCAACACATCTAACAATAAGGAACATCCGACCCTATGGATGTCCCAAATGAAGCCATAGAGGAGTCATCTTCCTCTTATTCAAAAGGTATTTCCCCTTCTATTTCAAGTATGAATGTTTCTGATCTGAATTTCATTGTTTGTGCAGAGAACCCAGAAGAAGAGGTATGTTTGGCCAAAGTGGTGAAGAAAGCAAAGAAAAAGAAAACTCCGGCCCAAATTACGCCTGGCGAAATTTCGAAACTGTGCACCCGAGCTGCTATAGCTTGGTTGGCCGCCAAAAAAAAAGCTAAGGCTGGTCCATCTAATAAAGCCAAGAGGCCTAGGGTACATGGAGAGGTAAAAGAGCAACTTGAGGAGGCCAATAAAGAGAGCCCGCTACTACTGAGCCACACCCATTAAAAGCCAAAAGGGTAAAGATAGAAGTGAAAAAGCCTAACTTCACAGCCTGTGGTATCTTAGTTGAAAAGGGTGTTGATGATGAGCAAGAGCCCGTGCCAGAGTATGTCAAGCGACGACTTGTGGAGAATGGTTGGGAGAAGTTGTTTGCCCCAAACGCGTGTGTCGGAGGCCTTGGTAAAAAAATTCTATGCTGTCATCCACCCAAACCGAAGAGATACTGTGAGAGCAAGGAGTAAAGTGGTAAGATTCTCTCCTTCGATTATTAACACTCACTGTAGGTTGCCGGATGTGTTTGATGCAGTAGGTAATGAGATTTTGGTGTATCCGACAGATGAACAATTGGACGAGGCGCGTAACCTCATCTGTAGGCCACACAAGTCATGGACCGTCTCAACAACGGGAAAGCTTTCTTTAAAACCACTGGTTATCAATGAGCAAGGCATGGTATGGACGTATGTGGTGAAGAATAGGTTGATCCCCACTTCCCATGATGCTTCTATCAAACGTAATAGGGTGATAATGGTCTACATTTAGATGAAGGGCATTGAGTTCAACTTTGGCGAAATCGTAAGGAAAGAGATTCAGAGTTGCTCGGAGAAAATGATAGGCCCACTTGTTTTTCCTGAACTTATAACAGAGCTATGTTTGAAAGTAGGTATAGAGGCCGATGATGAGGATATAGTGACGCCTAAGAAGCCGACCACATCCATAAAGAGAGTTTGGGGATACTCGATCGTTCATGAAGAGGATTCCCTCACTACCGCCACGGATTCTGAGACTCAAGGTGTGGTTACTAGAGAGCAATACGACGAGTTAAGGTGCAAATACGAAATGCTCTTGGCTACTTAACACGCCACGTGTGAGTTTCTCAAAGAGCTTTATGGAGATGGTGCACCTTCTTTTCTATATGAGCTTGAGGCCGAATTGCCTTCTTCTTCACGACCTACCGACGATGATTCTTTGGATGATGATTAGGGGAGTATATCTCTCTCTTTGCTTTGATACTAGATGTTTTGGATCTTGATCTTATTTGATAGTTTACTTTTTGTGCTTTTAGTTTGCTTGTTAGATTGTTTAGGTTAGTTTTGGTTTTAGGATATTTTTTTTATTTATTATTTTTTTTGGGATGTCGTGCTGTTAGTAAGAAATATTGGCTGTGTTTCTGCATGCCGCTTTAAGTTCAAACTTTGCATGCTTCATTATTCTAGCTACAAGTTTGCCCTTAACTTCTTCAACAATATCTTTTCTAAACTTTCAACATGCTCATATTTTTAATGAAAATATTTCATTTATTCTTTGTTTTTGTATCATGTCAATGACTATACTTAAGGGCATGAATATGTTAGATTTCCTAGTTTTAGGATCAAGCGATAAGTCATTTTCCACTTTTTTTTTGTTATAAAAACGTGTTTCTGCTTCTTTTTGTTTTAAAACTTTAACTTTTTCGTTACTTTGTAAGTCCTTGTCATTTTTGTGCCAAAATTTTGCATCTCTCAAAATTTCTTTCCTCAATGAGGACACTGTTTCCCTTAAGTGTGGGAGGGACGGTTTGTGTCTTTTTGTTTTAGAAAGAACATGCTTTTTACGTTTCGAAAAAGAGTAAAAAAACAATAAAAAAGAGCTTTATGCAAAAAAAAAGTCATACGCAAGAAAAAAAAAGAAAAAATAGTCCAAAAGAAGAAAAATCAAACAAAAAAATGGTCTTGACAAGAGTGATAAGAAACATAAGCGGCAAGAAAATGCATTTACTTTTTCGCGAGTCCCATTGTAGATGCTCATTTATCTTTAAATGGGTGACGTTAACATCTTGAAGGGTAGTAGCCTACCTATTAAGGTGACTTCGTGAAATCCATTGTCGACACCATTTTATGTCGGGTTGCTACCTAAAAAGTTTCTATGAGTGGCTGTGGTTGGAAACCGATGTTAGTGAGTGGAAAACCTTAGGGGCTAGTAGTCGGTCCACGTGTCTTCTTGATGTAAGCTTTTGAATTGAAACGGAAGTGTGCATATTCCTTGATTTCATAAAAAAATTTGTGTTTTAGAAAAGAAGAGGATCTAGAATAATTTTTTTCAAAACAAGAATGGTTTATGATATATTGGCTTGAGATTAAAGTTAGGAGGTTTAGCTTGTGGAGTTCTTCCTGAGACGAATATGATTCATTTACTTAGAATCTTTGGATTGTTGCTCATTCATCTTTCTAGCATGTTGATTGTTTTGGATTTGTTGTTGTTGTTTTTGTTGGCTTTTTAGCCTTAATCTCAAATTAATTAATTTTAATTAATTAATTAATTAATATTTTGATGATAACAAACTTAATTTTATTTATTGACATTTTTTGTATTTTAAAGTGTCCACAATGTAGAGCTCGTTACAACGATTCCAACGACTGTTAGATCATCCAAATCGGAGCTCAAACGAAGAAGTTACGATCGAAACAAATGGGAAGGAAAAATACCCGAGAAGATGACGTGGACAGTTCGTAAGCTGATAAGTGAAAAGCTTCTTTTTAAAGTATATATATATATATTGAAAAAGAAAAGAAAAAGATTAAAAAAAATAAAAAATAAATTCAAAAAGAAAAAGTCAAAAGTTACCGTTGGTAACTTTGTTAAAAAAAACAAAAAACAAAAAACAAAGGAGGTCACTTCACATTAAATGCTGTCAGTTTAAAAACAAAATTGAAAAGTTACCGTTTTCTCACATATATATATATATTATTATATATATATAATTAAAATAACTGATCACATCACTTTTTATATATATATATATATATTTTATTTTATTATCATTATTATATATATATTATTCTTAATTTATTTTTTTTTTCAAAATTATCTCAACCCTTCATTCTTAATGATTAAGATCTAATGATTTAAAATTAAACTTGATTTTTTTTTACCATTTTCTTCCTTCTATTTAAACTAAACTTCTCATTTAAAATTATACAACAATTCTCTTATTCTCATCCTCCATAACTTCAAAAATTTCATTTTGCTAATCTCTCCAAGTTCTCAATTTTTCTTTCCATCTTATTTGTGAGAGAAATTTTATTGTTGTGAGGATTGAAATTTTTGTGAGCTCAAATTTGTATATTTACTCTATTTGAGAGTTTGTAAGTATGTGTTTCAAAATCTTCAACTCATTGTAACGGTGTGATCCTCACCGTGGAGAGGATCATCTTTGCTCTTGTGAAGAGCAGTGTACCGGTTTGACTCCTACCGTGGAAAGAGTCAGAATTTCAATTTACAACCGAAGAGGTGCTTGGGAAGTGGAGTAGGACAGTTGTGCCGAACCACTATAAAAATTCCCGGTGTCAAATTTCTCTAACCCTCTCTCTTATTTATTTTTACAATTAATCTTAAAATTTGATTGTTTGCTTTAAATTTCTCTTGTTTGCCTTAGAATGTATTTTATCTTACTTAGTTAAAATTGCATATCTCAAAAAGTGTATTATTTTTGTTTAAATTGGGCTCATTTATTAAAAAGTTTATATTTTGTTAATTAAACCCTATTCAGCCCCCATCTAGGGTTGCCATACCGATCTAACAATTGGTATCAGAGCTTTGAGGTTGCTCTTCTTTGATAAACTTAATTGTTTTCGAGCTATGACAACTTTAGGTTTCATCCTTTTACCGATAGTCAATCTATTACTAAGCCTCCTTTCTTTAATGGTAATAATTATAGTTATTGGAAAAATAGAATGAAATTTTTCTTGCTTTCTATTGACTATGATTTGTGGGATGTTGTTGAAGAAGGATTTAAAATTCCAACAAAAGATGTTGATGGTGTTAGAGTTGTAAAGCCTAAAGAAGAATGGTCTATAATTGAAAAGAAAGCATGTTCTTTAAATGCTAAAGCTATTAATTGCTTGTTTTGTGCTTTGAATGAAGTTGAGTATAATAGGGTGTCGATTTGTAAAACCGCTAAGGATATATGGGATAAATTAGAAATTACTCATGAAGGAACTAGTCAAGTAAAAGAAACAAAGATTGATATGTTAGTTCATCAATATAAAATGTTTAAAATTGATGAAAATGAAGCTATTTCCGATATGTTTATTAGATTTACTAACATTGTCAATGATTTAGAAGGACTTGGAAAAGAATATTCAAATCTTGAGAAGGCAAAGAAGCTCTTATGGTCCTTGCCTAAACAATCGGAGCCTAAAGTCACCGCCATTCAAGAGGCAAAGAATCTCAAGACTCTCTCCATGGACGAACTCATTGGTTCGTTGATGACGCATGAGATAAAGATCAAGAAAAACATGGAGGATGAGAAGAAAAAGAAAGAGAAGAGCATAGCATTAAAGGCCATCACCTTGGAAGTTGACTCCGAAGGTGAGAATGCTCTTGATGAAGATGATGTGGCCTATCTCTCACGTAAGTATAAAAATTTCATCAAGAGAAAGAAACAATTCAAGAAGAATTTCTCCAACCAAAAAGAGTCAAAAAGTGAAACGAGCAAAAAGGATGAGGTAATTTGTTATGAATGCAAAAAACCGGGTCATATTAGAACCGATTGTCCTTTTCTTAAATCATCCAAGAAATCCAAGAAGAAAGCAATGAAGGCTACTTGGGATGATAGTGATGAAAGTGGAAGTGAAAGTGAGAATGAAGAAGTGGCCAACTTTTGCTTCATGGTTCATAGTGACAAGGAGGATGAACAAGATGATGAGGTAACTCTTGATCCCCTTTCTTATGATGAGTTGTTTGAAGCTTTTGAGAATATGCAAAATGATTTAGAAAAGCTTGGTTCTAAATATGTTATGCTTAAAAAGAAATACAATGTCTTAACTAATGAAAATAAGTCTTTACTTGATGATATTGCTTGCTTAAAGAAAAATGAGCATGATGTTGTAAATATCTCTTGTGATAAGCATGTTCTTGATTGTGATGAGAAAAATGCAATACTTGATAAAATTAGATTTCTTGAGCATGATGGTTGTGAAAAAGATAATTTGATTAAATTGCTTAAGAAAAATGAATCAAATTCTTTAGTGGAACTTGATAAGGCTAAAGATTCTATTAAAAAATTAACAATAGGTGCTCAAAGGTTGGACAAGATTATTGAAGTAGGTAAACCTTATGGTGATAAAAGAGGTTTAGGCTATATTGATGAATGTTCTACTCCCTCAATTTCTAAAACTATCTTTGTTAAAGCATCTCCTAATATGCCTAAGCTTGTTGCTCCTAAAGTTGTATCTAAACATACTAAAATTAACTTTGTGCCTATATGTCATTATTGTGGTGTTGAAAGTCATATAAGACCTAAGTGCTTTAAATTAAAATATGCTCAAACTACTAGAAGAAATTTTTCTCAAAGGACAAAGTTTCACAATGCTCCAAGAAAAATTTTCTCCAAGAAAAGTAAAATGCATAAATTTGTTGTAAAAGATAATTCATTGCATAATGTTTGGTTTTCATGTGGCAAGTGTGGACATAAATCTTATTCTTGTTACTTGTCTAAATCTTATGCTTTCAATAAAAATGCAAAAATGAAATGGATCCCCAAGTTTGTTAATGCTAACCTTCTAGGACCCAAACAAGTATGGGTACTGTAACGCGCCAAGATGTTATATACCATCCTAGGCAACGTTAAATAATTCACCTGTGTAGCTTTAACTCTAAACACGAGATAATCAACTCCCTGGGAAATAATTTAAATGAAATAAAGCTTCGACTCCCATAAGTTCTACCAGAAATATCAATTTTATAACCTGTCAAAACTTCGCTCTCCGTGGGCAATTTAAAAACAAAGACATCTCATATCCGCCTCAGTGGCTAAAATTCTTAAATAAATAAAACAATCGTACACCTAAACTCCAACGACAACAGTGACGCGTTTACCAACAACATCCATAAAAAAAAAATAAAGTAGTTCTAAAGAATACAAAATTTCTCCTCGGTCCACACCTAGCAATAACATAAATCCCAACGCTACTCGTACCAAACGACTCTTCCCTCTATCCTCACTAACTCGACTAGTGATCCCTCCTCGGTCAAGCCCTCTCCACGTCATCACCGCGGTCGACCCTATTCACACCTGAAAACAATTAAGGATAAAAAGGGGGGTGAGTACGTAAGGTACTCCGTAAGTAGCACTTCCTAACTAACACAAAAATCATGCTCACAGTCACGGCATATAAAATAAAACGATAGCAAGGCAATTAAATAGACAGCGAGAGATAAAAAAAACAATAACTTGACATTTACATACAACAACCATGCGTCGGAACTACCAAGACTACAACCAATGATTCACTAGCCCTTGTCCAACAGTACTAAACCTCCCTCTACACCCCCCTCTGTTACTCCCCGTTTAACTTCTCGAGGCATGACGGCTCTTGACATTTATTCCCAAGATACCGCCCCCCCTCCTTTTACAGTACTTGATGTTCGACCTTGCCATTTATTCCCAAGACCTAGCACCACTACTTCGCAAGCACCACTCTACTTTAGTCCTTCAAGCCTAACTCCTCAAGTCGCATTGACCCTTGACATTTATCCCCAATGCCTCAATACTCCTCTACAGAAACTTGATGTTCGGCCTTGCCATTTATTCCCAAGGCCTGAACTGTGCACCGGTCCTTGCCGTTTATCCCCAAGGTACCGATGACTTCCCAACGTATTGGTCCTTCCAAGACCCCAATACTCATTTACAGAAATTTGACGTTCGGCCTTGTCATTTATTCTCAAGGCCACTACTAAAGGCTTTGAACCTCCAAACGATTTATATGCATTTCCAGATCAGAACACCCATAGTTAACGGACTGCCAACCTGTCCCTTCACCCTTCACCCTTCACCACTTCACTAACCCTCCCATGACCACTTACAAGTAAATTTCCCACATTCCAATTCACTGCACAGTTCACAAGCATGTTTTTCCTTGTAATAAACAAGTCACACCCAACAGCTCACAACTAAAACAATATAAACTAAATTATCAGTTTAACAACGCGAGCATTTCATTTACAACATATTTGAAAAACGTCATGAGCCAGTTACTTCTAACCACAACAATTCAGAATCTACTAGTCACCTACAACAATAAGAACAGAAAGCATGTTTCCTCATAAGTGTTCAATAATAGAAAGACGGCAACAAAATCACTAGAAGTTCACAATCAAAACTAACAATCCCTACATGCTCAATTAAATTATTTTAGCAAAAAAAATCAGCATCAAAACCATTCCGTTAACGCTAAATAACGCACGCACTTGCCCTCTGGTGCTACTTACGCAACCACTTCCTTAAGTTTGCGTCGAACTCACACCTACGCACAAAAACAGAAAAAATACAGCAATATAAATATACTGTTCAGCCTTCGAAAACAACTCTAAGAGGGTTCAACGGGTCTCATTACCGCAAAACGACTTCGTGTAGGTGTGGGTAAATTAGATCTAGCTTGCAAAGGGGTGGGTAGCGTAAATCAGGCTTCGAACGGATGAAGTTAATCACCGGATACCACCCAAAACACTGCTGTCCACATTTTTACAGCAGCGAGAAACGCCCAAAATGACCTCCAACGGCTTCGATTTGATGTCCGTTACTGTAACGCCCCAGGCATTTCACCATTTCCAAACAGGGACCGTTACTAAGACTACCTAAAATTTTTCACATAAACAAGAGAATTGTCTCCACAACAATACTAAGCAATAAAGCCACCACGCTTCTCCTGCGCTACTCTGATTTTCAACGCTCACGAGAGCTTGAACAATTAGAACAACACCACTAAAGATTTAAGAGAAACTCACATCCTATACAGATAAACCATTAAATACCGACTTCACAGCAACCAAACCCTTCAAGGAAACCTGTACTAACTATAAACCATCCACTAAAAGAATATTAACATCTCGAATGACAATGAAGCACAAACTAATTCAAGTACGATCAACTTAAATAAATGTATCCATAAATATCCTAAGTAGGTTACAATCCCGTAGTTCAAGAACTAACAAAATTAATGCTCTAAAAAGAATAGTGAATCGGCAACCTTACAACATCCTTTAGACCATAAAACTAAACAAGACCAACCGCTAACAACTCAACTACACGATTAAATAGCCACAACTATCCTAACTAAAAGAAATTAATTGCACGCAGCATAGCCAATGGTCTTTCCGATCAAGACTCCTCCTTGCCATCACCATCCCAAGAGTTAGCTCGATACCTGCAAACTGGAGGGGAAAAAGAGGGATGAGTACAACCACAGTACTCAGTAAGCAGCCTTTATCTGAAGGGTCACGCACAAACAGCATACTTATCAAGGAACAACGTGTCATGCTTATTAAAGGATCAACACACACACATCATGCTCAACCAAATCATGAAACATTCACAGTCATGCTTTTCATCACATTATGCATTCAAACATAGACACATTCTATAAAATTCGGTGACAACCACAACCAGGAACACATTAACTACCAGTACTAACCACTAGTCTCCCTAACATCTCAAGTACCTCTATGCTTATCACAGCTACTCTAGCCTTCCACAGTTAACTCCTTCGAGCAGAGTCGACCCCTGACCATTTATACCCAGAGCCCCGACCCTGCAGCATCGGCCCTCAACCATTTATACCCGAGGCCTCGATGTCTTACAATCTATTGGCCCTTGACCATTTATACCCAAGGCCCCAATAGTTCTCCTTTCGAAAGACTCCTCGCATCGACCCCCGACCATTTATACCCGAGGCCTCGATACCCAATTAGTGACGTATCAGCCCTCGACCATTTATACCCGAGGCCCTGACACTTACCCATTCACTTCGTAACTTTCATAACTCCACATATCAACTACCCTCCAACCAGGATTTCAGTACTACTTCCTTAATAACACCAACCACCACAAAGCCCAACAACAACACAACCACTAGTAAGATTTCAATGCATCACGGGTCTCAATGACACAAAGTTTGACAACAACCAACCTGCTCACAGCATAGCGCACACAAAGCTTCAACAAACAACCCTATGACATTCTTCACATAACATGCTTTTCACAACATAACAAATCCTAATCACTTCCAACCAACCATGCAATATCAGTAAGTTCCTAAAGTTGCAGACAACAAGCATGAATACCAGTCATATACTTATCCAATATATAAAATAACCGCAAGTTACAATAACAGCATCGACCTCACAAACCTGTCCAACAATTAAAGTAATAAGAGAAACATGTTTATAATGTAAAATCAGCAAGAACAATTTCTATTAACACACATCAACGCACACACCCGCCCCCGTGCTACTTACTTTATTATGTCTCAAAACTCTCACAAGAGTCCTACTTGCTACTACGCCATGCCTCATGCATCAACAATCTCATAACAGTCCCACATGCGATACCCCAAAATGATCATATATAAAAACCAATCAATTTAAAAGTCCAGCATGATCCAACAGCTCCAACAGGCTTCGTTCACAGAAAAGGCACAACCAACAACTTAACCAAAATATAATTGATAGATACCCAGCATACCTCAAACACAACTGACTTCTCATAAATATTCAATATGCTTTCGAAACAACAGATTATAGTACCGGTATACATATTTCATCATGAAAACCAATTAGAACATAACAACTATTCAATCATAGTCATCCAAGATTACTTGGCTACAATTTATTCACACAACCACATAATTTTCCCAAGATATATCAACAGTTTTATCAACAATAACGTTTACTAAATGTTAACAACGACAAGCAACATGCAAATATCACACATGGGCACACGAGCAAACAACCATATCATATCAGCACACAACAACTAACCCCTCCAGTAAGAAACTACTTGCAACAAAATTCTAATGGGCTACCAAGTTCACCGAAGGGTTCCTAAATCCAAAAGCAAACCAAACTTGATTAGAATTCATGTTAGAAACACTTAGTTTGCATCGAAAGTGAGTTTAGATGATCCGTTACCTACTATCTCACCATAAAACCTCTTGGGTAAGGAGTGGGTCGACGCCGAGGAGGTTCGGGCATCCAAAACTGAGTTCGAATGTCCTTATGCTTGTTGTTCCGATGTCAAAAGCGATGGGTAATGCTGGCTTGAGTCTAAATAGGGGTGGGTACCGCGAATCGAACTCCGGACAGGTGTGGGTAAGCGTCTAAAGTCATCGAGGGGAAGCAAAGGCCACAGATCGGGGCTGTGGGTGGTCGTCGGAGCGCGCACGGCCACGGGCCGCCGTCGGAACGCCGCAGAAACGGCACAGCCACTGCAGAAAACCGGAACCGCCCCGGGTTTGGGTTCTAGACCCGTGTGAGACGCCAGAAAAGGGCTGAAGGAGCGCCGCTGCTGCCGTCGACGACTGCTGAAGAAGTTCCAAGTCGCGCCGCCGTTCGGGATTGAGAGCCGTCGCTGCTGTTCGAGGAAACGCCGTCGCCGCTGGTTCGAGGAACGCCGGCGCTGCTGCTACGAGTTCGCTAGATGGAGAAGCACCACCGATCGCCGCCGTTGCCGTGGGTCGTCGCCAGAGAAAGAAAACCAGGGGAGGCCGGCGGCTGGGGTGGGGGATGAAGAAGAAGAAGAAGAAGAAGAAGACCTAGGGTTTGTTTTTTTTTTTGTTTTAATCTCCTTTTCTTTTGTTTGTTTTATTTATTTTACATTTAAACCAAAAAGTCCACATTCCCAATTTTTTAAAGAATCCTCTTAATTAGTTTTAAAAATGAAAAGCCCAACTCCCAATTCCAATGGAAAGCCCATGGCCTAGAGAAAACTAGAATTCTATTTTCAAATAGTTCTAACGGCCCAAAACAAGAAACCCGAAATCTCACGTTAGTTGTTAAAATAAAACTCACAATAATTCGAGATAAAATAATTAACTTCAACTCTAAGACCCAAGAATAATAATTTCAAAGAAAAGTAGAATTTATGAAGGAAAATCCTAAAACCCCTGAATTTAAGATTTAACTAAAAATCTCCTACACGGTCGAGAACTTAAAATTATCTTAATCCAATGAAATTAAACTTAATTCTAATTTAGTCAAAAATTAGAATCTCAAAGTTAGAAGATCCAAGAATTAAAGTTATCAACTTAGGGAAAAATCCAAAGACACTATTTATCTCTTAAAATAAACGAGTCAGAGAACATGGGGCGTTACAGTTACTACAAAACAATTTTGCTTAGGTGTGGTTATTCCAAATCGATTTCGTTTAGGTGTGGGTAATCCAAATCTAACTTCGAACAAGGGTGGGTCAAAGAAAATTACCGGGCTTCCCGGATCTAAGCTATTCGAGTCGTTGGAGTTTGTCGGATCGAGGGAAAACACCGTGAACAGCCATCACGCGCCGCCCCGCTGCACCTGCTGCTGCCCGAGACCACGCGCCGTCGCCTGCTGCTGCCCGACGCCCGCGCCAGCTGCTGCCCAACGCCGCCTGCTGCTGCCCGAGCCCGACGCTGCTGCTGCGCTGCCCGACGCCACCTGCTGCTGCCCGAGCCTGACCCTGCTGCTGCCGTACTGCTGTCCCGACGCCGCACCTGCTGCTCCGATGTGGCCGTTGTTCGTCGCGTCGCATGAACGGAGCTGCTCACCGGAGAAGAAGAACCCGAGTGGGGGGTGGCCGGCGACTTCAACAAGAGAGGGAAAGGGAGGAAGAAGAAGAGGAAAGAAGAAGGGGAAAGAACAAGGGCTAGGGTTTTTCTTTGTTTTAAAACTTTAACTCCTTTGGGCTTAGGTTCTTTTCCTTTTATTTAAGGCCCACTTACCTAACCCCTCCTTGTTAAAACAAGCCAATAATATAATTTCGTAAATGGTCCATTAGCCTAAAACAAGTGTCACATAGCGGAATCCGTACTAAACCATAATTTGATAAATAACTACACGCTACTAACTCACCACTAATTCTGTAGCACTACACACTAGCCGAGATGCCACACTTAAATTAAATAAAGATAACTGATGAATCAAACAAAATAAAATGAAATAAATAAATAAATAAAAAATCTATTTTGTTATAAAAATTTCCCGGAACTCGAGGCAAGCTAACCTGAGTAATGCGGGGCGTTACAGGTACCAAAGAATCAAATTTAAATTTTTGTGTTTGTAGGTTTGTTTGAAAGCTTCCAAGAAAAGTAAGTGGTACTTGGATAGTGGTTGCTCAAGGCACATGACGGGAGACCAATCCAAGTTTGTCACTTTCTCCAAAAAGGATGGAGATTTTGTAACCTTTAGTGATAACAAGAAAGGTAAAATAATAGGTAAGGGTAGTATAGGTAATGAATCTTCTATTTTGATTGAAGATGTACTTTTGGTTGATGGTTTAAAGCATGACTTACTTAGTATTAGTCAATTGTGTGATAAAGGATTTAGAGTTGTGTTTGATAAAAAGAATTGCATCATTGAAAATGCTAGTGATAGAAAAGTTTTATTTGTTGGAAATAGAGATGAAAATGTGTATACTATTGATTTGAATGATTATCCTATTAGTGATAAATGTTTATCGGTCTTGCATGATGATTCTTGGTTATGGCATAGAAGACTAGGACATGCTAGCATGCACTTAATTTCAAATATTTCCAAGAATTCTTTGGTTAGAGGTCTTCCCAAGTTTAAATTTGAAAAAGATAAAGTTTGTGATGCTTGTCAAATGGGTAAGCAAACCAAGTCTTCTTTCAAATCTAAAAATATGATCTCTACTACAACTATTACACATGGACTTATTTGGCCCTTCTAGAATTGCTAGTTTTGGAGGGAACTATTATGCCTTTGTGATAGTTGATGATTTTTCAAGATTTACTTGGGTTTTGATGCTAAAACATAAGGATGATGCTTTGAAAAGTTTTTCTAGTTTTGCCAAAAGAGTTCAAAATGAAAAATGATTTCTGATTTCTAAAATTAGGAGTGATCATGGAGGAGAATTTGATAGTAATGCTTTTGAAAATTTTTGTGAAGAAAATGGATTTTCTCATAACTTCTCCGCTCCAAGAACTCCTCAACAAAACGGTGTGGTTGAAAGGAAAAATCGTACTTTGCAAGAATTAGCTAGGTCAATGTTACATGAGTATGGTTTACCTTCTTATTTTTGGGCGGAGGTCGTTAATACCGCTTGTTATGTTTTAAATAGAGTTTTAATTAGACCTTCTTTAGATAAAACTCCTTATGAACTTTGGCATAACAAAATTCCGAATATTGGGTACTTCAAAGTTTTTGGTTGCAAATGTTTCATTTTTAATAACAAAGAAAAGCTTGGAAAATTTGATTCTAAGACGAATGTTGGTATTTTCCTTGGTTATTCCTCTACTAGTAAAGCTTATAGAGTTTTCAATGAAAGAACTTTGATAGTTGAGGAATCTATGCATGTGGTATTTGATGAATCTTGCAATGTTGTTTCTAATGATTCTTTTTGTAGTGATTCTTTAGAAAGAAATTTTGGAGATTTACTTGTTAGTGACAAAAGCAAAGATATTGCTTCAAGTAAGCAAGAAGTGAGCATTAACGAAAATAAGGTGGACGGTTTTTCATCCATGTCTGAGGAGTGGAAGTATGCTCCATCCCATCCTAAGGATTTAATTCTTGGTGATCCCGAACAAGGTGTGAAAACTCGTTCTTCCCTTAATATGTTTAATAACATTGCTTTTGTTTCTCAAATTGAACCAAAAAATTTTAAAGATGCCGAAAGTGATGAATTTTGGATTTTAGCTATGCAAGAAGAATTAAATCAATTTGAAAGAAACAAAGTTTGGGAATTAGTCCCTAGGCCTTCTAATGCTTCTATAATTGGGACTAAATGGGTCTTTAGAAATAAAATGGATGAAAATGGAAATATCATTAGAAATAAAGCTAGACTTGTAGCTCAAGGTTATTGTCAAGAAGAAGGAATAGATTATGAGGAAACTTTTGGACCCGTTGCTAGATTAGAAGTCATTAGAATGTTACTTGCTTTTGCTTCTTATAAGAATTTTATTTTATACCAAATGGATGTGAAAAGTGCTTTTTTAAATGGTTATATTATAGAAGAAGTTTATGTGGAACAACCTCTGGGATTTGAAAGTTTTGATTTTCCAAATCATGTTTTTAAGTTGAAAAAGGCTCTTTATGGTTTAAAACAAGCTCCAAGAGCTTGGTATGATAGACTTAGTAATTTTCTTATTGAGAATGGTTTTAAAATGGGTAAAATTGACACTACTCTCTTTATTAAGTCTAAAGAAAATGATATGCTTCTAGTGCAAATATATGTGGATGATATTATTTATGGTTCTACTAATCCTTCTATGTGTGAGGAATTTTCTAAATGCATGCATAATGAGTTTGAAATGAGTATGATGGGAGAACTTAGCTTCTTCTTTGGACTCCAAATCAAACAACTCAAGGATGGTATCTTCATAAGTCAAGAGAAATACACAAGGGATTTGCTCAAAAGGTTCAAATTCAATGAAGGTAAAATTGCCAAAACTCCTATGAGCACATCCACTAAGCTTGACAAGGATGAGAAAGGTAAATGTGTGGATGTAAAGACTTATCGAGGTATGATTGGCTCTTTACTTTATTTAACCGCTAGTAGACCCGATATTATGTTTAGTGTATGTGTTTGTGCTAGATTTCAATCTTGTCCTAAAGAATCTCATGTGCATGCCGTTAAAAGAATTTTTAAATATTTGCTTGGAACTATTGATTTAGGCTTGTGGTATCCTAGAAATGTTGAATTTAATTTGGTAGGATATTCCGATGCGGATTTTGCGGGTAGTTTACTTGACCGAAAGAGTACTAGTGGGACTTGCCAATTTCTTGGTAGTTCTTTAGTTTCTTGGTTTAGTAAAAAGCAAAATTCGGTTGCTTTATCAACTACCGAAGCAGAATATATTGCGGTTGCTAGTTGTTGTGCTCAAATTCTTTGGATGAAACAAACTCTTTGTGATTTTGGATTAAAGTTTGAAAATGTGCCTATATTTTGTGATAATACAAGTGCCATAAATTTGACTAAAAATCCTATACATCATTCTAGGACTAAGCATATTGATATTAGGCATCACTTTATAAGAGAGCATGTGCAAAACGGTCATATTACTCTTGAATTTGTAAGCTCAAATAATCAATTAGCGGATATTTTTACCAAGCCTTTAAATGAAGAATGCTTTTGCAAAATTAGGCTTGAGCTTGGTATTATTCGTTGTGATGCATCTTGATTTTGTATTTGTTATTTTTTTTAAATACATATTGATAGGGAGAGCATTTATGCAAAATTGTGTTCATATTTTTAGGGGGAGCTTTTTATGTTATTAATTTTTTTTTGTTCTTTTTGATGATTCCAAAGGGGGAGAAGTTTAAGAAAAATTTATTCTAAAAATGTTCATGATTTATTGGTTTATTAATCCATGGATGTATCAATTGAGGGGGAGAAATTAATCTTTGAATGATTTTTAAGTAAGTATGATATTTTGGATTTACTATGATGTCTATGTATTTTTCTTTGGAAGTTTGTCATCATCAAAAAGGGGGAGATTGTTGGCTTTTTGGCCTTAATCTCAAATTAATTAATTTTAATTAATTAATTAATTAATGTTTTGATGATAACAAACTTAATTTTATTTATTGGCATTTTTTGTATTTTACAGTGTCCACAATGTAGAGCTCGTTACAACGATTCCAACGACTGTTAGATCATCCAAATCGGAGCTCAAACGGAGAAGTTACGATCGAAACAAATTGGAAGGAAAAATACTCGAGAAGATGACGTGGACAGTTCGTAAGCTGACAAGTGACAAGCTTCTTTTTAAAGTATATATATATATTGAAAAAGAAAAGAAAAAGATTAAAAATAATAATAAAAAAAATTCAAAAAGAAAAAGTCAAAAGTTACCGTTGGTAACTTTGTTAAAAAAAAAATTTGAAAAGTTACCGTTTTCTCACATACACACACACACACACACACACACACACATATATATATATATATATCCGAGAAGATAACGTGGACAGTTCGTAAGCTGACAAGTGACAAGTTTCTTTTTAAAGTATATATATATATATATTGAAAAAGAAAAGAAAAAGATTAATAAAAATAATAAAAAAAAATTCAAAAAGAAAAAGTGAAAAGTTACCGTTGGTAATATATATATATATATATATATATATATATATACCCGAGAAGATGACGTGGACAGTTCATAAGCTGACAAGTGACAAGCTTCTTTTTAAACTATATATATATATATATTGAAAAAGAAAAGAAAAAGATTAAAAAAATAATAAAAAAATTCAAAAAGAAAAAGTCAAAAGTTACCGTTGGTAATATATATATATATAATTAAAATAACTTGTCACATCACTTTTTATATATATATATATATTTTATTTTATTATCATTATTATATATATATTATTCTTAATTTATTTTTTTTTCAAAATTATCTCAACCCTTCATTCTTAATGATTAAGATCTAATGGTTTAAAATTAAACTTGATTTTTTTTTTACCATTTTCTTCCCTCTATTTAAACTAAACTTCTTATTCAAAATTATACAACAATTCTCTTATTCTCATCCTCCATAACTTCAAAATTTTCATTTTGCTAATCTCTCCAAGTTCTCAATTTTTCTTTTCATCTTATTTGTGAGAGAAATTTTATTGTTGTGAGGATTGAAATTTTTGTGAGCTCAAATTTGTATATTTACTCTATTTGAGAGTTTGTAAGTGTGTGTTTCAAAATCTTCAACTCATTGTAACGGTGTGATCCTCACTGTGGAGAGGATCGTCTTTGCTCTTGTGAAGAGCAGTGTACTGGTTTGACTCCTACTGTGGAAAGAGTTAGAATTTCAATTTACAACCCAAGAGATGCTTGGGAAGTGGAGTAGGACAGTTGTGCCGAACCACTATAAAAATTCTCGGTGTCAAATTTCTCTAACCCTCTCTCTTATTTATTTTTACAATTAATCTTAGAATTTGATTGTTTGCTTTAAATTTCTCTTGTTTGCCTTAGAATGTATTTTATCTTACTTAGTTAAAATTGCATATCTCAAAAAGTGTATTATTTTTGTTTAAATTGGGCTCATTTATTAAAAAGTTTATATTTTGTTAATTAAACCTTATTCAACCCCCCCCCCCCCCTCTAGGGTTGCCATACCGATCCGACAGTTTTTGCTTGAGGACAAGCAAATGGCTAAGTTTGAGGGTGTGTTAGAGTTGACTTTTTAATGCAGAAATGTGATTTGGTAGGCTTGTTTGACCACCATTTCCCATCATTATTAGCTAAAAGGGCTTACAGATTCTTAAAGTAGAATATGCATAAAACAGTTCTGGATAATTTGTAATATATGACACTTTAGGAAAAATGTGAGAAAAACATGATCAAAGTTGAAAGAAAATCAGAGTTTTCTGTTTTGTAGGAAGTGCGCCTAGCGCAATTTTGATGGTCAACTTTCCCAAAACGTGTGTTTTATTTAATGAAGGGCAAGAGAGTCATTTCATATATGTTTAAATGAAGCAAAATCGTGAGTCCAAGTCAAGGAGAGGTAGTTGGGAGAATCTTAACACATTTCCTCCTAAAATGGTGGAAAGTTCAACCTCTTTGAAGGCATATATAATGGAGTCTCTCCCTCAACACTTCATCATCCTTTTCCATCCCGTTTTCATCTTCATTTACTGTATTTGTAGCTTTAGTTTTCGTTCATTAGCTTTAGAGTTCGTTGGAGTTATTTTCTAGTTGTTATTTCTTTGTATTTCCAACTTCTACTAATTGTTTCTCTTTTAATTCAAGTTCTTACTTTCATTCTTTATCTAATATGTTCTTTTAAAGTTTTTAAGCTAGTTTACATTCTCCTCACGCTCAAAAGAGAAAAGGGTCAAGCTAGAACTCCTTGTACACTGTTATTATTCATTTAAATTCAATGAAAATTATTTACCTTATGTTTTTGTGCGTTTTCTTTCCTTTAATTATGCACTAATTTATTTATCAACCTCTCTGTGGAATGCCTTAGCCAAAATGATTTGATTTCAGACATGCTCGGGATTTGCCCGGATTGCGCCGGGTGCAATCTTCCATTTGGCCACTGGGAATTTGATTTATGCATCAAAGCCCAACTCTGAGAAGATTAATGTTAGGTAAAATAATAGGAAACCAATATAGGATATGACTTAGATATAAGCGCATAAAACACTGTCCTAGACATAGGTCCTCTGACCCATAAATGCAAATGAGTTGATAAATACTATCTAGGATTATAATTACATATAGAAATATGATTGTAGGTTACCCTAGCCTCTACAGCAACAAAAAACGGTTCGTGAAAGAGTAGAACTCATATTCCCAAGATTAGCCAAATTGCGGCTAGTGCAATTTTCCAAAAGTGTATATCTTCCATATTTTCCATCAAAGCTAAGGTAGGGAGCAGGTAGGTTGTATTTTATAAAATTGCTTGATATTTGAAACCTCAAACAACAACATTTATCACTATTTTCTTCATAAACCACAATTGTTTATTTGAACCATTCACTTCTTAAAATTCATCTTGAAAGCACAAGTTCCTGAGGATTCGACCTTGGATTACTCCCAAGTATCACTTGTGACCATGTACGCTTGCACGTGTCTCTTATCTTTAATGGTAGAAAAAGTCCCGATAGGGGACAAGCCAAAAGGGTGAGAACTCTCTCACTTTTATACAACTTCGATAATCAAAACTAAAACTTGCTTCAAAACTACAATGGGGCCTATTTATAAACTAAGGCCATCAACTAATTTATAGGAAAAAATAAGACAAAATAGTCCTAAAAATAAAGTAATTACAAATCTTTCTAAATCTAAAAATTCTTCCCTAAGAAAATTAAGAATGTACATTGGCAAGATAAAATCTAAGACAAATAAAGCTTCAAGCAAATAAGAAAACATTTCTTAAATGCTCAACTTGGGCGGCAAGGCATAATCTAAGACAAGCAAAATATGTCTTTAATCAAATAAAGAAAGCTTTTTCCTTAAATGACAAAGGCGTGGGCAACAGAAAGGTTAGTGTGCGCATGGTGAGGGCTGACGGGGTGCTTGGTGGCACTAGGCGGGTAGGGCGCAAGGCAGCAGGGCCCACGAGCGTATGCGGCAGGTGGCAGGTTGCACGAGTGTAGTCATGTGCGGCAGAGAGAGCGAGGGGCGTGTAGCGTGGGTGGTGTGTGTTAGGGTTGACTTTTTACTGCAGAAACATGTGTCGGTAGCCTTGTTTGACCACGTTTTTTTACCCCTTTCGCATTATTATTTTCCAAAAATGACCACATATTCTTAAAGTAGAACATGCATAGAACATTTCTGCATAAAAGTAAAACTATGGTACTTTAGGAAAAATATGAGAAAAATACGGTCAAAGTTGGAAGAAAATAATAGTTTTTTGTTTTTTCAGAATTGCGTCTGGCGCATTTTTGGAGAACAAATTGGCAAAACACACGTTTTGATTAATGAAGGGCAAGGAAGACATTTCCCACATGTTCAAACCAACTCAAAATCGTGAGTCCAAGTCCAAGAAGGTTTGTTAGGTGAACTCAACCCATTTCCACCTAAAATGGTGGGGAGTTCAACCAACCAAGATGCTATATAAGGAAGTCATCCCTCCACTTGCAAATAATCCATTCCAAGCTCGTTTTCAGCTTCATTTACATTCTCTCTTCATTGTAGAACTCGTTCTTAGTCTTAGATTTAAGTTTTAGTTGTTATTTCCTTGTATTTTCGTACTTTCTTGCTTTTAATTCAAGTTCTACCATTTGTTCTTCGTTTATTCTATTATTCTTAAGTTTTTCAGCGAGTTTACACTCCCCTCACACACTCGAGAGAAGAGGGTTAAGCTATTACTCATTGTACCGCTCATTTATTCGTTTTAATTTAATGAAAAATACTTTCTTTATGTTTTCGTGCATTTTCTTTCCTTTAAAAATATTCTATAGTTATCAGCCTCTTTGTGGAATGCCTTAGTCAAAATGATTTGATTTTCAACAAGCTCGAGATTTGCCAAGAATTGCGCCTGACACTTTTTTGGGTTGGTTTTTAAAAACTTCTCTTTACGTCTTTTTTCCATTTGGCCAGTGGGAACTTGATTTATACACTAAAGCCCAACACTGAGAAGGGTGGGTTAGGTAAAATATTAGAAAACCAATATGGGATGTGACTTAGACATAAGCGCATAAAATATGGTCCTAGACACAAGCCCTCTAACCCATAAAGCGAATGAGTTGATAAATATTCCCTAGGATTGTAATCACACGTAGACATATGATTGTAGGTTATCCTAGCCTCTGCAGCAACCAAAAGCGGTAGTGAAAGAGTAGAACTCAGTTTCCCAAAGCTAGAATTGCATTTTCCCAACAAAGTGTGTTTTCCATGTTTTGCATCAAAACTAAAGTAAGAAGCAAAGAGGTTGAAGTTTATTAAATTGCTTGTTAGTTAAAACCCCAAACAAAACATTTCATCACATTTTTCTTCCTAAATTACAATGGCATATTTGAACCATTTCACGACATTACTTGATTTTGAAAAGCAACAAATCCCTGAAGATTCAACCTTGGATTACTTCCAAGTATTACTTGTGACCGTGTGCGCTTGCATGAGTCCCTAATCGTTTTGAGGGTAGAGAAAGTCCCAACAGTGTGCGAGGTTGGTGGGCGTGTGGTAGGTGAAAAGACGTTAATCCCGCAGTAGAAACAGGGATCTTGTTCTTGAATTTTGAGGAACAAAACCCACAAATGGAAAAGAGGAAAAATATAGTGGAAAGTTTCCTTTACCTTTGAAGAATCGTTCTTCAAGGAATCACCAACGAACAACACCACTGGTCTTCCTGCTATCCTCTGGGAACGAAAATCTTGCTTGTGAGAACTTTGATTTGGAAAACCAGAGGGAATTGAGAGAGAGCACTTGAGAGAATAAAATCCAGGGGGTGGTTTTTCTTTTTCCCGTTTGTTCTTTTTGTGTGTAGAACAGTTCTGCAAAAAACCAGATGACGTGGAGAGTTACCCCACGTCATCACAAACCACTCATTCCCCTGCAATTAAGCAGAGGAGTGATAAATATTAATATTAATTAATATAATTAATATTAATATAATTAATATTAATAATTAATAATATATATAATTAATTAATCTTATTAATTAATTAGTATTAATTAATTATTAATCTAATTAACAATTAATTAATTATATATTAATTAAATAAATAATTAATATTTAATTATTTAATCCCAAAATAGAATCATATTCTAAAGCAATTCTCTCATATAACCTATAGTTGTAATGTATATGTACATTATTTTTAACCTATAGTTTTAATATGAATCATATTCATAGTAATTTTATTTGAATCTCGTTCAAATAATTTCTCTCATAATATATAGTTTTAATTATAATTAACCATATATATTATAATGTATCTACATACATACATAATCTCTTGAGCAATTTGAACATTTCAAATTTTTCCAAAAAACTTGATCCTCGTTTTACCCGTTGTGAGCTAGCAAGGAGACCTAATGGACCTACAGATCAGAAGCTCCAACGATAGGAGATTAATCGGTCAAACTCATTAACCGAGTTAATCAGCATCCATTAAATACGGGTCACTCCACTAAAGACCCGCAGCTGCACTCTTCTCACTGCAGAATATTTTCGTGTCCACAGATATACGATCATTAATGGCAAGTCAATCCTGTACGAGTCCTCGTAACTCAAGCTGGGTCAAATTACCATTTTACCCCTGAGTTACATCTTACTCCTTAAATACCACTGCTTCTCTAATGAATAACCCGGTTATGGTCCGACCAATAACTGGAAGTCCCTCTCGGGCCAGTGAGAGGGTGGGGACCCTTGTTCAAATCCTGGAGTCAGCATTTAAGAGAACACTCATCTACTCCTCGAGAGTCAGGGAGGAGTGAATTCCATCTCGTGAAGTTATGTTCCCAGCTCCTCACTCGGTCTCGTCCCAAAAATGGTAGGAATATTGAGTTGGCGACTCGAGCCACTCTCATCCATACAGATCAAAGGACGAGACTTAACCGGCAGGAGTCCATAACTTACTCAGGATTGAGAATAAGTTGTCTGGTCATCTTATGAAATAGCAACCTATTAGCCAACGGCGTGACATCTAAAAATCGGCTATTTCGTGGTCCGGTCTTACACAAACTCATTGTATAGGATACCCCCACTTGTATGTCTCCACACGAATGACCTGGATCGGGTCGTCTGTAACATTTACAAAGTGGGTCGTATCCATATTGTTGCCAAGATAAGATACCCAGCCTTATCCATATACTATAGACTCTTTAGGTTATTCCCGTGACATTATCCACTTGTATATCGAGAGTATATCAAATATATACCCAATATATATATTATCCTGATTCCATGATAATAGCCTTGGATGTTTAGTTTATTGGATTTAGACAATTGCAATGAATTCAACAACAAATTTATTGAATATAACTTTATTGAATATAAATTTGTTTTTACATAAATACAAACTACGAGTTTAGGGCAATATACCCAACAGTAGGGCTATAAGCAGGCCGATGCATAAGTTCTGGCAGACGAGATAGGTAGTGGCGATGATGCATGCGGCAAGGTGTGCAAGGCTGACAATAGGAGCACAGGCGTACATTAAGGGGCACACTGGTGGGCCATGGTGTGCGTACAAGTGCACATGTGGGGGGTGTCTCTAAGTGAGGTTAGCGCTGGTAGTAAGGCGCACTGTACGGTCCAAGGGCAAGCAGTGGTGATGTCCTTAAGGCATGGTCGCTTGCTTGGTCTTTCTTTAATCTCTATATTCCTCTTGACTTTTGTTGGATGCACTTGGTCTTTCAAAATAGTCAATTGTACTCATGGGTCCAATGAAAGGTTCCCCTTTTTAGGGAGTCCCTCCCTTTGATCTTCCTTTTTATTGACGTAGGTTGACTTTTGGAGCTCTTAGGCCAATTATGATCGTATCATCTCCTCATTATTGAAAATGATTCGTTCTCGAATCAAGTTGGTCACCTACATTCGAATGAGTCAAGTTAGTCAAATGATAAGCCTAAAAAAGTGTACTCTTACCTTGTGGGTGTTGGAAGCTGGAACGGATCCGACCGTCGAGCGCAGCGGAAGCCGACGCTATAAATCGATTAACGGATCTCAATGACAACTTTTAATTAAAAAAAATTCGAAAATCAAAGAGGATCGAATCTCTTACCTTTGTAGTGTAGATGATGGACTCTACGAGATCTTCCCAACTATCATCAATCTACAACAAACTGGTGTGTAGGCACCTCTTGGGAGAAAGAGGAAGAACACATTCTTCCTTGGTAGCTACTAGGGAGGAGAGAAAGAGAGCATTAGCATTGACATATGCACTCCTTAGGGTTTTGCCTATAAGTCTATTTATATAGACTTTGAGCCAAAATCCTAGTGGGCTAATTAATCCTCTAATTAATTATGAAAATTAAAACTATTTTTTATTTTCTTAATTAATGTATTGGCTTCTGTCTCCTGCATTTTCCATGAGACCAACCACATAACATCCCATTAAATTAATAATAAATCCAACTTATTATTAAAATCCAAGTTAAATAATTGACAAGATTTAATTTTCTCCCAACTTATTGTTCGCTACAGAGTTTAACGAGCTAGTAGGGAGATATTATGGACCTACAACTTTAAGCTCCAATGGTCAACAATTGATTAATTAAACTCATTAATTAACCAATTTTACCATTAACCCAAGGTGACTCCACTAAAAATCAAGGGTTGCATTCTCATGCACTACAGATGAGTTATGTCCACGGATATAATCATAACGGCTCATCTTATTCTTCACAAAGTGACTCATGATCCCAGTTTGGCGAAATTACCGTTTTTCCCCTGGACCCATCTTTTGCTCCTTAAATCCCACGGTTCTATAATAGATAGCTTTCCATGATCTCATCATGAGTTAATTCTTATTGGGGTATCAAGAAGGCGGGTACCTTGTTATCCAAGCCCTGAACCAACACTATAAGGGAATCACTTATATACTCACTCAATAAGGAGAAGTACACACTCTGCACTTTCCAATATTGAGTGGCTGTAAATTCCATCGTGTGTACAAATGTTCCTAGCTCCCCCATTGAATATGTTCCCAAAACAGTAGGCTTATTGGGCGAACACTCTAGTTACCTTCGTGCATGTGAATCAAAGAACACACTCGCATAGGTAGGATATGTTAAGATTAAACGAGCATATAATCATCCTAGTGATATGTTTGCAATTTATATAACGGTTATATTAGAAAATACAAGACACATCTTGGTTAAGACTTATACAAACTCATTGTATATGATATCCAACTCACATGCCTCCACATGAAGGTATCAACAGTATTACAAAGATAAGGTATCCAACCTTATCCATATGCTCTGGACTATTTAGGTTCCTGCTTGAACACAATCCTCCGCATGTCAACTACATACTGTTCAAGTTTACACCAGTAACCTTGAATTTTCATAAAATGAATAATATAAATTGCACATAAAAATAATCAAATTATTTTATTAATTAAATTACGAGGCTTTAGAATCCCAACACTGGGTTTTCTTGGCATGGTTGAAGGCTTTTGGACTTTCTCAATGGGCATGACACTTCATTCTCCTTGAGAATTTCTATGACCCTTTATTCGTTGGACTTTTGAGTAGGCACTGTTCCTCGGATTCTTTGTAGAGCAATATTGAAGTTTCTTGATAAAATTGATCATGTTTGGCAAATCACTTCATTTCAATTTATCATGTTTGATAAAATTGATAATTGTTCCTCGATTGCCAAAATAACTTCCATTTCCATTCATCATGTTTCACAAATTAAAAAATTGATTTTAGAAAAACATAAAATCACTTAAAATTCAATTTTAAGGTATTACTAAGTGGTGATTTTGGAAATATAAATCTATTTTTTCAAAATCATTCATTCTACCATCATTCTAATAATGGTGTGTTTGGAAGTGATTTTGACATGATTAAAATCATTTTTGCCATTACCAAAATCACTCTCCTTTTGGCAAGATTTTAGAACAAGCAGCTCGTGGGAGATTTTTTATTGGATTGATTGACTGAGAATCACATCTCAAAATGATTTCACAATAACAAAAGTGATTTTCACCCTGCTAAAATCACTCCTATACAAACCTTAAATCAGTTTTATAAAAAACCAATTATGGTTAAATATTTTCTCACAATCATTAATTCTATCTCAATATCTTTTCTCACAATCATTAATTCTATCTCACCCCAAACACATCCTAGAACTATTAGGGACACAAAATAATATTCCCCTTAAAATAAAACATTTCAATCTACATCTTTATATAGAAGGGGAGGCTCAAGATTTTGGTGTAACCGACGCTTAGAAATCCGAAGCCGTACCAAACATTTGGTTTTTTCTTCCAACTGCCAAATACTCGTGTTGGAAAGCTACGGTTTCCGACCCCGGGCGCAGTGGAATAATTGTAAATCGGGAAATCGGGGGTTGGTATTCAATTCCTCGGCTGAGTCAAGCCGATTTGCGAGGATGTTGGATTACATTGGGTGGATTCCTCCTCGCTTGGAGTGCAGAAGATCTCATTATATATTACATTGCTTCCAATACCGACAATGCCCATAATCCCACATTATCTCCTCATCACTTCCTCATTCTCCCCAATCCAATCCCTCTTTCTGGATCTCTGAGAAATTTCAATTCCACTTCTGCTCATTTTCTTGCAGCAGCGTCGGGAAAGAGAAGATGAAGGTGATAGAGAAGATCCGGGCAGCCACCGCCGGCGATGGCGGCAGGGTGGTGTTCTCCTTCGAGTACTTCCCGCCCAAGACGGAGGATGGTGTGGACAACCTGTTCGAGAGGATGGATCGCATGGTGGCACATAATCCTTCCTTCTGCGACATTACATGGGGCGCCGGTGGCTCCACCGCCGATCTCACCCTCGACATTGCCAACAAGATGCAGAACATGATCTGCGTCGAGACCATGATGCATCTCACCTGTACCAATATGCCTGTCGAGAAGATCGATCACGCCCTTCAAACTATCAAGTCTAATGGCCTCCAGAACGTTCTCGCGCTTCGCGGCGACCCTCCCCATGGGCAGGACAAATTCGTCCAGATCGAGGGCGGCTTCGCTTGTGCTCTCGATCTCGTACTCTACATTCACTTCCTCTCGCTTCTTTTTCTCTCTTTTCTGTTTCTGCTCTCTGAATGTTTCCATTTCTTGTTCCTAGGTTAAACACATCAGGGAGAAGTATGGCGACTATTTCGGAATTACTGTAGCTGGCTATCCAGGTTTCCTTCACTTTCTATTGGAAGTTACAGATCTACTTGCAGATGCATTTCTTGTGTAGCTAACCAGATAATGATGCTTCTTTCCAGAGGCACATCCGGACGTGATTGGAAGCAATGGCGTGGCCACGCCTGAAGGCTACCAGAGCGATCTGGCTTATCTCAAGAAAAAGGTCACTCTCATCTTAATTCCTCTTCCCCTGTTCTTACATGGCCTACTCTTATGTGCTAATTTCGTTTTCTGCTTGCTGCCATCTTGTTTTTTCTTTTTGGTTGTGTTCAGTTTGATGCTGGGGCTGATCTGATTGTTACCCAGCTCTTCTATGACACTGACATTTTCCTCAAGTTTGTCAATGATTGTCGTCAAATTGGAATTACTTGTCCTATTGTGCCTGGTATTATGCCCATCAATAATTACAAAGGTTTCTTGCGCATGACAGGCTTTTGCAAAACCAAGGTACCGACCTCTCTACCTCGACAGATCTTCATCGTACGCAGACGTTTGTACTGGGAGTGAAAGATACTTGTTGCATGCAAACCAACTTTTATAAAACTGTTCTTCATACGTGCTTGTGATCTGCTTTCTTAAAAAAACAGAAGAAGAAGAAAAATATTCTTGATCTCTATGTTGATGCAAACACTACCTTGAAGTCTTCACTCCGTTTTGATAGTTGTAAGACTTGTAATCAGAAGGATCTAGCTACTGCTTGACACTTTCACTCAAGGTCTTTGGCTGTATTGTCGTTTTCATGTTGTTGCTTTAAAAAATTTGCAGTTGGTTTCTTTGAAAGTTCAAACTGCACTTTTCACGTTGTTGCTGCCGATTCGGCTATTCCCCACTGACCACATATGCTCCTGTATTTTATAAATTCATTATTTTTACTGCAGATGATCTTAAATGACCTTGATATAATTAATAATTATATACGTTGATATTAAATGGTTGCCATCATGTCTTGAAACAATATTTGTCTGGAGAAAATTGACTCCATCTGATTGTATGCTTTGAAATCTCCACACAAGAAGAGGGAAAGGAAAAGATAGAGTGATATTTCACTATTAATATTCAATAGAAAATGTCAACTGCTACATTCTTTCTTGGACTCCCTTATCTTCTTTAAAGGAGGATGGGGAAAGATCCCAAATGTGTCGGTGGTCCTTATTCTTTGACTGGAGGTTGTTGGTCGGAGGATATATCTCTCCCTGTATTATCCTCAAAACTTTGTAAACAGTTATCATTGAGTTTTCTTTTCTCTCTAAAGAAAATTAATTTGATCTATTATGTTAAATTGTTTCTCTTTTACCTGTGGTTGACTTTGGAAAATTTGCAGATTCCTGATGAGATCATGGCTGCGTTAGAGCCTATCAAGGACAATGAAGAAGCTGTCAAAGCTTATGGAATTCACCTTGGAACAGAGATGTGCAAGAAGATTTTGGCCCATGGAATCAAGACTCTACACGTTTATACACTGAATATGGAGAAATCAGCGTTGGCTATACTAATGGTATATTCCAGTATCCCATTTGCATTTGAGTTTTTACTCACGAATGCACATTTGTATGAAGGTCCAGTCATTGTGTGTATGGATTAGTTGTCTTTGGATGTTCTGGTACCATGTATTCTTAGGGAGGTAGGGAGGGAAGGGGATGAATTTGGCTTCCTTCCCTTTCTTAAGTCCATGCATTATTTGGACAACTGAGAATCTGCACCTGTCTTTTGATATATGTATATGTATATATATGTTCATGTGAGTATAATAAAGAGGAGGGGAGGAAGGGAAGGATAATACAATGCATATAACATGAGATAATTTTCTGATGTCCTCAGGTTTGTTTTTGTAATATAAACAAATTTACAGTTTGTTATGATTTTATTTCTTGTTCATATATTATTTTATATTTTCAATTTCAGAGGCTTGTAGTTTATTCAGTTTTTGGGTTAAATCCATGTCCATGTGCACTTCTACTCTTATTTTATACTTATGTCTCGCCAAAAACAAATGGCAGAATCTTGGTCTTATTGAAGAGAGCAAAGTCGCAAGATCTTTGCCTTGGAGGCGCCCCACCAATGTGTTCCGTATCAGGGAAGATGTTCGCCCAATCTTCTGGTATCTCATATGCTTATTCCAAAATTGGGATAAATTACTAATGATTTAGGATGCATAAAATAATTTTACACTAGGGTAAATTTGAGATAGAACTGATCTTTCTAGTCAATGATCACAGGGCTAATCGTCCTAAGAGCTACATATCAAGGACCATAGGCTGGGACCAGTACCCTCATGGTAGATGGAGTGATTCTAGTAATCCTTCATATGGGGCACTAACTGACTATCAGGTATGAATAATACAATAATACTTGTAAAATACAATGCTCTCGAGTGGTATTTGTTAATATATGCTCTGTGTCGATCATATTTGTTATATATAGATATATAGTATGAGATAGAGTGACTGTACTTGCTCTTGGTTGGTGTATAAGTTTCTATTCACCCTTCACTTCTTACACCCTTAGCGACCTTATCATCAATTGGAAGGCGTTTTTGTAACTGCCCTTGTGGCATTTTGTATATTTCATAGCATCAATGAAATACTCATTTCATATTAAAAAAAAAAAAGTATGAGATAGAGAGAGAGAGAGAGAGAGAGATAGACAGTATGGAGGAAGTTCCCTTACCTCTGCAATAAATTCTTGCTGGCTGCCTGTTAGAACTCAGGTCTTGCATTCCCCCTTTGATTACTGTAGTCAATGAATATTGAACTCTTTGCTATCTGCATGAATTAGAGATTTAAAAGTTGTATTTGAGGAACTTTTTCCCTCATGATGTAACATTTACTTTTGGCTTGATTCTTGACACCAGAACATATCAAAATATAATTCTGTTTGGTCGAATGAAACTTATGGTAGGAAAGGATATTAATTGTAAAGAAAATCAGTACTGATTCCTTTTGGAAGGTGGTGGTATGGTAGACTTTTGCCCCTAAATAATGTGTTCATTTTTATTGTTTCAATAGGTGAGCTGGTCTGGTGATATTATTTTCCATGTTTCTTTAACACTTCAAAAAGCTGAGAATATAAACTAAACTTCATTCAATTTTTCATTTGAGCCTTGCTACAACAGTTTTAAGATGGTTTTTTTTTTTTCTAACACAGAAGTGTAACCAGTGTTTTTATTGCTTTGTTTTGCATATTAGTTTATGCGGCCGCGTGCACGTGACAAGAAGCTTCTTGAGGAATGGGCTCTCCCATTGAAAAGCATAGAGGATGTTTATGAGGTACTGTTCCTACCCACGTGTGAAGAAATTTGTTATAAATGAAAGTGATTGACTGGATATGTTGGATTGTTTCATATCAGAAATTTATGAAGTACTGCCTTGGAAAGTTGAGAAGCAGCCCTTGGTCTGAATTAGATGGTCTTCAGGCAGAGACAAGGATAATAAGTGAACAGCTTGGGAAAATTAACATGAAAGGTTTCCTTTCAATCAACAGCCAACCAGCAGTTAACGGAGAAAGATCTGATTCTCCATCTGTAGGTAAATACAAAATAATGCATTTATACAATTTTTATTATATTATTTTTACAGCGTAACTGAGTAAATGTTTGAAAAAGCAATGCAATGCTAAAACTGCAACTAGATAATTGTTTCTCTAGTATTACAGATATAATTGACTAAAAGATAAAAGTAAAATAATATATTATTAGCTAAGTTATAGTACATTCTTTATTAATATTATTAATATATAAAATCATGTATGACCCTTTGACTGGATAAACTTCATAAGTTAATCTAAAAATAACTAATGGTCTAAATTCCCTGAACTGTCATACTTATTTCATTCTAGTCCCTCAACTATCAATTGTTCTGTTTTAATAATTGAATTTTGCATTAAAAATTTATTTTAGTCTTGACTGTTAATTTTTCCATTGTTCTGTTGATTTTTTGAACTACGGATCCAAGAAAACATTGAACAACCTCGGGGACATTAGCCTTTCAAACCAAAATAATTTTACAATGAAGAAACTGTGCTATAACGATGCATATTGAACGATCTAATAAAGAGTTGCATGAGAATCCTTATGTAGTAAATTGACAAGTATTGGGACGATTGATAATGACTTACAGGATGGGGTGGACCGGGAGGTTACGTTTACCAAAAGGCATACCTCGAGTTCTTCTGTTCCAGGGAAAATTTGGATGCTCTTGTTGACAAGTGCAGGGTTCTTCCAAATCTAACCTACATGGCGGTGAATAAGGAAGGCATTTGGGTATCCAACATCACTCAAAAGGACGTGAATGCTGTAACATGGGGAGTTTTCCCAGCCAAAGAGATCATCCAGCCAACCGTCGTCGATCCCGCCAGCTTTCACGTGTGGAAAGACGAGGCATTCGAGATTTGGTTGAGGGGATGGGCTTCCTTGTATCCCGAGGGCGACCTGTCCCGAAAGTTGCTTGAAGAGGTTGGTTGGTGCAGTTGTCTATTTAATTTGGTTTCTGTAGACAAGTATTTGGATATAGTGTGACTGAGGTAGTTTTGCATTTGTTTCAGGTACAGAGCAGCTATTACTTGGTGAGCTTGGTGGATAACGATTACGTGCATTCTAACCTGTTCGCCATTTTGGAGGATTTCTGAGAGTGAGCTGAGCCGCCTGCTATTCCTTTCCATGCTTCTAGTTTTTACTTTTCATCTTTGGTCTCATCTCTTATGAGTTATGAAAATCTGGAATTGGATAAGCTGAATCCTTTTTCCGTTCGTTTGAGTTTATAACATAATTCCCAAAAGGGTTGTCGTTGCGTTGTCCCTTTAGTTTTAATACATAAAACAACAATTTTGGGATTTTAAACTTCCCGAGGTTGAATGTATCATTCATTTATGATTGGATCTGGAAGCTAGTAGTGTAGCCTTGGGCTTTGGATATTATTATATTTGGCGATTTAATTGATTGTGTAAACACGTAATTCTATTACTCTCTTTCTGCATCAAGATTAAATATTAGTTCATTAGCATTCCCTTTTAATTTTCCCCCATATTATATTGGCCTTAGGGATTTAATTGATTGCGTTGTATTTAATATGGGTGGAAAATTTTTGGTCCGGTTCGGTTTTTGGATAGGGAAGAAAAATCGAAATCAGTTTGGTTAAGTAGGGATGAAAACCAAACCGATCAGTCCGATGTTGGTTCTTTTTCTCCTTTTCTTTTTCCCCACCACTACCTCGGTTTTCTATTCCACGTTGATTTGAGGGGGGAAAAAAGAAACGTGTAAAATCGTGATGGCCACCACCACCTCTTCTATTCCACGTTGATTTGAGGAGGGAAAAAAAAACGTGATGGCCTTAAAACTTTTTTGAAACAAACTTAATATTTTGAGATTAAAAAAGTTTCAGGGGTGAGATTTATAAAATTCTAACAAAAAAAAAAAAATACAATTTTTCGAGTCTATTGTCATGTCACTAGACTTGACATAAAAGAAATTTGGTTAAAAAACACATTTGGTCCCTGTACTTTCATTAGAGTTACGATTTAGTCCCTGAACTTTCAAAAGTAACAATTTAGTCCCTGTACTTTAAAATTGGTTACAATTTAGTCCCTACCGTTAAAAATGAGGTTAAGATTTAACGGATCGCTGACGTGGCTGCCATTTAGGACTGATGTGTACAAATTAAAATCCATTTGGCGAGTTGGTTCAACATCGGTTCAGTTCGGTTGGTATTTAAAATGGTTTAGGGCTTTAAAAATAAAAGAATGAAAATTTTACTCAGTTTCTGACCCACGACTGCTCTCTCTACGACTCATCCCACTTCATCTTCTCCACCATCGAACTCTCAATCGATACAGAATTTCCTCCCTTTCGTTCACGCTTCATCTCCTCCACCATAAAACTCCCAACCTATGCAGAATTTCTAAACTCATACTTCATCTCTTTCTAGGTTTCTACTTCATCCCCATTTGAGTGTTATATTTTAGAGAATCTTAGTTTATTTTAGTGGTGCGATTTTGTTTTTTAATTTCTGTAGAGTTTGTTTTATTATTTTTTGTTTTTGGATTTTGTGATTTTTTTTCTTAATGATTGATAGGATTTTATTCTTGTTTTTGTTTCTTTTTTCCCTTTTATAAATTTGTTGCAATTTTTTTTTCTAGGAAAGGGAATTCTATTTAGGGCTTATTCTCATATGGGCACTATTTTCCAATTCACCCATATCAATTATCATTTTTGGTTAAATGAATATAATTAGAAAAGAAAAAAGAAAAAGAAAAAGATGGGATATGTGATACTGCTAGCAACTACTGCTGTCAATTTTAATTTCTACAGACAAAGTAATTTTCATGTTGGTGTTAAGTGTCCTGCTGCTATCAATTCCAATTTCCAGCCCAAAAACATGAATATTGCCTTTATATTTCCTAAACTTACCTCCCTTGGTAGTACCTTAGTGTTGGAGATCAACCTTCCTTTATTTTGTGTTGCTATTGAGAGTCAATTTACGGCTGCTGTCAATTTTGTGCACTTATTTTTTACATGTGTCACATTCAAACAATCTTAAAGTAATTTACAACTAATATTTATATTTTATTCTATCTGCAGAGATGACAGATTTTGTAGTAGAAGTGCATCACAGTGGTTATTTTATGCATGAGCCATATATTCAATACATAAGTGGTAAGGTGGATCGCTATACAAATTTTGATCCAGATTATTGGTCTTTCTTTGAGGTAGTTGATGTTGTTGAACAATTGGGGTACTATAATTATCTAAAATTGTGGGGTAGGGATCCAACAAAAAGGTGGGTGGTTATCGAGTAATAGAATCTGATAAAGATGTCATAGAATTAACTAGCCTTTTAAGTGATGGAATGACATTTGAGATATATGTAGAACATGAATGTGAGGATGAAGCAATATTGTTAGACAATGATAGTGATGCATTACCATATATGAGTGGTTGTGAATATGAATTTGAAGATGATGATGTATTGTCTAATATATATGTTGATAAGGATGTAGAGGGTACTTCAAAACCATTAATTTTTAACCTATAGTTTTAATATGAATCATATTCATATTAATATTTTTTGAATCTCATTCAAATCTCATAATATATAGTTTTAATTTAGAATTAACTATATATTATATGTATCAATATACATATAATCCCTTAAGAAATTTGAACAGTTCAAATTCTTCCAAAAACTTGATTCTCGTTTTACCTGTTATGAGCTAGCAAGGGGACCTAATAAACCTACAGATCAGAAGCTCCAACGATTCAAGATTAATCGGTCAAACTCATTGACCGAGTTAATCAAGATACGTTAACTACAGGTCATTCCACTAAAGACCCGCAGTTGCACTCTTCTCACTGCAAAATGTTTTCGTGTCCATGGATATACGACCATTAATGACGAGTCAATCCTTCACGACTGCTCGTAACTCAAGTTGGGTCAAATTACCGTTTTACCCCTGAGTTACATCTTACTCCTTAAATACCACTGCTCCTCTAATGAACAACTCGGTTATGGTCCGACTAATAACCGGAAGTCCCTCTCGGGCCAATGAGAGGGTGGGGCCCCTTGTTCAAGTTCCGGAGTCAGCATTTAAGAGAACACTCATCTACTCCCCTAAAGTCGGGGAGGAGTGAATTCAATCTTGTGAAGTTATGTTCCCAGCTCCCCACTCGGTCTCGTCCCCAAAATGGTAGGAATATTGAGTCGGCAACTCGGGCCACTCTCACCCATACAGATAAAAGGACGAGCCCTCATGGGCAGGAGTCCATAACTCACTCAGGATTGAGAATGAGTTGCCTAGTCATCCTAAGAAACAACAATTTATTAGTTAACGGTGTTACATCTAAAAATTGGCTATTTCGTGGTCCGGTCTTATACAAACTCATTGTATAGGATACCCCCACTCGCATGTCTCCACATGAACGACCTGGATCGAGTTGTTTGTAACCTTTACAGAGTGGGCCATATCCATAGTGTTGCCAGGATAAGGTACCCAGCCTTATCCATATACTATAGACCCTTTAGGTTATTCACGGGACATTATCCACTTGTATATCAGGGTATATCAAATATATACCTCGTATATTAAGAGTATATCAAATATATACCCAGTACATATACTGTCCCGGTTACACTAAAATAACCTCGGATGTTTAGTTTATTGGATTTTGGATAATGCAATGCTATGAATTCAACAACAAATTTATTGAATAAAACTTTATTGAATATACATTTGTTTTTACACAAATACAAACTACGAGTTTAGGACAACACACCCAACATTAACAACATTCCAGTGATCATATCCAAGGTTTGATTGATATCTACCGACCATCTCTATTGCGTTGCAAATGTCAGGCCTAGTGTACATCGTAGCATACATTAGGCTGCTCATTGCTGAAGCATAGGGTATGTGTCTCATATCCTCAACTTCTTGAGGTATTTTAGGACATTGTTCCTTAGAGAGATGAATCCCATGCCTGAAAGGCACATTCTTGGAATTCTGCATCGAATATCGAACAAGCATCTTATCGATATAAGTTGCTTAAGACAGGGCTAGCGTTTTGTTCTTGCGATCTCTTAAAATTTGGATGGCAAGAACATACTAAGCTTCTCTCAAATCCTTTATTTGGAACTCAGTAGCTAGCCACTTCTTTTTGTCAGTGAAGTATCCTACATCATTCTCAATGAGTAGGATATCATCCACATACAATACTAAGAAGGCTATTGTGTTGTTGACGATCTTCTTGTATACACAAGGTGATGAACAATATCATACATGCGTAGTGGAAGCGAGCAATGATCAAAATAACAATCTAGATGCATATTACAACCTAGAATTAAATATGCATGATCATACATTATGATGCTTAGAGAAAGGTAGAGAAAATTACATACCTTACCTTTGTAACTTTTCAAATTTCTTCAAATAGCTCCAATGAGGACCACCAAGAGGTCTTCCTAGCTATTCTCAAGGCTTGGAATAGAGTGGTGAGACTATTTTTAAAGAAGGAAAATTTAAGAGAAATATGAAGCTAAAACGAGTTATGTACGCTTTTTCAAAACCATCAAATGGCCAAAGGTTCCAAGAGCTTTCATGTTTGAACAAAGGCCTTTTAGATAGGCAAATTACATGCAACTCTTGCTTGTCAAAGTTCACCAAAAGCTTACAACACATACTCCACTCATGCATGACATGACTAAATGCCAAAATGCATGTCTAAGTTCACCAAAAGCTTACAACACACATTCCACTCATGCATGCCATGGTTAAGTGTTAAAAAGTGGATTTTTTGAGATTATTTAAATGTTCCACTCAACAAGTTAGTGGAATTTTCCACCAACTTGGTTAAAAATATTATTTTAATCTTCTTAGTCAACCTTTGACTTTCTCGGGTCAAGGTCTACTATTTGACTTTTTTCGAAATCCGACTGTTTGACTAAATCCATGAAGGGATCGGATCCCGCAGTGGAAGTGCGGGAACACTTGTGCTTCGATCTTGTCTTAGAATTACAACAATGAAAAGACATAAGCATGAGTAAGAATGAAGTCAGTGATACATACCTTTGAAGACATCTCTTCAATATAGATATCAACGCCACCACAAAGTTTTCCTTGCTATCCTCTGGACATTAAGAACTCGGTTTGTGGGAACCGTCTTATAATTGGAAGAGAAATGGAGAGAGCGAGAGAGATTTTCTTTGAAATTGGGGACCAAAACGGAAGGGGAGAGCCTCCATTTTATAAGGGAGGAAGAGTGGTGGGGAAGTTACTCACCACTACCCCAAAATGAAAGTGGGGAGGTTTTCCCACTTCCACCTCCCCACTTTCACTTTCCATTTTTTCTTTTTCTTTTTATTTTAATTTAAATAAAACTATTTTAATTAAATTAATAATTAATTAAATATGATTTAATTAATTACAAAAAAATTATTAATTAAATTAAATCTTATTTAATTAAATTAATCAACATATCCCATTAATTTAATTAAATTATATTTAATCAAATTAAACTTAAATTAAGTAATATAATCAAATTTCAATATACATCTATCTCATCATTTTGAATCCAATTCAAAAATTAACCTTATATTATAATGTATCAATATACATTATGTTAATTGCATCTCGTACAATTAACTTCAATTCCCGTTAATAAATTTGAACAATTCAAATTCTTTTCAAGATTAAATGTTCTTAACTATCCTTTACGAGCTAGCAAGGGGACCTAATGGACTTATAGATCGGAAGCTTCAACGATATGAGATTAATTAATTAAACTCATTAACCATATTAATCAACATTCGTTAACTGTCGGTCGCTCCACTAAAGACCCACAATTGCACTCTTCTCACTGTAGAATATTTTGTGTCCATGGATTTTGACCATTAACGGTAAGTCAATCTTCACGAGTGTTCGTAACTACAGCTGTGTCAAATTACCGTTTTACCCCTGTGTTACATCTTCTACCTTAAGTACCGCTGATTATCTAATAAACAACCCAGTTATGGTCCAACTAATAACCGGAAGTTCCTCCCGGGCCAGTGAGAGGGTGGGGCCCCTTGTTCAAGTCCCGGAGTTAGCACTCAAGAGAACACTCATCTACTTACCCTGAAGTCGGGAATGAGTGAATTTCATGTTGTGTAGTTATGTTCCCAGCTCCCCACTCGGTCTCGTCCCCAAAATGGTAGGCATATTGAGTCGGCGACTCGAGCCACTCTCACCCATATAAATCTAAGGACGAGCCCTAACAGGCAGGAGTCCATAACTCACTGAGGGTTGAGATTGAGTTATTTGGTCATCCTATTGAATAATTAATCTATTAGCTAACAGTATTATAGCTAAAGATTAATTATTTCGCGGTCCTGTCTTATACAAACTCATTGTATGGGATACCCCCACTCGCATGTCTCCACACGAACGACCTCGATCAAGTCATTTGTAACTATTACAAAGTGGGCCGTATCCATAGTGTTACCAGGATAAGGTACCTAACCTTATCCATATACTATAGACCCTTTAGGATACTACTAGAACATTATCCACCTGTATATCAAATATATATTATATATATACACTGTATATCAAATATATACGCTGTATATTAAATATATACTGTATATTTGTTATATATTGTTCTAGTTACATGACAACCTCGGATGTTAGTTTATTTGATTTGAGTTAATGCAATTCTATCAATAACAACTTTATTGAATGAATATTTGTTTTATGTTTACAAACCACGAGTTTAGGGCATAAAACCCAACAAACTCCCACTTGAGCTAAACTATAGTGGGGTGTACAAAAGCTAAAAGCAACAGTGGGTTGTATAATAAAGTACAAATACAATAAACTAGGGCATACACTATACCCTTTACAAGTCTCCCACTTGCCCTTAACTATATTGTATATATCTTGTAGGCCTAGACTATCTAGATGGCCCTCGAACACTTTAGCCGTAAGAGCCTTTGTAAACGGATCAGCAATGTTATGCTCCAAAGCGATCTTCGTGACGATCACGTCCCCTCGTTGCACTATTTCTCGTATTAAGTGATACTTCCTCTACATGTGCTTGCCTCTTTTGTGACTTCGGGGTTCTTTAGAATTTGCCACTGCACCACTGTTATCACAATAAAGTGTGATGGGCAAATTCATGTTTGGAACAACTTTCAAATCAGTTAAGAACTTTCTAAGCCACACCTCCTCTTTTGTTGCTTCACAAGCGGCAACATATTCGACCTCCATTGTGGAGTCTGCGATGCATCATTGTTTGATGCTCCGCCATACTACAACTCCTCCATTAAGAGTGAACACTGATCCCGAAGTGGATTTCCTTGAATCTTTATCATTTTGGAAGTCAGAGTCAGTGTATCTTATAAGGATCAAATCCTTAGCGCTATACAAAAGCATATAGTTGCTCATTCTCCTAAGATACTTGAGGATATCTTTAATGGTAGTCAGTGATCATATCCTGGATTGGATTGATACCTACTGACAATCTCTACTGTATAGCAAATGTCAGGCCTAGTACACAACATGGCATACATCAGGCTGCCCATTGCTGAAGCATAGGGAATACGTCTCATATCCTCAACTTCTTGAGGTATCTTAAGACATTGTTCCTTAGACAGAGAGCTTTCGTGTCTGAAAGGTAGTAAAACTTTCTTGGAATTATGCATCAAATATCTGACAAGCATTTTGTCGATATAAGTTGCTTGAGACAGAACTAGCATTTTGTTCTTTCGATTCCTTATGATTTGAATACCCAGAACAAACTGAGCGTCTCCCGAATCTTTCATTTGGAATTCAGTTGCTAGCCACTTCTTAATATCAGTTAGGAAACTTACATCATTCTCAATGGGTAGGATATCATCCACATACAACACCAAGAAAGCTGATGACCTTTTTGTATACACAAGACTCATCAACATTCTGGTCAAAACCATAAGACTTGATTGCAGTATCAAATCTTATATTCCAAGATCGAGATGCATGTTTTAATCCATAAATATATCGTTTAAGCTTGTAAACCTTTTGCTCTTGACCTTTCTTAATGAACCCTTATGGTTCAGACATATAAATACTCTCTTCAAGATTGTCATTCAAAAAAGCAGTATTGACATCTATTTGCAAAATTTCATGGTCATAAAACGTGGCAATGGACAAGAGTATTCTTATAGACTTTAGCATGGCAACTAGGGAGAAAGTTTCCTCATAGTTCACCCCTTCCCTTTGGGTGTAACCCTTTGCAACAAGTTTAGCCTTAAAGGTCTGTACCTTTCCTTCAGCGTCTCATTTTCTCTTGTAGATCCACTTACAACCTATAGGTTTGACCCCATCAGGTTGATCTACAAGGTCCCAGATAAAATTGAAGTACATAGACTCAATTTCAAGATCCATAGCTTTGACCCATTTGTCCTTATCAACATCTTCCATTGCCTTTTTGTAGGTCAATGGATCCTCAACACCATCATTAGGTATGACGACCTGGGTTTCTGTTAAACCCACGTAATGATCAGGTTGTGTCACAATCCTCCCACTACGTCGAGACACTTTCAACTCTTGAGATGGATGTGACCGACGTGATGTACTAGCGCCATTAACAACTATTGTTGAAGTGCTAGCTTTATCAACAACTCTTGTTGATGTATTTTTAGCTTTATCGAAAATCTCATTTAACACAACCTTGCTTCGTGGTTTATGATTTATAATATGGTCTTCTTCCAAAAATGTAGCGTTTATCGATACAAACACTTTGTTTTCTTGTGGGTCGAAGAAGAGTCCACCTCTCGTTTCTTTGGGGTAACCTACGAATAGGCACACTTTTGAACGAGATTCCAGCTTCTTCGAGTTTGTCACTAACACATGTGCTGGATATCCCAAAATTTTAAAGTGACGTAAACTAGATTTACGTCCTCTCCATAGTTCAAAAGGTGTTTCAGAAACACTTTTTGATGGAACTGCGTTCAAAATGTATACAGCAGTCTCCACTGCATAACCCCCAAATAAGGCAGGCAATTAAGCATAGATCATCCTAGATCGAACCATGTCTAACAGGTTCTATTTCTCCTTTCGGATACACCGTTCTGTTGAGGTGTACCAGGTGATGAGTTGGGATGTAATTCCATGTTCTATCATATAGTCCTTGAATCTTAAGTCCATATACTCTCCACCTCGATCAGATCGAAGTGTCTTTATCGTCTTACCTAATTGGTTCTCAACTTCAGTCTTGTACTCGTTAAACTTTTCAAGGGCTTCAGAGTTATGTTGCATTAGGTAGAGATATCCATACCTTGAATAATCATCTATGAAAGAGATGAAATATTCATATCCTCCCCTTGCTTTAACATTCATCGAACCATAAAGGTCTGAATGTACAAGCTCCAAGGGATATTTGGCTCTGTAACCTTTTCCAGTAAAAGGTCTTTTAGTCATCTTGCCTTCAAGACAAGATTCACATGGAGGTAAGGAGTCGTCTTCTAACTCGCTTAGAAGTCCATTCTTAACCAATCTCTCAATCCTATTGAGATTTATGTGATCTAATGTTAGGTACCAAAGATAAGTATTTTCTTTAGGAGAAGTTCTTTGTCTTTTATGTTGAGTTTTAAAATTTTTAAACAACTTTGTATTTAACATTGCTGTAGTTATGGTTGGTCTTAACGCGTATAAGCTGTTTTCAAGTTTTGTAGAACAAATGTTAACACCATTTCGTGAAATGAACACTTCATTTAATGAAAAAGAAATAGCATAACATTGTTCTAGTAGACAAGAAATTGAAATCAAATTCCTCTTTATTTTCGGAACTACATACACATTATCTAATAATATATATGTACTCTTGTCTAAAAACAACTTTAGGTCTCCCACTGCGACTGCTGAGACGACATCTCCTGTTCCAACTTTGAGAGTCATCTCCTCAACATCAAGCTTCCTCGAGGAACTAATTCCCTGAAAAGAAGAACAAACATGGTTAGTGGCCCCTGAATCCAGTATTCAGGCAGAATCATCATTCTCCACTAAGCAAGTTTCAAGAACAAGTAAATCATATTTACCTTCTTTGGCTTTCTTCTTTTTGGTCAATTATTTTGGGCAGTTTCTCTTCCAGTGCCCATCAACGTTGCAATAGAAACATTTTCATTTGTTTGCAACTTTGGCCTTGCCCTTCTTGGCAGCAACAGTAGTAGGGCTAGCTTTGATACCCTTACCATTTTTCTTCTTCTTGAAAGTCATACTTCTAAAAGAAGGCATAAATTTTGTTCCTGAGGTCGAACCTCGATGGAACCGATTTGAGGTAGCAACGTTTGCCTCCCCTTCTTGTCCCTTATTTCATAAGAAACTAAAAAATCTGTAGCTCATACAAGAGCATGGTAAGGTTGTACTCTATCTTGTTCATCACAGCATTGCTACGAAACTGTAAGAAACTCTTCGAAAGAGATTCCAAGATAAAGCTGACCTGGCTTCCCTCGTCTATGACAGCCCCATTCATTTCAGCCACATTAAAGTGGACCATCAGATTGAGAACATGTTCTTGCATTGATGTTCCTTCTTTCATGCGGGAATTGTAAATGAACTTGAGGGCTTCGTGTCGGGCTTGAATGGACGGCTGTCCAAACATGTCCCGTAACGAGTCCATGATCTCCTGTGCGTTGACCATGTTCTCGTGCTTCTTGGCTAGCACATCAGATATGCTCGCTAAGATGTAGACCTTAGCCTTATCATTGGCCTTGATCCACCTATCATAGGCATCCCGACTTGCTCGGGCTGCATTAGGCAAGGGAGCCTGAGGACACTCCTCAGTTAAGACAAACCTAAGATCATCTACTACCACGAGTATTGTGTTAAGGTTCGTTTTTCATTGTGTGTAATTTTCGCCGTTAAGTTTTTTCAGTGACAAGTAGGGCAATAACGGAAGTAGACATACTGAAATACAAACAAATCTATATTAGACACTTGTGCTACCCATTAAAAACCCAATCAGTTTTATGAAAAAGTAATAATGTACCCTATCAATCAAGATTATTTTTTGCGACGATGCTTCAGTGATTTAGAGCAACAGCTATCGTGGGGCAGTTAGCTACTCCTTCACTGAATTGAGACATTCTCAACTAAATATTGCACCAGAATAACTCTTATTTCTATAACAGTTAGTCACCGTTTGTTTGGTCAAGAAGTTATTAACTAACTTAACAATTTCTCGTAAGTGTGACTCGCCATTTTTAAACCCTAGAGGTCCGATGTGAATCGCCATTTTTAAACCCTAGAGGTCCGCCCCAATAAGCCTGCTGTAGGGAAGGACAAATATTGGTACAAAACCTAATAGACCTTATCCATTTCTAGAGTTCGTCCTGATTTTGATTCCATACAACAGACCCTCCGTAGGGGTGGTCGCTCCAGGACGACACGCAGGCCATGTATGAAACCTCACGTCGCAAACCAATGGAAGAGATCGTAGGATGTGTTGTCACACATCCTTCTCCCACTTACTATAAATACTTTCTTCATTCACCTTGGTATTGAACCATGCAAACTGTAACGCCTCAGGACTTCCCACACACTCCTAGGTCACGTTAACTACCCACATGTCTAAACTTAACCCCAAACACGAGATGACGACTCCCTGTGAAATAATTATATAAAATAAAGCTTCACCTCTCATCAATTTAACAATGAATCAACTCTATAGAATATCAAGCAAACATCATTCGTGGACAACCTCATGAGGCAACTTTATTATCCCAACTAGGCAAACTCAATGAATGGCGGAAAACTAAAATAAACACCTATCCCGAAATAAAGTAAACAACGAGTGGGAACCTCCCAGTTATTCAAATAAGAACAAATAGTTTATTGACCAAAGCATAAGGTCTTAACCATCTAAATTTAAGCTAAGCAAAAGTAACTATGGAGCCTATGGTCCTCGCTCGTCATGTCTCCTCCGTCTCATCACCATGGTCGCCAACGAATCCTTCACCTGAAACAATAATTGTAGAGGGGGGGTAAGTATATAAAATATACTCCGTAAGTAGCCCTCACCAACAACACACAAACATCATGCTCAACAAAATCATGAAACATTCATAGTCATGCTCTTCATCACATTATGCAATCAAACATAGACACACTCTATAAGATTCGGTGACAACCACAACCATGAACAAATTAGTTACCAACCTCGAGTCTCCCTAACATCTCAAGCACCTCTACGCTTATCACAGCTATCCTAGCCTTCCACAGCTAACTCCTTCAAGTAGAGTCGGCCCCTGACCATTTTTACCCAGAGCCCCGACACTACTGCATCGGCCCTCGACCATTTTTACCCAAGGCCCCGATGACTTCATCATCTATCGACCCTTGACCATTTTTACCCAAGCCCCCAATAGTTTTCCTTCCAAAAGACTCCTCGCATCGACCCTCGACCATTTTTACCCGAGGCCTCGATACTCAATCAGTGACGTATCAGCCCCCGACCATTTATACCCGAGGCCCTGACACTCACCCATTCACTTTCCCCAAGAATCCAACGTTCCCTGTCATGACCAACTTCACATCAACCCCTAGCCTGCGAACAAGGTCCGAATATATGCTTCAATAACACTCACAACTCATAAGAAGATAATATGACTCAGACTAGCACACTCGCATTACAAAGAAACATTTATATAAACTATTCAAGCACGCTCACATCATAAGAAAGCATAATCACCATAATTCTATTATAACGTGCGTACTTTGTAAACACACATCATCCCACAACAATTCTCAGCAGTTTAGCAAGGCAAAAATTACACCATTATCACCGACAAATATTCCACACTACACCAAATATACAGATTAACACAAACGAGAGTTACCTAGCTCAATAGCGTATCAAAATCAGTATTAAACATCACAAGACATCACATTAGAAATCAACCAGCACACATCAACGCACGCACACGCCCCTTGTCTACTTACACACAACCGCGCCCTTAAGTTTTGCGTCGATCTCACACCTAGGCACTAAAACAGAAAAAAAAACAGCAAGTTACATATACGTTTCAACCTTCGAAATTAATTCTAAGAGGGTTCAAATGACTCATTACCACAAAATCGACTTCGTATAGGTATGGGTAACCTAGATCTAGCTCACCAAGGTGTGGGTAGCCTAAATCGAGCTCCGAACGGATGTGGGTAAGCTCGAATGCTACTGAAATGCTGCTGTCCATGAGTTGCAGCAGAGGAAAAATACTCCAACTCCTCATTCGACGCTGTTGAACGCTAAAACAACGTCTGGGTCATCCAAACCACGCTTCCTCGGGTTGTTGGTTATCACCGAAACTCCGAGACACCGCCAAAACCACCCAAGCCGCTACACTCCAGTCCGCCGCTGCACTTGCTACGAATTGCAGCCGCTGGAACGCCGTGGGTCGCCGGCCGCCGCTGCTCGAATGCCGCCGAGGTCCGCCACTGTACCTGCTACGAATTGCAGCCGCTGGAACGCCGTGGGTCGCCGGCCGTCGCTGCTCGAACGTCGCCGAGGAGAAGGTCGCGCCGCCGTTCGTGGGTCTCCGCCGGAATCGTGCGCGCCGCCGATCGACGAAGTCACGTCGTTCGTTGCCGAAGTCAGCCCGCCGTCCGCCGAAAAACGCCGTGCTGCTGTTGCAGTCGTCGCCGCGGATCCGAGGAGCCGCCGCTGTGCTGGTCGCCGGCGTGAAGATTAACGAAAAATGGGAGGGGCTTGAGCGGTGGAGCAACACGAGAAGGAGGGAGAGGAAGGGGGTTGGCGGCTAGGGCAAGGGGAGGAAGAAAAAGATGAAAACCTAGTGTGTTTTCTTTTTTTTTTCTTTTTATTAATTTTCCTTTCCTTTGTTTTAAAACCAAATCAACCCAAAAAGCCCAACATAACCAAGCCCAAGAAAAGAGAAACCCATCCCAACTTAAAATAAAACCAACCACATGGAGCCAGATAAATATAAATTTAATTAAAGTTTAATAAAAGAAAAAGAATGAAAATCTCCTGATTCGAGACTAACTAACCTGAGGGATTCGGGGCGTTACACAAACAGCTTCCTTAGGGAGGCCGCGCCCAGGGCGACACAAGGCCGAGCATGGAACTCACGGTGTGAACTTATATGGAGAGCGTGAGGGAAAGAATGTATATATATATATATACCACATATATCTCATATACTTGGTATATTTTATATATACACCTAATCCTCCCACTTAGTATTTTACAACTAGAGTTTATTACTTAGGTAAAATCCGGCTAAATAAAATTATCTAAATTTATTAGTTTGCCCAATATAACTTTTATATTGGATTTGTTTAACACTTACACTTTAATGAACTAACCACATTATTGCATGCTATAAAATATTGACTAATTCAAGCCCCAGGTCGATTCTCAGGTAGACGTTCCCTTACGGTCAGCTTAAGTACCTCAACCTAGACAGAACCTTCCTTAGACAGGGTTCCCTTATAGGCAATATTTTATATTAACCTTTTATTCCGTTGTTTTAAACCTATTTAAAACCAAAATAAAAAATATATAACCTAGGATATAATCAATTTTAAACCCCTTTAAAATTAATTATTGAAGACCTAGGGTTTGCATGCAATTCTTGATTATAGACTTTAATTTCTATTCACCAAACTTATAACACTTATAAATTTAATGAAATTGAAACTATAATCATGCATCAATGACATACATCAATATAACATTTATGTTTAATAAGGTAATGTCATGCTCAGTACAACTTTATTTTCATCTAATTAATACAACACTTATATTAATTAATCATGAAAATAAATTATGCTATCATACATTATAACTATTATATATATATGATGCATGAACATGCTTAACCTACGGTGGGATTTCAAACTATATGACATGCTTTATGCAACATATACAACTAATTAAGTATACATTCAAAGTGCATAAGAATTAAATAGCAAAATAGACCGGTTTTTGGCTTCTTATAAGAAACGAAACAAAACAAAAAAACTTTTTTTTTATAAAAACCCGGCGCCTAAACGCCCGAGCCCAGTGCATAGGCACCCGGACCCAGCGCCTAAGCGCCACTGCCCAGCACCTAGGCCCCACCCCCAACACCGAGGCGTTGTCCACCCGATTTCTCTAGTTTTTCTTCACTTCTCTGGTACTCTTTCACAGCAACTCCTTGTCACGAACGACACGAACTTACAGACTTGATTTACAGGATTAAACACCCAAAACAATGGGCTTTTACATTGATTGAATCAACGGAAAAACTGTAAATCTAATGCCAAAAACCGAAAAACATCTATTTGCAAACCCCATACATCAAATGTATAGAAACACCCAACATTATTTTCCTTGTTATTCAAAACAAGATCGAAAGCAGAGCTTAGACTCTGATACCAATTGAAGGGATCGAATCCTACAGCGAAAGCGCGCGAACGCTTGTGCTTCGATCTTTTCTTAGAATTATAACAAAGAAAAGACATAAGCATGAGTAAGAAGGAAGTCAGTGATACATACAGACACCTCTTCAATGTAGATATCAACGCCACCACAAAGTCTTTCTCGCTATCCTCTGGACATTAAGAACTCCGTTTGTGGGAACCGTCTTATAATTGGAAGGGAAATCGAGAGAGCGAGAGAGATTTTTTCGAAAATCGAGGACCAAAACGGAATGAGAGAACCTCCATTTTATAAAGGAGGAAGAGTGATGAGGAAGTCAAAACTTCCTCACTCACCACTTCCCCACTTTCATTTTTCTTTTTTTTCTTTTTATTTTAATTTAATTAAAACTATTTTAATTAAATTAATAATTAATTAAATCATATTTAATTAATTACAAAAAAAGAATTATTAATTAAATTAAATTAAATTAAATCAAATTTAACTTAACCAAATTAACATAAGTCATTAATTTAATTAAATCATATTTAATCAAATTAAACTTAAATTAATTAACCATATTAGAATCAAATTCTAATATAAATTTCTCTCATAATTTTGAATCCAATTCAAAAATTAACCTTATATTATAATGTATCAATATACATTATGTTAATTGCATCTCATACAATTAATTTTAATTCCCATTAACAAATTTGAACAATTCAAATTCTTTTCAAGATTAAATGTTCTTAACTATTCTTTACGAGCTAGCAAGGAGACCTAATGGACCTATATATGGGAAGATTCAACGATATGAGATTAATTGATTAAACTCATTAACCATATTAATCAACATTGGTTAACTGTCGGTCACTCCACTAAAAACCCACAGTTGCACTCTTCTCACTGTAGAATATTTTGCGTCCATAGATTTTAACCATTAATGGTAAGTCAATCCTTCATGAGTGTTCATAACCACAGCTGAGTCAAATTACCGTTTTACCCTTGTGTTACATCTTCTACCTTAAGTACCGCTGATCCTTTAATGAACAACCCGATTATGGTCCAACCAATAACCGGAAGTCCCTCTCGGGCCAATGAGAGGGTGAGACCCCTTGTTCAAGTCCCGGAGTCAGCACTCAAGAGAACACTCATATACTTACCGTGAAGTCGGGAAGGAGTGAATTCCATATTGTGTAGTTATGTTCCCAGCTCCCCACTCGGTTTTGTCCCCAAAATGGTAGGCATATTGAGTCGGCGACTCGAGCCACTCTCACCCATACAAATTAAAGGATGAGCCCTAACAGGCAGGAGTCCATAACTCACTGAAGATTAAGATCGAGTTACCTGGTCATCCTATTGAAATATTAATCTATTATCTAACGGTGTTATAGCTAAAGATTAATTATTTCGTGGTCCGGTCTTATACAAACTCATTGTATAGGATAACCCCACTCGCATGTCTCCACACGAACAACGTGGATCAAGTCATTTGTAACTATTATAAAGTAGGTCGTATCCATAGTGTTACCAGGATAAGGTATCCAACCTTATCCATATATTATAGACTCTATAAGTTACTACTGGAACATTATCCACATGTATATCAAATATATACTGTATATATATATACTGTATATCTGTTATATACTATTCCAGTTACCTGACATAACCTCGGATGTTAGTTTATTGGATTTGGGTTAATGCAATTCTATCAATAACAACTTTATTGAATGAATATTTGTTTTATGTTTACAAACCACGAGTTGGATCTAAGAAACCCTTGAGAGTTGGATTTAAGAACCTTGCTAACGAACAAGACCCATAGAACTCAATCCCAAAAACCCCGAAAACAAGTATGGAATCAACCAAGGAAAAGTTTAAGAACAGATTACCTTGATGATCAATATCAAGAGTGGAGAAAACTTGTTTCTAAACTCGTGATTCGAATCACTCCACAAGAGGTATGATCAACACCGCTTGAATGATCCTAACATGCAAATTCTAAAGAAATAAGAAATTGTACAAGAAATGAGAGATAAAGCTCTCAACCAAGCTAAAGAGAAAACTCACTTTTCATTAAATTTCAAACTGTGTTTACAACAAGACATCTCAAAGCTATATATAACCATCCTAGCAAGCCATATGAAAAGTCTTAAGTAAATGAAAAGACTTGTAACTTACAAGAAATAAAAAGATTTGTAAATGAAAAGACATAACTTACAAGAAATGAAAAGACAAGCAAATGAAAAGATAAAGAACATGGAAGGCCAACCAAAATAAGTGCAATCCCGTCCATAATGAGGGATGTGAGTGTTTGACTTGGTTTTTGAATTGAATGAGTTGACTTTGACTTGTCTTGATGGAGTTAACTTTGACCTTGACCAAGTGGACTTTGAATTGTCTTAAAAACACTTAAAAATGCATAACTTGCACCAAATTGAAGTGAATTGTTCCAACTTCTTGCACATCTAAATCGGTCCATGAAGCATGACAAAGGGAGCTCCTTGGTTCATATCACTTATGTTCCAAGATTGAGATGCTTGTTTTAACCCGTATATGAACCGTTTAAGCTTGCAAACCTTTTGCTCTTGAGCTTGAGCTATGAACCCTTCGGGTTGAGACATATAAATACTTTCTTCAAGATTGTCATTTAGAAAGGCAGTCTTGATGTCCATTTGCTAAATCTTATAGTCATAATATGTGGAAATTGACAAAAGTATTCTTATGGACTTGAGCATAGCTACAGGAGAGAAGGTTTCTTCATTGTCCACATTTTCCCTTTGTGTATAGCCTAGCCACAAGCCTCGCCCTGTAGGCCTGTACCTTCCCTTCAGCGTCTCATTTTCTCTTGTAGATCCATTTGCACCCTATGTGTCTTACCACGTCAGGTTGGTCTACAAGTTCCCAAACGGAATTGAAGTACATAGACACAATTTCGAAGGTCCATGACTTTGACCCATTTGTCTTTGTCCACATCTTCCATTGCCTGTTCGTAGGTCAATGGATCCTCAACGCCATCATCAGGTATGACAACTTAGGTTTTAGTTAAACCCATGTAGCGATCAGGTTGTGACACAATCCTCCCACTATGTCGAGGCACCCTTAATTCTTGAGGTGGATGTGACTGACATGATGTGCTGGCTTCATCAACAACTCTTGTCGAAGTGCCAGCTTGATCAACAACTCTTGTTGATGTATTTGTAGCCTATTCGAAAATCTCGTTTATCACTACCTTACTTCGTGGTTTACGATCTCGAACGTGGTTTTCTTCCAAGAAGGTGGTGTTTGTCAATACAAAAATCTGTTATCCTAAGGATCGAAGAAGAGACCACCTATCGTTTCTTTAGGGTAACCTACAAATAGACATACTCTTGAACGAGGCTCCAATTTCTTTGGGTTAGTCACGAGTATGTCTGCTGGACATCCCCAAATACGGAAGTGACATAAACTAGCTTTACGACCCTTCCATAGTTCAAAGTGTGTTTCAGAAACACTCTTCGAAGGAACTACATTCAAAATGTAAATCACAGTCTCCACTGTAACCCCAAAATGAGTTAGGTAACTGAGCATTGCTCATCATTGATCGAACCATGTCTAACAGGATTCTGTTTCTCCTTTCTGATACACCGTTTCTATTTTGGTGTACTAGGGGCTGAGAGTTGTATAGTCCTGGAATCTCAAGTTCATATACTCTCCACCCCGATCAGATTGAAGTGTTTTAATGGTTTTACCTAATTGATTTTCAACTTTGGTCTTGTAAGCCTTGAACTTTTCAAGGGCTTCGGATTTGTGTTGCATTAGGTATAGATAACTATACCTTGAATAATTATCTATAAAAGAGATGAAGTTTCATACCCTCATCGAGCTTTGACATTCATTGGACCACAAAAGTCTAAATGTATAAGTTCTAAGGGCTCTTTGGCTCTATAACGTTTTCCAGTAAAAGGACTTAGTCATCTTGCCTTTAAGACATTATTCACGTGGTGGTAAAGAGTGGTCTTCTAACTCACTTAGAAGGTCATTCTTAACCAACCTCCCAATCCTATTGAGATTAATGTGACCTAATCTAAGTGCCAAAGATAGGCATTTTCTTTAGGAGAAACTTTTTGCCTTTTTGTTTGAGTTTTAACATTTTTAAACAACTCAGTATTTAAAACTGCTTTAGTAATGGTTTGTCTGAGCACATACAAGTTGTTTTCAAGTTTAGCAGAACAAATATTCACATCGTTTCTAAAAATGAACGCTTCATTCAAATTAAAGGAAATGGAATATATATGTTCTAACAAACAATAAATTGAAATTAAGTTCCTTTTGATTTTTGGAACTATATGTACACATTATCTAATAATATATACAAATTCTTGCTTGTAAACAACTTGAGCTTCCCTAGCGCCACAGCTGAGACGACCTCTCTCATTCTGACCTTGAGAGTCATCTCTCAAGCTTCAAGTTGCCTCTAGGAACTAATTTCCTGAAATGAAGAACAAACGTAACTAGTGGCTCTTGAATCTAATATCCAGACGGAGTCATCATTCTCCACTAAACATGTTTCCAAAACAAGTAAATCATATTTACCTTCGTTGGCTCTCTTTTTCTTGGCCAGGTATTTCAGGCAATTGTGCTTCAAATGCCTGTCTATGTTGTAGATATTTCGGGCTTTGGCCTTGCCTTTCTTGGCAGCGGCAGCAGCGAAGTTAGGTTTAGACCCCTTACCAGCAGGCTTCTTATTTTTTGAAAGTCTTACTTTCTGAAGAAGAGGGTGCAGACTTGGTTCCAGAGGTTGAACCTCGGTGGAACCTTTTTGAGGTGACACCATTTGCCTCCCCTTCCTGTCCCTTATTTTCATAAGAGATTGCTAGGTTTGCAGCTCGTTTAAAAGCGTGGTAAGAGTGTACTCTAACTTATTCATAACCGCATTGCTGCAGAATGGCTGGAAACTCTTCAGAAGAGATTCCAGAATGAAGTTGACCTGACTCTGCTCGTCTATGACGGTCCCGTTCGACTCTTCCACGTTGAAGTGGCTATCAGGTTGAGTACGTGTTCTCGCACTAAGGAGCCCTCCTTCATGCGGGAGTTATAAATGAACTTAAGGGCTTCATGTCGAGCCTGTGAGGACAGTTGTCCAAACATGTTCTACAGTGAGTCCATGATCTCCTTAGTGGTGACCGTGTCCTCATGCTTTTTAGGAAGCACATCAGGTATGCTCGCCAAGATGTAGACCTTGGCCTTGTGGCCTTGATCCATCGGTCATAGACGTTGTGCACCGCCACAGTGGCATTAGGCGCAGGAGCTTGAGGACAATCCTCTTGCAAGACGAACCTAGATCATCTATCACTAGTATAGTGTTTAGGTTTCATTTCCATTGTTTTTAGTTCTCGTCGTTAAGTTTTTCAGCGGCTAACAAAGCAATAATAGAAGTGGACATGTTGAAAATAAAAACAAACCTAAATTAGTTTCATGCATTAACCTTTAAACTGAATCAATTTTTAGCAAAAGTAAGTAAGCACCCTAACAAAATTGTTTTTTAACGACGCTTCAGTGATTTAGAACAACAGCTACTGTAGGGCAAACAACTACTCCTTCATTGAAGTGAGACGTTCTCAACTAAATCTACTAAATCTTACACCGGAATAACTCTTATACCTATGGTCATTAGTCACCATTTATTTGGTAAGAAAATTGCTAACTAGCTTAACAATGCCCCATAAGTGTGACTCACCAATTTCAGACCTCGATGGTCTACTCCAATAATCCCGCTGTAAGGAAGGAAAATATTAAACCGAAACCTAAGAAACCCTTATCCATTTATGGAGTCTGCCTTGGTTTTGATTTCATACAATGGACCCTCTGTAGGAATGATCGCTTTAGGGCGACACGCAAGTCATGTATGAAATCTCACAGTGCAAACTAATGGTGGAGACTGTAGGATGTGTTGTCACACGTCCTTCTCCCACTTACTATGAATATTATCTCCATTCACCTCTATATTGAACCATGAAAATACCTTCCGTAGGTAGGCCACGCTTAAGGCGACACGAGGTCGAGCATGGAACTCACAGTGTGAACATTAAGGAGAAATGTGAGAGAGAAAAAAATGTTATATATACCTTGTATATCGAAAATATACGTGGTATATTACACATTCGCTTTTGCTCCCACTTAGTATTCTAAGACTATAGTATATTACTTAGGTAAATTCTGGCTAAGTGGAATTAACTAAGCGAATTTTAAGTCGGCCCAATATAACTATTTATATTGAAAGTTGTACCTTAATGTTTTAGTTTATCAAACGTTTTAATAAACTAATGACATTATTGCATACATATAAAATATTTTTTTTCCTCTTACGGTTAGCTTAAATACCTCAACCTAGACTTCGTTAGACATGGTTCTTTTAGAAGCAATATTTCATATTTAGTCTTTTATTATTTCATTTTAAACCTAGTTAAAACAAAATAAAAGACTACCCCTAATCATATTAGAAGATATAACCTAAGGTCTAATTAATTTTAAACCCCTTTAAAATTAATTAACTTAGACCCTACGTTTGCATGCAACTCTTTATTATAGATTTCATTTTCTATCTACCAAAATTTATAATTCTTATAAAATTTCAGAAATTAAACCTATAAACATTCATTGAAGACATACATTAATATAACAATTATATTAACTAAAGTAATGTCATGCTCAATGCAACTTTATTTTCATCTAATTAATATAACACTTATATGAATCAGTTATGAAAATTAAAACATGCATCCCTACATTATAACAATTATAACTATATGATGCATGAATATACATACATAGTCTATATCAAATATACATATGATGTGTGTATTCTATGGTGGGACTATATCAAATATACATATGATGCGTGTATTCTATGGTGGGATTTTAAAACTATATGACATTCATTATACAATATATATTTAATTAAAATATATATTCGAAATGCATAAAATAATTAAATAGCAAAGTTGGACCGAATTTTGGTATCATAAGAAAGCAAAATAAATAAAGAAAACCGAAGAAAGCGCCCGAAACAACCCTCGAATAGAGAACCGGAACAACGAAAACACCTTGGATAGCGCTGCGGTGCCAAAGGACAGCGCTAGTAAAAACCAGCAGCTACAGCACCAGCATAGCGTCGCGGCCTACAGTGCAATGTTGTGGCGTTGTCTGCTGTCCTTTGCAGCACCATGGCGCTATCGACGCGACCTACTCCGTCTTCTTCACTGATTTTTGCAAAAATTCGCCCAATCCGACACCACAAACAGCTTTCGAGCGACCCGAATTTACAAACTCGATACAAAAACAAAATGCCCAAAAAAACGGGCTGTTACGTGATCGAATCAAGAAGAAAAACGGTATCTAAATACCTCGCAAAACGCATATTTCGAAAATGCATAATTACCCACCATTCTTTGTGATTTTGATCACAACAATTCAGAACATAAATGTCGCTCTAATAACAATTGAAGAGACGTTAATCCCCCAGCGGAAACAGAGATCTTGTTCTTGAATTTTTTAAGAACAAAAACACACAATTGAGAATACAGGGGAAAAAACACTAACATTTGAAGAACTTTTCTTAAAGTAACCACTGATTGACACCACCAAACGATCTTCCCAGCTATTCTTTGGGAACGAGAACTTGTTTGTGGAAGCTTTGATTTAGAAGCAGAAGGGAATTGGAGAGAGATAGAGGTTGAGAGGAAATTTTTTAGGGGGAAGCTCATGTTCTGTTTCCTATTTTGCAGAACTATTCTACAAAACAAGAATGACGCTGGGAGCTACCCCATGTCAAAACCAACCCTCGTGTTTAATTTAATTTAATATAAATATAAATATAAATTATAATTAATATTAATATTAATAATTAATATATATATATATAATTAATCTTATTAATTCATTAATTATTAATCTAATTAATAATTAATTAATTAATTATATATATTGTTAGCTTCCTCACAACTATGGGAGAATTGGTGCAAGTATACACCAAAACAATCCGTTGTAGTATAAAAACAAAGTCGTCTCCACAAGGATTAAAGAATAAAGAACCAATTTGGGAAGTTTGAATCACCAATGAAAAACAAAAGGAAAAAAGAAATCAAAGGTCAAATAATTCGGTTTTTAAAACTGTCGAAATTAAACAAGCATTGGAAACTAGCTGCTGCAGACTCTCAACACACCCTAAAGTAGTTGGCAACGAAGACTAGAAACACACGGAAGAAATGAATGATAAGGAAATGGGGAAGGGGGTTTCCTTAGTGCTGCTCTTTTGTTCGAAGGGCTGTCACCACTCAATACTTCAACTAATGCTGCCCAAATCTCCAAGGCTCTTTTCCAAGATACCCTAGATGCAATTTAGTCCAATTCCCACCGTAACTAAAATACTCACAATACACCATCTGTAGGCACTGTATGGTAAACCCCATCCCTAGGTATATCGTTCTTTCTAATCAAGGACTAATACAACTAAAGGAGGCTACTTTACTTAACGAGGGCTCTTCCGAACCTTAGGCAAGAAAACACACTTAGCAAGTAGGCCACACAAGCGTAGTGAGACAAGAATTAAATACACTTCCATTAAACATTAATTAAAGTTGAACAAGACAAACCATGAATAAACAGTAAGCGTTGGGACTATTCCCTCCCTGAAGGTGAAGGTTAGTTCATATTAAAATGACAAAAGAAAATAGTAAAGAGTGAAGATGAAGTCATTGTCACGGGCGAGAAACAGAAAATAAGAAGCTTCCTCAGTTGTACAGTGTAACCTCACGGCACGACCCGTATCTTTCAGCTCATTCTTCGATAAAAAATTCCCCTATTAATGAGGGAATCCTTTCTTTCTTTCTCTCCTCCCAAAACGGTGCTAACTTCCAAGGGTGTCTCCCTCTCCCTGCGGTTGGTCTGCCCTTTTCCTTAAATACCCTGTCTTTTAAAATTAGGGCACTTCTAGAAGGTTGTATGGACACAGTAACTTTTCTAGCTTCAAGAGTTACTACACTGCTACGCGCTCTGGGGCATCCGGATGAACAGCGGGCTGCTGACTCGCTCTTCTCTTCCATACATAATATATACTCTTTGCAAACTTGACAGGACGCCTCTCCTTTTTGATCTGAATTCAACTGCCCCTACACAAACTAACAATTATTAAGCATTTAATCATGAAAATCATAGAAAATGAGAAATTCCAAGAGTTTAGGGCCCGCTCGATGTATTCTCCCTTTTTCTTACTCTTATATCTAGAAATCCTCACATTTTTGCACCTTAATTGTCCTGAATAGCCTGTTAAATACTTTATATTTGAGAGTTATCACACCCCCAAACTTAGAACTTTGCTTGTCCCCAAGCAAGGTTAATTGTAAAACCCCTGAAATATGAAAGGACCTTGCATCAAATGAACGCGCATCTTACATCAAGAACTGCTTTCTGCTTTCACACTTACTGCCAGCATATATTATAGCCTATGAATCTGTTTTCGCTAAAAACATCTACAAGAGAACAGCTAAGTCCTTGTTCTAGCTCTAACAAAGGCTCTTTACTACAGCTCTAGCGTCATCCTACTTTCCTCTTTAAAAACATCAACTCACCTAGGGATACACTTTTCAACTCCCTTTTTCTCGCCTACACCACTACCCTTTTATTACCATTCTAGCTTTTCAACTATGGGCTACTAGCCCTTCCTAGCCCTGCAGCCTCCTTAATTTTTTTTTTTGTTGAATTACAGGACTAGAAAGATTTATAGTTACATTACAAGCTTATCCTTACAAAAACAAAGCAAACGCGCACACCCCCAAACTTAGATGTAGCATTGTCTACATTGCGACTGACAACAAGATATATGATGCTCCCACATACCCCCAAACTTAGAACTAAGAAAAATATAGTTACAGAAAGGGCATTTTTCGCAAGTCAGAAATAGATGGTATAAAGGGACATAAAAAGGGTGTGAAAAAGAAGGATTGACTCTATGGTGATACTAAGGTAGTGATTGGCTTGGAAGGTAAGTTATTGAAGCCTATCAACTAAGTGTTCTCTGTTTTGGAATTGTACTCACAAGGATGCTGCTAGGGCCTTCGTACTAAAACCTAAGCTAGAGCATGAACAAAAACCGTCACTACCTGCAAGCGGATGCTCTAGCACAAAACTATATTCAAGTCTAAACATCTACTGGCAGCATTATTACTTAAGAAAGCAGGGCAAGAACAAGATGCACTGAACAGCAAATGCAAGAACAACCATATTTCATTCATTAAGTACTCAAGATATAATATGGGGCGGGCAACATGATAACACAACAATCCTAGCCTCAGCGAACACAAAAAGATAATAAGATAAAAAGGAAATTTACTGCAAACTAAAGAAAAAAACAAACATAAAGCAAAAGTGTAAAGACTTAAAGAAAAACAAAATAGAATTGAAAACTGCCATAAAGTAAATGCAGAATTGAAAAGATTGATTGATTGATTGATTGATTGATTGGGTTTCCAGATTCAAAGAGATGAAGATGAATAGAGGGGTTCCACGACCTATATAGAATTGCTCTTGCTCTCTTCGTCTTCGGAGCCACTATCCTCCTGAGCCTCTGTGTCTTCTAAACTGGATGTGTGCTCCAGCAGATCCTCCATTGCACGGCGTTGAGCAGAGGGGCCTATAGCATCTGACTTGGTTATGCTACCTAGGAGGCTCTTAAGTTACGCATCGTGAGCTATAATTTGCTCGACTAAAGCTGCCACCATAGATTTTAGCTCTGCCAACTCCCCCCAAATTCTTGCCTGATGGGTCATCATTTCATTGATGGCCCCAATTGGAATAGTGCTTTGCTGCACACTATCATTGGCCATGAGGCGGTCCAGAAGTGCTTTGTTCATAATGCACTTCTCCGTTAGCACTTCCTCATCACTGACTACAGGGGCTTCGAATTTCATACACAGCTTGGAGATAAGATTGGGGAAGAACAGTTGGCCCAACTTTTTGGAAGCGCACTAGGCGATCTCATGGTGAATGTATTCCCACTTGTTTCTGGTGATAACTTGCTGGACGAACGGAGGCATGGGATCCAACTGAAATCCTTTCTCGAAGAAGAAGTCCCGCTTTCTCAATTGTTCATGCGCCTCCACGGCAGCCTGTGTATTGAACCTCTTGAATGCGACATCTTGTGGGGCAACAACATTGGCTCTTTTCTGCCCCAGTGGAAGCTGCAGAGAAGTGACCTACATAGGAGAGACAGAATACTGCCGCTTCCTCTCAGATGAGGCCACTGTCTTTACCGTATTACCTTCGATGGGGCCTTAAGGAGCAAAGGCAGAAGAGCCATCCGGCTTTGGAGGTTTTGTAGCAGTTGCAGCCTTTGCCTTTTTAGAGGTCAGACCTTCAGAAGCTGATTTGCTTGGTCGTTTGGCAGTTCAAGTGCGGGTGGCTGGGCCAAAGGAGGAGAGCTGCTTATTGGTTGTTGGTGAGGCAACTGGAACACGCAGATATGGTGGAGAAGTTATTGGACGAGAGAGATTGGTAGGGGTGGTGGGTGGTGGGTTTTCAGAGTCCTCCTCATCTGACTGTGCTGGAAGAAATTTCTCTGCCTCGGAGATTGGGGCTAAACACAAATCAGCCACGGCCGGCAATAAAGCAGGTGATACGATGGGCTTTTCGACGGTTTTCGCCTCCATCGATGGGTCGTCTTAGCCGCTGTGATCCTCCGACGAGCTTTCTGACAGGGGCAGCTCTTCTAGCTTCTTACGGTTGGCCTTTTGCTTGTAACGAGGCATAGCTTCTGCTAAAGGCGATATGGGTTCTCAAAGGAGTGAATGCGATGGCTTTTTAAGATAGATGGAATAGGGTTTCTGGCGGGACGATTTTAATGAAGGAGGAAGATGAAGGGGGGAAAAGATAATCGTGGGTTGGTGGGAGGTGGCAGCGTGCTTTAAATAGAGACTCTAAGGGCCTCACTTCCCACGGTTTTTTTATTTGAAATTCAAATTTACCTCCATTTCCCGAAAATAATTACTGCCCGCTTTTTGGAAATTAATTACCGTGCCCAGCCATCTGTCCTCTCATCATTACTGCATCTTCTCTCTCTGTGGCTGTTTAATTTTCTACCCACCAACTAATCACCTGCCATTTAAATTTAATTAATTCGTCAGTAGTTAAAAAAAATTAACAGAATTTAAGCATTGCGAAATGTAAAAAATAACTAAAAATATATATACATACATACATACATATATATATATATATATATATTTTCTTTACTTAAAGAATAACTCCTTCACGCAGGGGCAAGCTGGTGAGCTCCAGCATCCCTTGCCACATACTCCCCCCAATAATGCTTGAGTTGTTGTCCGTTTACAATGAATTCCCTGTCTGATTTTAAATCCTTGACCGTTATAGCTCCATGGGTAGAAACTTTTACTATTTGAAAGGGCACTGACCACTTAGATTTCAACTTCCTAGGAAATAGCTTGAGCCTCGAATTGTAAAGGAGAACTTGCTGTCCCTCTTCGAATTTCCTGGGGTGTACTGCGCATCATGCCATTTCTTGGTTTTCTCCTTGTAAATCTTGGCATTTTCATATGCGTCCCTTCGAAATTTTTCCAATTCTTGCAGCTGCAGCTTCCTTACTTCCCTTGTTGTAGCATAGTTTACAGTTTTGTCATTGCCCAGAATGTTTTGTGCTCTAGTTTTAGGGGTAGGTGGGACGCTTTTCCAAACACCAGCTTGTATTGGGACGTTCCTAACGGCGTTCTAAATGTCGTTCTGTATGCCCATAAAGCTTCATCCAACTTTAATGTCTAGTCCTTCCTACTGGCTTTCACCACCTTTTGTAGGATGCTTTTGAGTTCCTTATTCGAAATTTTCGCTTGGCCATTTGATCGAGGGTGGTATGCTGTAGCGATTCTATGTGTACCTAGCTAATAATCCTGCGACTGCCCTATTCACAAAATGTGTCCCTTCGTCACTTATGATCGCTCTTGGTGTGCCGAATTTGGTGATGATGTTTTTCAGTAGGAATTTGGTTACCACCTTAGCATCGCTGGTGGGGCATGAGATTGCTTCAACCCATTTAGACACATAATCAACTGCTACAAGAATAAACCGATGGTCGTTTGATGGTGGAAATGGGCCCATGAAGTCTATACCCCACACATCAAACAATTCAACTTCCAAAATATAAGTCAATGGCATTTCTGATTTCTTTGAAATATTTCCGACCCGTTGACATTCGTTGAAGTTTTTTACCAGTTCGTTCGCATCCTTGAAAATTGATGGCCACAAATAGCCACTCTGAAGCACCTTGGCTGCTATTCGTTGTCCCTCGAAATGTCCCCAATAAGGAGTAGCATGGCAACTCTTTAGTATTTGGGATGCTTCCGAGTTTGAGACACATTTTTTAAGTATATTTTCTTGCCCCAATATATACAAAATAGGATCATCACAATAGTAAAATCTGCATTCGTAGAAGAAACATTTCAACTGCTGTTTTGTCCATCCCTCTGGACGTATTGCTACTGCCAAGAAATTTACAATATCTACAAACCAGGGTTCTTCCTCTTGAGCATCTGTATACGAAACTGTGAGCAGTTGCTCATCTAGGAAGCTCTCTCTGATGGCTACAGCGTTCTTACCCTCGTCTGCTTTTATGATCCTAGACAATTGGTCGGCCACCAAGTTTTCTGACCCTTTTTTGTCCTTAATATCCACGTCAAATTCCTGTAGCAACAGAATCCATCTAATCAATCTTGGCTTTGCATCTTTCTTGGTTAGCAAATATTTCAAAGCAGCGTGATTAGTATGGACTATCACTTTTACTTCCATCAAGTAAGCGCGAAACTTCTCGAAAGCAAATACCACCGCTAGCAACTCTTTCTCCGTCGTGGTGTAGCTGATCTAAGCTTCTACCAATATTTTTCTAGCATAATAGATTGAATGCAACACTTTATTCTTCTTTTATGCCAACACAGCTCCTACTGCAAAGTCACTAGCGTCGCACATAAATTCAAATGAAAGCTACCAATCTAGGAATTGAATAATCGGAGCATGGGTGAGTGCATACTTCAACGCATCGAATGCCTGCAAACAGTCAGTAGAAAAATCAAACACTCTATAATTTTCTAACAAAGAACACAGAGGTTTAGCAAGTTTAGAAAAATCTTTTATAAACCGTCGGAAGAACCCTACATGGCCGAGGAAACTTTGGATTCCTTTAACATTAGTTGGTGGTGGTAACCGTTCAATGATGTCAACTTTGGCTTTATCTACCTCCAGTCCTTTCTTTGAAACCCAATGTCCCAATACTATACCTTCTTGTACCAGGAAATGACATTTTTCCCAATTGAGGACTAGGTTGGTTTCCTCACAGCGCTGCAGCACCCGTCGAAGGTTCGATAAACATTCAGTGAAACTGGCTCCAAAAACTGAGAAGTCGTCCATAAAGACTTCTACCACAGATTCAACCAGGTCTAAAAATATAGCCATCATGCATATCTAGAATGTGGCTAGAGCGTTGCACATACCAAAGGGCATCCTCCTGAAGGCTAAAGTTTCATACGGGCAAGTGAATGTTGTTTTTTGTTGATCTTGAGGGGCTATAGTTATCTGGTTGTACCACTGTATCTATCAAGGAAGCAGTAATACTCTTGCCCAACTAGTCTGTTCAGCATTTGATCAATGAATGGCAGCGGAAAATGATCATTCCTGGTAGCTTTGCTGAGTTTCTTGTAGTCCATGCATATTCTCCATCTGGTAATTGTCCGAGTGGGAATTAGCTCATTCTTGGCATTCTCAACCACTGTCATTCCTCCCTTCTTTGGAACGCACTGCAGTGGACTTACCCACTCACTGTCTCATATTGGGTATATAATTCCAGCATCCAGCCACTTTATATGATCTATTTTTTTACAACTTCTTTTATCGCCGGATTGAGCCTTCGCCGCGGTTCTACTGAATTTTTGCAGTTCTCTTCTAAAACAATTTTGTGCATACAGTAACTGGGGCTTATTCCTTCAATATCCGCGATTTTCCATCTGATAGCTTTTTTTGTTCGCTCAATACTACTAGCAACTCATTCTCCTTTTCCGCTGTTAGGTCTGCGGCAATTATAATGTGCAACGTTTCGAATGTTCCAAGGTAAGCATACTTTAGATGCTTCGAGAGGACTTTTAATCCCAGTTCTGGTGGTTCCTCAATAGATGGCTTCAACTGTGTACGTCCTCTAAACCTAAGCTCTCGTGGACTCTTGACCAAGTTCTTGCTAAATTGCTCGCACAGTCCAAATAGATAATTTCTTGGCATATTTCATCAACTTGCTCCAGCATAATATCCACTTCACTGTTCTGCTGCTCCAACATTACCTCTGCACTGAATGATTCCAGGACAGCTTCGTCTAGAGCTCGCTAGACTGCACACTCTTCAACATCAGAAGGGTACTTCGTAGAGTTATAGACAGAAAATTTGATTTCTTGATCCTACACTCTTATCGTTACTTCTCCTTTATGCACATCCATAAGTGCATGCCCCGTGGCCAATAATGGCCTCTCTAGGATGATTGGCACGTCTTCATCTGCATCAAAATCAAGAATAATAAAATCAGCTGGAAATATAAACTTGTCTACTTGTACCAGAACATCCTCGATTTTTCCTTCCGTGTTTGCAATTGAGCGATCTGCCAGCTGTAGTATGACTATCCTTGGTCTCACTTCTCCCATGCTCAGCCTCTTGTATACTAACAGCAGCATTAAATTAATGCTTGCTCCCAGATTGCACAAGGCTTGACTAATCTTATGACCTCCAATGGACACCGAAATTGTAAAGCTTCCTGGATCTTTCATTTTTTCTGGAATCTTACTGGTTAGAATTGTGCTACACTCCTTTGTTAAACATACAGTTTCAAATTCTCCTTGTCTGTGCTTTTTAGTTAAGACATCCTTCAAAAATTTTACGTAAAGTTGGCATTTGTTCGAGTGCCTCCACCAGTGGAATGTTGATATGAATTTGCTTAAGCACCTCCAGGAAGCATTTAAACTGCCCCTATTGATTCTTCTTCTGCAGCCTTTTTGGGTATGGTATTGCAGGTACATATGCTGCAGTATTTGTTGGAGCTTGACGTTGTTCTGGAAGCTGTTGTTTCCCAGGTGACTTTGATGTGGATGCTTTAGCTTTACCTATCTTGTCTGCCCCTTCTGTGTTCTTCTCTTCAGACAATTGTTGCTTTAACTCTGCAGTATGTGTTGGTGTCTCACTGTCTGCCAACTGTTCTGCTTTTGAGTTTTTCTCAGAGTTCACTAATCCATCTGATGTTGTATGTTGCTCTACTTCCTTGAGTGGATCCAATATCACTTCTCGTTCCTCGTTAACGCCTGCTTGTTCATACGCCGATTGTACTGCCCTACCGCTTCTCAACGTTAAGGCCTTGCATTGTTCCTTTCCATCTCATTTTGGCTGCTCAGTATCGCTCGAGTGCTTCTTTTAGTCTGCTTTTTTATTCTGTTGCCAATTGGCCCATTTGTAATTCCATGTTGTGCAAAGATACTGCCAGACTCTGCAGCAATGCAGCTTGGCTTTGAACGTTAGCATCATTCTTTGTCATATATGCCTTGAACATATCTTCGAAACTCCGTGTTTCTGGCTATTTTTGGGTGGTCTGTTGATATTGATTCTGCTCTGAGAATCCTGGAGGGTACTAAGCCTTCTAAGGATACACTTGTGTGTTACTTGACCCAACATTATTGCCCCCTTGGTTTCCTCCCCAACTAAAGTTTGGGTGATTTCTCCAGCTCAGGTTGTATGTGTTCCCATACACATTATTGATGTTTGGTTGCGGGTTGCCTAAATAAAATACTGATGCAAGATTACTTGTGCAGTTTTCAAAATGGTGTTCTCCTTCACAATAAGGACGGAGATTGCTTTGTATAGCAGCTACCTTTGCCTTGGTTGCTATGGCTTCACTCGCGATTGCACTTTTCATAACGATGTCAGCTAGGCGTGAAATCTTTGAGTTCAAATCTGCGACTACATCGTCTGTTACTAACCTTGTGGGGCTTGCTGCTATCAATGCTGATCGAGACTTAGACCATTGATGTTTGTTCCATGAAATCCTTTTTAAAATGTCAAAGGCTTCCGAGTATGGTTTTGATAACAAAGCTCCGTTGGCTGAAGCATCAATTATCAATTGCATCACCTCATTCAATCCATTATAGTAAGTCTCAATTTGTATGCAATGTGATATTCCATGATGAGGGCATTCTTATCCATGATTCACTCAGGGATTCTCCTGGTAGTTGCTGAAAGTTGTTAATTTTGTTTCTAAGTTCAGTATTCTTCGATGGTGGAAAACATTGCATCAAAAAAATTTCTATTAGATCATTCCATAATGTGATCGATTCAGTAGATAAAGAGTCCAACCATGCCCCGACATTGTCCTTTAGAGAGTAGGGGAATAGCTTTAATCCTATAGCTTCCTTACTGGTTCCAGATTCTTTAAATGAATCTGCCACTTGCATGAATTATCTTAAGTGTCTGTGGGGATCTTCTGATGTCAGCCGATAAAATGGTCCCACCGTTTGCAAAATCTTAAACATTGTCCATTTCAGCTCAAATCTGCCCACTTCTATAATTGGATCTGCTATCACAAGATTGAAGTCATAGAAAGCTGGGGCTGCATATGCTCTAATTTCCTGCTCTGTATCATCTGCAAGCAAGACAACATTTAAGGGAGGTACTGGGACTCCAGCTCCAGTCCTAACCCCTTCTATCATTTTCATCTCCTGCTCAGGCCGAATTGGTGCATCTGGGTTCATGCCTCTTTCCTTGCCTTGTATTCGCTGCTCAACCTTTCTCCTTCTCAATGTACGCTCTGGTTCTGGGTCAAAAGCAAATTCAAACGTAGGGAAGTCGTTCATCCACTGCTCAGTTCAGATGAAACACAAGATTGAAAGGCTACTTAGTCACCATGATTCAAAATATCTCCCACATTCAAGTTATAAATCCTAATCCTCAACAACGGCGCCAAAAACTTGTTAGCTTCCTCACAACTAGGGGAGAATTGGTGCAAGTATACACCAAAACAATTCATTGTAGTATAAAAACAGGGTCGTCTCCACAGGGACTACAGAATAAAGAACTGATTTGGGAAGTTTGAATCACACATGAAAAACAAAAGGAAAAAAAAATCAAAGGTCAAATAATTCAGTTTTTAAAACTATCAAAATTAAACAAGCAATGGAAACCAGCTGCTGCAAACTCCCAGCACACCCTAAAGCAGTTGGCAACAAAGACTAGAAACACATGGAAGAAATGAATGATAAGGAAATCGGGGAACGGGGTTTCCTTAGCGCTGCTCTTTTGTTCGAAGGGCTGTCACCGCTCAATACTTCAACTAATGCTGCCCAAATCTCCACGGCTCTTTTCCAAGATACCCTAGATGCAATTTAGTCCAATTCCCACCGTAACTAAAATACTCACAATACACGATCTGTAGGCACTGTATGGTAAACTTCATCCCTAGGTATTCACCCTCCTTTCTAATCAAGGACTAATACAGCTAAAAGAAGCTACTCTACTTAACGAGGGCTCTTCCAAACCTCAGGCAAGAAAACACACTAAGTAAGTAGGCCCACAAGCGTAGTGAGACAAGAATTAAATACACTTCCATTAAACATTCATTGAAGTTGAACAAGACAAACCACGAATAAACAGCAAATGTTGGGACTATCCCTTCCTCGAAGGTGAAGGTTAGTTCATATTAAAATGACAAAAGAAAAAAGCAAAGGGTGAAGCCACATCATATAACTTCCCAACTCCCCTGCATTTTGTAGGGGAGTTTTATTTTAAATTAATATTATTATTATCAATTAATAATAATTAATCATATATATAATTAATTAATCATATTAATTAATTATTAATTTAATTAACAATTATTTAAATATTTAAATATATATATATATATTAATAAATAATTAACATTTAATTATTTATTTCCAAAAATAGAATCATATTCTAAGGCATTTATCTTTAATAAACTATGGTTGTGATGTATATCTTATGCACATTAATTTTAACCTATAGTTTTAATATGAATCTTATTCATATCAATTTTTATTTGAACCTCATTCAAATAATTTCTCTCATAATTAATTATGAATCTTTATCCAAGATTAGTATATATTTATATATAACGTATCAATATACATTATATACATTCCCTTTTATAATTTGAACACTTCAAATTATTTCGTAATTCTTGATCCTCCCCGTGTGAGCTAGTGAGGGGACCTAATAGACCTACAGATCAGAAGCTCCAACGATACGAGATTAATCGGTTAAACTCATTGACCGAGTTAATCAACATTCGTTAACTATAGGTCACTCTACTAAAGACTCGTAGTTGCACTCTTCTCACTGCAAAATATTTTTGTGTCCACAGATATACAACTGTTAATGGCAAGTCAACCCTTCACGAGTACTCGTAACTCAAGTTGGGTCAAATTACCGTTTTACCCCTGAGTTACATCTTGCTCTTTAAATACCACTGTTCCTCTAATGAACAATCCGGTTATGGTCCGACCAATAACCGGAAGTCCCTCTCAGGCCAATGAGAGGGCGGGGCTTTTTATTCAAGTCCCGGAGTCAGAATTTAAGAGAATACTCATCTACTCCCATAATGTTAGGAGTGAATTCCATCTTGTGAAGTTATGTTCCAGCTCCGCACTCGGTCTCGTCCCCAAAATGGTAGGAATGTTGAGTCGGCAACTCGGGCCACTCTCACCCATACAGATCAAAGGACGAGCCCTCACAGGCAGGAGTCCATAACTCACTCAGGATTGATAATGAGTTGCCTAGTCATTCTAAGAAATAACAATCTGATAGTTAACGGTGTTACATCTAAAGATTGGCTATTTCGCGGTCCGGTCTTATACAAACTCATTGTATAGGATACCCCCACTCGCATGTCTCCACACAAACGACCTGGATCGAGTCGTCTGTAACATTTACAAATTGGGTTGTATCCATAGTGTTGCCAGGATAAGGTACCCAACCTTATCCCTATACTATAGACCCTTTAAGTTATTCTCGGAGCATTATCCACTTGTATATTAGGGGTATATCAAATATATACCTAGTATATCAGGGGTACATGATATGTACCAATGACTTCCCTTTGTTATGCCTCATGGACCGATTACAAGATCGAGAGCTAGAAAACTTCAACAAGCTTTGCTAGTTCGTGTCCAAGCGTTCTTGAACTCGACAAGAGAAATAAAGGAAGATGTGCAAAAAGTTGGAACTATGCACTTCAATTTGGTGCAAGTTATGCATTTTTAAGTGTTTTTAAGGCAAGTCAAAGTCAACTTGGTCAAGGTCAAAGTCAGCTCCATCAAAACAATTCGAAGTCAACTCATTCAATTCAAAAACCAAGTCAAACACTCACATCCTTCATTATGGATGAGATTGCAATTTATTTTGTTAAACTCTCCATGTGCTTAACTTTTTCATTCGCTTGTCTTTCCATTTATTAAAGTTATGTCTTTTCATTTGCAAGCCTTTTCATTTCTTGTAAGTTATGTCTTTTCATTTACGAATCTTTTTATTTCTTGTAAGTTACAAGTCTTTTCATTTGCTTAAGACTTTTCATTTGGCTTGCTAGGATGGCTATATAATAGCCTTGAGATGTCTTGTTGTAAACACAATTTGAAGTTTAATGAAAAGTGAGTTTTCTCATTAGCTTGGTTGAGAGCTTTATCTCCCATATCTTGTGCAATTTCTTGTGTCTCTAGAAATTGCATATTATGATAATTCAAGTGGTGTTGAACATACCTCTTGTGGAGTGATTCGAATCACTAGTTTAGAAACGAGTTTTCTCTACTCTTGATATTGATCATCAAGGTAACCCGTTCTTAAACTTTTCCTTGGTTTGATTCCATACTTGTTTTTTTGGATTTTTGGGATTGAGTTCTATGGGTCTTGTTTGTTAGCAAGGTTCTTAGATCCAACTATCAAGGGTTTCTTAACAATATATCAAATATATACCCAATATATCAAATATACACCCAATAGATATATCGTCCCGGTTACATGATAATAACTTTGGATGTTTAGTTTATTGGATTTTGCACAATGTAATGCTATGAATTCAACAACAAATTGATTGAATAAAACTTTATTGAATATACATTTGTTTTTACATAAATACAAACTACGAGTTTAAGGCAATACACTTAATACTTATGACCCAAATGGGCAAAGTCTAAGGGTTAGGTTCAAAACCATTTTCAAACTAAGACCATCTAAAGTTCAAAATTAGGCCTATGGCCCAAACAAGGCCCAAGTCAGTTTGATCCAAGACCACTAAAACGTAGACCCACCAAAATTCATGAAAAACTCTATAAATAAAAGCTACCCTAGAAACTACCATTCACTTCAAGAGGTTTAGAAAAGTCAAATAATTCAGAGAATACTCTTAAACAAATTAACAACTCCCTAAGACCACAAAACTAGAAGATTTTGAAGATCGTAAGAATCTAAAAACGAAGATAGAAGTTCATGGTTCAAGGTTTAGATACCCATGGATAATAGATGTCATATAATAAGATGTCTAGGAATCATTATAACTATATTTGGTTGTGTATGAGAATGTTATTAGAAGTTCATGTGAATGAATCATATTAATTATATATTTGTTAGGTAAGATTACTCCTAAAAATTGTAAATCATTAATTAATAACTAATCACAATTAACTCCCAACAATTAATAACTAATAAATTTACACAACTTAACTTAAACTAATATATTAATTTAAGTAATATGACTCAATTAAGTTATTATTTTCAAATAAATCTATTAATTAATTCCATTATCTATAGGTTATAATATATATATATATATATCCTATTATCAATTAATCTAAAAAAAAATATGATTTAACTAACTATAATGAGAAGAAACTGGTAATTATTTTTAATAATTATTCAATTGCAATTGATAAATTTACATTAAAAATTAAAAGTGAGTAATGTAGTAAAAAAAAAACTAATTGATTTTAAGTAATTAATTATTACCATTTAAGTCAGATTATTAAATTAATTAGAAGTAATATAATTTTAAATATGTTAATTAATTTATTTTTACTTTTTGTTCAATTCTGATGCGTTAATATCAGTTAACTAATTAATTTAAGTTTAATCAATAAAAAAATTATAAGAATGACATTAAACTCATTTCAATTAACCCTTGGCATAAAACAAGCCCTTTGTTTATCAGTCCAGTTTCACCAAGTGTATCTTGAATATGATTGTTGGCTGCTGATATTTTGGGGATGAAAGGCCTATTTGAGGAAACCTCCTTTCAACACGTGCGATGGAAGCTCAATACTAGCAAAAACTACCATCAAATCTCAGCATAGTATTGTATGGAAATCAAATTTTCGTTTGTTGGTCCTTAATAATCACGGCATTAGTCATCAATTGTAGCCAAAGTGGCTTGCTTCTCTTAATTCAAATACAATTATTTTTCAAAAAAAAAAACCATTTCAATTAATTAATTACATTTATTAGATAATATTAATTAATTAAAGTATAATTAATAAATTAATTATAAGTAATATGATTTTATTAGTTGAGATTATTAAATGCAGTTAATTAATGTTACCCTTGGAAATGGGTGCGGATAGAGATTACCTTAGAGAGACTAATAAAAGAAGTCCAAGAAAGATGCATGTCTATGCCAACCATGAAAATCGAAACAAGGACATCCTTTATCCATTCCCATTCCCACCCACAAACTACAAACCAAACGACCCATAAAGACTAAAGTCTTTGAAGACTTTGAAGATGAAGGACTCTTTGACGATAAGGATTAGTACATAGATGGTCTATTTAGAAATCATAATTACTAACGAGTGAAAAGTATAGAATTTACACTTTTGTCCTGAAACAACTCTAATTAAGATGGTACCCATCACACAAATTACTAGTATATACCTTTAAGAATCTATTTCAATATTAAATCTAGAATTGGTAAATTGGGAGGTCAAATCCCTTAAAATGTGCTTAATTATACTTTCTAAAAAAAATTCCCAAAATCCAAAAAAACCATCCATTTTTGAAACCCACCCCTTTCTTCTTCCTCCGACCGTCTGTTTTTCTTTTCTTCCTCCGACCGTCCATTTTTCTTCCTCCTACTGTATGTTCTTCTTCTCCGATAGTCTGTCGTTGTCTGCCTTCATCTCCGACCGACTCCATTTTTCTCTGTCGCAAGAGTATTTGATCTGCATTTATCCCGTTCGAAAGGAGATTTACGTCCGTTCTTCTTCTTCGATTGTTTCTGCTTGCCTTCGTCTCCAGCCAACGTCTGTTTGCCTTCATCTCTGGCCGCCTCCATTTTTCTCCGTCGCTAGAGTAGTTCGTCTCCGTTTATCCCGATCGAAAGGTTTGCATTTCAACGGTTGTTTTCAATTTATGATTTCGTGTGAAATATTGTATATATGAGGATATATATTATAGTGAGTTTGATTAGGATATATCTTATAACTCAACTTGTATATATGCAGATATATATTGATAGTGATTTAAAACTATTATTATGGTGGACCTTACTACCTAAAATATTAGTTTTTTGTTACACGCTTTCTGTTGCCCTTATCTAATATTTTTTATTGAGACTTCAAAGGAAGAATATGCTGCGATTTTTTAAGAAGAAAGATCCTTGGCCGTCTAATGAGACTTCAAATTGTTTATTAAACCTTTATCTCTTGAACGTTGAGCACCAGTGTGGGAAAATAGACAATTAGGGGATCTTCTCTGGAGCTTTTCAATGTGTTTAATTCTGATAAAAGTATTTTATTTTTTTTGGTAGGGGTCCTTCCATATGGCTTCAAATGTGAGAGAAGAGTGTGTAGTGGGTAATGAAGATATATTTTATAAGAGATTTTGTAGAAAAGTGTCCCCCTGGCTCCAACTTCAGTAGACAGAATCAGCTGCAAATTTGAAGCTGAAGATGGATAGATGAAGAGTTAGGTTCCATCTATCTTGTTCTTCATTCCAAAGATCTTTAACCACAACCATTTTCTCCAAAGTTAAGTCATATAACAACGAGTACTTTCTGTACAAATGCTTGTGGTGTATTTTTCTTGCGTAAAGGTCCATGGTTGATTATGGTCCCTATTTACCTAAACTTTCATGAAAATGTCTTATGATACCTATCTAGTTCTAAGTATTAACTAGTATGAATTAGAGCAATAACTAAAGGAGAAAGTTGTAAGATATCAAAGTTTATATGAGATTTAGATTATATCTCAAAAAGTTTAGTCTATGTTATACTGAATATATTTTATATTCAATATGTTATAGTCACTACTCTGTCTTATAGAATTTCATGGATATAATGATTGAAATTCAGCTAGGATTGTTTGTACTCTTTTCACATCTATGTAATACGGAATATATTTTATATTCAATATTTTATACTTACTAGTCTTATAGAATTTCATGGATATAGTGATTGAAATTAAGCTAGGATTATTTGTACTGAAATGAGCATTTAGTATTTTCCATTTTTTATGTAGATATATATTATTTGGATTATATTAAAATGGTCAAGTGCAAAGGTCTACCAAAATAGAAGGAAAGAAGAAGAAGTAATAGGTTACTTAACCAATCTTGCAGCAAGTCGAACAAAGACCCTGTATATGTTAATCTTAGCTCATAGGTATACAATACTTTCATTGTATTATTTTGAAGATTTTGTTATAAATACATTGTACTTTTTCAATCGGTGTGCTCTTAGGAGAGCGTTGAGGAAGAAACAAAAGAAAAGGATGCTCAGATACTGAAGCCCTCCTTTTACAAAAATTTGTTCGGTAATATGCCACGTTATAAGAAGTACTCGTCAATAGTCATTTTACGAGAACAAGACGAAAAAGTTGAGATTGAAGTTACTAAATGCGAACCTATAGTTGAGTTTCCAAATGAAGATGGAGTCGTTGGAACTCAAATAGTTTCTTTTGCGGTAATACATATAGATATTCTTTATACTTAGCATAATTAATAACGATTATATGCATATTAATATGCTATCTTCAGGTGTGTGCCGATCAACCTCATATTGAGGAAACAACAGAAAAAGAAGTAATACTCGATAATGTGGACGATCGAAGAGGGAAAAGGAAATAGAGAAGCATCTGAGGTATTAAAGCCTTATTATTAGTCTAATTTCTTTAAATAGTAGTCTAATTTGATTTTGGAATAATTCATGTTGGTATCCCAATAATTGAAATATTGAAAAAACTAAAAAAAAAGGTTGTGGAAAGAGCAAAAAATGTGTCGGGATTTAAGGGGAAGAAGAAAGAAGATGATATGATAAAAAAAAAGGTGATTATGGTTATTTCTTTTTTTTAGGTATAAGTATATTTTTAAGGGATATTGATTATCTTAATCTTTATTGAATTACAGAATGTTAAAAAATCAAGACTCAAGGATATGAGGGAAAAAGGGAGATATGTAAAGGCAATTTTATTAGCCAGAACCGGGCAGATGTGTATGGGGTATGTATTATATATCCATGTATTATATTGTACTTTTTCAAAATATTATATGCATATAATTACATTTATGTTTTTATCATGTTCAAGAGGCTCCATTGTTACTTCCGAGGGATAAGTGGTTAAATAGCACCAAACTTCAAATATACTCAAAATTAGAAGTGCTGGAGAATATTAAGGACGTAATGTAAAAAAAAAACATCTAAGAAAATTTAGAAATACATGTTTTGGTAGCTTCTTAGATGTTGATTAAAAAATATCCCCTCCAACTAGTTAGCCTCATAATTATGAGACAATGTAGCTTTTCCCTAGGAGATGGAATTAATTTTAACTTTGAGAGCAAAGTGGTTCATTTTGGATTACAAGAGTTGAGGCTATCACTGGACTAAAATGCGAAGAACTACCTTCAAAAAATTGAGTGGGAGATTCTTTAATAAATATTTCAACAACTCAACAATTCCTATGAAGAGGGCAACAATAAGTACTTTGTTTAATTTAATGGATGTAGTGAAGAAGAAGGACAGGGTTAAAATGACACAGTTATTTTTGTTGTCAAATTTCTTGTTGGGTAAACAAAGAACAGTAGGAATTGAAGTGGAATATATCAAGCTTCTTGATGACACTAAACAGTTTAAGAACTACCCGTGGGGGCGTGTTTGTTATAACTCAACAATCGACTCTATAAAGAAAGTAATAAAAAACCTTTATGCATCTGTTGTTGGACTCTCTGGAACGCCGATAACATTGCTTATTTGGACATACGAATGCATACTATTGCTTTCTTTGAGGGAAACAAAATATGTCAAACACGTATCTACTGATATACCACTAATGGTAAATTGGGAGGCTAGCGTACAACCGGAATGGAGGGATATAGCGATTAGAGTTTTTGAGAATGAAAAGGTATTATTTACTTATTTATTTCTATTAACTTTTAGTTTTATTTTCAATGTATATATATATATATATATATATTGATGACTATAATAATGATATGTTAATTTTAATGCAGTTCGAGTTTGAAAATATGTTCGAAGAAGATGAGGATGTTTCGATTACAGGTAAAAAAAGATTTTTTGAGGAAGGTGAACCATCAAATACGAATTCATCACGTTTTGGATCGAAAGAAAACTATATTCCTCCATTTTTTTGAAGAGTTTAAAGAAATGGGATTAAGTAGCCTCGAGAACATGAATTGCAAAATCAATACACTCTTTTTTGAGATTGAAAGTGTTAAATGAATGGTGAATTAGAAGTTAACTTTTATCAGAAAAGGAGGATGAGGACGGTGATGGGGGTGGGGGTGGAAGGGATGGTAACAACGGTGGTAATGAGGGTGGTGATCAACATGTAGAAAATTCGGAAGAATATCAACAAAAAGACAATAGATCAAGGGATAGTGCAGCTACTACTATTAGTGAGAATGATGAAGATAATAATTACGTGAGTTTTTAAAATAATTGCAAGGAACTCAGGGTTAAAGAAACCGAAGAAGATCTAATGGAAGATGAGTTCGTATGCACTAAATTTTTAAATGAGGTTGATAGGATGGAAGAGTCTGCTTGCCAAAAAAGGTTTGCTTGTTTTTATAATTTTTTTTTATTAGTAGATTTTGAAAGTATGATGCTTTGATTAATGGCTCATCATTTTATGTTATGCTTCGTCAATTTATTAAATCCAGTCATCCAACGAAATCTCTATATGAATATGACTTGATTTGAATGGAATAAATTATTAGTATTCCAATAATAATTAAATAAGAAATACATAGCCTTCTTATATAGAAGGGAGGCTCACTACATAAAAGGAAATAAAGAAAGTAACATTGACAGCTAATTTACGCCTAATATTTACAAATAATGAACCAACACTCCCCCTCAAGCTGGTTTAAAGATGTCTTCCATTGCCAGCTTGTCAATCATTCTGTCAAATTGCACTTTCGGTAGTCTTTTTGTCAACACATCAGCAGTCTGCTCTATTGTTGGGAGATAAAGGATACATATCACGCCAGTGTCAACTTTTTCTTTTATGAAATTTTTGTCAATTTCAATATGTTTAGTCCTATCATGTTGAACTGGATTGTGGGCTATGGAAATGGCAGCCTTGTTGTCGCAATAAACTCGTATGGGTACCTTCTGAAAGACTTTCAATTCTTCAAGTAACCTTTTTATCCATATCCCTTCACAAATATCATGGCTAAGTCCCTAAATTCTACTTCAACGCTACTTCTGGCCACTACATTTTGTTTCTTGCTTCGCCAAGTGACTAAGTTACCTCCAACAAATGAACAATTACCAGAAGTAGATCTTCTATCTATCATACTTCCTGCCCAATCAGCATCGGTATAAACTTCAACCTGTAAATGGTTGTGTTTTTTGAACAATATACCTTTTCCTGGAGTTCCTTTCAGATATCTTAAAATTCTATAGGTAGCTTCAAAGTGAACTGGTCCTGAAGAGTGCATAAATTGGCTTACCATGCTCACTGCAAAAGTAATATCTGGACGTGTGTGAGACAGGTAGATGAGTCTTCCTACAAGGCTTTGATATCATTCCTTATCCTCTACTTCTTCTCTTTTTGCAGCTTCCAATTTCAAATTAGGTTCAATAGGAGTCTCAGCTACCTTGCATCCAAGAAAACATGTTTCTCTAAGTAAATCAAGAATATATTTTCTTTGATTAACAAAGATACCTTTCTTAGATCTCGCAAACTCCATTACTAGGAAGTACTTTAACGTTCCTAGGTCCTTGATTTGAAATTCACTTGTGAGTCTTTTCTTTAAAGTGGCCAATTCTACTTCATCATCACCTTTAAGCACAATGTCATCTACATAGACAATCAAAATTGCAATTTTATTGTTTTCAAAACGTTTATAAAAGATGGTATGATCAACTTGACTCTGAAGAAATCTATAGCTCATGACTACTTTACCAAATCGTTCAAACCATGCTCTTGGAGATTGTTTGAGTCCATATAGAGATTTCTTTAACTGACATACTTTGCCCTTCCTAAGATTAGCTTCAAAACGTGGTGATAAACTCATAAATACTTCTTCTTCAAGATCTCCATTTAGAAAGGCATTTTTATATCAAGTTGGTGAAGGGGCCAATCTAAATTTGCAACTAGAGATAAAAGTATTCTAATGGAGTTGATTTTAGCAACAGAAGCAAAAGTTTCCTGATAATCAATCTCATAGGTTTGAGTAAATCCTTTTGCAACTAGTCTAGCTTTATACCTTTCAACACTACCATCAGCATTACACTTGATTGTAAACACCCATTTGCACCCCACAGTTTTTTTATCTCTTGTCAAATCTACTATCTCCCATGTACAATTCTGTTTTAGAGCATTCATCTCCTCCATAACAGTTAGTTTCCAATTTGGATCATTTAAGGCTTCTTGTGTGTTCCTTGGAATAAACAAGTTAGTTATCCTAGACGTAAAAGCTTTATGATTACTTGACAGTTTCTCATAAGAGATATAGTTAGCTAGAGGATATTTGGTGCAAGTTCAAATCTTTTCTTAAGGCTATAGGAACACCAAGATCAGAAACAACAGATGAAACATTTTTAATATTTGGAGTGACAAGGATGGAAGATTGATTACCTAGAGTTTCAAAATTATCCCTCGGAGTTTCAGATTGGGTCTGTGATGAGTCAGCTATCAGTCCTCATTCGTTTGATTGAGTCTTCTTATAGTATAAAACTTAAACTCAGGATTTAGATCAATTTGATCATTTCGTAGTAATTCTCCCCCTGAATGAGAATTTTCTACACTTGGCATTGAAGGACTAATACAGTTAGAACTAGGACTAGTAAAATTAGGAAGAGGGACAGGTATATCCCAAAAATTATCATCCTCTAAATTTAGTTTCTCCCCCTGAAGATAATTTTGGGTAAAAAAAGGTTGATTTTCTAGAAATGACATATCCATACTTACATGTAGTTTTTTTGTTTGAGGATCAAAACATTTATACTTTTTTTTTTCTAAAATCATAGCCCAAAAAGATGCATTTAATTTCCCTATGATCCAATTTTGATCGAAATGGACTAGGAATATTACTACAAAAACTTAATACAAAATCAAGTTCAATTCTACAAATCACATTGAAAAAGTATTTAAAAAGTAACTTATTATATGAGCTAATTCAAGCTCATTCCAAATAGTCAATCTAAGCTCAACTCAACTTTGATCAATTGAGTTAGGTCCATGGATTGGGTCATGGACCTAGGTTTTAATGGTTGGGCCGAGCTTGCTTGAAGCGCGTAGGGTTTGAGCCTAGGTCGAGCTCAAGCCTTTTCTTCTTTGGGCTAGGCTGGATTTGGCCAGACTAATGATGAGGTTGACTTTTACCCTTTCTCTAATGTATTAAAGAGATGAATAACTTTTTTAATGAGAAAATTTCTTTAATAGGTCATTTTAGAAACTATATTTCACAAATAGTTTAAGTTTTAAATTTTTATATATTTGGATTCTCAGATTTTAAATTTTCATTAATTCTAAGATTGCCCTCCATTATTATTGTTTTATTTTATTAAATTTGTTTTTTTAATTTAAATGATTAGATTTGATTTTTATCCATTCTTTTCCATATTTAGATTTCAAATCTCTCTCTTGACCCAATCCGAAAAACCTCATATTTTTTCTAATATAATACCAAATTCTTCATTTTGAAATAAAAAATTAAAAAACTCATCTCTCACCGAATTTGGTATTTTTTTCTAGCTTTTTTTTCTCACGTCTTTTTTTTTACGATAATATGATAAAAATGTATACTTCAAAAGATATATAATATATAACTTTTTTAGTGGTATATACTCAAATATTTATATTATATAATATATAACTTTTGGTGGTATATACTCAAATATTAGGTTATATAATATATACTTTGGAGTATTGTGCAATATATCTCAAATCTAATAAACCTCATAACACGATTTTTATGATTTGAAAAAAAAAATCAATGAAAAGCTGGAGTTACCAAACAGATAACTAATGAACAAATGCTAATTAAGATTAATGAATTGTATAGAAAAATTCCAAAATTGCAAATTATTCGTTCATTGTGTTTGACACTACGATATATTGCACAACCATTTGAGGGCTTATGAGAAAACAGAACCAAAAAAAAATCAAACTCAAAATCTCACACCCATCTCTTCGATACAAGACATAGCCATCATAGATCTCTGGAAACAAACAACAAATACATAAACCATACATATGAATCCAAGCTAACACCCACAACCAATGTAAATAAAAAGAACATCTATTTAATAGATTCAATTTTTTTTTTTCAAGAATGGTAAAATTATACCATCAATTGTAAATATATAGTAAAAGAGATCTTGTATATACCTATAATTGTTGAAAATATACCTCTTTATCGGACTTGGATATACGCAAGGAGTGATCACATAGTCGACAACAGTGACAACAGTAGATTTGCAAGGTTTGACTATGGATTGCTTCCGTAAGGTCTGACGACTAGAGTCTCGATGGAAAATAGCAACATCAACGACAGAAAAAAATAGACTACAGAAAACAACAATGGCAGTGAGCAGGATGTGCGACGTTGGTGGTTTGTTGGCAAGCAATCTTCTACTAATAAAAGCAACGAAATCTGACTAAAAAAGGATCGCAGTCACCTTCATTAGTCTTTTATGTGGGTGTGGTGGTGCTGGATGATTTTAGGTTTTTAAATTAGAGATTTTAGGTACCAAGCAAGATTTAAGAATTTCAAAACAAAAATCGGGATTTCATGAAATGCACAATTTTAAGGATTTCAAAACAAAAATTAGGAAACCGTTCAAATTTTAAATTTATTCCATAATCGATTTATTTTTTATCTTTATTTAACGTATATTAGAAAATGAACTATGAGTAATTTGTCCAATAGATTCCATCCATAATAAGTCAATCTTTAAACAATAATGTAAACTCTTGAAAAGTTAAGCTAATTGTATAAATAAATCCTAGACTAGTTGAGTAGTAATCATTTTTTAATTAAAATTGTTTTATACTTTTATTGTTTATTTTTCATTTATATAACGATTTTTCTTCTAAATATACCGCTTTTATTAGTTGATAAGATTTTATTATAAAATATTTTAAAATCATATTTAATTTTTTAATTTTACTTTGTTATTATTAATTAATATCAATAAATTTCTTAAAATAAAGTTCATTATTATTAAATATTCAATAATAATATTTTATAATGTTTGATATTATTTTTTTTATAAAAAAGTGTTTTAATGGATGCTTTTTAATTTAATTGTTCATTATTTATTAATATTAAATAAATTATTATAATAAAAATATTTATAATAAACTAAATAAAAGTTTATTACTATCTTAATTGAAAAAAAAAAATAGCACAATAATGTAATTGCAATTAGCTAGAAAGAAAAAAATAGATGTACTAATAATTGTAATATATCCATCAATTCCAATTCCGGTGTTAATAAACATCACGGAATTCTAGTTCCAATTCTAGAAAATTTTTAGTAAATAACATAAAAAGGATAACATTCTCATTCCTATTAATTTATATTATGATTTCTGGTAAGCACAACCTAAACTCAAACTAAAGCATAAAATCTATTCAATACAGAAAGAGCAACAGAAAAGTTTAGAACATACGATAATGGTCCATCTCAAAAGCTAACAATTACAAGTTTAGCTGAAATCCATAATACTAGTAGAATATTTAAGGCAATAGAGGCCACTATTAGCATTAGGAGGCTGCATATGCTATCAAGTAAGGATTGTAGTAAAAACAGAAGGTAAGAAGGTTGACAATGACTCAGTTTATAAATAAAATGATAAGAGTTTATAGCCTGAGAAAAAAATGGAGATGCATCAGATAAACTTCAGGAACATAAAATAAATGAAATGGGGAGAGAGGGATATTGAATCACTGAACAGTGATAGAGAGATGGTGAGAAAGAAGAGATCATGGAGAAGCAGAAGTAGAGGAAATGATTGAAGAGAGGAGAATTGAGAGGGAGATAGCGATGGGAAAGGGAGGAAAAGTGAGTGTAAAGGAGTTTACCTAACGTGAAGCTTCAATCTATTCACTTATGAAAAGTTTTGAAAGTTCGACTTTATAATAAAAGGATTGCAAGTGCATTGTAACAATTACTATATTCAAGTAGTTGTGAAATATGTCAGAACAAAAAAAAAAAAAAATAGAAACAAAGAAATGTGAATAAGCCACCAACGGGCCACGCCAATGGCAAGAGCTTGAAGTTTCTTAATCATACCGACTTCGAAGTCTCGAGTTCAAACCTTCGAATAGTTTAATACAAAAAATCTTTGATGTCTTCCATTTCTGAATTTTGGGACGAGTTTGAGTGCCCCAGGTACAGGAGAGCAAAATTCAAACTCCCAATTATCAAACAATAAAAAAATAATAAAAAATAAATTAAGAAATGTGAAGAAGGGAATTCTCAAAGGATGATATTTTCAAAACCCTCTCTCAATCTCACATTTCATCCAAAACTATTCACAACTATTTTATTTTTTGAAAATAACTATTGGCATTTAAGGTACCAGAACACCCAAAATATTTTAATATTCTACATTTCTTGCAAAAAGCACTTGAGACTATCAACATCTAAATGTCATTACTTACTGGTGGAAGCATCATAAACTTCCTTGTCTATGATTACATCATTAAAATGTCGTAAACAAATGAAGAAATCATGGGATATACGAGTGAAGTGACCATTACCCAATGGCAAGCCGCCCCAATCTGAGGATAACCATGGCATCTCTGGGAGCTTGCTTTTTTGGACAACATCCAACCTGTTCACCAATCTTATGAGCTTTCTTAAACAACAGCAGAGAGTATGTCATCGGCCTAGATATTTGGCTGAAAAGGAGAATGAATAAATAAATTTATCTATACAGTGGGATACTTTCGAGGGAGACAAAAATTGACACGTAATATACAAGAGCTTCAAATAGTTCAGCAAAGGGACCATACAACAGGTTCTAAGCTTACAAACCAGCTCCTTCGGGTGATCAGAACTGACCCATTCCACAGCGTGGCATCATAGAAACTGCTGGAAGTTGTCCGAAATATCTTAAACGATGGCCGAAAGGACATCATCTGACTCAACTTTAAGCTGAAAATATGTAAAATGTGAGGCATATTTGACAGGGACGCTGGTACATAGCAACTGGAGCTGATCATTAAAATATAACATACCAACTTCAGATGATTCAACAAAGCACCACGCAATAGGTTCCTCAGCTTCTCACAAATATCCACCATGTGTCCTGAGCGGACCAATTCATCTATTCTGCACCATAAGTATTGAATAGCCGTATAGGGGAAACAAACAGAGAATGGTCTTTTTCTGTTAATTATGTCTGCTGGTGGCTGCAGAGAGTTGGAACATGTTTCAGTACGTGGCTCAGAGTGTTAGAAATTCATTTGAAAATGTTACAATTAGAAAGAGAGGTTCAACGTACACACCATCACGATTTCTTATACATTTAGTCGATGTTATATCATTGGTAAGTTCACGAATTGAATTTATCACTAGGCATAATTAATATAGTAAATTCTTCATACATGGTCAATAGTTAGATAATTGTTCTTTGATGAGTTTTATTAAAGAATATTCCTCAAATTGGAGTTAAGATAATAAGTGAAGGGGATTGCTTTGGAAGATGCAGGACTTTCAGATACCCAAATAAATAAAAGAGAGCTTCATTTTGTCGATATACTGATCGATAGAATTTGAAATATGAAAGCCAACACAATTTACCAGTGATGCAAATGATTCCATGCATTCCAGCAACAGATGTGTAGCCTCAGTATATCGACCATAATCAACGTATAATCGAAACAATGATGCAGGATTTGATTCTTCACCGGTCATCCCCCAAGACTTTGCCCTTCGACGATCCTGTCATAATATTGTTGGCTCCATTCTATTATATCAATGTACAAATAAAAACCACAACAGGACGTGTACGAGTAAATAATATGGGAAATAAAAATTAAAATTCAAACTTCTGCTCAACCCACCTATATTTATGCGATAGAGATGCGTACATTTTATTACATTGAAATTCTATCGTTTGCAATCTCTTTACGGTAAATCAACTCTGGACCATTTTAGCATTTCACGAGTTAAGATAATTTTGAACATTTTGTTATCTACATCTGCTTAAACACTTATATTTGCTAAAAGAATTGTGAAATTGAATTAACAGCAGCAAGAAAAAACTAAGGCGACCTGTGTCAAACATCCAGGAAATACAATGTTTAGGTTGAAGTTTCCGTGCAACACAAGTCAAATGCCTGAGGCAAGCAAACTAGTTAAGGCTGGTGGCTGCGGCTAATGGCAAGAGCTGGGGGATATAGTAACGTGTTCTAGTTTCTTAAGCCAAAAATTTATAGAAGGTTTCATGAGAAAATAATGTATATGCTGGAACAATAAGATTTCATAAATGTTGAACGGTTGCCCAAATTTCCATTTAGCTGCTTAATTCTCTCCAACTGCTAGCTGCAATCGTATGCCTTGCCGTTTGTATGTTAAACCTTTCTCCAATGAGTCTCAATTATCTCATAGTGATTTAAATACCAAGTTCTCTCCGTAATTCCTCAAGTTAAACAAGAATTGCACCAACGACTAAAGACAATGCTAAGATTTTTCATCCCGTAAAAATGACTAAAATATAAATCAGTGGCAAAAAGAAGAACCTTAAACATAAGAACCAGCCAAAGAGGCAATTCCATCTTAGAATCCGTCCGAAGAAGTGTTTCAGCCACAATAAACGGCAATCTAGGATTGAAACTTTTATATTTTTCCTGCAAATTTTCAATATAAATGATTAAGATAGTGAAAATTATAATTATTAAAATACAGAGTAGATAAACGTGACAAGGAATAGAAACAACAGACAAGTGAAATAAAAATACAAATGATAACAGCATTTGCTATCTAGTTTCTTTAACAAGCAACTGAATAAACTATATGCATTTAATCTTTACAAAGAGTAAAGAGAAAATAATGCACGAATAAGTTGTCTGAACTTTTAAATGGACTTAAAATGATTCTTTATATGAGCTAATGCAACAAAAAATATGCAAGAGTACATATCAAAAAAGTTCATGCACATTAAAAAATAATGCATTTACAGTGCTATCGTAGCGACATTATAGAACTTTCAGAATATTCCCATATAATAGTAACAAACATTCTGTAAAATGACAAACCTGATGTAGCCTAAAGTTCTCAAATAATCCACCAAGAAAATATTTATTCACAATGGAAATTTGATTCTAATGATGTGTCAATACAAAGCCCAAAACCTCTATTTATTTAGGAAAAAAAAAACAACTAAGTATTTAAAAACTAAAAAAATTAAACCAAAAATATAAACTAACTCACTACATCACAACCTATAATGTCTACCATATAATTTTACTAGGGAAAATCTTAATGCAACGTATATGAAATAATATGAAGGTACGTACAAGATAAAGTTCCAGAGTTTCCCAATGGCCATATCCGTTTAGATGCTGACGGACAGGAATCACATCAAGTGAACCATGAACATCATCTCCACCATTTGGAGATATCAATAGAAGACTATTTGTTCTTGGATCATTCCTGAAGTTGTATACAGGCAACAGAAATTTGAGTACAAGTTAGCAATTGAGTTTCTTACTTGTGAAGCTCACCAACCAATAGGAGAAGCAACTGAAATGATTTCTCACAAAAAAGGTTTATCTTACCGAAGCCCAGATGAACTTAATCTACTAGGGCAACATTTCAATGACATGGCAGAGAAGACTCTTTCCAACTCCCTGAGTCAACAAAGTTCAAGATTTGCAATTCTGAGCAGAATGAATGGATTTTTGTTGTTTTAATGCAATGACAGCATAAATCAAAATCGATACCTCTTTAATTCTGAATCTCTCCAGAATCTCAGTACAATAGTAAATGCCATATCATAAAAATTGTTCTGGACCAAAAGATCAACCAACTCTGAAGGGGCCTCATGAATCCCTGACAAACGAGAGTCTGCATAACATTTAAGTTGATGCAATCTACAAATAGGTGCTTTAATATCTTAGATAGATTAAAGGCTTAAGTTTTTGTACTAGGATTTTATTATATTTTCTCATCCTGCTTCACAGAAATCATAATACAGAACAACCCATATCCTTACCGGTGAATGGCCATTTGATATTTGCTACTGAAAGGAGATACTCTGACGAAGTTAGGACAAATTCATTTTCTAGTTGCTTCATATCGATAAAAGAATTCTGTTTTTGAGGCCTGATATCATCATTTGCAACTGTGCCTAAAAAAAGAAGCCATTTTTCTCAAGCAAAGGAATATTTTCAATTCAAAACAGTGAAAAATAAATACCATTCAGATCCAGAGAAAAGTAGTGATAAATTAGAAAATTTTGTCTGGAATTAAGAAAAGTACAAGGGGAATAAAGAATTCCTTGAATAAAACGTTACTTACACTGTTCGTCAACAGTTCTTTTAGCTTTTTTACTCGGGTAGTGCTTGCTCTGAATATCATCTCTTTCAACTGGGGATTCAATCCATGCAAAATCAGGATGAACAAGATGCAATGCATTAATAGCAGCAGAAAGCCCATTCAATCGTTCTAGCAGCAAGGATGAACTGAACTGGTTATCTCCCAGAGCAAGTTCCATTCTTAAACGAACTGAATAAAGGTAAATATAACTTGCTGCTTTTTGCCAATTATGTCGGTGTATTTCAAAGGCATATAGCAACTTATACAAGCTTGGCTTCGACAAGAGATCAGAACGTTCTGCCTGCATTTTGATGAAGAAACCCTGGACATGAGTTGTCTGAGAGCATCTGTTTTCTTTTTCCCTCTCTCTTTTTTATCTTTTTGCAAACAAGCTAGTAAGATAAAATAACATCGGGATGAACATATTATAAACTTCATATTCAAGCTTGACAGCTAGTACCTTCCACACAAGCTCCTGCTCCACCTTTTCTGCTAATCCAATGAATGGTAATTCACCACAACAAAGAATCTGTACAATGGACCATTAAGAGACATCTTAAACTGAGAATAGTGAAGGCAGATCTCTTCTTACTTCAGGAAATACAAAAGGAGAGTACAAACGGTGGAGAGCATGTCACAAAAACAATTAAAGGAAACACCAAGACTGCAGAAAACATAGGTTTCCTGATGTAACCGTTTCTAACAAAGAATACATTACTACGTTTTCATTTCCTAGCTTGTCAATAAAAATTTAAAAAGTTGAACCACTTCAACCTTCGACCAAAATTTATTTTCTAATTATGCTCTGTTTTCTGTAACCAAAATTTGAGGTTCTTTTTTGTACATGTTGTCAGTTTCACCTTTTGGAAGGGCTGTTCTTTTTGTGGGTCCATCGCTTTTTCATCTTCATAATGAAAATTGATATCAAATTAACAGAAAAAAATATACGGGGGATTTTTTAAGACAGTGGAAGTACCAATTTTCTCAAGTGATGCTACATCAATGAAATGACTTGAACTGACATTAATTTGAAAGTCAAATTACCATAAATCGTAATTCTTCATCTAATTTTCTTGTGTATTCATCATTGCATCTTTTTTCTTTTGTTTCGATCAAGATTTTTCGACTCTTGGTACATCTATATTCAAATTGATCTTATATTCACCTCAAACAAACCGTCCCACTGGCCGACCATGACCCCCTGTTATTTTGAGATCGTATCTAGTATTCAAAGTTTAAAAAAATTGCTCAGCAATAGTCAGATAAGTGGGGTACTCCCATAGCAATTGGGGTTATGGATTTTCAATTTATGGTGGAGCAGCAGAAAATATAACTAAAAAAACTATTTCAATATAGCAGCGTCAGTTAGAACCATTAAAGAGTCCTACTGGTTTGGAATTTATTTGGCTCAAACGAGCCGAGAGTAGGAGAAGTAAAAATTGGAACAAAAATATCGCACTGCTCTAAGTTTCTATTTTTGACGATAGTTGGAGTCGGCAGCTCTCTTTAGGGTTCTCTCAAGAAAGTCGCCCTTCCCCCTTCACGCAACATTCTTGAACTTGCTAAAGAATCGAAACTTGAACCTTTGTATAGGCATTCAATTCAAGAAAGCACCGGGGGTGGGTGCATGGAAGACGATTCCAAAGCTCACACATCGACTTGGGAAGAATCAATTCCAAGCTTTCTGTTAAATATATAAACGAATCATTTCTGGGAGACAATTGGCCAAATCCAATGAAATCGCTCAAGGACTTGAACCTACAACATCGAGTTTTGGATTGTGGGGGAGCAATACAAACGTCGTGTTGCACCCATAGTTCTACATGAGATTGCCTCACTATCTATCAATGGATGGGAGGGTAAAGGAAATGAAACAAATGATACGGTAAAGCTAGGATAGCAAGCTATTGCCTCAACTAGCTAACCAGATGCGGCTTCGAAATTTCTTATGGGAACAGGCATCCCGGGCGACTAAATCAGTATATATTTTGTTTTACACCTATGCCAGCTAGGCAAGAGAATAACAAGTTACAAATTCTGATGCAGTAGGACATGCCTAATACTACGAAATTCATACATATACATTTCTGCAACACCTTGAACAGAGGGACAAATACTCAATGTTGAAAGAACTTATTGATTATTGTCAACCTCCTGTAACAAGGAATCTTTGGATATTAGTTTGAAAGGGAAAGACCAAATATTAATCCTTTCGCAAAGATAATTCCCTCTAAAGGGGTTGCAAGACCCACCTATCGATCAGGGACAAAAGTGGGACTTATTGATCCAATGATGTCGAAACAATCAACGTATTGATATTGGAAGAGCTAGTAGAAATTCCTCGATTTCTCAAGACATCTCTCTTTTTAGGAGGCATCAAGGATTCAGCTGCTCTACCAAATGAGCTATCCCATCCATTTCTAACACATTATCCTTATTTTAGTAGATGACATAACACAACATCGTTGTTCGTAGCCATGTGCTCTAATTCTTTGAGCTACTCATATTGACAAATTCTGTATAATGCCATTTGATCACAGAATTCACCAAGATCAGGGGATTCAATTAATCGAGATTCAAAAGCTAAAATTTCTCAACTGAAGAAGATATTTCTCCCTCTCTTTTTTCTCGAAGAGAAGGGGTTGCTAACTTAACGGTAGAGTACTCTGATTTTAAGAGCGGGCATACTTTTTTTTTACATATCTCTCGTTATTTGGGACCCTATTCATCTTTGGGCTTATATTCTATTCACAAGAACTCCTGAGGATTGGCCTTGTGGCATTGGAGCAAGGGAAAATGGGACTTGGGACTTTGGTGGAAAGGGTTCAAATCCATGGTAGCCACTTAACTAGATAGAGTCCTAACATCTTTTTGGCCACCGTATGCTGTAGGGTTTTGCACATGCCTTTTGAGATAAGTTGAGGTGCGTGTAAGCTTTCTCGAACACTCACAAATGAAAAAAAAATTTAAAACTCATTTTTAACAACTGAGCACATTGATAAGGGTTGAAATCGAGTTTTAAAACCCATTGGGCTCAACCAAACATAAAGAAGACTGAAACTAGGCCACGCTAACAGCACGAACTCAACAATCTAAAAAATCTTAAAGTAACCAGCAAATCTTCCACACAACTCATGGAAGTCACAATATTCCTTTCGGACTGAAATCAATTCAATGAGAGAGCAAACATACCCTAACTTAGACCCCCTATTCAAATGTTTATCATATGAAAAATTGCAATAAGGAAAAGAACATTCAGTTAAATTGGGACATGAACTTCTACAAGGACAAAGTTTAAGAAGAAAGCGCTAAAAATCATGCTAGTACATGAAGAAGAGGCCAATGATTGAGGAGAGGCATAATTGAAGGTGCAGTAAAGGCTAAATGAAAATATGAGAAACATGGCTGAATTGAATCATCCCTGAACTCAATAGTGGGATTACCTGCACGGAGCACAATGAAAATGAAAGGGAGCTGAAGAAGAATGAGGTTTTGATTTTAGCCAACTGTAGAGCAAGTCATAATTTCATTTCACAAGAACTCGTACAACCCTTAATGGTGAATACAACGAGTAATTATCAAATTTAAATCTTTATTTTTTCAAAGAACTATTTGTACTTTCAGAATTGTTATACTTCAAAAACAGATTTGAGAATTGAGATGTTACAACGAATCACGATTCTGGTTATCAAATGGAATTTTATTTTCTTGAAACTCAATTTTGGGTGGTCGCAACCAAAGAAAGACTATATGCAACTACAGGTGTACAAAGTCATTATTTATGAAAGGATAATTATTTAAACATTGCGACAAGTGGCAGACAAAGTCACCAATAATTCGTTTGTGTTATAAACCCAAGAAACCTTAATTAGTAAAATAAATATAAGGAATTATATTATAGGTTTTCTATTTCAATTTTGGAAGTGGCTTTCATTGCAATGGCAGATGAAGTTACCCGGCCAAGCAAGATAACAACTGGAACATGATATCTTTATTTTGACTATTAATTCAAGCCATAGTAAAAGTGATGCTGAAAAGGAAATAGGCAACGAACCTTAATGTCATGACACTCATAAATAACTATTATGAAACGCCTTAAGCAGAGATATTTGCTCTCCTCTTCTGGATTTGAAATTATTGCACAATATGCATCATAGAATTGATGTAGATCCAGAGCAAACTTGAAGACATTTGCCCAAAGCCGTCCTTGGATAGAAATGGCAGATTCATTGAAAGGAAGTCTACCACAGTTATTGTCTTTCGGAGTTACAGCTTCTTCTACTAGCTCAAGTGCAGCAAGAACGAACTCAAAAGCTCCTTTGCTGATATTATACTGCTCAAACAATTGCATTGCCCACTGGTAGTAATGGAACCTCCATGTGATACTTGATAAACAACCAGCTGAGAAAAAGTGAGGTGGGACATGTGATTAATACACAAGACCAAAACGCGAAATCAGCTGTTCCATAACAAGCTTTTAAAGGCATTTCACTTTTATTCAATGAACTTACTAGTCTCAAAAGAGGAAAATCCCACTTCGTGTGGCAAACTCTGCAAAGCCTGGGAAGATCTGTTTCCAGATGAAGCTCTGCATAGAACCATAAAGAAAGTGAAATCACCTTGCAACAAATGAATATATTTCATTATTTTACAAAAAAAAAAAAGAAAAAAAAGTAATTAAAAAAGAGAACATATTTTTTTTCTTCTTTTTAACATTTTGAAGCTGAATATTCGGGATAATATTACTATATGACACAGGAGATTCTACATGAACATGTCACTGATTAAACAAAAAAGTATTCAACTATAAAATGAAAAATCAGGTGATGCAATTCCTCGTGAGGAGGATAACAACCATGAGCATTTAATTGTGCATGGAAGTAAAATAAAACCATCATTGAATTCTTGGACACAATACCTGAAGAAACTGCATATAGCTTCGTGAACCTTCCTCTCTTTCAGCACTCCGTGCAACTTATAATGTGCCTGAGCAAGTTGACAACAACCAAGCAGGTGATGCATTACACACCATCCACCATCCGCATCTTGCATGCATTGTGATGTTTTCTCATTTTGTGATTGTGCCTTCACTACACTGAGCAGGTACTTTTTTTTGTTTGGAGGGGAGCAATAGAAAATAAACTATATAAGAATGGGAACGAAAAGTACAGAGGAAAAAAAAAATAAAAGAAAATAGAGAGATTCTGAAGCAAATTAGAGAGAAACTATAACAAATTATTACTAGTAACCAGTACAAAATGATGGAAGCCACTAAGTGGGCTCTGTCTCTCTCTAGCCGGATCTACCCTGGTCCCCTGGGTCTCTCATCAAATAACTATCCCAACAGAAACTGGCAATATGATACTTTCTCCTTCTGATGGCCTCAGGCCATTAGTTACAACTAGGCACAAGACAAGCATGTTGCATGAAGATGTTCTTTTCTAGCACTGCAGCACATGACACAGTCACAATAAAAAGGACCTAAACTCAAATTCTTTATGTAATACACTCATGCACAGCAGCTGTGAGGTTCGAATTGGTAACACCATTAGTTTGCACTCAAGCGACAATCAGCAGCAACCTCTAATTAAGGAACATCTTGAGATCTTAACAACAGTTGAAATTTGTTAGATAATTAACTATATTGCAATACTCAAAGAAATTACAATATCGATAGTCTTTTCAGAGGGCTATCTCTCTCCCAAGAACTCTCTCAAGTTCCTTACACAAAACTATTCTCCAAGATACTTTCCTTCTCCCCTACTACCCTTATTTATAACCAACTTACCCCTATCCAATTACCATAACGCCCCTAACCCAAATACTAATATCATTCCTTAACTATCCCTAATAGGACTCTCACATTACCCCGCCCTTCAAAGACACCTTGTCCTGAAGGTGTGCATATGAAAACAAACTGACTTTTAACACCATCAAAACTAGAAACCTAGCTAAATAACAACTAAGAAAACCCTAGATTTTGACTACTAACGGACGGCGGCGGGCGGTGTGTGCGGCAGATGGCGGGTTGTGCGAAAGATGGTGTTGGCCGACGGCAGATGGTGGTGGTTGGCGGCAGGCAGTGGCAGATGCACAGGCGGCGGACGATGGTAGTCCATTGTCGGCGGCGTGCGGCGAGCGGCGGCCAACGGGCACATCAGGCAGCCTAGGTTGGAGGGCCTACTACCAAGGAGAAAAAGTGGAGGGGCAGCTAGGGTTACTTCAGATTTTAGGTTTAAAATCAAGGAAACCTTGGCCCAAAAGCCCATCTTTTATTTTTATCTCCTTTTTTATCCTTGAGAAGTTATGACCTCAGCCAATTTATCTAATTTCAGCCCATTCCCCTCATTTACTTTCAGCCCATTTCCCTTAGCCCCTTTGACTCCAAAGATATTAGGGTAAGAAACCCTAGCAGCTTCCCCCTTCTCCTTCGCCGTTTTGAGACGTAGGTGTCGCCATTGTTGTTCCTGCAACTCCGACCACTCCCTCCAACCACTCCAACAATCGCCGGCGAAGTCTTCCATCCATCCCGTCTTTCTTTTCTCTTTCATTTTCGCCATTATTTTCCACTTTTCCCGAGCTTCACGGGTATTCAATCCCCTTCCACTTCGGTTTTTCGTTTCTTGCCACAGAACCACCCATGGTCGACCTCCCTTCTAACATCCAACCTCCGTTGCAAGTTGTATCTCCCCTGTTTCCCTGCCCAATCTTCAAATTTTGTCGTCGATCTCTTTCAAATCGCATACGAGCCTTCCTTCCCGATATTCTTTTTCTCTTCTTTTTTCGTCTCTTCTTCATCGAAAAACTCCCGTGCAAAAAAGATTCAGCCATCCTCGGACTCGTGCTCGTCCTTCTTAGATATTCAATTTCTTCTTCATACTTCCTTCTGCAAATTTGTTGTAGTTGCATTCTTTCTCTCCTCCTTAGTTTCTTCATACTCTATTGAGGGTAGTTGTTATCCTCTGTTCTCGAGGAATCCCTGCACGAAGACCTTCCTTCTCGTTGGTTAATTTTCAATCGAACTCCGTTCCACATTCTTGGGTACGATCGTCGCCTTCCAGCAACTCGTTGCCCCTGCTTTCAATATTCCAGCTTGATTGTTTTTCACATATTTCGCACCTCTTGTTCTATTTTTTGTAGTACAGCTTCTATTTTCTGCTGCGTTTGTTTCATAAGATCACTTTCTTCAGCCAAACATCTATGAATGTTCAATATGAACTCCAACACACGATCACCATCCTTCCGCATGAACTCCAATACACGATCACGATCCATGACTAGGATGAACTTGCTCTGATACCAATTCGTTAGGATCCCAAATACAAGAACCTAACCAGATAACTATATTGCAATACCCAAAGAGAAATTACAATATCGATAGCCTTTCGAGAGGGCTATCTCTCCCAAGAACTCTCTCAAGTTCCTTACACAACTATTCTCCAAGATACTTTTCTTCTCCCCTACTACCCGTATTTATAACTGTTAGAGTATAGATATTAGTATATTTTATATTCTTGTATAATATTAATTTGTCTTTTACCTTCTCCTTATAAAATTAGGTCAACCTTGTATATTTGTCTATATATATAGACTTTAATAATGAGAATACATCACATTGGATTCTCTCCAACCTTAGTCTCTACATGGTATCAGAGCTCTAGGTTTCTTCTAAAATTTTTGTGCCCATTAGGGTTTTGATGACCATTAGGGTTTTGTGCCCATTAGGGTTTTGTTCATTGCTATACAACTCAACTCACTGCTACCGCCGCCGCCGCCGACCACCGCCACCACCTCCAACCACCACCGCCCACTGCCACTGCCGTTTGCTGATTCGCCAGCGCTGCTGTTTTTCGATTGCTGTTCGTGGGTTTCGTCTCTTTGCCAATTGCTGTCGCCGTCGTCGTGTGCTTTCGTCACCGCCAGTCGCCACCCCGTCGCCTTCGCCCCTCTGGTTGTCGTGGGGTAGCACTTGGGGTTTTTGGTTTCAGAAAACACCTGATCCGGTTTGGTTCCAGCAGTTTAATTCATCTGTTTTGTTTGGTTCGGGTGGTTTGGTCTGATTCTGTCGTTTTGTTCAAATAAATTTGTTTGTTTGTTATGGCTGAGAAGAAATCAATCGTAACTTCTGAGGTGATCCCAATGATATCAAAAATCACAGAACACAAGTTGAATGGATCAAACTATTCTTCATGGAAAATCAATGTTCGTCTTTTTTGTGAAGTATTGATATGGACGATCACACAACTGAGGATCCGCCTAAGGATGAGAGCAAGAAAGCTTGGTTGCGGGATGATGCTCGACTGGTTCTGTAGATCAAGAATTCGATCGAGAGTGACATTATTGGCTTGGTCAATGAATGTGAGTATGTTAAAGAGTTGCTTAAATATTTAGAGTTCCTTTATTCTGGCAAAGGAAATGTTAGTCGAATATTTGAAATCTGCAAACACTTCTACCAACCTGAGTTTGGTGACCAATCTCTTACAAATTACTTTATGGAACACAAACGAATTTATGCAGAGTTTAATGCATTACTCCCAGATAGTAATGATGCAAAAGTTCGGCTTGCCCAACGCGAATAACTAGCAGTTATCAGTTTTCTTCTTGGTCTTCCATTTAGATTTGATGTGGCCAAAGACCAATTACTCTCTGGTTCGAAAATTCCAGCTTTAGAGGAGGCATACACTCGAGTACTTCGAGTTGAGAAGTCACAACTCGTCTTGTCATCTAAGTCTAATAGTGCTTTGGTTGGACATAGTACAAATGCAAACAGAGATAATACCTACCAAGGGAATTCCACGACTTCGAACGCTCAACGTTGGAATTCTAGTGCTCCAAAATCAAATTCAGGAGATATTATTTTTTGCAATTATTGCCATAAGCCTGGTCATACAAAACGAAAACATAGAAAGCTATTGAATAAAGGTTTGAAAACACAGTCTGCCCATGTTGCATCTACTCCTGATAATGCTAGCAAGTTAGTTACAATTCCTGCGAAAGAATTTGCTAAGTTCCAACAGTATCAAGAGTCATTGACGGCATCGTCCTCTAATCCGATTACCACCATCGTTGAGTCAGATAACACTAGTAAATGTCTTATTTCCTCCGCATCAAAATGGGTCATTGACTCTGGTGCGACAAATCATATGTCAAGTAACCCTAACTTATTTGCTAATTTCTCCCCATCTGCATCTTTGCCTGATGTTACCATAGCAAATGGCACCACTTCTCCTGTTCTTGGCTCTGACACAGTTCATCTGTCCACATCCCTTTCACTAACATTTGTCTTAAATTTACCACAATTTTCCTTTAATTTGATCTCTGTTAGTAAATTCACTCGTGATGTCAATTGTTGTGTCTTATTCTTCCCTGGTTATTGCCTATTTCAGGATCTTACGACGAAGAAGACTATTGGTAAAGGGCGTGAATCCAATGGCCTCTACACGTTTGATACACAACTACCATTTGCACTCGAGTACCCTCTCCTTTCGAAGAACATTATCGTTTGGGTCACCCATCTCTCTCCGTGTTAAAGAGTTTTCATCCTCAATTTCATAGTTTGCATTCTTTAGATTGTGAGTCATGTCAATTTGCTAAGTGTCATCGACTTAGTTTGTATCCTAGAGTCAATAAACGAGCTACTACCTTTTTTGAATTAGTTAATGATGTTTGGGGTCTTTGTCCTATTGAGTCCAAAAGTGAGTTTCGGTACTTTGTTACCTTTGTCGATGATTTTTCCCATGTAACTTGGTTATATTTAATGAAACATTGTTCTGAGTCACTTTCTCATTTTCGTAACTTTCATGCTGAAATTCGAACTCAATTTGGTGGCTCTCTTAAAGTTATACGAAGTGATAATGCTAAAGAATATTTTTCTGGAGCTCTTGGCTCTTATTTGAGTGAATATGGTATTCTTTACCAATCCTCTTGTGTCGATACTTCGTCTCAAAATGGAGTTGCAGAAAGGAAAAATAGACATCTTCTCGAAACAGCAAGGGCCTTAATGTTTCAAATGCATGTTCCAAAATGCTTTTGGGCCGATGTTATTTCGACGGCTTGCTTCCTGAGCCTTCATCAGTTCTTAAAGGTGAGATACCTTATCGTACTCTATGTTCTATGCAACCTTTATTTCCTACTAAACCTAAAATATTTGGTTGCACCTGTTTTGTTCGTGATGTTCGCCCTCAGCTCACCAAATTGGACCCCGAGTCTTTGAAATGCATTTTCCTTGGTTATTCTCGTGTTCAAAAAGTGTATCGATGTTAGTGTCCTGATCTCAATAGATATATTGTCTCTCCCAACGTTATATTCTTTGAAGATACTCCTTTTTCATCATCTTTGAGTACCAGTCAGGGGGAGAGTTCACAAGAAGATGATAACTTTCTTGTCTATTTCATTGTCTCTCCTTCTACTGAAGAGCTTCCTAGCAATACATCTTCCTATGTGCATGATCCTTCTCTTCCCACCATTACTCAAGTTTATTGTCGTTGGCAACCTCCTACGGACTCATGCCCTATACCAGCAGCTTCTTCGCCCGAGGATCCAGGAACAAGTGATGACCTTCCTATTGCTCTTAGAAAAGGTAAGCGTAAATGTACTTATGATGTTTCTTCTTTTGTCTCATATAACCATTTGTCCTCACCTACTTGTTCGTTTCTTGGATCCCTTAAGTCTGTATCTGTTCCTAAAATTGTTCATGAAGCTTTGTCTCTCATCTTGGTTGGCAGGCTGCTATGTTAGAGGAAATGACTGCATTAGATGACAATTGTAACAACCCGTATTTTCTAATACGGTCATTCTGACAAAATGCGGAAACGTAACTTTCAAGAAACCTTAAGAACTAAAATTATTCAGCGGAAGCCGCCGCCGCCGCCGCTCACTCCGATAGGCGATAGTCCGACTTTCGTAGGTTTTTTTTTTTTATTTCTTATATCTCATTTACTCCTTTTTGTTTCCTCTCTTTTATTTCACACAAAAGTTTTCTAAATCTTTGGCTTTCTTCACACTTCACAGTGGCTCTTTCGTAGAATGGAAGAAGGTGGAAACAAACTCAAGCATCCCGGTTGGCAATACATCATATTGGATGATCCAAAAGATACAAACACGTGCAAATGCATGTTTTGTGGAAAAATTACCAAAGGTGGAGTTTACCGAGCAACAAACCATTTGGTTGGGGGAAATAGAAATGTAAAGGCATGTTTGAAATGCCCAACTAATGTGAGAGAAGAATTGAAGGAGTATCAAACAAGAACAAAAGCAAGAAAGGAAGAGAGTAATGTCCTCCCAACGTATGAAGATTTAACTTTGATTGAAGAAGATGATGAAGATGAAATGGAAGTAGTTGGTGGTAGTGGTAGTGGATCTGGATCAACATCAACCCCAATGAACAAGCGAACAAGAATAAACACAGGTGATAATGTGAGTAGTATGGGTGGGAGAGGGAGAGGAAGTGGAAGTGGAAGTAGTAACTCTCGTAGTCCATCAGTGTTAAAACCACCGCGACCAAAGGGGCCAATAGATAAATTTGTTTATCAACATCCTGGAAAAGTTGTTGATGATAGAAATCGATTGAAGAGGTTGAAGCAATCAACTATTACTGAAAAATATGATAAAGATGGGAGAGATGCTACAGTGCAATTCATCATGCGTTGAATATATCAAGCAGGTATTCCTCTAAATACTATTCTCTTGAGAAGTTTTGAAGTGATGCTAGAAACTGTGGGGCAATTTGGCCCTGGTTCGATACCTCCTTCTTATCATGAAGCTCGAGTAACGTACTTGAAAAAAGAAGTACAGTACACAAAAAATCTTATGGGCGATCATGAGGTAGAATGGAAGAGAAATGGTTGTTCGTTGATGTCAGATGGGTGGACTGATAGGAGGGATAGGACACTAATCAACTTTTTAGTTCATTCATCTGTTGGAACGTTTTTTATGGAATCCATCGATGCATCTTCATGCATCAAAACTAGAGAAAAGATTTTTCAACTCTTAGATGGAATGGTGGAGAAGATTGGAGAAGAAAACGTTGTCAAAGTTGTGACGAATAATGCCTCAAACTATGTCCTAGCTGGAAAACTTTTAGAAGCCAAGCGACCTCATCTATATTGGACACCATGCGCTGCTCATTGTCTAGATTTAATTTTGGAGGATATTGGAAAGATTGAGCAGGTGAAAAGGTGTCTTCGGAAAGCTCTAGCACTTAGTGGTTTTATTTACAACCACTTGTACGTGCTAAACATGATGAGAGAATTTACTAACCAACATGAATTGGTAAGACCAGCAGTGACTCGCTTCGCAACTTCATTTTTAACCCTAGCCAGTATTCACAGAAATAAAGCCAATTTGAGGAAGATGTTTATTTCTGAGAAATAGACCACCTCTAAATGGGAAAGGACCCAAAGGGGAAGAGAACAGCTGAAACCGTTATGATGTCATCTTTTTGGAATTCAGTTGTGTATACTGTGAAAGCATCGGGCCCTTTAGTTCGTGTGTTGAGGCTAGTAGATGGTGATAAACCGGCTATGGGTTATATTTACGAAGCTATGGATAGGGCAAAGGAGGCTATTAAGAGTGGTTTTAATGGAAATGAGGCGAAGTATAGACCAATTTGGGAGATTGTTGATAAAAGGTGGGATTGTCAACTTCATCGGCCTTTACATGCAGCCGGATATTATTTGAATCCATCTCTTTTTTATGACAACAAAGAGAGAATAATGCAAGATCGTGAGGTCATGGATGGTCTGATCAAAGTTATAGAACGATTAATACCATCTATTGATGATCAAGTTCAATGTTCAATCGAATTAGAATTGTACAATGAAGCAAAAGGCATGTTTTCGAGTAATGTAGCGATAAGGACGAGGGGTGTTAAAACACCAGGTAATGACATTATTTATTACTTTTAGTTTTAAATTTTTAATAGACATATTTAAGTTTGAACTACTAAAATTCTAAATCATTTGTTTAATATGTGCACAGCTGCATGGTGGTCTCTTTATGGTGTTAATGCTCCGATTTTACGAAAGTTAGCCATAAGAGTCCTTAGTCTAACGTGCAGCGCTTCTGGCTGTGAGCGCAATTGGAGTGTTTTTGAACACGTAAGTGAGAATAATTTGGTTTTTCCCTTGTTAGTTGAAGATTGAAAAATCCACTTTTGACTCTACATCGTTAATAATTCTGTAGATTCATTTCAAGAAGAGGAACAGGTTAGAGCAAAAGCGTCTTAATGACTTGGTTTATATAAAATATAACCAAGCCCTTAAAGAGCGCTACACTCTACAAGACCAACTTGATCCAATTACTTTGGATCATATTGATGAAAGTAATGAATGGTTGATCGGAACACTCGAAGAAGAAGATGGTCAAGAAGAAAATGAGTTGTTCTTTGATGATGACGACCTCACATGGGGAGATGTAGCCGAGGCCAGTGGTGTTAGAGAACCCATAAGGCAAACTAGAACATATGCAAGATCTAAAGGAAAGTCGCCTGCTACTCCCACTCTTACAACTTCAAGAGTTCGAAAATCAGTGCAAGTTGTGGTTAGTGATGATGATGATGACACCGAAGAAGAAGAAGAAGAATTGGAAAAGGAAGATTGTGAGGCGTCCAAGATGAAGAGAATTTAGATTTAGATGAGGATGATGAGCTTTGATTACTTATATTTACTTTTTGTTCTATTTCAGACTCTACAATTTCTTAATGTGGCATGTCTTTATTTGGAACTAAACTTATAGAATTTGGCTGTTTTATGCATCTTGTTGACATTTACTATTTTGGTATTGATTTTTTTAAGGTAATTTATGCACTATATATATAATTTTTACTTATTTATCAAGGTGCGTCTCGCTTCAATCGGGCGTCACTTTGTATCGCCTCTCGCCTCAAGGCGTTCAAAGGACTCGTCGCCGCCTTGCGCCTCGAAAACACTGATTACTACAGCATGAATGGTGGAGCTATGGCTATCCAAGACCACACAAAAGAACTGTTTTACGAGGTAAAAGATCGCTGTTGATACCCAGGCAATTCAACCAACACATGCCAATGCTACAACCAGGAAAAAGGATGATCCAACTATTCCCTTGGAAATGATCCTCAATCTAGCAAGAAGACCTCCGATTATTACACATGACAAAATATTGGAAAATGTTCTCATCAAGCATCAGGGAGGTTTGTCAAATAAATATCCTTAGCAAACAAAGGCAAACTTATAACTGGATTAATATGACGAAGAAAGAGTCCTACACCCGGCAAGGAGGAACATGAAGAACTAGCTAATATGGATAGGGATGGTGAAAAGGGAGCTTCTTGTGGTGTTCAACGTCTGTTAGTGGCTACCAAATCAAAGCACACACACAGCAGCACTCGAATTTCAGCAGTTTCTACACACTAACAATGCTTTGCGGTGTGATTGTGAATAGTGTAAGCAGTGAGAACAATGATTCAGAGGACCTAGTCAAATCCAATCTCTCATCTTCTCTCACAAGTGTTACACATTTAGAGCTTATCAGCTGCTGTAACTTTGTTCCAACAAGAAAATTCTAATAATTTTTTCCCAGAAATTTTCGTCCTGAGGCATGCAGAATAAGTAAAATCAGGTGGATTCAGAAGATGGTTTAGGCCCAATAGTTTTTCTGATTTTCCTAGATTAAAATGTACGGATACAAACGCGAGACACGGATACTATATAACACAGAAGCAATGGAACAACACTTTACAAAAATCTAGGAAATAGATATGGTAAGGATTTATTAAATATACACTTATTTGAAACCTAGGATATGGTATTGGACTAATACATGAGAGTTTCTAAGATTTTGTTCTATATTACTATTTATATTTATTTATTATACTTAATAAGTGCTCGATATGTACTTAACAAGTCATTTATACAAATAGTTTCTAACACACATTTATTGTGTTAATAAAGGTCTGACACTTGTTTGATAGTTGTTAGAGTGTTGGAGTATCCAACACATGTTGGACATGGACATGTTACCCAAATGAAAGGATATGTGCTCCTTAGTCCCTCCTGTTTTCCTTGCAAACAATAGTCTAGAATAAGGGTTTAGATACCAACCACAGCCAAAACTGTGAAACGCTAATGCGGACAGAGCTAGGAAATGTCTCTCCAACAAGTTCTACTATTAAAATTTTCAAAACTTTAAACTTAACCCTTATACCTGTAAAATTTTCTATCATTGTCCTGCCCCAGTTACCTACAATTTTATCATTTAGAAGAAACAACAGAAACCTAATTCCAAAACAGCAAGATATTGAGTCCATGCTGGATGAATTGATTTGAAGCCTTGAGGAAGATGGGTGTTTTTCTGTCCAATCCCAATCCCTGCAGGCCACCTATTCTTCCAAGGAAAAGTATCTCCCTCGTTCCTTATATAAAAGGATGTCAAATATGAGAGCCTCAAAAAATCTAAAGTCTTTCTTTGGTTTTTAGCCCTTGGCAGTGGCGCAATCAGCCGATCATATTTGGCCAAGAAATCCAAGAGTCAACCCAAATCAACAAAGAGAAAGATCAAGAGGAGAGGCACTCTAGAAAGAAGAAGCTCCATCGAAACCATAACAAGTCTTGACAATTTTTTTTTTCTTTTTTTATAAGAAACTTGTATAACAAATCTGGACAATTTTAAAGTGCCAAGAAGATCAAACAAGAGTCAAGAGGAAGATGGAGTTTGAAGATGATCCAAGAAAGCAATCATGCCTCAAATACATGATCATCGCATGCCCATGGCCTCCAAAGCAGCCCCCCCCCCCCCCAAAGCAACCCCCCCCCCCAATGTCTACACGCTAACCTCACAGTGAGACGGCCCAATGCCAATGCCCAGGCCCACACATGTCTCGCCTGCGTGCCCTGGCACCAACCACACACCCTGCATGCCTTCTTGATGGCCACACCCGCTTGCCAGCACCCCTTGCTCGCGCATGCCTACACGTCCTACCTGCCTTGCCCATGCCTACCAATGCCCACCTACTGCCTGCACACGCCCCACCTTGTCTGCACGCCTCGTAGCGCTCAAGCATGTGCTCTATCAGCCCTCGCGCACGCGTTGTCATGGTCATGTCGTCCAGGGCCTGTTGCCTATGGCCGCTTTCCACATACTTTTATGTCATGTATTTAGTTTCGCAAGTTATTTACTTTTCCTTGTACTTTTGGTAGCAAAGGTCAATCTGCATGTTCACGCCTCAAGATGGTCCAAAATGTAGTATAGGAGGGTACACGTAATCACCTTCCTACCAATAGTTATATTCTTGTTTTTCTGCTAATTTATTCTCTTCCATTCAAGCTATACAACAAGCTTTCCCAAATGCTTTCAAATGTTTTCCAAATCTTTTTCTCTAACCCCGTTTTCCAAAACTCTTTTCTCAAGAACGAGGGTGGAGGTTACGACATATAGACATTGTACCACCGGCTGTCGGATTTCTAGTTGGTTGACTTGCTTGTGGGCGGAAGCAAGTGCCGCACAATTGCTTTGTAAGTCTTGATAAAGTGCAATTGTGACATGCACCATGCCCCTTTGCTACCGCCCACTCTTGAATAATTTAAGGAATGTTCTGTTGATTTTATTTTGCTAAGAGAATTATTTTCTTTAGCAATTTAGGCATGCATTATATTTTCAAATTAGGGAAGAATATTTTGCTTTTTTTTCCCTTATATTATAGGGTTTTTTTTGGATCCCTTGTATGGCTTATAGCCTTACTCTATAAATAGCTTCCTCCCTTTTTAGTCTTTGAAAGACATTTTAGATTTAAGATAAATAACACGTTGAGAGGTTTCTCTTCACCTTTTGCCTTTGTGCAAACCCCCTTTGTGCAAACCCCCTATTGTATTCGTTTGTGTGATTGAACTTAGGATGCATTGTTGAGGAACATTCAAGCTTGATTGATCACCGACAGTATTTCAACCTCGAGTATAGTGAGTAGTCTATCTAGCCATAGTATTTAACAAGGTAATCCGTCTAACTTTCCTCTTTCGAGTTGAACCATCTATACGATTGGATTTAAGTGACTAGAGGCATCGTTTTTCCATACACTTGGCTTGTCGTATATTAGGCAACATCAACATGGTCGAAAGAATCAATAGAGATTCCAACAATGGTCTCTTTCTAAACTTGTTTGTTCTTTCTAAGCAAGCTCGTAAAGATATTTATCATCTTATTATTTCTTGCCTGGCAGCTACAAACTTATGGACCAGTCTTTATCGAGAATTTGGTATGGACTAGGTTCAACATTGCACAATTAACCTTTCCCTGTTTCATCTCTTTGCCAATCAGGGATTCGTAGCCCAAAATTAAGACCTTTGGCTCTATACTTGTGCTGCAACTTGTTGGGTAATTTGGTTTGAGCAATATATGCACACTTTATCGCTGGAGGAGAATTTTTTTGAGAAGTTACTCTTCATACTTTAGTGTTACTTAATGAGAAGTGCTATGGGGAAAAAATCCGCATGAAAAATGGTTACATAGTTCAAAAAACTGGACCATTTTCACAAGAGAGGCTAGAAGTCATCCAATGTGTCAAAAGTGGTAGGAAGTATGTGATGGATTAAATAAATAAATAAACATAAAAAAAAACAAGTTAATTTGAAGAACTGAGAGAAAAGGGAAAACAGGTCCAGTGAAGTATGGAGCAGAAAGTGAACCTCAACGGCATCATATTGGCCATGTCTTAGCAGTATCAGTGCAAGCTCAGTTGAAGTATTTAAAAATGCCGAAGGTTCTCTACTGTTCCCCCAAATAATCCAGCTGGTAAAATTTTGTGTTGCAATAACAATCTCCTGCGGATTAAGAAGACATTTGGAAGACAGGTAGATGGGGCCTTGAGCTGAAGAATGGAACTTTAGCAGAAGTAAAGAAGCCAATGTAAAATCACACTTTCCAAGCTTGCCCTTCCATATTTCTTTACCTCCATTTGTATCTGTAACAGGAAGAACAAATTAAAAATCTAAAAAATAATAGAAAAATAACATCATTTCAATAAACAGCAGCATTGAAATTTCAAATTTACATCCAGAACCACAATGCTAGTCAAAGATATCTATTTATTTATGTCCTGTGTGTGTACAATCATAACTTGAAGATTAGAGATAATGTCATGTAATGAGATGGTACAATTAGTTTCTCCTAGAAATGATATCTGGGTGAAAGCAGTGAAACAGAAAAAATGAAGGAAAAGGAATGGCTTACAAAGTTTTATTAGCACTTCCTTTAAAATGGATAAATGCAGTTCAAAAACTAATTCTTTTACGACAGGCAAAAACTACTGAAATAGAATCCTACAGAATTCACTAAGTTGATAATGCCAGCAAGAACCACCTTACACCTACCAATTTGTAAAAGTGAAAGTTGAGAACTAAAATCCTCAATTGCAGCTGATTCAGATGGTGTGATGGCAAGGAAATGAATAATGTGCCACTCACAAATAATTTCTTCAATCATTGGAATTAATTCAAGTTTTATTCTTGATGTATCATCGTGGAGTAAGTCAATCTGCATACAAAGTGGATCATTCAAATATCCAATGTAATAGAAGCATAATAAGATGTTCTTAAAGATAACATGACCTATGGAAATGGAATCGTGCTTGAAAACTTACCATTGACAACAAGAGGAATCTCATACTAAATGATCCGTCAGGAATAAGAAATGGTGCTACTAAAACTCAAATCTAGGCCTCTTTTCATATTTTTCAATTTTTTCAAAAGAACATAGAGGTACTAACCACCATACATATAATTGCACAAAGGGAGTTTAGATGTAACTAGAAACAACTACATTCATCTCCTAAATCTATAATCCCTACCTCCAATATATAAACCAAACCAACAAGTCCTGCTAATTTCTTCGGTGGTGTTTCAGGTTTGAATAAATTGATGAAGGGTCAAGTGCAAGGTGGAATACTATGTCGACAAACTGCCGGACTCCAGCATATTGAGTTTGTTAGCCTAATCATAAAATAGGCCATGAAGGTTTGTATTTGCTAAACATTTAAATGAATTTAACGTCATTGTTAACAAGCTAATGTCTGTAGAGATAAAGTTCAGAAATGAGTGCCATAACATTTAATTAAAAAATGAGCCATCATAAAAGATATAAGAGAAGAAGAGTGCCAACAATAGGAAAGATAATAGTGGGGAGTATGACTGTGAGCAGGAGGCAGGGGGAGGTGGCAACACAAAAGGAAATAAAGGAAAGAAAGAAGAGGAATGAACGGAAATTAGTCTGAATGCCCGAGAAGGACTTCATATTTGCCAAAATTTTCTTAAACTAAGATATAAGTTTAAATACCCTTATTTTGTAAAATCATACCCCTTCCCTCTCATCCTTCCTCCATCCCTCCTTCCCTCCTTCATTCTTTCTTCCTCCCTCCTTCATGTTTTCCTTCCTCCCTCCTCCCTCTCTCCCAATTGAAGGACCAATCCAGGAAGCAGGAGTTTATTATTAGTCTTTTGTCCTTTATTGTAACTTTAATTAGTGTAGGATTTCTATGCCTGTCTATGCAATATGTAACTCTATTGCATAGAATGACATAGATCTCCTACATTGACTCACATTATCATAACAAAATACAGTTGACATATCACAGAAAAGAAGAAGGTTCCTATAATCAGCTTTGAATAGTGTTTGTATCCTCTGTAAGGCAGTGTAAGACCAAGCACGCTTTTTTATGAGTGCGCTTACAGCAGGAATTGTTGGGCCGGGCCTATCTTCTGAGAAACTATGGTATATCTTGGGTATCCAACAAAAGCTCCATAAAAAACATTCTTCAACTATGTGGAGCTGAAAAACAAAGCAAATTTGTTGTTGATCAATGTCATTAAAGTTCCTATTTGGGAGATTTGATTTGACAGAAATCAAAGATTAAAATTTTCAACCTTGGCTAGAAATGATGGATTCTACCAAATTTCATGCATCTTGTAGGTGTGATCTTTATAGTTGCAACTATTCTCATAATGTAATGCTTCACAGTTAGGAAGTCTTTTAATAATTTATCTAACTAGTTTTATGAAAAAAAAAATTTTTAAATAAGAAACTAGCCTTTAATCATCGAAAAGGAGAGTAAAAAAGGTGGAGACAAGAGATCCTACCAGGCCAAGGGGATTACAAAAAAGCTTCAGTCGGCAAAAAGTATTATGAAAATGTTATTAGTGTGTATGTTCTATCATCTGTATTTCGTTTCTTGAGGGGGCTGTTTTTAATATCCCAAATGGGAGTTTTGTCCTTTATTTACATAGGTAACTTGTGAAAAGTTTGTTTCTTCTGAAAAAATAATAATAATAAGGAAACACGAACATGTTTACTGGAGAAATAGAAACTGCCCAAGGTATCAAACAAATAACAGAAAGGATATAACAATATTACATGGTAAAAGCTAGATTTCTTGTTCAGAAAAAAAAATAAAAAAATTAAAGATACATTGAGCACAAAAATAATATAATGAAATTTTGTGTGGTCCTCACAATTAATTAAAATAGATATTTTTAGAATAAAGAAACAAAAAGCAGGTTACCAGTATACTGATAAAAGGGTGCTACACATTGAAAGTTTTAGCAATCTGCAATATGTACATGAAAAGAAACTGACCTGCCCACTGATGGAGACCATATAATTTAGAAACAACAGGACGTCTAATGCTGACTCAAGCATAACCTTTGCAATTTGGGTGGTGGCTTGAACCAAGATGGATGTATTGGCATCTGATGATGTTTGAGCCTCTACCTTGTGAGCCATCTTACGAGGAACAAAATATTTGAGAAAACTCTCAATGACATCTAAAACCCTGCCCCATGTGGCACCTTTTTTGCACAAGGCATGAAGAGATAGCATCATTTCAATAGAAAATTTTCGAAGATTTTTCTTATCAGTGAGTTCCCTTTCCGAACTGCAGCCGACTTCAAGATCTGACCTTTTAATCATTACAACGGATGAGCTATATCCATTTTCTAGAATCTTCAAAATTCTACAAACAACTTCTCCAAAAGGGATAATCGGTTTGCTCATTAGTGACTCATAAAAAATAGCTAAAGCAGTTTTTCCCAACCTACGGCTAATACTAATAACACATCGTAAGACCTCTAACAACAGTTCTGAATCTGAATCATTGTCAATCCAATCGATGTCAGGGCCTCCAAGTTCGTCAAGTTCCCCAGAAAAACCTATCAGATAATCATAATGTTAATGTCAATGCACAATAATTAATAAGAGGGATAGGTGTATTCATCAAGGGGTGGTTATACAAAAACAACCTATACTGCTCTCCTACTTGAAAAACTATAAATAGCAAGATGAATTATATTCTTTTGTGTTGCAATAATGGCAAAAATCTTTAAAATACCATCTAAAAGTTGCTCAACATTGTCCAAGCATCTAAAAAGTGATACCGAATTCCTTCTGACTAACCCCACAGCAGCCGATGAATTGTCAACAAGTAAAAATGAAGGTGCATTCTCTGTGCACCAGTGATGGATGTAGTGGGTACAGAAATTTTTCCACCAAAGGTATATTGAAACTGGAGTTGCAGTTGCTCCCTAGCACACAAAATATAACATCATCATTCATCCCTGAGTTCCCTTCAAAATCATCTTAGATTTATTATTCAAAAACACATTTAAATCAAGAACCAAACTAAGATAAATTTTTGTTCGAGGAACAAAAGAAAAATAAGATAACAAGAGAAAGCCGCTGTTACATGGACCATAAGATATAACTCTAATAGATAGAACCAATATAAAGAAAGCCTACATATGAGAGTGGAAAGAACCTCTTCTTCAATGAGAGAAATAATTTCTTGTTTAAGTTCATCAGAGGTCATAGATCGAAAGTTAGAATCTGTCCAATGCCTACTATATTCCAGCAAAGTAGCTCGAAGAGCCATTTCATTGTAAACCCCAGGCTGTAGTAGTCTGCGTATGAATATAGTAGATATAAATGGCACAACTTCGTCCTGCAGAAATTTATATTAAGAAAACCAGTATAAGCATCATAATCTATTTTAACATTCAAAGTTCGTGATTCTAGTTCAAAAAGTATTTCAACAATGAAATGGAACACCAAGAGCCAAAAGATAAATATAACATTTAAGAACTTGAAGAAAAGATCTTGCATCTCTAAGAAAGAAAAACATGTTAATTGATAAGAAAAGAAAATAATTCTTCCTTGATTACCACAAATGATTGATACAAGATATAGCAGTCACAAAGAAGAAACTAAAAATAAGTTCTATTAGGATAAGGAAATACTTACCTATTAGAACAATAAAACCCTAACCTAAATAAAATAGGAAAACTATAATTTAACACTCCCCCTCAAGCTGGTGAATGAATATTTTCCATTCCCAGCTTGTTAATCAAATGCACAAAGTTGTTGTTGTTCAATCCTTTTGTAAGAATATTTGCTATTTGATTGTTTGTTGGTACAAATGGAGTACATATGAGGCCGCTATCTAACCTCTCTTTTATGAAGTGTCTATCAACTTCAACATGCTTGGTTCTGTCATGTTGAACTGGATTATGTGCAATACTGATGGCAGACTTGTTATGACAATAAAGTTTCATAGGCCCTTCCCATGGAATCTTCAAATCTTCTAAAATAATTTTTATCCACAATAATTCGCAGATGTCCAATGCCATTGCTCTAAATTCCGCTTCTGAACTTGATCTTGCAACTACATTTTGTTTTTTAGTTCTCCATGTCACTAAGTTCCCACCTAAGAAAGTACAATAGCCAAAAGTGGATTTTCTATCGTCTATCGATCCTGCATAATCTGCATCTGTATAAACTTCTAGATTGAGTTTCTCGCCTTTCTTAAACAACAATCCTCTCCCAATGGAGTTCTTTAAATAGTGGAGTATTCGGTACACAACTTGAAGATGAATTTCTTTTGGACTATGCATAAATTGGCTTACCACTCCTACAGCATACGCAATATCTGGTCTCGTATGAGAAAAATATATTAATTTTCCAACTAACCTCTGATAAGTTTCCTTATTTACTGGAGGACTCTCTTCAGATGCACATACTCTATGGTTTTGATCAATCGGCGTTCCTATTGGTCTGCTGCCAAGTTTTCCTGTTTCAGAAAGTAAGTCAATCACATATTTCTGTTGTGATAAGAATATGTCTGGTTTAGAATATGCTACTTCTATCCCAAGAAAATATTTCAGTCTTCCCAGTTCTTTAACTTCAAACTCTTGGATTAAACAATTTCTTAGTTTATCTTGTTCATTATTATCATTGCCAGTGACGATAATATCGTCCACATAAACAATTAATGCTGTTACTCCCCCTGTAGCAGAATGTTTATTATAAACAATGTATGATCTTCTTGACTTTGTTTATAGTCCATCTTCCTCCTAACTTGAGAAAATCTACCAAACCATGCCCTAGGAGATTGCTTTAATCCATACAACGCCTTTTTTAATTTACAAACTTTATTTCCTGCTTGCTGATACCCAGGTGGAATCTCCATATAAATTTCTTCTTCAAGATCACCATGTAGAAAAGCATTTTTTACATCATATTGTAACATGTACCATCCATGATTTATAGCAAGAGATAGAAGTATTCGTACTGTGTTCATCTTGGCAACAGGTGCTAAGGTTTCAAGGTAATCAACTCCATATGTTTAAGTATATCCCTTAGCAACCAACCGTGCTTTGTACCTCTCGAGTGTTCCATCTGCTTTATACTTTACAGTATATATCTAACGACATCCTACAGCTTTCTTATCTTTAGGCATAGTAACCAACTCCCATGTTTTATTTTTTTCCAAAGCCTGCATTTCAAGATTCATTGCTTGCCTCCATTCTTCATGTTGTATTGCCTCCATATATGTTTTTGGAATATTTATCTGAGTAAGGTTAACCATAAAACTTCTGTACTGACTTGAGAGTTTGTCATATGATACAAAGCGAGACAATGGATACTAAGTACAAGTCTGTTTTCCCTTCCTTAAAGCAATCGGCAAATCCAGGTCTAACTCATCATTAGCAGATATTGTAATGTCTGACTCATCATTGATTATTTTCTCGTTAATTTCAGTTACAGGGATATGCTCAGACTCTAGGACTTGCTTATCTATTTCAGTTACAGGGATATGTTCAGACTCTTGGACTTGCTTATCTTTTTCAGTGTTCCTTCTTGAATAAACCTGTAATGGTGTAGTACTAGAAGGGTTAGATGGTCCTGATAAGGTGTCTAAGGATGGTGGTAAAGGATTTGATATAGGAAATGTGAGGTTGGGAATGGGCAAATCCTTATCTTCCAATAATAGTTCCTCCCCCTGAAGATAAGGTGAGGTAAAGTAGCTGGTGTCTTCATAAAAGGTAACATCAGCAAAGATGAAGAACCTTTTTGAAGGAGGATGATAGCATTTATATCCCTTTTGAGTGTTCGAGTATCCGACAAAAATACACTTGAGTGCTTGTGGATCAAGTTTACCTAGCTGATGACTGTGAACATGAACAAAGGCTACACAACCAAAGACTCGAGGAGTCAAGTTATTTGTTGTTCGAAAATCAGGATAATATTTTGATAGGATATTCATAAGAGTTTTATGGTCTAGAGTAGCAGATGGTAACCGATTGATTAAATAAATGGCTGTTAACACAGCTTCCCCCCAGAAGGATTTAGGAACATTTCTTTGAAAAAGAATGGCACGTGTCACAGAAAGGATGTGACCAATTTTTTTTCGGCCACTCCATTCTGTTGAGGAGTGTCCACACCAGACGACTCATGGATGACTCCATTGTTTTGAAAGAAGGATTTTAAGTTTTGATTGAAGTAATCTCGAGCATTATTAGAACGAAATCGTTTGGGTTTAATTCCGAATTGGTTTTCTATCATATGAAAGAATGTTTGAATGGTAGAACCAACATCAGATTTTTGTTTTAAAAGAAACTAAAAAGAAGTTCGGTTAGGATAAGGAAATACTTACCTATTAGAACAATAAAACACTAACCTAAATAAAATAGGAAAACTATAATTTAACACAACATGAAAGGCCAGTAAGCCAATCCATCTCAACAATTAAGATGAGGTGTTCAAGGCATAGATTCTTGTATTCCTCCTTTCGATTTAATTTCGATTAAGGACATTCCAGCTTAAAAAAATGAAAAAGATTCTCCTTTCGATAAAGATTCATAAAAGTGCCCTCTTCTTTGCTGTTATCTGGGATACTTAAAGGCTGGCCTTTTTCAAGGATGATGAGTTGATTTTCGGAATAAGAATCTGATCATCAATTGCTTCCCTTTTGCTTTCTTTCAATTTTGTAAATGAAAGCTCGGTCTTACAATAAAAACAATTTTGATTGAAATGTTAACTTCAAGAGAATAAAAATATTATATTGTATTCAAATACGTGAAACTTAGGTCTACTTACATAGGAGAGAGACCTACTATAAAAAAAGGAATATGAGACCTACTATAAAAAAAGGAATATGAGACCTACTACAAATAGGAATAGGAGACCTACTTCAGCAAGGAAATAAAGACCATATTAATGTCCACTTATAGATACTAATAGACATGTGATAAACCTTGATAGATGTCAACCCTACAAAATTGTCATATTTGTAAAATATTATTCCTTGGACTATATTTGCAAATTTGATAAAACTATTTGTCACGCATTACAATTTTTCATACAATAAAATAATAAAAAAATCAATAATTACCTTTGTAGAAGAAAATATTGAATGCGTAACCCAAAGAATCGCATCAGAAGAATAATCAACACTCTGAAATAGTTGGTCTGCAATAAACTCTTCTTGCAAAGCATAGCATTGTGCTTCTCCCCTGTCAGATGTATAGACAACATCATACTAGAACAATTTTTTTTTAACGAGCAAGAAGGATACAAAATCCCAAAAGGGAATGACACAAAAATGTAAAAGGGAAAATGCAGCCTAAATGGATATATATGCATCCAAAATCATACAAATATCACCAGAAAAATAATGCTCAAATAGACTAGAAAAAGAACACCAATAGACAGCTCTGAAATTGGCTAAATCAAAACACGATGGGGAGAGAAATTAGAACACCAATAGGCAGCTCTGGATTTTGCATCAAACTACAACAAATCATATTTGACAACCTGAACAACCACCTAAGTTGTTAATTACCTGCCTATTTCTAAAATCTTTTGCTTCTTACCTAATTGTTATTAATAGGTTTTATTTACAAAAATGAAAATTTTAAAAATGAATATAAAAAGACCAAGTCAACACTAACTGTCGTAACCCAGAACTCAAATTTTCATAATAATAGATAAGAAAATTTCCTTAAATGCTTAGCCGCTGATTGCAACAGCAAACAGGTTAATAAGAGCCCTAAGCTGCACCTTACATTTTCTTCTAAAAATCTTCAATGACTACTACCATTTTTCTTCTTCCAAATGCCATCTAGTTATAATAAAACAGTGCATTGAAAAGTAATTCCATAGTTTCCCTTCTCGTACTCCTAGAATCTGAAAGAAAAGAAAAGATAAACTTACACACGATCATCAGAAGGTAACAAATCGAGAAAGATCAACGCGTTATCCTTTAAGACCCATATCTTATCAGATGCAAGTTTGACATCAAGACATCCACCCTAATGAAATTGGAGCAATTAGTATCCCGCTCAAAAATTATCAATTCAACTACGTTAAACAAGTTATAAACCTCGAATTTGAATGAGATATTTTTTATTTTCAACTACCTGATCCAAGGGAATATTGTGTGTTGAAGGCTCCAACATCAGACTGACCTTGTCTCCCCAACTAAAACGTAAGCTATATATGTAGATCGTTTCCAGGCTTAGATCCTTCACAATTATGCCAATAGATTAGTACATAATTTCGGGGGATTAAGCATGAAATTGTACAATAAATACATATGCAGCATTACTCTACTAATAGCAAATTAATCAATTGATTTAAGACAACATCATTTTTGGATTTTCCGTTGATTGAAAATTAACATTGAAGGTTAATTTTAGCATATAACCGTAACCATAACCATATCCAACTATCAAGTTCAAATTAAATATTAAAGGTCTTGTTAGGTTTGTGATCCATTCCAAAAACAAGGAAAACAATAGAACAAGTTCAAATTAAATATTAAAGGTCTTATTAGGTTTGTGATCCATTTTCAAAAACAAGGAAAACAATAGAATTTCCTTTTTTTTTTCTTAACAAAATACGAACTTTTCATTGATGAAATGAAAAGGAACAAAATTGTTCAAGGATACAAACTCTCAAACAGTGATTCAAAAAGCTCGAGGCTCACTAAAGCCCAATAGACCTCTGGAGCCTAAGCGCAAGGGGCAAAAAAAAAAGCACGGGCTTTTTCTCGCGAGGCGCACTATATATAAAAATACACAAAAACATATATACACACATATAAGAAACATATAAAAGCCAAATAAGATTCAGAAACATCATAAGTCTTAGCATAAAGAGTCAATGCTCCACAAAAACATGAAAATTAGAAATACATATAGAGAAAAGAATAGAAACAGAGAGAGAGAGCGCTTACAAACGAAGAGGGAGAGTTGCAGAGAGTTGCAAAGGAAGAGCTTACAAACAGAGAGACCACCGGCCACGGGAGATGGGAGACAGAGTCGAAATCGAAGATACTAGAGAGAGAGATGCAGAGAGAGTCAAAATCGAGGGAGAAGAGAATGTATCGTGACTGTTGAGATTTCTACGTGCATGGGAAGGAAAGGAATACGAATAGGGGAAGAATATGACGACGTGGGAGAGGAAAATTAAAAAGACCGATTGTCTGTTGAGATTCTTTCCATTATTTAAAAAAAAAAATCAAATTTAGATTGCAAATTTGAAAAAGTCGTGCGGCGTTCTCAATTCTATTTAAAAAAACAGACCCTAAACGCAAGGGTTTCTGCGTTTAGGGTTTGTACATTAAATTTTTTTTAAACAAAAGCCCATAAAGCTCACGCTTGCTTCATGGGCTTTTCGATAATTCATATGAGGCGAGTCGCATAGGTGCGCTTAGCACCTAGACGCGCCTTTTCAATCACTGCTCTCGAAAAAGTGAAAGAGAAACAAAAATACATAAAAATACAAAAATTTAATCTAGAAAACAGAATTACAGAGGCAAAATAAAAGCATCTCAATTATTGAAAATAAGAGATGGAGAATAATGAGAGAATGGCTCAGAGAGAGAACACCAATGAGATGCTATGAACTTTGCAGTCGTGAGACAATCTATCAAAGATCTTCGTTTACTCTTAAAAATCCTCGTGTTTCTCTCAAACCAGATTTCCAAAAGAAAACTTTTCACCACATTAATCCATAAAAGTTTTGCCGAAGGTGACAGATGTGTGAATCCATTTAGCAATTGAATCAAATTAGCATCAGCCCTCATATCAAAAGCCCAATTGATCTTGAACCCACCAAAGAGAGAAATCCAACCTTGATTTCCAAAGGAACAATGGAAAAACAAGTGATCAATATCTTCTCCACTGGATTCACAAAGAACACTGAAAGAAGGAGATAATGAGGCTGTAGGTAGCATTGTTTGAATCATATCAGCTGTATTTAACTTCCTTTTGAGCAGAATCCATGAAAAGATATTAACTTTCCTTGGACTTTTAGACTTCCATAAGGCTGCAAATAAATCTTTAGGCATCAACGAGGAATTACGCAATTTGCAAACTGAATTCACAGTAAACTCCCCTGTGGGGTCAAGAGTCCAAACTCTTTGGTCTTCCTCTTGAGTGATCGAATATGAGCTGATTTCTTCTAAAAGATCAACAAAATCTTGTAACTCATCTTCCTTCAATGATCTTCTCAAAACTATGCTCCATCAATCTGTGTCAATATCCCAGAAGTCAGCAAATGAACCAAGGGATAGCAGGGAAAGCTTAAACAGTTTAGAAAATCTTTCCTTTAATGGACTGTGTGAAATCCATGGAGAATGCCAAAAAGAAACCCTTCTCCCACAACCGATTTTGTATGAAACAAAGGATTCAACTCTTGAACCCGTAAACCACCCATGAGACTCCACACCATATATGCTTTCCACCACTTACCTCCAAAGCGACATAGGTTCCCAACCAAACCTCCAGCCCCACTTGGCTAAAAGAGCATCATTTTTCCTTGAAAGACTGCCAATGCCTAGACCGCCATCTTCCAAATTAAGGGAAGTAATTTTCCAATTGACCAAATGCTTCAAGGCCCCTTGGAGTTACCTTCCCATAAAAAGTCCCTCATGGATTTCTCTAGCAGCTTGACAATATCTTTTGGCACTCGAAATATGGACATATAATATGTAGGAAGGTTGGCCAGAACCGATTTACACAATGTCAATCTACCTCCACGAGAGAGGTATCCAACTTTTTACCAATTGATAGGTTTGCTATTAGGATAGATTAGGGATATTGTTAGGGTATTAAGGGTATATTGATAATTGGGTTTAGGAGGTTTAGTTATAAATAGAGGGAGGGGGAATTGGTGAAGGTAGGCAATTGGTAGTATGTTTTAGGCTTGAGTAAGTTTACTCAAAGAAAGAGAGGGGAGAGTCCAAGTGCCTCGAATTACTTGGTAGTTCTTGTACTTCTTATATTTTGTTATATTTCAATATATTTCTAGTTCATGTTCTATCACCAACCTTCTGAAGAACAGGACGCCAAAAATCAGAATGTTTAGGGTTACCTCCTAAGGGCAATCCAAGATACATAATTGGGAAAGAGCTAGCTTGGCATTTTAGAGAAGAAGCTACAAGTTGTGCACGTTGAAATGGGATATTCACCCCACTCAATGATGATTTCTCCAAATTAATAGATAGACCCGAGAGTCATTCAAAGGCATTGATAGTTCTAACTAAGTTTAAGAGCATGGCATCGTCGCCTTTACAAAATATCAATGTATCATCTGCAAAGGTGAGGTAGATGAAATGCATTGTGCCCAAACAAAAAGCCATCAAAAGAACCACAAGCATGAATACTATCCAATAAACTGCTAAAGACGTCACTTACTAAAAGAAAAAGGAAAGGGGGGAGAGGATCACCCTACCTAAATCCTCTAGAAGCGACAATTTTGACTCGTGGTCGCCCATTTATAAATATAGAGAATCTAGTATCCCTTACACCACCATTAATCCATGAGATCCATCACTTTCCAAACTTCTTTTGAACAAGAATATCTTCTAGGAATTTCCAATCAACTTTATCAAAGGCGTTTTGAAGGTCTAGTTTAATCAGCCACCCACTCTTCTTTCTGAATTTATAATCTTCAACCACCTCATTAGCAATTAAGATACGATCTAGGATATTTCGTTCTTCAATAAAAGCACTCTAGTTGAAGGAGATGGTTGAAGAAATCACCCTTTTAAGCCTCTCTGCTAATACTTTAGCCAACACCTTATAGATGGAAGTAGAAAGGCTTATTGGCCTGAAATCCTTAATTCTGATAACATCCTCCTTTTTTGGAATAAGACATAAAATTCTCTTTAAGACAAGAATTTATATGACCATTCTGGTAAAACTCTATAAAGAATCTCATAAATCTGGCTTCAGCTGCTTCCAAAACCGAATAAGGAATTCCGTAGAGTAGCCATCAGGTCCAGGTGCTTTATTTTTTCCCAAAGATTTCAAAGCAGACCAGATCTCTTCTTATCAAAATGCCTTTCCAACCACGGCTAATGTATCATAGAAATTGGACGCCAATTAATGCCTCGAATGGAGAATTTCTGCGTGGAAATTCTAGTATAGAGTTGGCCAAAAAAAACCAATGATTGCTTCTTCTATGTCTTGTTCATTCAATAGAATCAAACCGTTAGAGTCTGATATTTCAATGATCATAGTCTTACGTTTTCGAGCAGCTAGATACTGGTGGAAAAAACTCGAGTTTTCATCCCCTTCTTTCAACCAATGAATTTTGCATTTGTGGGTCAATACACGTTCTTTCTCAATAAAGATATTGAGTAAATCATTTTGTAGGGAAGAACAAAGGGTCCTTTCCTCATCCGATAGGCCAAGACATTCTTCTTTTGCATCTAAATTGGAAATTTCTGAAGTAATCTTCTCTGACTGTCTCCTTTGTTCCTGATTTTTCTTTTCACTCCACTGTTTGAGAATAGGTTTTAGATTTCTGAGCTTTGAGTGGAGAACAAAACCAGCCCATCCATAAGTAACGTCAGCAGACAACTTGGATTCAATTAGGCAGACACAATCTTTGTCCTTTAACCATGAATTGTAGAACCGGAAAGGGCTAGGATCCCATACGAAGTCCCCTACTTCTAAGAAAATTGGAAAATGGTCGAAGGTAATCCGCTCGGCCCTTGATGAACTTGAGTTGTGAAAGAGCTCTTCTCAGGCTTTAGTAATAAAGAATCTGTCCAAAAGAGAATGAATTGAATCATTCCTGGGTCTTGACCAAGTAAACTTACCATTAGAGAAAGGAAACTCCAATAAGTCTAACGAGTCAATTGTGGAATTGAACTTTTCCATAGCCTTAGTTGTTCTGCCATTTGAGGATCGTTCTGAGGACCAACAAATGACATTAAAATCACCACCGATGCACCAATAGTTCCCACAGTATCCTGCTAAATCAGTCAATTCTGTCCAAAAAAAATTCTTCTCTGTAATCAGTAGGGCCACAGGCATTAGTTAGCCAAATATCAGATGAATTGGAGAAGGAGATACAAATAGAAACAGAAAAACTCCCTTCCAGAACCTCTTTGACTCTGATTCTACTTTCATCCCACATGGTAATCAGGCTTCCAGACTTACCAGAGGAATTAAGTGCAGCCCAGCAGACATCCTTCGAACTCTACAAAGGTTTAACAAATTTTTTTTTTAACAAGAAACAACTTTTCATTGATATATGAAAAGGAGAAAAAGTTCAAGAATACGATCTTGAACTCCCATATGAGTGAAAGAAAAAAGAAAAGATGAAAGCAAAATATAGGCTCAACAAGGAGCGATACAAACAAAATAAGAGTGATATCAAAAGCCAACAATAGGATCAAGCTAACTTCAAACAAAAAGATCCACCAAGATGTGATGACTCAAAAGAGAAATTTTAGGGGTCTTTAACTTCGGGTTCACCATCTTTGTCTTCTGTACATAGTTCTTTGATTATCCGAGAGAATTTGGCTTAAATTTCAGCTAGCTCCCTAGTCCGAGCAGCTTGAAACTCCAACCTTCTTCTAGAAAATTCTTCTAACGACAAGGCTCTTTCTTCACGGGAGCCTAACTAGTTCAGATTCGAGAAGGGCTAGATACTCATTCAACTTTCTATAAATATGCAGAAATCTACCACTTGTTTCCTTTTCACCATTGTGGCAGATTCTATAAATGTTTGTAGACAAGAAGTGGTGTAAACTAATTGAGAGAGAATTTTATTAAACTTGAAGTCTGTTTTAAAAGAACAGAAGAACTCCTATTTATAGGTAGGAGCCTTAGTACACTAGATATAAAAGGAACTAGCCATTGGAGGCTAACTACCTAACCAGACTAACAATAAGAACTAACAGACTTAACTAAATAAACCCTTTAACTACCACATCTGAACAGCTCGTCTCCAGTTAGCCATATTTCGGCGCTGGTGGTTACCAAACCTACGAGGTTCTTGATAATGAAATGAGGCGGGGAAAGGATCTTGGAACATACCAATGTTATGTCGTGGAAGGTCAAGTTCTGGATCATTTTGTTGCTGATTGCGCCGAGGGAAAGGGAGGGGTTCTTGAAGAGGGAGGGGTTCTTGATGCATTCTTGGAGCTGGTTGCTTTTCCTCTGCATCGATCCTTATTCCCTTTTCACGACCCTCTCTTGCAGAATCACTTCTTGGGCAATCTTGGTTAAGGTGAAGACTATTGTAAACAAAATTTGACGAATCTCTACCACATTCCTTTGGAGGCTTTCGACTGGCCCCTCAACCATCATCAAACGGTTGGTCGTGGTTCGTGGAGAGAGGACGGCAGTGGCTTCCGTCTCTTTGCCGATTGCTGAAGAATCCCCTACCGCTGGAATCATCTTCTTGTCGGCCATTTCCTAAACGAGCACAAGAATCTTGATGCTTTGATACCAATTTGGTGTAAACCAATTGAGAGAGAATTTTATTAAACTTGAAGTCTGTTTTAAAAGGACAGAAGAACTCCTATTATAGGTAAGAGCCTTAGTACACTAGATATAAAAGGAACTAGCCGTTGGAGGCTAACTACCTAACCTGACTAACAATAAGAACTAACAGACTTAACTAAATAAACCCTTTAACTACTACATCAAGAAGTCTTCATAGAGGGGTTCAAAGTGGTAAAAGACAAGGTGCACATCTCCCACATGCAGATGCAAATGACACCCTCTTATTTTGTGAGGGGATTGCTTCCAAATAGAAAATTGGTGCAAGTTCTTAAAAATGTTTGAGAGCTTCGGGTCTTTCTATAGATATGCCTAAAACCGACGCTCATTGGCCTCAGTGTTGATGATAGGGTAGTCTTCCAGTTGGCAACACCATTGGGATGCAAGGTAGAGGTGCTTCCTTTCACCTATCTTGGTGTCCCCCTAGAAGCAAAGCCAAGACTCACTTCCTTATGGGACCGGTCTATGGAAAAATCAAGAACAAGTTGGCTAAATGGAAGGGCTTTTCAATTTCAAAAGGGGAAGAGTTACCTTGGACTATTGTATCTTTTCATTGATGAAAAGTTGTTTCTCATTAAAAAAAAAAACTCTTAGAAGGGACAATGAAGTATGTAGTCAAGGGGACCAAAAGAAAAAGGCAAAAATTGCTACTCCATGATAGGCCATTAAGTTTCTTCTGAAGTAACATTGTTATAATAAATACTTATTACAATTCTTCTTTCTTCTTTTCATTAATAAATGAAAAGAAAAAAAATGTTTAAGGATACAAAATCCTGAAAGGAATGAAAAGGAAACAAAACAACCAAACAATCAAATAAATAAAGCCAAGTTTTCCAAATATTACAAGAGCCAGAAGATGAACTAAAAAATGAAGAACAAAATCGTTAGGGGAGATCTTGGAAAGCCAAAAAGTGATGTCAGCAAAACCCACTACCACTAAAGCAAACGCCCATAAGAAAAGATCAACTAGAAAACTTTGTAGAGAGTCAAAAACTAAAGAGGATACCCAACTATTATAAGGAAGGTTGTTTACTTTTGCATTCTCAAATTCTCAGCCAAACACAATTTTCAATTCTGCATACAAAATTAAAATTTTTGAACAGCAACACATTTTCGAATATAGTAAAACAAGAAATACAGTTCTGTTTTCTGCTAAATCTGTTATTTCCAAAAACAAAGTTTTCGATTAGGAACCAAAGGGAAGGGGGCCTGCAACTTCATCACAAATTTTAGAATCACTGCCAATTTAAAGTTGCAATAATTTCATTAAAGAATTTGCTTTTAATTTACAAATTGGATCAAATATATGTCCATTTTTACATCCCTTTAACTCCCCATAACCATACCTTAAGAAATCCTTATATATGAAACATGAACATTGTAACAACCGAAAAATATATATATATATAAATATATATATTTAATTTTTTTTTTCTTTCATTTTCTCAAAGATAAACCTTTTTTTTTAGAAATTATTTTTAAAAGATAATTTGTTCTTAGAGTAAAAAAAATAAAAAGAAAAAGAAAGAGTTTTATTAAATCTTTATCTTTTTATGTTATCCTTCTAAAAAAAGGTTTCTTTAGGGTTTGTTATAAAAACCCTTGTTATAAAAGCCCTTAAACCCAAGGTTTTATTTTTCTTAACTGCTAGACCTAGTTTTCTCTCCAGGAGAAAGAGAAAAAGAAAAGAAAAAGAGTTTTGATATTTTCTCTCAAAGATCGGTAAGTTTTTCTTCCTCATTGTTTTAGTTTTATTTTTCTTGATCTATAGTTCTTTAATTCAGTTTATTGGGAAAAGTTTTGAGGTCTTTGTTTTTTAGAATTAAAGATTTTAAGGACTTTTTATCCTAAAAATTTTCCAAAATTTTTGGTTTGAATCTTTTTGTTTATGAGACTGTTTTTGGGCTATTTTGACTTTTTTTTGCATAAAAAGTTTACTTATTTTTATCCTATAAACTATAGTTTATTGTTCTGATTTTTACATGAAAAATTATATGTTTTTACCAAGTTTTAAAGGTTTTCTATACAGTTTTCAGATGTGATTTTTTTTATAAAAATCAGTAAATTGTTAATTGTTTTATGGAAAATTCTTAGAAGTTTTATTTTATAAAACAGAAAATTTTCCAGATTTAAATTCCCCAAATTTTCAATTGATTATAAGACTTTTAAACTTGTTTTGTTGAGAAACTTTTTGTAAATTTAGTCTGTATTAATTTATACCTATTCTTGTAATTTTAAAGTTTGTTATTGTTGATTTTAGAGGCTTTTTAACCCAGTTTTCAGATCTGGTTTTGTAGCCCCAAATCCATACTTTCCTAAGTAGTTTGCATAAAAAAGTGTTTTGAATAGAAAAATTGGGTAGATAAGATTTGGTTAGTAATTGGTTGAATTTTAAATCCTTGGATAGGATTTAAGGATTGATTCTTGATATTGGTCGTTTCTAAGCTCTAAGTTGACAACTACCAAGGAAGAAATTAATTAGATTCGTAGGATTTCTGAAAGAAGTAAGTGATTTACCATATCCCTTCGAAAAGTATTGTAAGTGATTTACTATATCCATTCGAAAAGTATTGGAAGTAATTTGTCATATCCCTTCAAAAAAATAAAAATGTATTTTGGATTTGATAGGAAGATTTGAAATTGATATCTTGCATATGAAATTGAAGTTTTATTATGGATTTGAAAACTAATTTGGCAATTGAAATTATGTTTATTTGCAAAGTATTTGAAGTATTCTTAAATGATTTGATAAAGTTTTGTTTAGATTTATTTAAAGGTTTGAAGTTGATATTTTGTTTATTCGTGAAATATTTGAAATCATGTTTTAGAGGATTGATAAAGTTTGTTTTAAATTAGTTCAATGTTTTGAATTAATGTAATATTGAAAGTAAGTATTTGTTTTGCATTTTATATATTTTGATTGATTTGATAGGGCTATCTAGATATGCCATGATTTTGTTTTGAGGAACGTTTTGCTTATTTGGGGGAATGAAGATTCATGTATGTGTGTTATTCACTCACATGGCCTCACACTTAAGTAATCGTTCTGTTTGTTCTGGTCGATATTATTTCGACAACTCTGTTATGGTCGATATTAATTCGACAACTCTGATAGAAGCTTCTGATTGATTGGTGTTACCGACGGGTAACTACATATGTTCTGTAGGCTACCCAAATAATGCAATCTTCCACTCTGATTTTGAAAGTATGAATGAATATAAGATTATTTTGAATGTTTGAATGATTTAGTTATTCGAAAGTTTGAAAGTTGTACCAAATGTTTTAGAAGGAATTTTGAAAGTTTTGATTGAAAGAAAGTTTGTTTTGAAGGATTTGAAGCTTGATCGAATGAAAGTTTGTTTCGAATGAATGGAAGATTGTTTTGAATAATTAAAAGTTCGTTTTGAATGAATGAAAGTTTGTTTTAAAAGAATGGAAGCTTGTTTTGAAAGAATGAAAGTTTGTTTTGATTGACTGGAAATTTTATCTTATTTGAAGACTTTGTTTCTGAAAATCTAGTTTGTTATGAAAGTTTTGAAAATTGTATTAAATAATTTAAAGGACTTTATAAGTTTTGATCTGTTCGTACTTTTGTTTACGAATGTTTTGAAAGGAAAATGAATTTCGAAATTCGATAGGGAAATTGCTTATTGAGTATTTTTGTACTCATTTTTGTTTTCCTAAATGTTTTTCAGATGAAGGACTGAATGATCCTTCTGGTAGAAGGTGAAGATTAGCGTCCTGACATGAGTTTGAAAGTCATCTTCCTATTTAGTTAAGTTAGTTTAGAAAAATTCTGTAAAGAAATTGTTTCAGCTGAATAAATTTAGTTCTTAAAGTTTCTTGAAAGTTACGTTTCTGCATTTTGTCAGAATGACCGTATTAGAAAATACGGGTTGTTACAAACATGAAGACATTGCAGCAAAGTTTCAACCCTATAAACTATAAATCCCTGTATGGAATCGTTTTATACCAGCGTCGACAATTTAAAATTATAAGAAATATTATGTAAATCCACACAAGTTTCATGGAAAGCAATCTAATAGAGTAATTATTTAAGAATATACCGGGTGTTTATACAAAATCGCCAAAGGAATTGTACTCATATCGATGCTTGCTTGACCCACCCACAACCTCGCAAACTTAGCTCCTAAAACACAAAAAATGAAGAAAGGGGAAGAGTGAACATACAAATTAAATTTCGAATTTTATGTCATGTTTCAATTTAATTGAAGTAGTCCCAAAATTTTTCTCATGTCTTTTGAATCAAATATCATATTTCTATGTGTTTCCAACAATTCAAATATTTGGAAACTCAGTATACATTCAATTTTCAATTCAAACAAGCTAAGAAGCACAGGCACGGACATGCAACATGGCTATGACACGACACGAACACGGCGACAGGTCAATTTTAGAAAAAATAGGACATGACATGCTGGGGATACGTTAATTTTTTTAAATGAAAATTATGTATGTTATGCTTTTTAATTGGTATCAAGAGCACCAAGATTCATGGGCTCATTTTGCCATGGCAAGCAAGAAAGCTCCCACCAATGTCGCAGGAGATTCTTCTTTTGTGAGAAAAGCGGCGGATCAAACCACTGCTGTCTCACCACAAGCCACAATCAAACACTTGATGTCAGTTGAAGGAGCTATAGAAGATATCCAAATCGTAGGTGAGATACAACAACTTTTGAGTAAAATAGCTTGGCAACTCGAAGATCTAAATCTATTGCAACATCAGGCAAGAAATGGCCAAGAACAACCAAGGGAACAAGATAATCTGACTCTTCAAGACCAACGATATGTTCAAACAAAAAGATAAGAACTTGTTTGAACCAAGAATTCTGCAAGAACCACGAGCTAATCGGCAAGAATTCAATCGAAATCCTTTGTTTCAAAGGAGAGATGAAATACATCTAGATTCTTCGAGTGAGGAAGACGAGATCCTTAATTTGGTAGAAGATAGACGAATAATTAGACCCAACCAACAGCAATTTTATGATATAAAAGGTAACGACAATAATCTTCATCAAGAACGACAAGAGCAATCTATGTTAACAACAAGACAGCACCAAGAACAGAGGAACCAGTCCACAGGAAGTATTATAAATTTTTTCTACCACAATAGACCTCAAGAATGCAAAATTAAAGGGTTATTGCTTCAAGAATCCAACTTTTCCAGCAAAGAATAATAGTTTTTCTAAAGAGTTTTGATAATTTTTCGTTATGCCGTATTTTTTGGATTGGAGTCCTTTTTTTGTATATAGCGAATTGTTTGGCTCCTTTTATTGGGTTGGTTTTTGTTTGCCATTTTGTATTCTTTCATTCTTCTCTATGAAGGCGGGTTTTCCACAAAAGAGTTTAAGAAATGTTAAATTGTAATTTAAAGAAAAACTACAATTGTCCATTTATTTTTTATCCATCTTAATACCCAATGTGGTTGTAAATCATTTATATATTTTGCCATGAGGCATAAACAAAACATGTCAATAGAATGTTGTTTTGAATAATAGAAAGTACCTGCCATAGTTGCAATATTCATGGAGTGATTAAGTACCCTACTATGACATGAAAGATCCCACACTCGTAAGACTCCATTGAAATGAAGAACAAACAAAAATTGCCTTCCATAAACCTGAGATATTACCATGTCTAGCACGGCTCCTACCAACTTGACCCTACATAAAGCCAAGCTATCATTTTAAAAAATAAATAGATACGAACAAACTAAGATAACACAAGAATAGACAAAAGGTTCAGCTATAAAATACAACACGAGTAATTAATGCTGCAATATAAACAACTTCAAGTGAAGTTTCATATTTACTTCAAAGAAAAGTAATCAATTTAACAATTTCAACACCGTGAATAAAGAAATGAAAAGGTATGTTGCAATTTTGTCATTACTTGAAAATGAAAAAGGAAAGATTCAATAGCATATAAATGGGCCAACCAAATTGTTCAATTCAATGTTTCATAGGAAATCAGATCTTTCCAATCAAATCCCTCAACCTTAAACTCATTTCATACTAATACATTAGTTATATGTTAGTATTTCCTTTCTTTATTCAGAATTCCATTGCTGTTAGTAACGGTTGGAGGAGCTTATGAGAGATTTTCTTTGGGAGGGAGTTAACAAGGGTGGGCGGGTTTCCCATTTGATTATTTGGGGATGCTTTCAAGGCTAATAGAGCTTGGGGTTTGGACATGGGTAATCTCAAACTTCACAATGAATCTTTGTTAGTTAAGTGATTTGTTGTGGCACTTCTCTTTGGAACCAAATACTTCATGGTGTAGGGTTAATAGCATATCGAAAAGCCCTTCGGAAGCTATCCCTTTAGGTTTTCCTTTCATATCTAAGTTTGTGAAATGTTCTATCGGGAATGGCTCAAATAATTATTTTTGGGAGGATTATTGATGGGAGATATTCCTCTTCGTTCTCTTTTCCATCGTCTAGACTATCTTTCTTCCTTGAAAAATTGCTCAGTGGCCTCAGCGACGAATAGAGAAACAGTGGACGTCTCTTCTTTACTTTCTTTATTAGATTTTGTTCTTTTTTCTTCGAGGTGTAGGGATTCTTGCTAATGTTTTGTGACATGTTTGGCACTATGCTTTCTTAACCGTCTTATGGCAATTTGGCTAGAGAGAAACAAGATTTGAGAGGTTTTGGGAGGAGGTGTGGTCTTGTGCCAAGGTTAATGCATCTCTTTGGGCATTTGTAACTAAGGATTTTTGTTACTATCCTTTGGGCCATGTCCTTTAGGATTGGAGCCATTTTTTGTATATCTAGCTAATTTAGTTGTCGGGAGGCTCCTTTTTTGGGCATTTTTTTATGCCTCTTTTGTATTCCTTCATTTTCTCTCAATGAAGGCTGGTTATTCGATCAAAGTATTTGTTGAGCTGATAACAATCTTTATCAAGACCCAACTGCAACATGGATGGCAACACAAAAATGCTTAAATTGTTCTCCATAAACGAGTGCACTGGTTTCTTGAAGCAGCAAGTACATTGGCCATGATCTATGAGTTGGTATAATACATACATCCATTTCATAAGGATTGTTTCACCTACTCTTTAATACCTCTCTCTACTTCCTTTGAAATTCTTAACTGAGGTGAAGTATCTTCAAATTATCTTTATCATTTGTGTCATTAAATATAGGGACGTTGACCTCCTTTGCTATGAAAACATCGACCTCTTTTTGTCAATTAAATGAGAGTGTATTTTCAGTTCTGTCAAAAAAAAAAATCAAAGAAACCAGTAAATGACCGAGTAGTTCTACTCAAATTCCCAAAGTAAAGCTTACTTAATAATAACTATAGCCCTTCTATAAATTTTCTTTGGAAATACAGGTTCAAATATGTGTAGGTGATTGGCAACCTCAGCCTCATTGTCAATCATTTAATCAGAAACAAAAGCAAGCAAATTTTTCAAGTAAGATGCACGCCTGTATAATGCGATAGTTCATAAATGAGCACCTTGAAATGAAACCCAATAGACGATTGATTCCAGAATCATCCCGTAGTTCATGTTCAAAGCCTAGAAGTATACGAAATGGTTAGAGATAATGCATAAACATAGCAAAATAGTACAAGTCTCAAAGATCCTCAACAACCACGCAACACAAAAATAAAGAATTAAAATGAATTGCAGATAGCTGTAAGTTCGCATTTACATCCACTGCCTAAACAGTAATAATAACGCTGGTTAAATAGCATTACAAGAAGGTATGTCACAATTGACAAATAAACATCTTAAAGTTTTAGACAACAACCATCTGTTGTCAGTTACAAAGAAGCTTCCTACTAGTAATGAAGTAACGCATTCGTCCTTCTTTCAATCCTATTTCGGAAAATCACAATACATGTAATAATTTAGCCACCGTCAAAATCGAAAAGTAAATTCATACCAGGGGTGTGTTGGTCAAGCAACCCAAGTTTGAAACATGAAACTGATCCATCATTTCTCCCAATCACGAGACATCCAGCTATAGCTGATACGCTGGTCACTGGTTTGCAGTTAGGATCGGTTTGCAGATCAAGCTCCACAACCTCATCAAGAGGGATATCAGAGCAGGATATGTACGAGGAAATATTTCTCAGCTTCAAACAATATGCAACTCCAGACAAGGTCACTGCGTACACCAAGAGAGGATGTAGGGAAGACGGAGAAATCTGCAGTTTTCCTCGGGATTAAAAACCCATTAAACCATTCCAGCAGGCAGAAAATTCCGACAGGGAAAAATAGAAACCGACCTCATTTTTGCAAACAAACACGGCTGGGTGAAGTGTATCCGGAAAAGAAATTCGCAGGCCAACCCTACGAAATTCGTTGGCAGTTGAAAACTCAAAGAACTCGAGTGCACGAGGTAGAATCTTCCGAATCCTCCTGTTGTGTAGAAAGAAAAATGGAAGAGCGATTGGGCTCGTTAGCACCGAACAACGCAATCAATAAACTGAGGGAGAAAGATGGATTTGTACCAGATGAGATGGGTTGGAGGATCTCCTACGACAACGCAGGAGGCATGGTCCTCTGTCAATGAGGTGGTAGCTTGTGAAGCAACAGCGCCATCTCTGAATGAGGGAGAAGGAACAGAAACATCAATGAATTCTACTGCGTGGGTAGCCATGATAGAGGTCTCCATTCCGGCCAATGGAACCCTACGCCCCATGTTCTCCCTTCTCGTCGGATTCATCCCCCACAACTCTTCCTTCTTGAGAATCTGAACAGAAGCTAGAACCCTACTTCGGGGTTTTGCGGACTCCGCATATTTTAACCCATTTGCGAGTGGGCTTTCGTTCTTTTTTTCTTTTAAGTTTTTTAAATAAATTACATGGAAATATGAGATATTGTTGTGGCTACTTAGCAATAAAATTTGTTCGGAAAAATATGGGAAATTTGAGGGAATAGGCATTCCGTGGAGCCTTTTAACTTTTCTAATTGTCCTTTCAAAACACAAGTTTTCTAAGCATTTGATGATGTGAAGTTATGTATTTACCTTTTTTCCACTTTTTTTTCCCACTCTATTTCCCTCTCTCTCTTTACTGTATTTTTTTTTCTTCTATCATTTTTCATTAACCCATTCTTTCTCTCTTCCACCGTGGGTTTTTTTTCCTCATCCTCTCTAAAATTTTCTTAGGTTTCTCGTTCCCTCCTTCTTTACTCTAAAAAAACCCTAAATCTTTCTTTTCTTTTTAACGAGCAGCCTCCATGATTCCGGTGATGCCAGCGACGGGTGCATCAAAATCGACGAGGGAGGTCGTTTGCCGAAGAAGAAAGCTCAAGGAAGAAGAAAGTTCAGCCTAACCTTTGGGGATGTGGATGGGGAAGAAGATAAAGAGAAAGAGAGAAAGTTGAGCAAGCGAGAGAGCGAGAAAAGTGAGGGAGTGAGAGAAAGTTGAGATAAAACGTTATTTGGTATTAAAATTTAATCTAAATTTGTTTCCTTAAATTTCTCGAAAGTAATTTTAAGATGTGATCTTAGTTTTGATTTTGAGTTTGGAGTTTTATTAATTTAGGAGATTAAAGGAGAGATTTTAAGGAAGAAGAAAAAAATATTAAACAAATTTGATTTAAATTTCAAATTTGAATATGAATACACTAAAATGAGATTGAGATTCTATTTTCTTTAATTCTAATTTTCAAATTTTTAATTAAAAAATCTTTAATCTCTTAAATTATTTGGTAATAATTTTGAATTTGAATTTTACCCAACATTTTATTTATTTACATTTAATTTTATTTATGATTTCATTTAAATTGACCAAATTTTATTAATAGTTATTTAGATTAATAATTAATTCAATAATTTGTGAAATTTATTCCATAATTATTCGTTCTATAAATAGATTTTTAAGTAATTAAATTAAATTAGAAATTCAATTCTCTTTCTTCCCTCTCTCCCGTTCTTCTCTCTCCCCCCCATCTCTCGCTCTCTCTCGTTCTCGTTCTTCCCTCCCTCCCTCATCTCTCGCTCTCCCTCGTTCTCGTTCTTCTCTCTCTCCCTCATCTCTCGCTCTCTCCCGTTCTTTCCTCTCCCCCTCCAGGCGTTTTCCGGTGATATTCTTCTTCGACGGTGGGTCTCACGTTTGTGCCAGCAACATCTCCTCCCTCGTCATCATCTTTTATGAGATTTGCTAAATATTTTGAAAAATCTAAACTTTCCTTAGCTTTTCTCAACTGGGATTTTGGGAAAAAGATAACGGAAAAAAAATCAAGGAAGTGGGAGGGAAGAAGAAAATTATGGAAAAAGAGGGAGGGAACAAGAAAGTGGCAGATTGTGTATAACTTTAGAAAAATAAGGGAGATGGTGGAGAGAAAAAATGGGAAAGAAAGATATGGAGAGAAGAAGTTGAAGAATGAGAAAGAGAAATAATAATGAAAGAGAGAGAATTGAAAAATGAGATAGAGAAATAGTGAAAGAAGGGTAAATATGTAATTTCATATTATCAAATGACTAGAAAACTTTTGTTTTCAAAAGGACGCTTAAAAAACGAAAAAAGGTCCTATAGAACGCCTATTGAGTCAAATTTCCCAAAAATATGTCGTTTTAAAAGTGGGATTAGAGCAAAATTAGGCAAAAAATTTTGTCAATGGTGGAGCAACCGATTTTGTAGATAATTGATGAAGAAGCATATTAGGGCATAATTGGGACTTCTTTTACAATCGAGCAACAGAAATTTGACGGTACTAAACAATTCATTGACTACTATACGAAGAGAGAAGGTGATTATGTTTAGGTAGTTAAATGTTTTTTCCCCCTGAAAATAGGAGTTAATGTTTTTTGGTTAAAGAATTAGTTATATAGTTTAAGACTTGTATGTATCCTTAGTTATTGTTGTAATTATTCTTATAAATAACAAGTATTTCTTATCACATCAATTAAGTGTTGAGTATTGTAATTTTACACGTTATTGCTGTGTCATATCAAAGGTAAACTTCTCATCTTCGTGGATACTCCTTTCTTCAACCTTAGTTTTCTTTCCTTTTTTTTTAAAAGCTTCTACAGTTCTCAATATATATTTCCACAGTCTGATAAAGAAAATTTGTCTCAGATTTCTCCTTTCTCATATATCTACGCTCGTCTCGGTACAACTCAACTCTTCAAACTACGTTCTATGGTGTGTTCAATTGACGTCTATTTTGAAGCTCACTCTCTCTTTGGATTCATTGATAGATGTCCATATAAGTTTTTTCATAACGATGAATTTCACTCCCCGAATCCTAAGTTCAAGTTGTTGCATGCTCAAGATCATGTCCCTGCTACACTAATCAATGCAACTTTGTCTCAAATCGCTCTATCTTTCATTGATGGTTGCACAAGTTCTACGCAAGTATGGGATTCACTTGAGAAACATTTCTCTTCCTCTACTCGGACTAGTATTATCGGTCTGAAATCTAAGTTACATAGAATCTCCAAGAAGAGTATTGTTGATGATTACATTTAGGGAATCAAGATTGTTCGTCCAAGACAAGGTTGTAGCTGTATTTGTTCATATCGATGACGAAGATGTAGTGATATATACTTTAAACAATCTTCCACTCAACTATTATTCCTTTTGAACCTCCCTTCGAACTCGATTTACAGTCGGCCTCTACATCTACGATTATTGTGTCCTTTACCCAATTTTCTCATGCAACCAGCCTCATCAATTTTTAGTCCTCCCTTACTTGATAGTATATCTTTTGCAAATATCTCTTCCACTGTTCCCGCTACTAAAAATATCTCATCAATTTTTCCATCTACTTTTTGTTCCATCATGCTTGCTACCACATCTAACTTGTTGGGTTCTTGTTCATTACCCATTAGTATACCAATACTAATCCCATGGAGACTCGTTCTAGTGCTAGTGTGTTCAAATCGAAGGCATATGTTGCTTCTACTTATTTATCCAGTGTTGAGCCTACCTCATTTAGTGGAGATTAGCCATGACTGAGGAATATGAAGCTCTTCATCCTCAGAATACTTGGTCTTTAGTTCATTACCGTACCTAAATTTGATTGGATGCAAATGTATCTTTCGTGTTAAATGGAATCATGATTACGATGGATCGATCGCTTGTTATAAGGCTTGTTTCGTTGCCAAGGGATTTCATCAAGAACATGATCTTGATTATGTGGAGACTTTTAGCCTCATTGTTAAAAAAGCCTACGGAATTACGTCAATTAGATGTCAAAAATGCTTTTTCCTTGGCAATCTTTCTGAAGAAATATATATGACTCGACCATCTGGCTCTATTGACTCTATGAATCTTGATTATGTTTGTCATCTTCACAAGTCTCTTTATGGGCTCAACAGGCACTTTGAGCCTGGTTTGCATGTTTTGTGTTATATATCGTCCCTGTGTTTGACTTAGTTGCACCAGCTACTCCTTCTTTATTTGTACGATGGGTTGACTCATCTATTACCTATTTGTTATTACTATGAGTAACATGTGCAATGCACGTGAAATCTATCATTTATTACATTTTTTTAATATCTGTGAGTGTCCGGGCCAGCTTACGCGCACCTCGACTAATCTCACGGGGCAACCACCTGACCCTACAACATTTGTTGTCAGGAAACACATAGGAATAACTAATTCTTAAAGTAGGTGGCCATTATGGGATTCTAGAGAACAATTTTGTCATTTAAATACAAACATTTGTCTCTCTCAATCCCTCTAGTGTGTGTGGTGGGGGGGGGGGGGGTAAAAAAAATAGTAGATTGGGAAAGAGAGATCGGAGAAAATAGTAGAATGTGGATGGTGAGAGAAATTGAAGAATTTGAGTGGGTAGAATTTGAACGAGAGAGAGTTGGATGACAAAATTGTCATCAAAGTAATAGATATAAGATTCAAAAATTAAAGGGCAAAATGAAAAGAAATTATCTTTCTATGTGTGTATTTTATATATACTATATATATATATATATTGATGATATACTTCTTACTGGTAATGACCCGTCTTATATTGATACTTTTGTTACTCGTCTTCAAATGCATTTTGAAATGACTGATCTTGGGAGACTCTTCGGTATTTTCTTGGTCTTGAATTATCATCTACTAGTACTAGTCTCCTTCTTACTTAGACCAAGTATACTACTGATGTTTTACAAAAGTTTAAGCTTTTTAATGACAAATCGTGTAAGACTCCTAGTGCATTTAAAGAGTCTGCTGTGACTCTGTTGCATAGCTAAAAAAAACATGTATTGTTGTTAAAATATTAATCTATTTATGAAACTAATTAATAAGTCATTTATATGGATTTTTTATTTTTCTTTTTATTATCTTTTTTAATAGGTAGTCATTTATATGGATCAAAGTTAATACAATTAAGACATGAACCTCCTCACTCATAATTATCATGCTATATTCAAAACAAATTTATAATTTCAAAATAACAATTAAGTTAGTTACATCAAAATCATATTCACCCAACGCTGAGCATCAATTGATTATCAATTAGTCGAGACATATATCATTGACTAAAAGATCTGAGGTTCGAATCTATACCCCATGTGTTGCTTAACTGAAAAAAAAAATCACCTTTATGGAAATTATAATATGTGAAAAAGTGCTATCATATATTGATAATCCTAATGTTTGAGTGTTTTTCTACCTAGCTATGTTATTTTAAAATTTTCAATTGAGTTCTCTTACATTATAATGTTTGATTCTCTCATGATCGATGAAGGTTAAAATTGACTGATTATAAACTTACATGATAAAATACTTAATGTGCCGCTCATACCGGGTAACGTGTGTCTCCTGCAGCTCCTACGTACCATATGTAACTGCATATGGTCCAGTGCTTCTTTGTGAGCGGACACCTGTCCTGCTTGGCAATACCACTGGGTGATATATAACCGAATGTGGTCCCACATCCCTAAAGGCGGACACGCGTCCTGCTCGGTTTTTACCCTCAACAAAGATATATGTCAATTACCCCAAAGCTATCCCCACTTTAGCGATAAGTACAACTGTTTGATGAGGTAATGCATCTATCAACGTATAAGTGTCATAAGAAATCATCTACAAAATAAAAGATTATGTCTTTTTGCCTCTTTGACGTAAAACTCATTTTCAAAATATTAATGAAGATTTTTTCTTTTCTTCATGAGTGAAAACTGAACCATGTCAAAAGAATATTTGAGAATTCAGAAACTTATTTAATCAATTAAGAGTTTGAGTATAAAATTGTATATTCGTATTATCTTCAACTTTTTTTTAGATGATTTTAATTATTTTTTATGATACCTTCGTGTTTTAATATTTATTTAATGTTCTTTTCAAGCTTAATTTAATATTTAGTTAATCTTCTTTTCGGGGCCGTTTGATTGAAGATTTCAAAAAGTAGCGTAGGATTTAAATGTTTGGGATTAAATGCCTGAGATTAAGATGTCTGAAAATAAATTATATAAATGTTTATTTTGTGTGATTACTCTACAAATATGCATTTTATATTATTGTAAACATTTATTAATAACTAATCAAATTTAATTAAAAAATAAATAATATAAATTAAATTATTTTAATTTATTAACTATTTTATATTAGTATTCTAAATTTTAAATTGACAATTTAACTATATTGACAATACAATGACCAATTCAACATTTAATAGTAAATGTTATTTAACTAAAATTTAACAGATGCATATTTAACAAAATTATATATGTGTATAGAGCTTTAAAATTAATCAAAATTAACTTCCACTCATTGATTTAGATTAGTTAATTTATCTATATTAAGTTAAAATATTAAAATCATTTGAAGCAATTATTTTTTAATTTAAGTTTCCCTTATTAGTAAATAGATTACAAATAATATATCTAAATTTATGTTGTTGATTTTATTTAGAAATCAATCTTAATAATTATGATAAAAAATTTTGTTTAATAAAATTAATCATTTTTATCAATTTAATTGCATCAATATGGTAGATACCGTATTTTGTCTGGGTCATTTTTAATTTTATTTTGTAATTGTTATTAGTTATAAAAAATACATAAATTTAAAATATAATGGAAGGTAAAAATATAATTATAAATTTTTGTGATTTTAATATTAAGAGTTAATTAAATTAAAGTTATAAAACATTCCCTAATTTTTTATCTCATCCACCTCTCCCCCAATTTCTCTAAAAAAATCTCTCTTAAAAATCATGTTTTCCTATTACCTTTTCCCTCTGTCTCATATTCTCTTTCTCAAATCTTTTTTCTTTTTTTACTATATCTGTTTCCTCTCCCTCCCTCATTTTCTCTAAACTCTTTCTAGTTTTCTTCTCCTCCCTCCCACGTTCTTTTCCTTAATTTTATTTGGTTGTTTTAGTTTTTTTTTTTTCCTAACTTCCACTTTCATCATTTTTTATCTTCTTCTTTTTCTTCAATTCTCGACTTGTTTCTCTTATCCACGTTCAATACTAAAAAGAAGGGAAGTGGAGAGAAGTGGACTCCTTTCTTTGGCAGAAAGTTTTGACTTCTATACAAGGATCCATCATTAAGATTTAAAGTGGATTTTTTAGGATCCAATTTGATTCAGGTTTCTTTAAAACAAGTAGAGATCCTCCAAGGTTCGTATTTGTTCACTGTGAAGGAATTAAGTGGTGGTCAGTGTAGGTTTTTGCCCATAAAGGTACTCGTTTTCTTGAATAATATACATTTAGGGTAGTTCGCTATTTGTTTTTATTGCTTCATGTGTACCTATTGGTGTTCAAACTTCATCTCATCTTCCATTGTTTAATCTGGTTATTAAATCGAATCGCATGTCATCACTGTTTTCTTTCTTGTGTTAATGTACATAACCTCATTTATTCCTCCTTCTCCGTTCACTGTGTTGGGCAATTCCAACTTACAATAACAGCATTAACACATTCAGAAAAATATATAATACCAACAAGCTAAGTTTCAACAATAAATTTAACAAAGTAAATGAGTAAGAGAGAAGAAATGACACACTGATTTATAGTGGTTCGATCAACGTGATCTACATCCACTGTGACGATCCATCCATTCCATTCATATCATCAAGTTCAACATTTAAATACATGGAGTCCAAGGGAATATTGCAAGAGAAAAAAAACTCACTCAAAAACTCTAGTTTTGGCTCACATACTCGAAGGAAGAAAAAGAAGAAGAAGCTGCTGCTCCCTCTCTGTTTTGCTTCCTGTACAGCCGCATACCACACACGCACAAGCCAAAAAATGGTTCTCAACAATTTTTACCAAATAAGTGGGATGCCCTAGGCACGTGTCCCACATGATTGTGAATATTCCCAGCCCATGAAGATGTCAATTTCAGCACAGACTAATTTTGGGCCTAAAACAAGTACATGGCTCAACAAATCTCCACCTTGTTGAAAAAAAAAACTCCACCTTGATTCAAAAAACCGAATGAATGAAACGCCACTTATTTTCTGATCCTGAAGGTCACTGTTTAGCCTGCTTCTAATTGAAGCAGGTTCATGCATTTCTCAAATTTTCTAGATGACAAAGTCTTCGTAAATGCATCAGCAATATTATCTTCAGTAGAAATCTTTTCAAGAACCACAATTTTCTCAGCAAATACCTCCCTTACAAAGTGTAAACGAACATCTATATGTTTCGTTTTCTCATGATAAACATGATTCTTTGACAAATGAATAGCACTTTGGGAGTCACACCACAGGATAACAGGATCATCTACTTGAATCAATTCACCAACTAAGCCCCTAAGCCATAATGCTTCTTTAACACTATCAGCTAAAGCTATGTATTCAGATTCAGTAGATGATAATGCTACTAAATGTTGTAAAGATGTTTTCCAACTAATTGTATTACCAAATAAAGTGAAAACATACCTTGATGTGCTTCGCCGTTTGTCTGGATCTGCAGCATAGTTTGCATCAACATATCCCACCAAGGGATACACACCTCTGTAATCTCCAGTATATGCTAAGCCATGACTGTGAGTTCCCTTTAGGTACCGAAGAAGCCATTTCACTGTTGTCCAATGACCCTTCCCTGGATTTGCCATAAATCTGCTCACAACACTCATACCATGAGCCAAATCTGGTCTAGTGCAAACCATCGTGTACATCAAGCTTCCCACAGCACTGTTATATGGAATATCCTCCATATCACCTTTTTCTTGCTCAGAACTTGGACGCTGTTTCATAGATAATTTGAAGTGCGGCGCCAAAGGAGTTTTTACTACCTTTGAATCTGTCATATTAAACCTGCTCAATAACTTTGAAATGTACCCCTTCTGAGACAAAAACAAACGTTTGGCATTCCGGTCTCTTGAAATTTCAATACCCAATATCTTCTTTGTTGTCCCCAAGTCTTTCATTTCAAATTCTGAGCTCAACTCCACCTTCAACTTATCTATCTCTACTTTATCCCTGCAAGCTATAAGCATATCATCAACATAAAGTAGCAGATAAAGTTTGGTTGCACGTCGTACCTGTTTAAAATACACACAATGATCAAACATACTTCTTTTGAACCCCTTTGACAATACAAAACTATCAAATCTCTTGTACCATTGTCTAGGAGATTGTTTAAGTCCATAAAGGGACTTCTTCAACAGACATACTTTGTCTTCTTCACATTTTATCTCAAAACCCTGTGGTTGCTTCATATATATTTCTTCCTCAAGTTCACCATGAAGAAACGCAGTTTTGACATCCATTTGCTCAAGGTAAAGATCAAAGTGGGTAGTCAAAGCTAATATCACCCTTATCGATGTATGTCTGACAACCGGTGAGAATATTTCATAATAATCTTCTCATTCTTTCTGTGTGTATCCCCTTGCTACCAGTCTGGCCGTAAACCTCATCTCATCGTCATCTGTCAGTCCATGTTTAAGTTTGTAGATCCATTTACAAGATACAAGTCTTTTACCTTTTGGCTTGCTAACAAGCTCCCAAGTCTTGTTATTGTTCAATGAATCAGTTTCTTCCTTCATAGCTTGCTCCCATTTCTCACTATCATTGCATTTTATAGCTTCAGTGTAGGTGGATGGCTCAAGTTCTGCGAGTTCATCAGTAACTGCTAGTGCATAGGCAACAAGGTCTGCTTCACCATATTTTGCTGGCGGTCTGATGGTCCTTCTCACCCTATCTCTGGCGAGGTTATAATCACTCAAATCAGTCTGCTCAGTCCCCTGTGCTTCTGATTCTTGATCACTGCCATCATCCTCATCAATCTGCTCAATACTAACTTCTGGTTCAGTACTTGTTGATGTGCTTGGTATGTTGTTAGAAGTGACTTGCCTTTGGATTGAAGTGGGCTCTACCTCAATCTCAAATGTATCTAAACCTTGAGATGTTTCCTCTATTGATGTTTTCGATTTTGAGTATGGCATACTCCATTCATCAAACTTAACGTCTTTGCTTATTATACATTTGCTTCTATTCGGTTCCAAAAACCACGTTTGTAGCCCTTTACTCCTTCTAGATAGCCTATAAAGACACACTTTAAGGCTCTAGGTTCAAGCTTGCCTTGATTTATGTGAGTATATGCAGTACATCCAAAAGCTCTCAAGTGATAAATGTCTGGTTTTACTCCACTCCACATCTCCTCAGGCGTTTTGAATTCAACAACTGATGAAGGTGTTCTATTTATCAAATAACACGCTGTGGCTGTTGCTTCCCCCAAAACGACTTGGGCAAGTTTGATTGAGATAACAAACACCTTACCCTTTCCAAAATGGTTCTATTCATGCGTCAGCAAGACCATTTTGTTGCGGAGTGTAACCAACTGTTAAATGTCTAGCAATACCATGCTTCGAGCAAAGTTCATTAAACTCTCGATTCACAAACTCAAGTCCTCTATCAGTCCTGATTTTCTTCACTTTCTTCCCAGTTTGATTCTGAACCAAAGTAAGCCAATCCTTGAACTTTGACACTGTCTCACTTTTATGCTTCAAGAAATAAAGCCACAGTTTTCTGCTATAATCATCCACAATGAATAGAAAGTACTTGGATCCTCCATGAGTACCACATTGATGGCCCCCATAAATCTGCATGAATGTAATCAAGCTTTTTTTTTGTGCAATGCGTTCCCTTTGTGAATTTTACCCTTGTAGACTTGCCAAAAATGCAATGTTCACAAATAGGAAAATCACCCACTTGCTTCAAGCTTAAAATCCCCTGATTACTCAGCTCTTTCATGCCTTTCTCACTAACATGCCCCAAACGTGTATGCCAGAGTTTTGTAGCTCTGAAATTTCTATCCACATCATCAGAGACAAGTGAGAGATTTCCCAACACCGTCTGACTACTCAACACATAAAACCCATTTTTTTGCTTCCCCTTTAGCTTCAACAGTGAGTCTTTATATATTTTCATCTCACCATTTGCTATCTTGCTGGTATAGCCAAACTTATCTAATGTTCCAAGAGAGATAAGGTTTCTTTTCAAGTCAGGGACATACCTCACATCAGTCAAAATTTTCACCAAATTATCATGAAGTCTCAGTCTCACCGTGCCAATCCGTTTGATCTCACAGATCTGATTGTTACCAAGGTAAACTTTTCCAGCTTGCAATGGTTTAAACTCACTGAAGTATTCCCTTGAAGGTGTCATATGAAAAGTACAACCGGAGTCCAAAACCCAGTCATCTGACCATTCATTCCCTGAAACCAACAAAACCTCAGCTGATTCATAACCATCCAATACATTTGCTGAACTCTCCCTCTCGGCCTTATCTTGGTTAGACTGTTTGTTCTTTTCCAACAAAGGACAATTTTTCTTAAAATGCCCTTCCTTCTGACAATTGTAACACTTCTTGCCTTTGACTCTCGATTTTGACATTGATTTCCCTCTCTGCTTGCTGTAATTTTTCTTCTTTGCTCTACCCCGAGTATACAGTGCTTCACTGTCCTTCCTCTCCAGCTTAATCTCAAGTTCTTTTGATTTCAAAGCATTCAGAACTATCTCCATATCCAAGCTGTCTCTTCCGTACTTAATTGCTGTCTTGATTTCTCTATATGAATCGGGGAGTGAATTTAACAAAATTACCGCTTGATTTTCATCAGACATTTTCTCATCAATGTTGGCTAAATCAAGGACAATTTTATTAAACTCATCTAAATTTGCATCTAATGGTTTTAAAGGATCCATCCTAAAACCAAAGAATTTCTCCTTGAGATATATCTTGTTCGGCAAAGACTTAACAAGATATAACTTATCCAACTTTTGCCATATCCCTAAAGCTGTGGTGGCATCATCAACCTGTCGTAAAACATTATCCGACAAATACAAAATCAGTGTACTAAAGGCTAAATCAAGCATTTCTTCCTTCTCTTCTTCCTTCATTTCAGCGGGGTACTTCTTTGGATCATCAAGAGCTTTCACAACCTTTTGTTGTACTAAAAGCGCTCTCATCTTCTTTTTCCATAATCCAAAATCACCTTTGCCATCAAATTTCTCTAGCTGAAACTTAATAGCCATTTTCAAGATTCAACAATAAAAACTTGCCAAATTTTTCTGATAAATGCTTGCTGTAAAAATGCTCAAACGAGGCTTTGATACCACTTGTTGGGCAATTCCAACTTACAATAACAACATTAACACATTCAGAAAAATATATAATACCAACAAGCTACGTTTCAACAATAAATTTAACAAAGTAAATGAGTAAGAGAGAAGAAATGACACACTGATTTATAGTGGTTCGATCAACGTGATCTACATCCACGGTGACGATCCATCCATTCCATTCATATCATCAAGTTCAACATTTAAATACATGGAGTCCAAGGGAATATTGCAAGAGAAAAAAAACTCACTCAAAAACTCTAGTTTTGGCTCACATACTCGAAAGAAGAACAAGAAGAAGAAGAAGAAGAAGTTGCTGCTCCCTCTCTGTTTTGCTTCCTGTACAACCGCATACCACACACGCACAAGCCAAAAAACGGTTCTCAACAATTTTTACCAAATAAGTGGGATGCCCTAGGCACGTGTCCCACATGATTGTGAATATTCCCAGCCCATGAAGATGTCAATTTCAGCACAGACTAATTTTGGGCCCAAAACAAGTACATGGCCCAACACACTGACACCGAAATTCAAATTTTAATTTTCCTTTTGTTTCTCACAGTATGTATTCCTCTTTCTACACATGTTTATCCATGGATTGATTTGCTGTACATATTCTTGGGTGACTTTTAATTCATTATTGTGTATTCCTCTTTCAATCATATCTCTGCAAGTTTCAAACTTTGATTCCGTGAATCTTTTGTATAAAATTTTGGTTCATGTGCAGAATCTTTAATCCGTTCTTGGAAATACTTAGAGAGTAGGAATGCAGTATCTCTTCTTTTCCAACCCTTTTATTTGTCGTTAGGTTTTAAAATGAGGTTTTGACATTTCGAATGGTCCCTGTTTGTTTGAACGACTTTTAGCTATTTTGATATTGGATAAAATTTGTTTAAAACATTGACCTTTAAATATTTGATCAAAATTTGTTTTAAAATTTTTTTGTAAAATAGTAATCTTAAAAAATTTCCTTATTTTATTTTCTAAAAGCCGGATATTGGAAATTTTTTTTAAAAAAATTAAAAATAACATTAATCTTTAAAGATTTGATCAAATTTGTTTTTCCTAAATTTAAAATAAGATTGGTTCTAAACTTTTTTAAAACTTTCTGCTTTTGTTTTCTAAAGGCAGGATGTTGGATAAATTGTTAACCTTTAAATTTTTTTTTATCAAATTTGTTTTTCCTAAATTTAAATTAAATAATATTGGGTAAAATCTTTAAAAGTTTCATTGTTTTGGTTTAAAAAAAAAACAAAATTTTGGATAAATTATTCAAATTAAAAAAATAACGTTAACCTTTAAATTTTTGATCAAATTTGCTCTTCCTAAATTCAAATAAGATGGGGTAAAAAGTCTTTAAAACTTCCCTGTTTGTTTAAAAAAAACAGGATTTTGGATAAATTATTTAAAATAACATTAACATTTAAATATTTGATAAGAACTTTTTCCCTAAATTTAAAAATAAGATTTTGGTAAAAACATCGATAACAACTTTTATAGTTTTTTTTTTTTAAACGGGATGTTTGATAAAAAGTCCTTTAAATTAAAATAACTTTATTTTGAGGGCTAAGTAGTGCGTTTTCGTGGAGTTTCGACTCCGTGCAGGTGCATGAAAGTTTTCAGTAGTGTCCTTTCGTGGAGTTTCGATTCCTGTATAGGCACACAAAAATTTCCAAAATTTCATTTTAAAAGGGTTTTAAAATCTAGTCATGTAGTTCATATGATGGACTTGAGATTGTAAAATTTTTCAAATTCTTGAGTCAACTTTTTCTCTTAGTTAAAAGGAAATTTAATAATGATATTAGATTAATGGGTCTAGTCCCAATCACCCTATCAAATCCTGATTATAAGGAGCTTTGTGTAAGGAAGGTCCTGTCTAAGATGAGGTATTTAAATTGACCGTAGGGAACAGCTCAACCTGGGGACTTACTTAAGAGTTGAATTGATCATCTTTGAAGTTGAAAATTCTACCAAATGAGATATTTCTTTAGTTACAACGAAATTTATATTTTTTTTCTTTTCAAAATAAGGACCTTTTTTTATATGATATTTGGATAATATAAGATAAAATATGGTAACTATTTTTAAATGGGTGTCGTAGGGTGCTAATACCTTCCTTACACACAAATGACTCCCGAACCTAACTTGGTTTAAGCATATTAGTTTTAATATTCTAATGAGGTGTCTAATCACACCTTCAATATGATTGGTGGCTACTCCAAAATTCTTTATTTAAAGAATACCTGTGAAAGGAGGACGTCGACCGCTCCGCGTCGCGATCACGTTTCGACAGGTGACTCCACTGGGGACAAATGACAATTATACAATGAAGAGTCAAGGCATTACCTTTTCTTATATTATCTTTATTATTTGGTCCATATGTCTTTTTTGTGTGTGTTTTATATTGATATTTTTGTTATATTTTTAATTTATTTTTCACACACGCTCACCAACCTCCTACCCGGGCTATACCCTTTAAGATTAGATCGGAGACTGAGTAGTGTGACCTTCGTAGAATTTCGGTTCCCATGCAGACGCATGAAATTCTCCACCCAAGTTGACTATATTGTGAAAGTTCATGGAAGATTTAGGGACCGTTTTCCTAGGATGCATCAGTACCTAACTTTACACCCATCTTTGCTACAGGGCTTAGAACTTCCCTGGCTTGTTTTTTTTTTTTAAACAGGATTTTGGATAAATTATTTAAAATAACATTAACATTTAAATATTTGATAAGGAAATTTTCCCTAAATTTAAAAATAAGATTTTGGTAAAAACATCGATAACAACTTTTACAGTTTTTTTTTTTTTTAAAAAGGGATGTTTGATAAAAAGTCTTTTAAATTAAAATAAATTTATTTTGAGGGCTAAGTAGTGCCTTTTCGTGAAGTTTCAACTCCCGTATAGGCACACAAAAATTTCCAAAATTTTCTTTTAAAAGGGTTTTAAAGTCTAGTCATGTAGTTCCTATGATGGACTTGAGATTGTAAAATTTCTCAAATTCTTGAGGTAAAGTTTTCTTTTAGTTAAAAGGAAATTTAATAATGATATTAGATTAATGGGTCTAGTCCCACTCACCATATCAAATCCTTGCTTTATTTTTAAAGTAAGATCAAGTGTGACATTTTGTTAAAGGAGCTTTGTCTAAGGAATGTCCTGTCTAGGATGATGTATTTAAGTTGACCGTGGGAAACACCTCAACCTGGGAACTTACCTGAGAGTTGAATTGACCATCTTTGAAGTTGAAAATTCCACCAAATGAGATATTTCTTTAGTGACAGCAAAATTTATATTTTTTTCATTTTCAAAATAACGACCTTTTTTATATGATATTTGGACAATATAAGATAGAATATGGTAATTATTTTTAAATGGGTGTTGTAGGATGCTAATGACGGGATGTGAATCCCGGAGCGGAAGCGGACCGTTGTTCGTGATATTTGGGAAACAAAATCAAAACCGTTAAGAAGAAAATACAGAGGAAAAACTTGTTTTCCTTACCTTTGAAGAACCCTTCTTCAATGATTTCCCGACACTACCAGTGAGTCTTCCGTTCTATCCTCTTGAGTCTCAAGACTGTGCTTGTGGGAGCACTTCGTTTGGAATGTAAGGAAGAAAAAATGAGAGAACCTTAGATTGAGAGAGATACTTTTTGGGAGTTCTATTCTGTTTCTTCGTTTTCTTTTGCAGAACCCTTCTGCATACCAAAAACAAAAAACCAATGACGTGGGGAGTTACCCCCACGTCATTAAACTCCCTGCTCCCCTGCTAGAATACAGGGGAGTTACTTATTATTATTATTAATATTAATTAATTAATATAATTAATATATATATTAAATAATTATTAATCAAATTAATAATTAAATAATATTAATTAATAATTAATTAATTAAATATAACATTAAATAATTAACAATTAATTATTTAACATTTAATTAAATATCTCATATTTAATTAAACCATATTCTCTCTTGTATAACCTATAGATTTAATGTACATCTTATGTGCATTAATTTATAACCTATAGTTTTCATATGAATCATATTCATATTAATTTTATTTGAATCTCATTCAAATAATTTCTCTCATAATATATAGTTTTAATTTAGAATTAACTATATATTATAATGTATCAATATACATATAATCCCTTAAGAAATTTGAACAGTTCAAATTGTTCCAAAAACTTGATCCTCGTTTTACCCGTTATGAGCTAGCAAGGGGGCCTAATGCACCTACAGATCTGAAGCTCCAACGATACGAGATTAATCGGTCAAACTCATTGACCGAGTTAATCAACATTCGTTAACTACAGGTCATTCCACTAAAGACCCGCAGTTGCACTCTTCTCACTGCAGAATGTTTTCGTGTCCATGGATATACGACCATTAATGACGAGTCAATCCTTCACGAGTGCTCGTAACTCAAGTTGGGTCAAATTACCGTTTTACCCCTGAGTTACATCTTACTCCTTAAATACCACTGCTCCTCTAATGAACAACCCGGTTATGGTCCAACCAATAACCGGAAGTCCTTCTCGGGCTAATGAGAGGGTGGGGCCCCTTGTTCAAGTCCCAGAGTCAGCATTTAAGGGAACACTCATCTACTCCCCTAAAGTCGGAGAGGAGTGAATTCCATCTTGTGAAGTTATGTTCCCAGCTCCACACTCGGTCTCGTCCCGAAAATGGTAGGAATATTGAGTCGGCAACTCGGGCCACTCTCACCCATACAAATCAAAGGACAAGCCCTCATGGGCAGGACTCCATAACTCACTCAGGATTGAGAATGAGTTGTCTGGTCATCCTAAGAAACAGCAATCTATTAGTTAACGGTGTTACATCTAAAGATTGGCTATTTCGTGGTCCGGTCTTATACAAACTCATTGTATAGGATACCCCCACTCACATGTCTCCACACAAACGACCTGGATCGAGTCGTCTGTAACCTTTACAGAGTGGGCCATATCCATAGTGTTGCCAGGATAAGGTACCCAGCCTTATCCATATACTATAGACCCTTTAGGTTATTCACGGGACATTATCCACTTGTATATCAGGGTATATCAAATATATACCTCGTATATCAGGGGTATATCAAATATATACCCAGTACATATACTGTCCCGGTTACACTAAAATAACCTCGGATGTTTAGTTTATTGGATTTTGGACAATGCAATGCTATGAATTCAACAACAAATTTATTGAATAAAACTTTATTGAATATACATTTGTTTTTACATAAATACAAACTACGAGTTTAGGGCAACACACCCAACAGCTAATACCTTCCCTACACACAAACGACTCCCAAACCTAACTTGGTTTAAGCATATCATTTTTAATATTCTAATTAGGTGTCCAATCACACATTCAATATGATTGGTGGCCACTCCAAAATTCTTTATTTAAAAAATACATGTGAAAGGAGAATGTCGGCCGCTACGCGTTGCGATGACGCTGCGACAAATATATTACATTTTTATATAAAAAAAAGTATATACTTTATTCAAATAATTTATTACAATAGAATAATTAAGTTATTATATTATTAGTAAAATCTTAATGTTGTTTTATTAATTATAAAATTAATTTAATAAAATGTAATTACATTAAAATTAAAATAATTTATGGAAAAGAAGAGGGAGGTATGACACAAAACTCATGGACAAATCTATGAAAGTGGAAGGGCAAAGAAAACCCTTGTCCATTGGTATAAAGGATGGCTAGGAATAAGTTATTTCGAGGCAAAATCTTTAAACCTGTGAAACAAACAATGGTTTTACTTGCCCTTGCCCATGCCCATTCCCACTCAGTAAACCCCCAACCAAACGACCGAAGTTTTAAAATATATTCATGTTGTATTTTAGTATTAGTTTTTCTATTTATCTTAATAAGACATTTTGATTGGTGTTGTTCTTATCTTATTTTATATTTTTCGTGTGTGATTCTTTATCCCACATTTTTTCAATTATATTATGGCAGTACATAGTATTCAATTTATTTCTCAAATTTCAATTATTTAATTTCTCTTATTTGAGATTCCTTATTCTTTATTACATAATATACCTAAGATAAAAGAAAGTCGGTACAAGTAAATAATTTAAGAAAACGAACAAAAAAATTGTTGTTGTTGTTCTTTCGAAAAAAAAAAAAATAAGAATTGTCCTGTGTTCAGATGAATTTTGCATTGAAATTACGGCTACATAGATAGTAACGAGTCATTATGGGTAGAAGTTTCAAGAGAGGGCATTAGAAGAGTTCTCACTTTAAAAGTGTTTTAAAAAAACAATTATTGAAATTAATAATTAATAAATTTTATAGATAAAAGTGAAAGATTCTCCTCCATAACCTTTATTATATATATATATATATATATATAGTAAGATAAGTGTTGAACGGTTTACATCCCTTTGTGCAAGTGTACACAACCGTTGTAGCAAGTATTAAAAAGATCGTATCAACAGGGATTGATGACTAAACACTTCAATATTTGCTTAAGAAAACCAAATAAGCTTAGTAATTATATGGTTGAGTAACAAAGATTTTGGAATTTAAAAAGAAATAGTGTATAAATGACTTGCTAACAAGGTAACAAGGAAAGAAGTAAATGCAGTTCAATTATAGAAAAGTGAGCTAAAGGGGGGTTAACTACTGCTGTATGAAACGTAAGGGGGAAGAGTACATGTGACTGATTTTTGGACTAACATAAATGATGCTTATAACATTAATAATGTTATCACACATGCCTAATAGACATGGAATCTTCCTAGATTTTCCAGATTTTCTGTTATGTTAAGATTCAACACAAATTAAGACCATATCATTTTAGTTTATAGCCTTACTATGTGAGCCTTATTCCTAAGCACCCACACTCTAAACTCAAGTAGATCTAGCACGAGTTGGAGCCAAACACTCTCTATTACAATTTTCCGAAAGTTAATAAAGAGATATCTCAATATGTTGATCAAGCACATTGAAAATCAAACATTAAAAACAACTTCAACTCAGTATGAATATCAGTATTGAAGAACTAAGCAAGGTTTTACAGCCCAAAAACAGTTCACAACATCCTCCCCTTACAATAAGTTTAGCTACGCATTGTCATAATGAAGAAAATGGAAGAAGAAAATACAAAACTCATGAACTAGAGAATACAAAAGAAGAAGAAAAGGAAGAAAAACAGTCGCTCTTAACTGTATCAGCTCCATTTGTTGTCTTCTTCAAGTTCCTCCCCAAATGTATTCCTTCCTCTCTTGTCTTGTTATCTCTAAGGATTGATGAAGAATGAATGGAGGCAGCCTTAAATGATTGCTTTTATACCTGACAGCTCTCCAAAAGAGAGTTATTTATGCAAGAATTTCATATAAATTAGCTAAGGATAGCCTCACTAACACCAATCTACACTGATTTTGTGCAAAAAATGTTATAAATTCATTATCCTCCTTCTTTTTGCTGATAATGCTGAGAGTTATGAAGAATGACCTAATTTTGAATATTTTGATGCAGCGTTGTTGATGCTGCAGCATCGGAATAAAAAATGCAGAAAAGACAGAGCGGACAGTGACAAATTTTTACCTGAGAAATTACTGCAGTAAAACAGAGAAATATCTGATATTATGAGCTGGAGCCCATTTTATCGTTTATGTTGCCCTAAAATCCAGGATGGGTATAAAAGCAACATTTCAAGGTTGCCTCTATTGATTCTTCATCAATCCCTAGAGATAACAAAACAATAGAGAAGGGAAGACACTTTGAGAGGAACATGAAGAAGACAATAAAAGGAGCTGATACAGTGAAAGGTTGTTGTTTTTCTTCATTTTCTTCTTCTTTTGTAGTCTTAAGTACATGAGTTTTGTATTTTCTCCTTCTCTTTTCTCGTATGACGTTGCGTAGCTAAGTTCATTGTAAGAGGGAGGATGTTGTGAACTTGTTCTTGGGCTATAAGCCTTACTTCAGTTTTTAATGATGATATATATACTGAGTTGAAGTTGTTTTTAACGTTTGATTTTCAATGTGTTTGGCCCAATGTGTTTGGCCAACATATTGGAATACCTCTTTATTAACTTTTGGAAAATTGTGATAAAGAGTGTTTGACTTCAACTCGTGCTAGATCTACTTGAGTTTAGAGCGTTGGTACTTAGGAATAAAGCTCACCTAGTAAAACTATAAACTGTGTTGATATGCTATTATGTTTGCTCTAAAACATAATAGCAGAAAATTTGGGAAATTTGGGAAGATTCCTTGTCTGTTTGGCCAGTATATTACACCGTTAATTATGTAGCATTGTTTACGTGAGACCAGAAAAAGTCACATAAACTCTTCCCCCTTATCCTTGTTACATCAGTAGTTAACCCCTGTTTAATTCACTTTCCTAAAATCAAACTATATTCATATGTTTTCTATTCAGTTAATTAGTAAGCTTTTTATGCACTATTTCATTTAAATTCCAAAGTCTTTGTATTCAACCATACTTTTGCTAAGCTTATTTAGTTTCTTAAGTAAAATATTGAAGTGTTTAGTTATCAATCCCTGTGGATATGATCTTTTTATCACTTGCTACAACGGTTGTGTACACGTGCACAAACAGTTCTAAACCACAAGGGGTTACAAATAAAGGATGAATGGCTTGGTCATCACACACCAATCAATTGCGAAAACACGTGTCCCACAAACCAAAAAATCCACCATAACACGCTGATAAGCACCAAGGTTGCTCGAGTTTACAAAGCTAGAACTTCTTCTAGGATCCTTGCAAACTTTCACAAAAAATAGCTAACCTACCGAATGATTTCAACCAAGAGTAAGGTTAGAAGATGAATCACTCCTAGATCAAACCTAAAATCTATGATAGTCACTCCTAGATCCTAAGACGACTCACTCTAGAATTAGCTTGATGGAGACTAATCTAATGAATCGGTTTAATATCAAACCTAAAGCAATATTTGAAAGAGACAACACCAAATGTGTTAAGGAATAAAAGTTCTTGATTTGAATATCACAAATCTACCATGTCCCCAAGGGATAGCTTGGGTGGCTCGAGACTGTAAAGAATATCCTTGAGGTCTTGAGTTCAAGTCACATGGACTGCAACTCCAACCAAGTAATGACCCATTGCGTATGTACGGGAAGGGTCATTCAACGAATAAATACCAAAAGTCTTTCAAAATCATATTTAATGCAAATCTAATGTAGGAGGCGCTTCACGTCTGAAAAGACACATGTTCACAATTCTGCACACTTTTTTCGTCCTCCTTGCTATCTCTCAAAATAGAGAACTTTTTTTGTGTCATCTCATTCTCATTTTTACTAATTGAAGTAACATTGATAAGCGCAAAGGTGGCTCGGGTTTACAAAGCTAGAGGTCCTTCTAGGATCCTTGCAAACATTCACAAAAGTGACTAACTTACCGAATGATTCCAACCAAGAGTAGAGTTAGAAGGATGAATCAGTCTTAGATCACACTTAGAATCTACGATGGTCACTCCTAGATCCTAAGACGACTCACTCTAGAATTAGCTTGATTGAGACTAATCCAATGAATCAGTTTAACATTAAACTTAAAGCAAGGTTTGAAAGAGACAACACCAAAAGTGTTAAGGAACATAAAAAGGTGATTACAAGCCTTTAAATAGGCCAAATGGTCGTTAAAAAAAGGAATGCCAAAAGTCTTTCAAAATCATACTTAATGCAAATTAAAGAAAATAAGACATGCAAATTAAAACTAGATTGCACATCAATCTAAACGACTAAATGCGGAACATAAAACATAGAATGGCTTTAAATTGACTTGGAAATCACATGTAGGAGGCGCTTCACATTTGGATGGATTTTTTTTTTTACTATGATCATATTTTGAGTGCTTTTGATTGTTGTTTTCCTTGGTCTTAACTATGGTAGAAATTTTTTCGATGGAACACAACTATGTTTTAGTTTGACTTTAAGTTGAGGGATCACATATTATAGGAGACTTTTTGTTATTTTTATTTTTAAATGCTAACATGGTAGATTAGACAATTTTATTTCCAAAATTTTTAAATATTTTTATTTTAAAAATCCTATTTTAAATGGTTAAGTAGACTATTCAATTAAGTTCCGTTGTGTTCAATTCTATACTGGTGTACAATATAAGTTTTTCTTTTAAATCAAATTTTAAGATCACACTTATTTGTGATCAAAGATTTCAACATGTCATAATTAAAATCAATAAAAAATACAATATTTAATAATCTTCTGGAAAATCACCCAATGCCCTAGATTTTATCATCTTTTTGAAGAAAAATAAGAAGCAGATTCGTAAAATAATATATTAAAAAATAAGAGGTATATATATATTTTTTCAAAGACTAAAAATTACAAAAATTTAAAAATTGGGATTTGAAAATTAGCAAATAATTTTTTGAATGTCTTACTTGCTTGCCTAAAATATTATAAGTGAAATATATTTTACAATATTAAAATATAAATTAATATATCTTTTATGAAAATATGAAAAATTTGTGAAAATAATAATAATAATAAACATAAATTTTTTTTCTAAAAGTTAAACATTTTACATCAATTTTAAATAGAGATTCAACAAAATTTCTTAAAACAAATATTTCCTACTTCAATTATCCTTACATTGATTGATATTCCAAGATCTACATAATTTACAGTTTTTTTTTGGGTCAAAAAAAAATTCTAACTTTTTTTCCGCGAATCATGAAATATATTACTTTTTTTATATGAAGATTAATGGGAATTTTAGTCATTTTAGTCATTTTTTCCTTAATGAAACTCTTCGAACTATGGATCAACAAGAAGTTCTTACCAATTTTCTGAAGGATCAACAAGAACCAGAGATCATTGTTCAGACGAGATTTCCGGAGAAATTATACTTCGTGAAGTTGAATATTGTTTGTATATGTTGTATAGTGGATTCAATCTCTAATCTTTATCCTCTGATTCTTTCTCTCGAACTTGATGTGAAGATTGAGATGCTTGTTCTTGAATTTGGATCGAAGTTATATGTTCTTCGAAAGTCTTCAAGTCTTCAAGACTTCAAGTTTTCAAAGTCTTCAAGTTGGTCTTTGAATCTTCAAGTCTTCAGAGAGTCTTCAATTTGGTGTGAATTCTCTCAATTATGAAATTCTCCAATTCTGACCCGAGGTCTCCTCTATTTAGAAAGGTTTCCATAGGCTTTGGTCGGTCATTAGGCTTGAATAATTTTAGGCCAAGCCCAATTCTTTAAATAGATTTATTTAAATTTAAATATTAAATCATTTGATGTCATGGTAAATTGGGTTTTGGGCCAAGTTTGTGAACCAAATTAATTCCAAGCTCAGTTCTCATATGACTCAATTACATATTTTAAATGTCAATTTATCTTTAATTTTAATTTAGGGTTAATATATAATTAATCCCTAAGTAAATTAGATAATGACGTGGCCTTTTAGGATTGGCCCAAAATTTATGATTCTACAAATGTCTCACTACAACAAATCTTAGTTTTAATGTCGGACGAAAAAAAATGCGGAGGAAACGATGTCGGACAAGAAAAACACGGAGGCAACCATGTCGGACACGCTAAAAAACAAGCCGAATTTTTTATTTTAAATTTTTTTAAGTATCCATGTCGGGCCTAGCCCGCCATTGTAGTTTTAGTTTTAGTGGCGGGCCTGGCTCGCCATGAAAAGTGCCCAATTTTAACCCTAAATTAAAAATTTCACCCAAAATTTTTACCCACGAAATTTTTTTGCCTCCTCAGCTCTCTTTGCCGCGCGAACCCTCTCTACCCTCTCGTGAAACCGGCGCGAACCTTGCTCCATTGTCGGGGGAAGGGGAGCAAACGCCACGTGAAAGAGGCGCGAGCGAGACCCAACAGTGAGGAGGAAGTTCCGGCGGCAGAGAGCGACAAAATCAGCAGCGGCGAGCTTCGATTCGGTGGCAGGGAGCGAATGATCTCAGATCACATATAAGTCTCTCCTCCCACGCCTAAGCTCCGGCTCTCAAATCATCTCTCTCTCGACGCTGTGCTTTTTACCAGACGCCCACCGGCGTTGCATTTTCCGGAGGAGGTTTTCTTGAAGGTGAGCATTACCAATCTCTCTGCGTCTTCCTTAATCTCTGTTTATTGAACTCTGGAGGTTATTAGATGGATACTTTGCTGGTCGAAAGTGGTGTAGATGGAGGTTGTAGAGTTACAATCAAGTTCATATCTCTCTGTGGAATGTTCCTATCTCGTTTTTGCATTCAAACTAATAATAATTACCAACTGATTTTTATCCCAAGTTCAAGACAAACATGTGGTTTGAAGAATCGAAAGACTAAAATAGAATAAAATTGGAAAGGAACAATCAATGTGCTTTACATTGTAGAAGAAAAAGCAGTAATTAAATTTACTTCTTTAGACGACAACCCATGTGAGTATTTGATGTCCTTGAAGCTTTAAAAAGGCATGTTGTACGTCTTGAAGTGTATTTAGCTTTTTATGAAAAGAAAAATGTCGTTTTTGTGTTTCCAAAATCTCAAATATGTTCGATTATGAAATTAAACAATGTTATGGCTTGAAAAGAGCAAAAAACTGTCTTTCTGTTTGTAAGTTGAAGAAGTGGGCAGTGTTTTGAAGCTTCTTTTCTCTAAATTTTCATGTAGACGTTTTTGAATTTCTGGATGGGAAAGAAATGTTTTTACCTAATAAGAAGTATTTTTCAAATTTGTTATGATGTTTGGTTATGTGTTTTTCAAACTACTGAAATGGTATGTGTTTTTAGCTAGGGTGTAGTGGGTTAAATAGGGTAAGAATTTCCTTGTCTCTCGAGAACGGTGGAAGGCAAGCTTATTGAGGGGGATCAGGCTGTTGATGGAGAGGTCCTTTCCTTTTTTTCTTTGTTGTATGGACCTCCCTTGACTTCTCAATGGAGGGTCTAGATTGGTATCCTACTTTCGAGTTTGAAAGGTAAAGATTGGAAGCCCCTTTTTCTTTGTGAGAGATTAGGAAGGTGGTTTTTGATTTTGAAGGAGACAAGTTGCAAAGCCCAAATGGTTTATCGATGGCCTTATTTTAGGAGAATCGAGAGCATATTAAAGGCGATCTTTGGAGAGTGTTTTCTGAGTTCCAAAAAAGAGGTATTATTGATGCTTCTATGAATGAAACCCTTGTGTGCTGTCCAGAAAAGGAGAAGGTTAGAAAAATGAGACTTTAGACTCATCAGTTTTATCACAAGCCTTTATAAGATCATAGTTCAATTACACATCTTGTCAAACTACTGAAATGGTATGTGTTTTTCTATTTTCAAAACTGATGAATTAGTGTATTCTTCAAAATTTCGACTTGTTCAGTTTACACAATTTTTATTTGAAAAAATCCCATCGTGAAACAGAAAAAGGGGTCCGAACAAAGATTAGTTCCTTGTAGGTAAATTTTCTCAAGAATACGTTTAGCTCTATTTATTTAACCAGAATGGATCTTGATTCTTTGCAAAGGTGCTCTAATTCTTCAGGAGCTGTTAGATTCTTATTCTATTTGCAAGTTGAATATCTTCATGGTGCTTACTCTTGCCCCGTTAGTCCTCCAACTCCTTGTCACTGTAACTTTAGTTCCTCTTTCAAATGGCTCTTTGCTGGGGCTTTGGCTACTCAAACTCGAGTCTATTTGATGATTAGTTCTTTGGTAATTAGGCTGAACAACCGATCTTCACATCTTGTGGCTTGCTTATGTTTGAAGCATGAAAAGAAGATAATCTTTGGTGAGTGACCTTATTTGGGTTTATATAAGACCTAAACACATGAATCTATTGACTTTCAGATTGCTCCCAGTTGTCTATGTTATCAACCATAAATTGTTGCCAAATTACTATTTAGAATATATTTGATTACCAGTATGTTTTCTGTCATGAATTTGGTTACTAATAAATTCTTTATTGTATAGTTCATGACCTCAAACTGGAGTGCCCATCACAAGTTGTTTTAGAACTACACTACTTCACTACTAATTTTGATTTGAGGGCTTTTGTTTGATTCTTCCTTTTCAGAGTTGGGACACCGTCTTTTAGGCTTTTTTGTTTGGCTGTAACCTTTCTATGAATGAATTCCTCGCCAATCTCTGAATGAAAATTTCACCAATACTCTATGGCACAAGAGATTTGAACCTCTTCAGAAACTATTGTACTGTTTGTTCTTTTGACTTGTTTTCCTTTTCCTTTTCTGTTTGTTTGTATATTATTATTATTGTTGTTGTTGTTATTTAATTATTTTGAGATGGTGAAGGTGTGGATAAATCTATGATATTGATTGCGTGGACATTTAGATCTAAGTCAAACGGAAATTGTCCTTGGTTGATGATAATTTTATTTTTTGTATCATAATCTTTTAGAATAGTTGCTGATTTTTCCCCCTGGAATTTTATTACAGGCTGTGTGTGGAGGAGGACAGATAGTATTGAAGCGGCTTTACGCTGGTTTAGGTGGAAATATTGCTGGTGTGTTGCCGTAAGTACCTTCTAGAGGGTATTAGTTCCAAGTATCTTCTAAGATTTTAAGCTATGAGTTATTATTATAGAATTCACATCATTGTTACGACTTACATTTTATGTTAATTGATGGAGAATATTGAAGTTCTCTGTGGGGATTTAATTAGTGATAAGTTGTGGATGACAAAAAATAGAATGTCAACTGAGTATATTTTAGGGGTTGAGATGTTCATTGAAAATGGATTACGACATTCAAAAAGATCAAATGTCATTTGTTGCCCATGTTTAAAGTGTGTAAATGCAAAGTCTCAACATGTGAATGTAGTAAGAGATCACTTATTTGTTTATGGTATTGATCAAAGCTATAAGACATGGATTTGGCATGGTGAATCAATATCGATTAAGAGAAACATCGAAAGTATGTCTACTAGTGCACAAGAAGAAGTTGAGGATGACGATTTTGATGACACAATAGGGATGTTTGAGGCTGCATATGATTACTTTGACGATAGTCCAGCAAATTTCGAGGAGCTACTAGGTGATGCGAAGAAACCATTATATCCATGATTGAAGTTATATAATTTGAAAGCGAAATTTGGATGGAGCGATAGAAGTTTTACAGAGTTGTTGGCATTAGTTCGTGATATGTTACCAAGTCCTAATGAAATTCCAAATTCTATGTATCAAGCAAAAAAAACTTTATGTACTCTTGGGATGAAGTATGAGAATATTCATGCTTGCCGCAAGAATTGTTGCTTGATTAGAAAAGAACTCTCAAATGTAGATGAATGCCCCATTTGCGGAACATCAAGATGGAAGCTTCGTAAAGATTCAAAGGAAGCAATGAAAAATGTTCCGACCAAAGTCATGTGGTACTTCTCTCCAATTTCAAGATTTCAACGAATGTTTTCGAAGCAAAGAAATATCAAGTTTGTTGACTTGGCATGCCAAAAAAAGAGTAAGTGATGGATATATACGACATCCAGCAGACTCAATTTCGTGGAAAGAAGTAGACAAATTGTGGCCAGAGTTTGGTCTAGAGCCTAGAAACCTTCGTCTTGCTCTTTCAACAGATGGGGTCAATCCACATGGTGAACAAAATAATAAATATATTTGTTGGCCAGTTATGTTGGTGACGTACAATCTACCCCCGTGGTTGTGCATGAAGCGAAAATTTCTGATGTTGACTGCATTAATATCTGGTCCCAAACAACCAGGAAATGACATAGATGTTTATTTAGCTCCATTAGTTGATGATTTGAAGAAGCTTTGGAATGATGGAGTTGAATGTTTTGATGCATATCAAGAACGGTGTTTTACACTTAAAGCTATTTTACTGTGGACTATTAATGATTTTCCTGCGTATGAGAATTTGTGTGGTTGTGCGGTAAAAGGATATCACGCATGTCCAATTTGTGGGGAGAAAACTTCATCCATTTATTTGCCAAAAGGGACGAAGGTGGCGTATCTCGGGCATCGTAAGTTTTTACCTCGTAATCATCCATATAGGAAGCAGAAGAAAGCATTTAATGGTAAACCAGAATTGGGATTCGCTCCTGAACCATTAAGTGGAGTAGAAATTCTTGCAAAAACAAGTGGACTCCAATATTCATTTGGTAAGAAAGGAAAAAAGGAAGGAAAAAAGGAAAAAAATGATGGAGATATTTCAAATAGTTATTGGAAGAAGAAGTCTATTTTTTTTTAGTTGGAGTACTGGAAGCATCTTCATGTGCGGCATTGTTTAGATGTGATGCACATTGAAAAGAATGTGTGCTCAAATCTTATTTGCACATTACTTGATATTCCAGGAAAATCAAAGGATGGATTACAAGCTCGCCTAGATTTGGTCGAATTGAATATTAGATCAGAGCTGGCCCCTCAAGTGGGAGAGAAAAGGATATTTTTACCTCCAGCATGTTATACATTATCACGAGTGGAGAAATTGAATTTGTGTAAGACACTATCAGAAACTAAAGTACCCGAAGGTTATTCATCTAACATACAGTCTCTAGTGTCGCTAAAATAATTGAAACTTAATAACCTCAAGTCACATGACCATCACGTTCTTATGCAACAATTGTTACCGGTGGCCATTCGTGGTATTTTACCGAAATATGTTAGATATGTCATTATTCGACTATGCTTCTTCTTCAATGCTATATGTAGCAAAACAATTGATTCGTCCAAGTTAAAAGGCTTGCAAGAAGACATAGTCGTCACTTTATGTTTGTTAGAAAAGTATTTTCCACCGGGATTCTTCACAATAATGGTACACCTTGTGGTGCATCTTGTAAGAGAGGTGGAATTTTGTGGACCTGTGTATTTGAGGTGGATGTATCCTTTTGAACGATATATGAAAATAATGAAGAGTTATGTAAGAAATAGAACGCGACCGGAGGGATGCATTGGAGAAAGTTATATTGTCGAGGAGGCTGTAGAGTTTTGTTCTGAATATCTATCTGGAATTGATTCAATTGGGTTAAGGTCATCGATGAGGAAGGAGAATTCAGACATTGATAGACCATTGTCTATTGCTTCTTACAGCAAACCGAGTAAGGATCAACTAGATCAAGCTCACCTTTATGTCCTTCAAAATGTAAATGATGTGCTTCCATACGTAGGGTATGCAAATTTCATTCTCTTTCATAACTTTCTAATTAAGTGATCATCTAGATCATAACTTTGTCATTGACATATGTTATATTTGCAACAGGCAACACATGGATGTTTTGTCTAAGCTTAATCCAAGTAAGTCTAAAAACAAGAAGTGGCTTCAAGATGAGCATAATCACACATTTAGTAGTTGGTTGCGAGAACAGGTAATCTTAATCTCTAACCATACAATTTAAGGTATACTTAAATATCAGCTACTTATTTGAAATTGAATCGTAGGTTGCACTTGCTCTCGCGGTGCCGAATAACTCCATAACACCTTCTTTAAGATGGATTGCACATGAGCCTCGTCCAGATGTAGCCACCTATTGTGGTTACGTGGTTAATGGTTGTCATTATCACACAAAAAGATGTGATGATAGAAGAAAGGTTCAAAATAGTGGAGTTAGTATAACGGCTAATACAATGCAAGTTTCCAGTGCTAAAGACAAGAGTCCTATCATTTCAGATATGACATTTTATGGTGTAATACAAGAAATATGGGAGCTTGACTATCATCATTTGACAGTTATCTTATTCAAATGTGATTGGGTTGAGAATAAGAATGGACTTAAAATAGATGAACTTGGTTTTACTACCGTGGACCTAAATCGTATTGGACATAAATTAGACTCATTTATCTTAGCCTCTCAAGCAAAGCAAGTGTTCTTTGTGAGAGATCCTGTTAATCCTCGTTGGTCGGTGGTTTTAACATCTCCTCAACGAATAGTTGAAGATGATTTCTACGAAGATGAATTAGGAGATAATGTTGAAGATTGTGGTTATGGAGTTTTACCTAGTATGCCAAATATCGAGACATTTCATGAAAGCGATGAAACGTCATCTACGTATGTTAGAAATGATTGTGAGGGTACATGGATTAATAATAGTACATTAAACCCCGGTATGTCATTTAGTGATTTATTGTCACTATGTTTTTATAAGTTAAATATTAACTGTATGTTTTGTGTTTTGGTTGCAGAGCTTTTAAATGGGTGATTCTAATAGCAGTGGTGACAATGAAGTTGAGGTCAGAAAAGTTGTTCGTCGAGGCCCAACAACCATGCGTGAATTGGCTAACGTAAGAAACTCTGAGCGTTCGTTGTTGACAATTCAGTATAATGACATAGGTCAACCAGTTGGCGATAATGCATCAAAAATGCAAAGCTTTATTGAGTTTGTGTTCGACAACAAATTCCAATCATTTACAATAATTGGAAAGAAGTTCCCCAAGAACTTAAAGATAAAATTTTCGATTGTGTAAAGGTAAGAAGTTTAGAATTTTTATTAAAGTAATAAACTTTTCTAGTTTATAATTTAATTTGCAATTATTTTGTGATTTTCATTACACAGATGTCATTTGTGGTGGACCCTAGATCCAAACACAATATTCTTCAATCCGCATCGAAGAAGTTTCGAACCTTCAAGTCAACGTTAACTAAAGAATGCATTCGCCCGTTCAAAGACGACCCATCTTACTTGGAGACTCCTCCTGAAAAATATTCCCATATTGATAAAGAACATTGGGCTTCATTTGTTCATACAAGACTAAGTGAAGAGTGGGAGGTAACTACATTCTATCAATATATTTTTAAATAGTGTAACTATTTTAGTGCTTGAATCAAATATCTTCTATTTTCTAGACACTTAGTACTGCTCAGAGAGAAAGGAGAGCGAAATGCATGTATAATCATCACATATCTCGCAAGGGATATGCAAATCTTGCAAAAGAATTAGTAAGTTACTATTTAGATTAAGTGTCTTACGATAATTAATGTGTGTGCCAGTTAATAATATATATGCCCATATAGGAATTATCAGATGATCCTTCTAATCGTGCAACTTTATGGAAAGAAGCACGAAGAGGAAAAAATAACGAATACTTTGATGTTGCCACAAAAGAATGTGCTGCCCGAATTGTAAGTTTCTATGTTTTTCTTTTTCTATTTCAATGAGATTTAGAAAGTGTGATATTTTGTGGTTAATATGATGATAAATATTTGTGACAGGATGAATTGGCTACAATACACAAGGGTGAAGATGTTTTAACTGAAGCATTAGGCACCCCCGAACATAGAGGTCGTGTGAGAGGATTAGGTGAGTTCATTTCACCATCTCTATATTTTAATGTTGCCAAAAGGAAGTTCAAACTGGGATTGCAGCCTTAAGACCAAGTCGAATTGAGGACTCAAAGCTCACAACCAAATAAATCCTCAACAAAAGTCAGTAACGTCTCAAAGAAAAAGGAGAAAGGGAAGGAAGTTGTCAATGCACCGACTAAAGTTTTTATCTCGGATGAAGAACCAATAGTGGTAACTAATCTGTTTTAGTTTTGGCACTTACTTGTTTTTGACATGGCACTTAGTTTTTTTGTGCATGACACTTAGCATTTTTCTTTTAAATTTTCTAAGGGAAAACCGTGCCACCTAGCTATTGGATCAGTGGAGAACATTGTTGCAGTAGGCACAGTATTTGATGACGATGTTCAATGTCCAACAATTTATGGAGTGCCGACATTGTTATTGGTGAACATGCTACACTACCAATTCCTGTGAAGGGTGAGATAGAGACATTAAATCAAACCATTGGTAGCTTCGTGGCATGGCCTCGTCGACTGGTAATTTTAGACGAGGAGAAAAAAGTATGTCTTGTTCTAACTTGAGTGAGGTTTTAATTTTTCATTTGTTAAATGTTTGTAATTTTGTTTGTCAAAGGTTCCTTCTCCGCGAACGTCGAAGCCGATAACACAATCATCTAAACATATTGATGTCCATATGACTATTAAACTCCTAAATCAATATGCCATGCGTACGATGAAGCACGAGGATGTAATTGAATTCAATATTGGTGATCACATATTTGGAAGAGAGAAGATCATTACTTTAACACGTGACGACATCATGTAATACTGCGAGATGATTGAAATAGGCTATATGTGTGTGCTCACATACATCTCGTAAGTATATTAAATCTATTTTATATCTAAGATTCATTAACTAAGAAGTTTAATGTTTTACAATTATGTTTGTTAGGTATCTTTTCAATGAATGTGAGGAGGAGACATGTAAGAAGTTCTTGGTGGTTGACCCAGACAATATTGTACCACAAATAATGTCTCAAGAAACTTGTTCCAGACATCTAGCCAACAGGTTAGACATGGGTAACTTAGAACAAGTAGTACTCATCCTACATAATAGCGGGTAAGCTAGCAATTTAACTTCATTTTACTTCTTTATAGTTTCCTTTATCCATGCATGAATGATAATATTATCATGTTGTTATTAATAGTTTTCACTGGAAGTTGTTTGTTATACATCTCCGAGAGAATTGTGTTTATGTATTGGACTCTCTAAGAAGTAAGATTGAAGAAAATTATAAGGGAATCATAAACACGTAAGTACCATGAACTCTTATAGTTGAAATTTTTACAATTATGTTATTCTAATGTTTGAAATTATTTAGATCATTGAAAATGTGGCAAGCCAAACATTCTACTCAACAATCTCGCAGTACTACAATTTGGAAACCTGTGAAGGTAAATTTGTATAACTCATAACAATGTCGCAGTAAATCCTTTGTATAACTCATAATTTTGTTATTTTTCAAATTTTCTATATGTAGTGTCCTCGACAACCAGGTTCTATCGAGTGTGGATACTATTTGCAAAAGTATATACGAGAAATAGTGTGGAACCCTCATACTCATATTACTGAACTTGTACGTATTATCATATACCTTTATGTGTTTATATATGATTTGTCATTATATTAGTATTATCTTTCTTTTTCTTTTTTTGTAGTTTAATACAAAAAGTGCCTATCAACAAGAAGAAATCGACGAAGTTCGAATAGAATGGACATCTTTTGTTGGACGATTTGTGTAGTACCTATGGATTCATTAGTTGTGTTTATTTGATGTAAGTATTTGGTTCAGACTACTTTCTGTGTAGTAATTGGTAGATTAGAAATACTTTGTCTTGTTTATAATATGTAGAAGTTTGAAGTTTGAAGTTTGAAATTTACTGCATAACATATTAGTTTTGGATTATTATAGAAGTATTTGACTAGATGATGCTGAAGTCTGGATTCTTATGCTGAATGTAGTTTTGTTGGAGGGACGGGCGGTCCCATTTGTTCTTGTGTGGAAGGGTGTTTATATAGAAGTGTTTGTTTTGTTTATAACCATGCTAGTTTTGAGTTATTCTAAAAGTGGAGAGGTTATGTTGAAATTTGTACTTTTGATTATTTGTGTTTTGAGTTTAAGGTTAGTTTTTGAGTTAAGTTGGAAGGAGATATATTGGTTGGTTAGTTTTGAGTTATATACTAAAGTGGGGAGGTCATGATGAAATTTGTACTTACTCTTGATTGTTTGTGTTTTTGTTAAGCTTTTATAGAATAGGTTGGGATTGAGAGATATATTGTTGGCTAGTTTTGAGTTATTCTAAAAGCGGAGAGGTTATGTTGAAATTTGTACTTTTTGATTATTTGTGTTTTGAGTCTAAGGTTAGTTCTTGAGTTGTGTTTTAGAAGATCATGATGTTGAAATTAGTTTTACTTGCATATTAGTTTTTGAGTTTCAATAATATTGAGATTTATTTTGTGAGAATAGGTTGGAAGAATATATATTGGTTGGTTAGTTTTGAGTTATATTCTAAAGTGGGGAGGTCATGATGAAATTTGTACTTACTCTTGATTGTTTGTGTTTTTGTTAAGCTTTTATAGAATAGGTTGGAATTGAGAGATATATTGTTGGCTAGTTTTGAGTTATTCTAAAAGTGGAGAGGTTATGTTGAAATTTGTACTTTTGATTATTTGTGTTTAGAGTCTAAGGTTAGTTTTTTAGTTAAGTTTTAGAATAGATATTGTTTTATAATGGATGAATGTGTTAAAAGTTTTAGTTGCATATTCAGATATTATCATAGGTGTGAAGGAAATATATATAGTTGGTTAGCCACGTCTGGGCAACCAACTATATTTTTAATTTATTTATTCACGAAATAATGACGGTCAATATCTGTCACGAAATATAGTCATTCCATGACGCACATATCAATGTAGCTACAGTGACGTACAAACAATGTCACACAAAAGAAGGCGTACAAACAATGGCGTACAAACAATGACGTACAAACAATGGCGTACAAACGATGTCGAACATACAATGACGGTCAGAAAACAAGGACAGTCATAAAGATGTTGGTCGTCACCCGTCATGGTTATTCTTTCATGACGGCACGTCCGTCATGGAAAACGCTATACATGACGGGCAATGCCCGACCTTAAAAGGGTCGTTTCATGACGGCCATGTCCGGATGGAAAGAAAATATACATGACGGGCAATGCCCGACATGGTTAATAATTAATGTCGGGCAATGCCTGTCATGAAATAGCAGATTTGTTGTAGTGTCTCTTTTTCAAAATTTGTGCCAAACATAATTGTGGCTGAATTTCGAAAATATTGTGCAATCAAAAATATGAATTTAAGTCATAATTTTTGAAAAAATTTTAATTGTAGACCAAGATATCATTGTAGGTCCAATTGACAATAAATTTGCACAATTTCAAATGAGACATATGAAATCTATCTATTGAAATTTAATTATCTTCAGAACTTTTTTTTTTAACCTTGAATTTAATTTAAAAGTCAAAATATGATTCAAATTCAAATTTGCGATGAATTTGAAAATTTGAAATTGATCCAGCTTTAAATTGAAGGTTGGATTTTAGTTTAAATTTGAATTTTGGATCAAATTTGATAATATGGAATTTATCTTACTCAATTTAAAAGTCGGAATATAATTTGAATTCAAATTTGGGATGAATTCAAAATTTTTTAATTTGTCCAACTTTAAATTAAACGCTGGATTTATGGTTCAAATTTAAATTTTGGATCAATTTTGAAAATATGGAATTTATCCAACGTAATTTAAAAGTTGGAATATAATTCAAATTCAAATTTAAGATGAATTTGAAATTTTGGAATTTATCCACCTTTTTAAATTGAACGTTGGATTATGGTTCAAATTTGAATTATGGATCAAATGCGAAAATGTGCAATTTATCCAACGTAATTTAAAAGTTGGAATATAATTCAAATTCAAATTTGAGATGAATTTGAAAATTTGGAATTTATCCAACTTTAAATTAAATATTCGATTATGGTTCAAATTTGAATTTTGGATCAAATTTGAAAATGTGGAATTTATTCATCGTAATTTAAAAGTTGGAATATAATTTAAATTCAAATTTGAGATGAATTTGAAAATTCGAAATTTATCCAACTTTAAATTGAATGTTGGATTACGGTTTAAATTTGAATTTTAGATCAAATTTGAAAAATATGGAATTTATCCAACGTAATTTAAAAGTTGGAATATAATACAAATACAAATTTGAGATGAATTTGAAAATTTGGATTTAAATTTGATATCCAATCAAATTTAGAATTTGAATGAAGAATCGGGCTGATTTGAGTTAAAATCCCATCAGATTTCAATTTCGAATTTGAATAGGAATCAGTTGTGATTTGATTTGAATCAAATTTAATTTAAGAATCCAATCAAATTTCCAACTATAATTTGAAAAAAAGAACGAGATTTGATACAAGTCAAATTTAATTTAAGAATCCAATCAAATTTCTAACCATAATTTGAAAAAAGAATCTTATTTGAATTGAGATTTGGATTATTATTCTTGTTTGAACCCCAACTTTTTGCCTATAAATTGAGCCTTCATGTGCATTTGTAGAAGTACAGCAGAAGTCCAGTGAAAAGGCTGGTTTCAAAATTCCTTCCTTTTTTTCCCTTAAATTCTTGGTTTTTGGTATTCACGTTCTTCCCTTCTTTATGCAGCTTTGGATTATCATCGAGGTTTCTGTTTGCACATCTCATTTGCATCGAAAAGAGTAAGAAATTTTTCCTTACTATTTCTGCAATTTTTTTTCCAATTATTATTAAACACTTGCCAAAAGAATTTTTTTTTCTTTTTTTTTAAACTCTCCCTGCCGGCACGAGAGCTTTCAAAATATATACATATTTTTTCTTTAAGATAACACCTCCCTACCATGGTAGGAGAATTTTCAAAAACTCTCTTTTTTAAATAACCCCTCGCGGGGAGGAAAAATAAAAACTTTATATATATATATATTTTTTAAAGAAAAAAAACATCTCCCTACCATGCAGAGGATTGATTTTTTTTCTTTACTTTTCAATTTTTTTATTTTTTTCTAAACACCTACCTGCCGCATGCAGGACTAATTTTTTTTTTTACTTTTCAATTCTTTTTTATTTATTTTTCTTTTCTTTTTAATCAAAACTTTTTTAATTGAAATTTTTCTTATCAAACTTTTTGCAAATATGATACCCCCATTTGATGGAGTTGCTCTATATAAATACCAACACTTAGATTTTGTGATAGAGTCTATAGGCAAATCCAAAATTTAGTAGTTGAGTCTTGTAATCATTCTTTATAGTGGCGTCACTCCTGCTTTGGCCGATCATTTATTTATTTGTGATCTTGGTATCCTAGCGGTGGTGGTCACCTTCTTTTATCTTTTAGCGATGTCATTGCTGGATAGGTGAACGCCTTTTCGATCAGTTAAGGTGTTCCTATATCAGCAGTGGTCACGCCCCTATACTAGCAATGCTCACGTCCATCTGCCTTAGTGTGACATCTGTGCTAAGTAGGTTAACACATTTTCAATCAGTTAAGTTGTTCCTAATACCAGCAGTAATCACGCGCCAATACTAGCAATACTCACATCCATCTGCCTTACAGTGACATCTTTGCTGAGTAGGTTAACACTTTTTCGATCAGTTAAGGTGTTCCTATACCAACAATGGTCACACCCCTATACTAGCAATGCTTATGTCCATCTCCCTTACAGTGACATCTTTGCTGAGTAGGTTAACACCTTTTCGATCGGTCAAGGTGTTCCTATACTAGCAATAGTCATTGTTATCTATCTTGAAGTGACATATTTGCTGGGTAAGTTAACACCTTTTCGATTGGTTGAGGTGTTCCTATACGAACAATAATCATTGTTATCTATCTTGCAGTGACATATTTGCCGAGTAGATTAACATCTTTTCGATCGTTAAGGTGTTCCTATACTAGCAATGATCACTTCTATTTGTCTTGTAGTGACAGCTTTGTTGGGTAGGATAACTCCTTTTCGATCGGTTGAGGTTTTCCTATACCAATAGTGTTCACATCCATCTGCCTTGCAACGACATCTTTGCTGTATGGGCTAACACCTTTTTGACCAGTTAAGGTATTCCTATACAAGCAGTGTCTGCATCCATCTGCCTTGTAGGGACATTTTTGCTATACAGGTTAACACATTTCGATCGGTTAAGGTGTTCCTATACAAGCAGTGTCCGCATCCATCTGCCTTGCAACGACATCTTTGTTGTATAGGTTAACACCTTTTCGACCGGTTAAGGTGTTCCTATACAAGCAGTGTCCGCATCCATCTAACTTGTAGGGACATTTTTGCTCTATAGGTTAACACTTTTTCGATCGGTTAAGGTGTTCTATACAAACAATGGTCACTTTTATCTGTCTTTCTCATGGCCACCTTCCAACATCTTCGCCAACCATTAAGTGGCTGCAACTTCTTCGCCATCTATCAAACTTACAATATATTCGCCAATGGTCAAGCAGTTGAAAATGCTCCGCGAATGATCAAGTGACTGTAACTTCCTTGTTAACGATCAAACAGCTACAATATCTTCGCCAACGATCGAGCGGCTGCAAATTCTTGGCAAACGATCAAATGACTGCACCTTCTTCGTTAATGATCAATTGGCTGCAATTTTTCTTAACCAACGATCAAGTGGCTGTAACATCTTCGCGAACTATCAATTTTGCAATAGATTCGCCAATGATCAAGCAACTGCAAACGATCAAGTGACTACACCGTCTTCATTAATGGTCAATCGGCTGCAATTTTTCTTAACCAACGATCAAGTGGCTGTAATATCTTCTCCAACTTTCAATGTTGCAATATATTCACCAATGATCAAGCAACTGCAAACGATCAAGTGAGTGCAACTTCTTCGCCAACGATCATCATGTGCAGATCGAATTTGGAGCATGACACCTATCATGGGGAACAAAACCCAATTTGATGGTTTCTGCCCCCAATGATCATCTTCCACTTTGCTACAGAGCTAGCCTTTAATAGGGTTGAGCGTGGTATCATCACTCTTAGTAAGGTAGTACATATGCGTCTTGCAGCGTCATTGTGGCCTTGCTCTCTCTTTTTTTTTTTAACTTGGACTGAATTTAAAGTTTTCTATAAGCTGCCTACGTACCATTCGATGAAAGGGATCAAGTCATAATGTAGTTCTAGTACAAGATTTTTTTGGAGCCGTTCACCTTTTAAACTCATGCAGGCCAGGAGTATCATGTAGTTTAGACTCTTACGATAAGGAGTGTTTATATTTCATATGCTCTCATTTTCATCACAACTTTCACCACATCCTCCATTTTTAGGATTGGTTGAGATGATGAGCTTTTGTTTTACTTTTAAAGAACCTTTTGTATTTATGAGAAAAGAGAATTTTCTCTTCATACGGGAAGAAACAATGTTGTGAATTTTCTTGTCATCATTCACTTCACCAAATGATTTCGCCTTCACAGTCTTCATCGTTCTTTCAAATTGATCGCCTATCACTTCTGAACAATCAAAAGCAGATGTCGAAGATTGATTTTTCTTTGATGTGGAGATGCTTAGCCTTTGAAAGACTAAAGGTCGAATGGAGATGGAAGTAAAACATTGATTTTCTTCTTTTGCTGTGGTCATACTCATCCTCTGAAAGACTGAAGGTCGAGTAGTTGAAGGCTTGATGTGATCGAAGACAGAGTCCCTTGCTCAGTTATTTTAGAGTTGTCAACTTCTTCCACATTTATGTAATGTGAACTTGCAAGATTTTCTTTCTTCTGTTTGATATAGAAGATTTTTTTTTTGGGAAAATTCTTTTAAGGTTGCCGCTATCTGGGGTCGAAAGGAGTCTTTATTTTCTTTCCTCTCTGATTTAGACTTCCTTGAATCCCTCTTTCCTTGGTGTTCATCCTCTTTGCTGAGCGTAGATGACTTCTAAGCAAAACTTTGTTTTTGTTTTTTCCGACGAGTCACAATAGCCCAGTTTTCATCTCCCTAATTGACGGATTTGACAACATCTTTAATGGCATTTCTTGAAGTCTTCCATTCAGAGTGAACAAATATAGGCTTCAACGTTCCAAATTGGATCAAGTCTGTCCCCTTATTGTAGAATAGACTTTGAGGTGTTTGGCTGCCTGCATTTATTGTTACTGCAGCGTGATTTGATTGAGTTATTTCATTGAAATTCAACTCAATCTTTCCTTCTCGAGCTAAATTTAGGATACGCTCTTTTAGGACAAAACACTTTTTCACTTGATGACAGATAACTCGATGGTACTTGCAATATTTGGGATCATCAACTTTACCCATTTCTTTCGGCCGTATACACTCAAGAAGTACTATCAGTCACGTTTCTAGTAGTTCTTTCAACATATAAGGGATATCAGAATCAGGAAAAAGATAGACTTTTTCTTGCCTTTTTTTCAAGCTTAGCCGTCTTTTCTCATTTCCTTGTTGCTTCCCAATTCACTTTCCTTTTATTCTTGAAGACAATTTGGGAGAGATTGTGTTTACACCATGTAGACACCATATTTGGTCCGGCTTATTTTTAATTTTAATTTATATTATTGTATTTTATTTTATTGAGTTTTATTTTAATTAAAGAATAACATAGGTTTACTTTATTATTAGTTTTAATATAAAGTTTAAATTAACTAAAATTAAAATGTTAGATTTATTAAATGTTTAATTTTATTAATAAGAAAATAAAAAATGGTTTGTTTAGATTTTGTTTTATTATTAAAATAATAATGATTTGTTTTTAAGTAAATAATTTTATTTTAAAAAAAGATTTTGTTTTAATTAAATAAAGATTTTATTTTAACAAAACCTTTTAATTTTTAACTGTTTTTTCTTTTTTATTTTTTCCTCGTCAAAGGTACGTAACTTGTCATCTTCTCCTTCCTTTCCTTCCCCTCTCTTCTCTAACCATCTCATTGTTAGAGTTTTTTTTTTTTTTGTGTATTTAAAGGGCACACAACACACAGAAGGACACAATGCAGAGAGTTAGAAAGAAAATAGTGAAGCCTCGTTAAAGTTTTTTTTTTTCTATTTAGGATGAATCGCCTCCCCCCTTAAATACTCACTACAAACCCCTCACCTTTTCTTCTCCTCTCCCTCGCTAAACTGTCTTTTTCCTCCATAACCACCACTCCATCTATCCTCCTTTCATATCCCACTACCACCACCTTTTCTCCTTCATATCCACGACTACCTCTGGCGATGCAAGCAAACGGTAAGACCTCCAACCACGAACTCCAGCGACCTCCGACGACCACGCAACAGTAACAACCTTCTTCACAGCTTCTTCCAAACCCACTGCACTACGATAACCTCCTTCTCGATGGTGTGCAAAAATCCGCTGGAAAGAACCTTTTCATAATAAGAAATTTTTTTTAAGATCCAAGAAATTTTAAATAAGTTTTGAAAAGAAAATAAGGATTTTGATATTTTAAATTTTGTTTTAAAATAAAAAAGGTTTTTCTTTTTCTAATAAGGAAAGTTTTTTTCTTTTTTTAAATAAATATAAATTTAATTTTGTTTAAATAAAAGATATTACTTTAAAACCTTGGTTAAAATAGAGTTTTATAAAACAAATCTTGTTTTTTTTAAAAAAATTGGATTTTTTTAAATTTCAGTTCAAAGTTTAAAAGTTAGTTTTTTTTATTTAAATTTTTTTAACGAGGTTTATTATTATTATTATTATTATTTTGTGTCAACTTTGTTTTATTTTTTAATTAAAAAGAGTCTTCTTATGCTGCAGGATTTTTTTTTTAAAAAAAGAGGAGATAAAAATAGAGTCTTTCTATAATAAAATCTCGTTTTTTTTTTAATTTTCTTTTAATGGTTTGGTGGTTATGACTTTGAAAGGAATCTTAACCCACAAAATTAATTTTGAGTAAATTTGATCTTATTTTATTAAATTTTGAAATAAATGTTTTTATTTTAAAGAATCTCTTTAATTTCAAAATAAATAAAACGTTTTTTTTTAATTTAACAAAATTCGTAAGTTTTTTTTTTTGTTTTAAAAACAAAGTAAAAGTTTTGTTTGTATAAATAGAATTGTTGTTTGCATCTTAGGGTGTTGGCATAGTGGTAAGACATTTGAGTTTTAATATACATGATCCAAGTTCAAATCCTTAAATGTCTCAAAAAATGTTTGTTTTGTTTTGTTTTTTTAAACATTGTTTTTACCAAATAATTATTTTACATAAAAGGTTTTTTTCCTTTTTAAATGAAATTTTTTTCGTTTATTTTTTTAAACAAAATTCAAAAATAAAACATTTGTATTTTAAAAAGCAGTTAAATTGTATCCTAAGATCTTGGTGCAGTGGCAAGAGCTTATGATATTGATAATCACAATAAAAGTTTTGAGTCTTTATGTGTGCCATTATTTCATTTTATTTCTTTTTTTATTTATCATTGGTTTTTTTACTAAATAATTATTTCGAAAACTCCAATGATGGAAATTGGAACCTTCCAATATTCTCAAGGTCATAAATTTTTCTAATGGTCTACGTGCCACTCATACCTATTAATTCAAATCTTATAACAGTGAATTAATATAACGTGAGACATTTTAATCAAAATACAAAAATAATTTTCTTTTGGACCAAATAAAATAATAGGATAATTTTTGACAAAATGTGGTACCGTTTTCGAACGGGTTTCGTAGGGTGCTAACACTTTCCCTACACTCAGTCGACTCCCGAACCAAAAATCTATTTTCGTAGACCAAATTTTTATTTTAGGTGACTAATCACACCTCGTAGATGATTGGTGGTGACTCCAAACCCTTATCTCGAAAAAGACCCTTCAGGGATGACGTCGATCGCTCCGCGTCGCGATGACGTTGCGACAGCTTGACGACTCCACTGGGGAATATTAAGAGAGTCAAGCCATTTATTTTGTCGTTTATTATCCTATTGTAATATGTTTTGGGTCCATTTTTGTTATTTGTTATTTTTTCAATTTTTGTAAATATTTATATGCATTATGATTTTATTTTGCATCATCACGCATCTCACACACATTCACAAGCCTCCTACCCCGGCTTTACCCTTAAAATTAGATCGAAGACTGAGTAGTGTGACCTTCGTTGAATTTCGATTCCCGTGCAGGCTCATGAAATTCTCCACTCAAGTCGACCTTACTGCCAAAGCATATGGAAGATTTGGGGTCATTATCCTCTAGGATGCATTAGTACATAACTTCACGCTCATATTCATATTACATTTTATTTTTGTTGTGTCATATTGTTTATTTTTTTTGAAAAAATAAAAAAATAGGGTCAATTTGGCCGAGTTTTAACCATACGGTTTTAAATGAACCACTTTTTCTTAAATTAAAAACAAAAAAGAAAAGGAAAAAAGCATTTACCTTATTTCTTCCTAACTATTTGCTTAAATTTAGATAGAAGTGTTGCATTTTAAAGGGGTTATAAATGTCTCTATTGTAGGCACATAAAAACTTTTAAACTTATTCACTTATTTAGGAGTTCGTCCTTATAACCCTAAGGTTTCATTTCATGCGCATATTCATGATCTTCCCTCCTGAGATGATTTATAGTCTAGCATTACATTTACATGCATTTAGATTGCATATCATATCACTTTGCGGTAATTGGTAGCACATTTTTTTTCTTAAAAGTAAATTAAAACTGTTCTTTCCTTGCATTATTCTGCATGTCCATAACATAAATTAAAAAAATATCATCTTATGCATGCATCATTTCACATATTCATAATCATTTAAAATTTCCCTTAATTTGTGATCCAAAATTTGCATAACATTATCTCATGCATATCAATTTCTATCTTAAAAAAATCAAAATTTGTGCATTCTCCATTACATTATAATTAATACGAACTCTTAGGAAAAATAGCTGAAGAACCACATATTTACTATTTTTTATATACAAGGTACATAAAGCAACATAACATGGAAGAATTTAATGCTGAGCTAAAGAATATTGGAGACGAAATCCACGAACGGGTCATGGAAGAATTGAATATTGAGCTAAAGAAAATAAGAGACAAGATTCAAGAACAAGTCATGAAGGTGCAGAATGTAGAGCTAAAGAAGATGAGACAAGACATCGATAATATTCAGGAGCAAGTCATGGAAATTTTAAATGTCTTAAAGAATATTGTTACAGCTAGAGATATTTCTCAACCTAACAATTTAGTCGAATCTCATAATAATTCACCACCTAGGGAGGACTCACCTCTTTGTCAATCAAAAAAGGGCTTCCCTCAGCACAGTTCCTCACATGACGCTCAGCTTTCCAAGAAAGGCCAAGAAGTTCCTACAAACTGCCAGGTTGAATTGACATTCAAAGATGGACAAACATCAAAGGTCAATTACTCAGATAATTTAAAAGGTAAAGGAAAAGAAAATGTTACCAATGGAAATGCTGAAGGAACTGCAGGGAAAGAATATGCTCAAAGATGGGGAGAAGCAACAGAACAGTTGCCGGTGCCTTTAATTAATAAAGAGCCGCATCCTGAAACGAATAGAAGCTCTATTAAAAGGAAAAATAAAGTCGAGGCAGTAGTTTCGAAGCGCAAGGGGAAGTACCAACAAGGATTTGTGGCATACAGTCCTTCTACGGTATCCATAAACTCATTGACTCTGCAGAATGATTCACAAACATTACCTGACAATCATAGTAGTGGGAGACAACTAAAGCGAAAGAGCTTTCATTTGATCCCAATATCCTATATCGAGTTGTTATCCCAATTATTCCAAGGTAATCTATTACCTCCCGTACCCGTAGAACCATTATAACCACATTATCCAAAGTGGTACGACCCGTATGTTCGTTGTGATTACTATGCAGGAGCGTAGGTCATTCAACTGAGAACTATACTTCACTGAAGCATAAAGTGCAAGTGCTGATGAAGGCAGGATGGCTAAAGTTTTCAAAGGAAGATGGTCAACACATGAAGCACTAGAATCATGAGTGTACAACATTATTAAAATCAATGTTGACCTATTGCTTTGCATTAACAATAAAGTTTATTTCTTCTTTGAAGTCATCTTTGAGATTGCTTGCTAGTGCTACAACGACAATGAAGCTTTAGTCACCCATGATTTAGCTGAGTACTTGTAAAAAAGAATGTGAGTGTGTGGAAATTGAGCTAAAAAAAAAATCAAAGTCATACATTCATTCATGCATCACTCATATCATATCATTGGCTGAAAAAAAAATGTTTTCTTTGAAAGGCTCTCGATAAAAAGGAAATTACATGTTTTGACATTTCTCAATAATATTTTTAATATGGCCTACTCTTATCATTCTTGTTAGTTGAGACTTTAGCAAGAATCAAACAATCATTGTAAGTCACTTGGAGGAAACGAAAAAAAAGTGAAAAAATAATTAAAAAAAAGGTTGTGAAAAAGAAATGAAAAATGAAAAAAATTGAAAAATTGTGAATGCCTTCAAGGTCCTCAATGAGATATAATTTTACCAAGATTTGTTCTCAGGCTAAACCCTAACTCAAAGCAGCTTTATGTTAGCCTCCTTATTTCTTCCCATGTGCGAACCAGTAAACCACTAAATTTCCATGCTGGGGCAAGAATGCCTTTTTTAGGTGAGAGTCCAAAATTACTCACTCCTAATAAAATCTTGAGCCTAGGCTACTTTAAGCCTAATCTACCTTGAGCCTAGACTACCGATATATGGTAAATATGGTCAACATTGAGAGCTGACCATTTACTGCAAAAAAATCCTTTGCTCAGCCAGTCACATACAATTTTTGTGACGAATATCAATATTTGCCTACTTACCATAAAAGCCTTTTGCTAAGCCTGCCACATCCAATTGTGTGGTAAACATCCAAAATTATTCACCTAGTGTTATCGTGAAAACATAGAAGGTAGTAAAATAACATTAGGCTCTCATGATTTATTGCTTCATGAATTGGTACTCGTAGTCGCACAAGCAACTCCCTATTTTGACTGTCTTTTATTCATATCTAAATTTTTCTTCCCAACTCTCTTCCGTCTTGTTCTTCACGTTTAATCCTTCGTCTTTTCCTTTCTTTTGAGTAAAAAGTGATTCCAAGATCGAGGATAATGATTTTGAGAATTGGGAAGTTAGTGACCTGACAAAGTCTCAAGATCTCAGTCTCCTTTGATGAGTTTCGTTTGAGAGCAATTTTACTGGAGCAGTAGCAAAGACATAATTGGAACACCAATAGAGGTGTCTACACACGACCATCTTTTGTATATGTGATTGCATCCTATTTTGCTTGTAAAAAGAGTATGTCTAGCAAAAAAAATAAAATGATAATAAAAGCAAAAAAATAAAAGGAAAAAATAAAAAGGAAAAAAAGGAAAAAATAAAATGTTTAAAACCATGACAATCTTTTAGTACAACGACTGGGGCAATCAATATAGATCACGAACATCAGTTTCAAAGGCTTCCAAGTCTTTTTTACAAATCTTCAAATTGGGGCAAAGTCAAGCAATGCTACATTGGGACAAAGTTATAATTGCATTTTGCAAAACTTCGAAACAAAGATCGTCTTCAGATTGAGAAGGTCTCATTTCTCTCACAGGAAATCTTTCGATCATTCACTTCACAAAGTGGGCTGTCAGACAACACCATAGAAAACTAGACGTTAAAGTTGAAGGATGGAAAGAGAGGTCATTTACATTCAAAAATTGAACTTCCCATGAAGAACTACAATTGGAAGCCAAGATTAAAAGGGAGTCTTACATTCCAAAAGTGCGTTGCAACAACATGACTATAAAGTGAAGCTAAAGGCGAGAAAGAATATTTTTATCAAAGATCTTGAGCTAAACCCAAAAAAAAAGAGGCGAGATACACAAGATGGACTCTTGGGGAGTTACGCAACCAATTCTCAAGGTTACTTATCCAAAGAAATTGGGTCATTTCTACTCTTCTATTCATCTGATCATGCTCTAATCTCTCACCAAAGCGTTTAAAAACATATTTTAGTCTCTTATTGTTCGAGAGATTTGACAAAATATCCTTGAACTCTTGGTTTCCTTTTCTTTAAAAAGGAAGCTCGCTGACTTTTCTCATCGTTAAGCTGGATGGAAAATCATGATTTCCATCCTCGTTTATTCATAAAGCCAGATCTATTTTCTTGTATCCAACATTCTTGTCAACTACAATGCTGAGTTTATGAAGCAGTTTGATCAAGCAAGATGTGCAATGCTACGAATTACTTTTGATAGTTCTCTAAATTGGCACATGGGTTACCACCTCTACAAAAGAATCCCCCACCAAACCTTAGATGGTTGAGAAATTACCTTGATATATATATCTCCTATCGAGTGAAGGCCTTAAAAAAAAAGGTTCATATCATGGGTAGATTATGAAAATTTAAGTATCATGCATTGTGCATTCATAATCGCATTCCATTGTCAAAACAAAATTAATATCATGCAGACATGTTGCATTCTAGCTTTCAGTAGGCAAATACATTATTGCATCATGCATTGAAGATCAAATTCATTAGTTAAGCTAAATAAAAAATAAATCATATGCTGTTACACATTTTTCAAGTGATAAAAATAAATGCAAAATAAAATAGAGCATCATTTGTCATTCATGATATTGGGGCAATACACATTTGTAGATGCTCCAATCCATCATAAGATAGTTGCGTCAAAGGTCGCGCAGCAGCTTCCCGCGGAGCTTCCTACGGATCTTTTTAGCATTTCCTCGGCCATTTAGAGTTAAAGCTAGTTGATAGGCCACACTCAATTGTTAGCGACAAGGTACCTGATCTTCATTAGCTATTTCTGGTAAGAGCTCTTTCGTTTACAAGGAGAGCTCTTTCGTTTACAAGGGGACACAATTAAATGACCGATCGATGCCTCACCTGCACAAGTACCTATGTAGTGTAGTGTCGATTACCAGGATGAATTAGTTTGGTCTGACCTCTCGCTCGGATGCCATACTCCCTCTACGATAAGTACTGCATACTACCATTGAAAGTTTGCATTAAACAAGTGGTTTTTGTTAGTCTTATCATCATGCATCAAAGTGCATATCTCATGCACTTAGCTTTTAGGAGGATATTCCAAGTCCTACACTTAGATAATAAACCTCTAGTAAATCAAATAACTGCAGTTTTTTTGAGAAATTGCATTTTAATCTGTTGGAGCTAGTTTTCTACCTCACACGTGGCAATTTCTTATTGTAAGAGAAAAACATGCATGACTTTAAATTTGTGAAGCCAAGTTTTATCTCCTTGGTATTTCGACTGTCTACCGAGCCAACCAAGATCTCTTTTGGTCTCGTTCCCATTATTTGTTTGAACTGACCTAGATGTGTCTCGCTTAGCCTCATATTCCGACAAACTCCATGATAGCATGTCGTGATTCAAGCTTACCTTAAATGGCCGTTTAGGCCTTATCAAGAATCCTGTCAGAGACCCTGCCTATATATAGAAACCATTTGCCTATATCAAAGGTACTCAAACACTGTATTTTCTCTATAATAGAACTCGGATTCTTTCTGACTTGGGTGTCGGAATGTTTTCTCTTACCAGTCTCCTACTTAGCATTTCAGCTCATCCTCAAGGTCATACTTTCGTCCAAGCCGAGTATACAAGCATGGTCATTTGTTATATCAAACATTTCATTTGGTAAAATCGAACCCGATCCAAGTCGAGGTCGAAGCCTATGTTAAAACCAGGTTCGGTGCATTTTATCACTCGGTTAAATCGAACCTGATCCAAGTCGAGGTTGAAGCCTGTTGTTAAAGCCAGGCCCGTTGCATTTTATCATTCGGTTAAATCGAACCCAATCCAAGTCGAGACGAAGCCTGTGTTATAGCTAGGTCCATTGCATTATCATCCGGTTAAATCAAACCCGATCCAAGTCAAAGTCAAAGCCTGTTGTTAAAGCCAGGTCCGTTGCATTTATCATTCGGTTAAATCGAACCCGATCCAAAGTCGAGGTCGAAGCCTGTTGTTAAAGCCAAGTCCGTTGCATTTTATCATTCGGTTAAATCGAACCTGATCGAAGTCTAGGTCGAAGCCTGTTGTTAAAGCCAGGTCTGTTGCATTTTATCATTCAGTTAAATCGAACTCGATCCAAGTCGAGGTCAAAGCCTGTTGTTAAAGCCAGGTCCATTGCGTTATCATCCGATTAAATCGAACCCGATCCAAGTCAAGGTCGAAGCCTGTTGTTAAAGCCAGGTCCGTTGCATTTTATCATTCAATTAAATCGAACCCGATCCAAGTCAAGGTCGAAGCCTGTTGTTAAAGCCAGGTCCGTTGCATTTTATCATTCGGTTAAATCGAACCCGATCCAAGTCGAGGTCGAAGCCTGTTGTTAAAGCCACGTCCATTGTGTTATCATCCGATTAAATCGAACCTGATCCAAGTCGAGGTCGAAGCCTATTGTTAAAGTCAGGTCCGTTGCATTTTATCATTCGGTTAAATCGAACCCGATCCAAGTCGAGGTCGAAGTCTGTTGTTAAAGCCAGGTCAATTGCATTATCATCCGGTTAAATCGAACCCGATCCAAATCGAGGTCGAAGCCTGTTGTTAAAGCCAAGTCCATTGCATTTTATCATTCAGTTAAATCGAACTCGATCCAAGTCGAGGTCGAAGGCTGTTGTTAAAGCCAGGTCCATTGTACTATCATTCAGTTAAATCGAACCCGATCCAAGCCGAGGTCGAAGCCTGTGTTAAAGCCAGGTCCGTTGCATTTTATCATTCGGTTAAATCGAACCCGATCCAAGATTGTGGTCGAAGCCTGTGTCAAGCCAGGTCTATCGCACTTATCATGTTGATTAAATCAAACTCGATCCAAGATCGAGGTTAAAGCCTATATCAAGTACGAGGTTCTTTGCATGTCGGGATCCCATCTAGTGTCCAGTTGGGTCCATCTATATCTTGTCTTGTCTGAATAAAATTTTCGCCTTCCCAAATACTTTGTCTTTTGCCTTTTTGTCTTTTGTCTTTGTCTACCCTTTTAGTTCTGTAAGAATACACAAAGGGGGCAAGCTGTAGACATCGTATTTGGTCCGGCTTATATTTAATTTTAATTTATATTATTGTATTTTATTTTATTGAGTTTTATTTTAATTAAAGAATAACATAGGTTTACTTTATTATTAGTTTTAATATAAAGTTTAAATTAACTAAAATTAAAATGTTAGATTTATTTAAATGTTTAATTTTATTAATAAGAAAATAAAAAATGGTTTGTTTAGATTTTGTTTTATTATTAAAATGAAAATGATTTGTTTTTAAGTAAATAATTTTATTTTAAAAAAAGATTTTGTTTTAATTAAATAAAGATTTTATTTTAACAAAACCTTTTAATTTTTAACTGTTTTTTCTCTTTGATTTTTTCCTCGTCAAAGGCACGTAACGTGTCATCTTCTCCTTCCTTTCCTTCCCCTCTCTTCTCTAACCATCTCATTGTTACTGTTATTTTTTTTTTGTGTATTTAAAGGGCACACAACACACAGAAGGACACAGTGCAGAGAGTTAGAAAGAAAATAGTGAAGCCTCGTTAACGTTTTTTTTTTCTCTTTTTAGGATGAATCGCCTCCCCCCTTAAATACTCACTACAAACCCCTCACCTTTTCTTCTCCTCTCCCTCGCTAAACTGTATTTTTCCTCCATAACCACCACTCCATCTCTCCTCCTTTCATATCCCACCACCACCACCTTTTCTCCTTCATACCCACGACTACCTCTGTCGATGCAAGCGAACGGTAAGACCTCCAACCACGAACTCCAGCGACCTCCGACGACCACGCAACAGTAACAACCTTCTTCACAACTTCTTCCAAACCCACTGCACTACGGTAACCTCCTTCCCGATGGTGTGCAAAAATCCGTTGGAAAGAACTTTTTTATAATAAGAATTTTTTTTAAAAAAATATCCAAGAAATTTTAAATAAGTTTTGAAAAGAAAATAAGGATTTTGATATTTTAAATTTATTTTTAAAATAAAAAGGGTTATCTTTTTCTAATAAAGAAAGTTTTTTTTCTTTTTTTAAATAAATATAAAGTTAATTTTGTTTAAATAAAAGATATTACTTTAAAACCTTGGTTAAAATAGAGTTTTATAAAACAAATCTTGTTTTTTTAAAAACGATGTATTTTTTTAAATTTCAGTTCAAAGTTTAAAAGTTAGTTTTTTTATTTAAATTTTTTAACAAGGTTTATTATTATTATTATTATTATTATTATTATTATTTTGTGTCAACTTTGTTTTATTTTTTAATTAAAAAGAGTCTTCTTATGCTGCAGGATTTAAAAAAAAAAAAGGAGATAAAAATAGAGTCTTTCTATAATAAAATCTCGTTTTTTTTTTTCTTTTAATGGTTTGGTGGTTATGACTTTGAAAGGGAACTTAACCCAGAAAATCAATTTTGAGTAAATTTGATCTTATTTTGTTAAATTTTGAAATAAAGTTTTTTCTTTTAAAGAATCTCTTTAATTTCGAAATAAATAAAACATTTTTTTTAATGTAACAAAATTCGTAAGTTTTTTTTTGTTTTAAAAAAAAAAAGTAAAAGTTTTGTTTTTATAAATAGATTCATTGTTTGCATCTTAGGGTGTTTGCATAGTGGTAAGACATTTGAGTTTTAATATACATGATTCAAGTTTGAATCCTTGAATGCCTCAAAAAATGTTTCTTTTCTTTTGTTTTTTTAAATATTGTTTTTACTAAATAATTATTTTACATAAAAAGTTTTTTTTCCTTTTTAAATGAAATTTTTTTCGTTTATTTTTTTTAAACAAAATTAAAAAATAAAACGTTTGTAGTTTAAAAAGCAATTAAATTGTATCCTAAGGTCTTGGTGCAATGGCAAGAGCTTAGGATATTGATAATCACAATAAAAAGTTTGAGTCTTTATGTGTGCCATTATTTCATTTTTTTTATTTTTTTTATTTATCATTGTTTTTTTTACTAAATAATTATTTCAAAAACTCCAATGAAGAAAATTGGAACCTTCCAATATTCTCAAGGTGATAAATTTTTCTAATGGCCTTCGTGCCACTCATACCTATTAATTCAAATCTTATAACAAAGTGTGAATTAATATAACGTGGGACATTTCAATCAAAATACAAAAATAATTTTCTTTTCGACCAAATAAAATAATAGGATAATTTTTTACAAAATGTGGTACCGTTTTCGAACGAGTGTCGTAGGGTGCTAACACCTTCCTTACGCTCAGTCGACTCCCGAACAAAAAATCTATTTTCGTAGACCAAGTTTTTATTTTTAGGTGACCAATCACACCTCGTAGATGATTGGTGGCGACTCCAAACCCTTACTCGAAAAAGACCCTTCAGGGATGACGTCGACCGCTCCGCGTCGCGATGACGTTGCGACACACCAAAAGATTCATTTTAAGTTTTCTCAACACTTTTGCTTTCTTTCTCTAAGTCCAGTACTAAAGAATCCTTTCTTCATTGACTGGCAATACTTAGCTTCATATCATGAGCACGAGTTACTAGCTCTTCAAAGGTGTGAGGTTTTATCTTTGCTTCATATCATGGAACTCACCAATATCTTTGCAATCAAGACTTAAAGCCCTCAATCGTTTTATATAGTCAATGACGGGTTCATCTTTTCGTTGTCTAGTATTGGTGAGTTCCATCATGTTGACAATTCGCCTTGTACTGTAGAAGTGATTTAGGAATTCTCTTTCAAGCTGTTCCTAACTCTCGATCGTTTCAGGCTCTAGATCTGTATACCCCAATCAAAAGATGTTTCCCTTCAACATTCGGACGAACTGCTTGACCAGTTGATCACCTCTTGTACCAGCATTCTCACAAGTTTAGACGAAGTCAGCAATATGTTGTTTGGGATTACCTTTTCCATCGAAATGTTGAAACTTTGATGGTTGGTACCCAACAGACATTCTCAAATTGTCAATTCTCTTGGAATATGGTTTTGATTACAAGAGAGTACTTTGAGAGGATCCACTGTATTGAGCTCTAATGGAATTTGTTATCATGTCTTGGAGTTGTTGAACAGAAAATGAAGCGATCGAAGTAGAATTTTGTGATTGATTTTCTTGGGCGATAGTCTTTCCCTTATCATTTATCTTGAGAGTAGGGGTTTGACTCGACTCAACAACATCCCGACTTTCAATCTGATTCTTCAAACAGGCAATTTGAGAATCTTTTTCTTCGATGGTCTCCATCAAATTTGTGATTTTCTTCTCTATTTCTGTAATTTTTTCATCCATAGTGCTTGCATTAGTCATCATAACTGAGATTGTGTCAAGATTAGGATCAAATAAGGGGTTATGAATAACAAGAAACTCATTTTCAATAGATGTTTCTTGCAGCATCATTACTTTGTTTGCAGCAATAGGAAGAGTTTGATTTTCCCATAGTTGGAATTCATCAGAGTAACCATGGGTGATATAACCTGTATGAAGGTCACTCATGATAGCAGCTGTTGTAGAAGCCCTTTTAAATTCCATTGATATTCTCACTAGGCATGCCAATTTGTTCACACGAGATTTCCAGAGAAACTATATTTCGTGAAGTTGAACTTTTATATTGTTTGTATGTGTTGTATAGTGGATTCAATCTCTAATCTTTATCCTCTGATTCTTTCTCTCGAACTTGATGTGAAGATTGAGATGTTTGTTCATGAATTTGGATCGAAGTTATATGTTCTTTGAAAGTCTTCAAGTCTTCAAGTTTTCAAAGGCTTCAAGTTGGTCTTTGAATCTTCAACTCTTCAAAGAGTCTTCAATTTGGTGTGAATTCTCTCAATTCTGAAATTCTCCAATTCTGACCCCTGAAAATGAATGAGATCCTCTCTATTTATAGAGGTTTCATGCTTTGGTGGGTCATTGAACTTGAATAATTTTGGGCCAATCCCAATTCTTTAAGTTGATTTATTTAAATTTAAATATTAATCCACTTGATGTCATGGTAAATTGAGTTTTTGGCCAAGTTTGTGAACTAAATTGATTACAAGCTCAGTTCTCATATGACCCAATTACATATTTTAAATGTCAATTTATCTTTAATTTTAATTTAGGATTAATATATAATTAATCCCTAAGTAAATTAGATAATGACGTGGCCGTTTCAGATTGAACCAAAATTTATGGTTCAAACCCTCAATCATTTGAATACTTCAATTTCTTTTTCGAAATTTTATATTTATCTTTTTAAGTCATTTTAATTTCAATTATCTTTAACAACATCTTCACTTATTGAACAAACAAAAGTTTCAAGAGTTATGTAGAAGGAAAAGAGGCTCCCAACTAAAGCTAGCTTGTCTCGCCTTTAAGAAACGGTGGGAATAGTTGAGGGCAAAGTGGCGAACGGATGCGTAACGCAATATGGAAGTGTGTCGAAAAGTTCGAGCAAGACAAGAAAGGAACTCGCCCTTTGTTGGGAAGCATTATTAACCCAAGAACAAGCTCAATAATTTTCCAACAGTTATTTAGTAAAAAAAGTAAGTATACAAGCGATTTTTAGTATTTTACAATGCCAAACAGATTCGATATGGAACTAAAAATCAAAATATGTGAGAGATTGCACGAGTTTTATAGTGGTTCAGTTTGTCAAGACCTGCATCCACTTGCAAGGATGACACCCTTACGAGTCAATATTATTAGAGATATTGTCTTGTATGAGTCATTTTGTAAACTTATTTTCACAAATATCTAACGTTTTTAGATTTTTTATTTTAAATTTTCTCTAAATACCACGTTTGTCCTTATTTATGGCATTTATATTTATATTTATTTATTGTTTTATTTAAATGTAAAATATTTAATTTTTCAAATTTGATTTTCCAGACATTAAATTATGATTGCCCAAATCCTTTGTTCCCCTAATCTCCTAATTTTCTCTTTAATATATTCTACTAAATAATTCAATTTATTACAAAATATTTCTTTAATATTCGTCGATATCCTTTGCCAGATTTCATTTTATTTCATTAAATTATTTTTGCTTCATTTCGTACCATTCCAGATTTTCTTTCTTTCGTCAGATTTGCTTGCTCTTTTTCAAAACTTTTCTTTTTTTCGCTCAATTTCAATACCATTCTTTCAATCTGCTTCCATCCCATAAAGTCCATTCGTGGAAGTTTTATTTCTTTTCGTTTTTTGTTTTTTGTTTTTGTTTTTTTGTTTTTCATTTACATTCATACGACTTTTTCCGACGTCGGTGGAGCCTGCATCTTCGCATGCAATTTCTTTTTCTTTTTCTTTTTGCACTTCAATTCTTCTTATATTAATTTCTATTTTTGGTGACTATTATTCATTTTGTGTAGGAAATTCCATCCAACAACTCCAGTTTCCGGCAATACAAGATCCGTTTCAGCACAAAATCAGCCTCTCAAGTTGTGACTGCATCAATTTTATTACAATATTCAAATCATGGGTATAATTTAATATTATTATTTTTAAAATATAGTTTATCTATATATATTTCTTATTATGCCAATCAATTTTGTTCTTGTTTTTTTTTATATTTAATTTAATTTTATGTTAATATTGTATACACATACTTAGGTTATAACATATATGCTATGTGTACTTTTGAAATCAACTATTATTAGTGACGTAATGAACATCTGTTTATACCTCTTTATACTAGGTTATAACTTGCATATTACGTGTTATTAAAAAAATATACAACAATTTGTTATATGAATATGTACAATATTTTAATTTTAGTTTATCTATATATATATATACATACATATATATTGTATATATGTATATAGAGAGATTTATATATAATTTTGAAATAAACTATTATTAGGGATCTAATGAATATACTGTCTATTTATACTAAGTTATAACTTACATACAGCCGTGGAGGTAGTCATAGATTTGGTCGGTTTTGTGAGTTTTGTGTCATCGCTTGCTCTCACTGGAGGAGAGAGGAAGGGGGCTGCAAGTTTCGATAGGAGAGAAAGAGAGAGATTATGGTTTCATGTAATGAAGGAGAGACAAGGAAGCTGCACCAACACGTGATTTTCGGCACGCTCGGACACGCTTCCTTGTCTGTAGTGGCGGATCTAAGATTTGATGTCAGGGGCACACATGTATATAAACATATGGAGAAGTATCAATTTTTTTTTACCTAAACTTGGTAATGTATATCAATTTATACCTTACACTTAGACAACTATTGTAATTTTCACATATGTCGCAATTTTTTTTACCTAAACTTGGTAATGTATATCAATTTATACCTCACACTTAGACAACTATTGTAATTTTCACATATGTCGCAAATTTTACCCTTCGATAGACTTTTATTTGAAAAATTATTGAAAAAAATATTCTCATAAGAAAAATATTTTTTTAATGAAATAATTGATATGATTTAGATCAAAACAACACTAGAGTTGATTTTTTTAATCTTAAATTTGTAGGTTTTGACAGAGTTATTTAATAGTTCATTTTATGCATTAATCAAGAAACTTGATTTTTTATTAAATGAGTGAAATTTTATGGATTTTTTAATTAATGAGTGAATTTTTCAGAAATTGAATAGCAAGAAAAAATTTATAACATTTATCTAAAATTAAGAATATGAAATTTAATTTTATTGAAAGTATATGTTTCATATAAACCAGTGTTCTAAATTTCCAGCCCCATATCAACGTGTCGAGCACCTTGACACAAGTGGGGGAGAAATCGTTTTTTCCCATGTCGTCGATATTTCGACATGTCATCGACGACAAGTCGACTAAAATGTCGCTCAACTCTTTTTTTTTTTTGTCTTTTAAGGTTCCTATTTTCCTTCCACCAAGCGCATGAGTAACCCGAAAGTAAAACAAAAAGTTAAAAGACAGGGCAATAGATGAAAGAAATTTTAAGGAAGAAAAACAAAATCAGTAAGATGATCTATGGAAATAGGGTAGAGAAAAACATAAACTATGAATCTGATGGTGAGATTGGCTGCAAACTCAAAAGAAAAATAGGGTTTTCAGAAGGAGAAGAGACAGCGGGAAAGAAGAGAAATATGAAGAGAGAGAGAAACAACACCCGCAATCTGTGAATATGGAATCAAGAGATCGACGTGGAGGAGAGAGAGATTTACACAATAAAAAAAATCGAACAACGAAGAGAGAGGAAGGAGAAGAAACAGTGTTTGTTTGGTTGGGGTTTTGGTACTTAATTTTCTTCATTTTTTCCTTTCTTCTCGCACTCTCTAGAATTATTATTATTATTTTTTTTTTTGTAAAGGTAGCTCTAGAATTTTTGTAAATGACAGGAAGCAATGTGAGAGATGAATCGTAACCTAAATTAACCAAATAAGTGCAATTAGATATTTGAAGCGGTGGTTTTGACTGGATTTGAAGGTAAATTTTTAATAAAATTGATTAAAAAATCAAAATTAAAATTAAATTTAACTCTTAAAAGCCTAACAAAATCAGAATCCATTATAAAAAATATCGATTTAAAAATAAAAACAAACTTTAAAATTAAATTGAAGTATTTAACTAACAAAATATTAAAACAGATAAATAAATAAATCATTTTAACTAATTATTATTAAAAATTTAAATTTTAAACTAAATGTAATTCTTAAAAAATCACTTCATCCTTTATATATATTTATTTTCTCTGTAACTAAAAATTAGATTGGATTATAAATTATCAATAAAACATAATCAATTTTCATATATATATATACATGATTTTATTTCGACATTTTTATAAGTATATTACTTATATATTTAGATATAATAGTTAAAAATGACTAATTATAGACAAATTAACTACAACTAAAATCTTATTTATTAATTAAAAAAATTTGCATCAATATCCATAATTTTCATGTTTTTTTTCTAATATCCATAATTTTCATGTTATTTATTAATTAAAAAAATTTGCATCAATATCCATAATTTTCATGTTTTTTTCCTAATATCCATCGACATTGATATGTCTTTAAAATCGGGATCTCGACATTTTCATCGACATCGATATTTTAAACCTTGATATAAAGGTAATTAAACATAAAAAATAATTAGATATAAAAGTTAAAATTACCCAATTAAAACAATAAAAAAAAGACATTTTGTTAAATATATTTGAAAAACTAAAATAAAGATTAGTACAAACGATGCTGGAGTACGAAAAGAATAGCTTTGTACTAAAAAAAGAAAAAAGAAAAAAGCTTTAGAAAACAAAAAATCGGCTGAATAAGGTAGACAAAAATATTTAAAAATAAAAAATAAAAAACAGAGAGGAGATTTGAATGCAAGAATCAAGATCACTGAGGTGGGACACAAAGCCTAGTTAGGTAATAAACCACCATTCCATTAGCTACTTCTGTTTCAAATATATATGCATTATTGTATTAAATCCAAATCCGGAGGCACGTGCCCCTCGTCCCACATGGATCCGGCCCTGCTTGTCCAACACGTGTCCGGAATTTTTTCTTTTTAATAATTAAGGACACGTTCACGACACGCCTAGGACACGTAGGCGACACGCGTAATTTCCTTCCAACCTTTTTCTCTTTCAGCCCACCAACGCATTAGGTTTCCATTTCTTTTTAAGTTTTCAGCTACCCATAGTCCACCTCCATGGAAGCATCTCCACCCATGCAACACATGTCCTCCATGGAAGCTTAATCTTTTGGTTTGTACCTTTCGAATGAGTCAAAAGTAGAAGGGTCGAAAGAAAAAAATGTGGAGCAGAAATAATTAAGAAGAGTTGGAAGAAGAGAATGATTTGAAAGAAAAATAAAAGTTGAAGGAGAGGAAAGGTTGAAAGAAGAAAATTAACAGAGAAGAAAAAGAGATAATTGGAAGAGGGAGAATAGAAATAATACAAAGATCAAGAATAAAGAGAAGAAACGTAAAGAGTGCATTTCTTATGCATGCAATCTCTCCTCCATGACTAACAAGTGGCAATTTTTCTCTTCTGGACTAAAAGATGAGATTATTTAAAGGTATCTGTTTAAATTTTAGTAAAATATTCTTTTATAAATAAACTCTCTGTTTTTCTTACCTTTAAATATCTTATGTCTATTTTTTCTTAATTATTTAAGTCAATTTTTATTTAAATATTAAATAGTTTTATAATATTTAATATAAAAAATTAACGTGTCCTCAAATTAAATTGACGTGTGTCGGGTGTGCATGTACTTCTTAGAAGAGAGAGAGGGAGAGTTGAAAGAGAAGGATATTTGAATTTGAAAAATCCCTGTATTCTTCATATTTGATTTTTTTCATAATTATTTATTAAATATATATTTAAAAAGGCAAATTTATAAAATTCTAAAAGGTTACATCCATATGAGCCCATTTTAAGATTAAAATTTTAAATATGAATCTTGTAATATTAGGATTCTTGTATCTCGAGAATATTCGAGTCTAGTTTCCGCTCACCAACCTTTGTCAATGTGAGGAAAAAAATACAATTCTTTTTCTTTATTTTATTATTTAAGCTTCGAACTTCAAATCTCCTTATTTTCAGTTCACCCTCTCTCACCCTTTCTCCTCTATGCTTTCATCTTTCTTTATTTATATTTCAAACATTCAATTTACTCTCTGTTTCAAGTTATTTATTTTATTTTATTTGTTATTTTGTTCTAATTTCTATATGATTATATTTTTATTTTAAAAATTATGGAATTAATAATTTTTTTTTTATCTATTTAAAAGATTAGTACAATATAAAAGGTAAGAATTTAAATTCAAAGATATTTACTTTCAAATACACTCATTAATATCAACTTAACCCATAAAAAAATCTACTAAAAAAATTAAAATAAAATTACTATTAACCATTTTCATCAAAATTTATATATTTGCTATTAGTTTGTCCAAATTTGTTGTCGACATCTACATTTTTATATAAATATTGATATTATTTTTATGCGTTATTTTTATGTGGGATAGCCATTAAAAAGTTATAACTGAGTTAAATCACAATTATAATTTCATTAACTAATTTAAATAATTTCTATAAATTTTTATGATTTCAAAATTTTATATAAAATTTTTATTGACATCGAACATTTCTATCTATACGAGATTGAGATTGAATTAATAGACATATATCAATGATGAAAGAAATTTTTATTCATTACATATCAGAAAACTATTTGCCAGGTGCCATAATTCTCTCAAGCCATATTTCTTCCCAAACAAAGTTTGTCACCCTTTGAGCAAGAGAGAAATTAGAGCCACCATCTCATCAATCTTCTCGTCTCCTTTCCTCCTCAAAATCTCACTCATTTGCGCGACTTTCTTCCTCACGTCGTCCCTGGTTTTCTCAACCACCACTTGTTTGATCAACTTTGAAACTTCGTGTCTTTGAATTTTGCCGTCGGGATCTCGCTTGGCCTCCACGCCCACCCCGGCCTCTTCCACGAGGCCGGCGTTGTAAGGCTGGTCCAGACCCATCGGAACCCCAATTACGGGCACCCCACAAATTATGCTCTCCATCACCGAATTCCATCCACAGTGACTCACAAATCCCCCAATGCTCCCATGTCTCAGTATCCTCGCCTGCGGAGCCCACCCCTGGATCACCATCCCCCTCTCTCCCGCCCTCTCCAGAAGCCCCTCTTCGGTAATCCCATTTCCGTTTTCCAATTTGTGAAATCTGACAACCCATATGAAATTTGCCCCACTCTCTTCTAACCCACGTGCTATTTCTTCCATTTCTTCGTTTGATGGGAAATATTCGCTTCCGAACGAGACGAAAATGGTGGAGTACGGTTCCTTTTTGTCGAGCCAGTTTTTGATGCTTCTGTATTCTTCATCTTGCTCCTCGTCCTGATTCGGTTCGTACACCAAAGGACCAATCGGGGTGACTTTTTTGTTCAGGAGAAGGGAGAGGTAATCGATGTATTCCCCCTCGAGCTCTCTGAAAGTATTGATCAGAATTGCATTGCAGGAAGAGTGCAAGCAACACAGAAGCGCCTCTAGATCTCTGCGGAATTTTTCTGGGTTGGCTCCATCGGCGGTGGCGTGCGTGGCTTTCCAATAATTGTGTAGAACGATTTCTGAGAGTGGGAATTTAGAATCTGGGTGGTGAATGGTGTGGAGCGCTCGAGCGATGACGGAAACTCCTGTGGTATTGAAGTTGAGGGCGGGGATTTTGAGGGAGGAGGCTATTTGCGGGGCCCATGGTTGGAGAGAGTCGTAAATGAGAAGATGCGGGCAAAGTGTTTGTAAAATTGCCTCAAAGAGTGGGGCAGCCGCGGAGAAGGCTTGGTGGAGGGCGGGCATGAGGTGGGAGGGAAGGCCATTGGTTGTATGAAGATTGGGAGGCAAATCATCAGAAAAAGGGAGATGGAGCTCCACAAATTGGATTGAAGAACAAGGAATTGTAAGCTTTGGTTTAATGGATTCGATGTTAACAGGGGTTGAACAGTAGTAAATATGGAAGTTTCTCCTTGAGAGGGCTTTGGCCAGCTCTAGGTAAGCTGAGAGATGGCCATATCCAACCCATGGAAGCATCAAAATGGTTGTGGTGTGTTCAGCTTGCTGGCGGGCATCCATGGCGATGGCACCAAATTAAGGACCCACATAAGTTTTTATACAGAGGAAATAATAATGTTGAAATTTTGTTATTGGACCGAGTACATGCAGATTATATTAAAATTTGCTGTCAAATTGTAGGATTCGGACTCGGTGGAAGGGAAGTAAGGACAAATTTTGCTTAGGAAAATGGTATTTCCATTCCATTATGGTCGAAAGAAGGAGGTGGGGCCTACATCGATCGACAAATTTCACACAAACTCTACAAAGATGTGTTGGGCTCATCCATCCAACTAAATGGTAATAAGATGTGTTGGATTTACCCCAAACATGTTTTGTAAGCCTCATTAGTAGTCTTCCAATATAAACCCCTTTTCTACTTGTGTGGGACAACCACAAGCAACCACAAACATTTTTTTTTTGTTTTGTTAAAATTTTTTTCCTTTTCACATCCCCAACAAGTTATTAGTTTAGATTGCAATTGCAATTGCAATCAACCATTCAAATTATATATTCAATTTGTATTTTATCGCTTCTAAATTTCTCATTGTCTTTTAACTTCTTTACACACCTCCAAGCATGTTTCTAAATCAATCCTCCATTCAACACTCCAATAAAATTTAAACAATTCTCAAACATATTTCCACTCCAATTATTTTTTAACTTTTCATTAATTTTCATAATTTTACTCTGACATTTCTATAAGTTTATTTCTCAAATGATGGTCAAAATGATCAATTATAGCATAATTAAAGTCTTTTTTTACTAATTCAAAAAATGTACATCGATATCCACAATTTTCGTGATTTTTGTCGATATGTCCGTCGACATGTCCATCAACGACATTTCTATAAGTATATTTCTTATATATTTAGATATGACGGTAAAAAATATCAATTATAGGCTAATGAATCTACAATTAAAGTCTTATTTACTAATTCAAAAAATTTGCATGAACATCTACAATTTTTGTGATTTTTCTCGAAATATCCATCAATATGTTTGTAAAATTGAGAACTCGACATTTTTATCAACATTTCGAATTTTGACAAAAATACTTAACCAATATACAGACTAAAACATATAAACAACCAAACTAAAAAAAAGCCTTCTTGCAGTGGTGGATCCAGGATTTCAAGTTGGGTGCACAAATGCATATAAACATAATGGAAAAAAATCAATCTTTAACTTAGCATTGTATATAACTTTGCACCTTACATCTCGATAAGTGTGGTAATTTTCATATTTGTTACCCTCGGATAGATATTCATTTGAAAAATTGTTGAAAACAATATTCTCGTGTGTTGAATGAGTTAGAAGGATTTTGGAAAAAATGACATTAGAAGTCGTTTATTTTTTGGGAATGTAGATGTCTGGTATCTATAGGTGTCTGAAATTTTACATGCTTGAAATTTTAGATGTTCGACATCTTCAGATAGTTATGTTTGTTTTGTAGGAATATTTATCAGGACGTCCAGGAATATTTTGATAGTCACGTTTGTTATTCGGGATGTGTTAAATTTATATAATGTTAAAAAATTCCTTGGGAATATTTATATAATTTACACATCCATTTAATACGATTTATTTTTATTTAAAATTTAGTTTTTATATTAATTTTATATATTATTTTGTTGAACAAATTAATTCATATTAATTTAATATAATTTTAATTTTAAACTTTAATATTTTTTTTTTCAGAAAGACAATTATATAATTGGTGTTATTTTAGATGAAATTTATTTATCTTATTATCCAGCTATATTTTTAAAAAGAGAAAAAATATTTGCAGTATAAAAATGTTTCTTTAAAATTATATATTTATGATAATAAATATTATTAATAATATTATTCCTTCAAAATATTAAAAATAAATGGAGATATTATATAATTTAATTGTAGTTTATTTTATATATAAATGTAATGTAGCATAAAGTAGTTTATTAGATGATGAGTATATTAATTTATTTAAATTATAAATTTAAAAACAAAGTAAAGAATCTTTTTAGGAAAAAAATAAAGAAAATTAAGGAAGAAAATATATGAATAAAAAAATATGAAAGAAAAAAATGTAAAGAGTTAATGCCATCAATAGAGGAATCTTGGAAACCCATATTTTGAAAGGGCATAAAAATACGTTGGATGCCTCCTATATGAGGATCTTAGGATACCTAGGCATCTCAAAGATGCTTAGTTATCATACATTGCCACAAAAAAACATGGGAATACTGATGCCCGTCTAATGGGGCCAATGCGATGCGATTCGCAAAGAGCGGGGCATGAAGATTTCTATTTAAAAAAATGGCAAATTGCAAAAACCACCCCTGAACTATAACGATTGTTACAATTACACCCTTAAGCTTTAAGTTGTAAAAAATTAAGCCCTTAAGTTATAAGGATATGATCGTCATTTAGTGCATAAAAAGGGAGGAAAAAAATTAGAATTTTTGGAGTTAAAGTTTGAAGGGCATAATGGTCTTTCAACTTTTATTAAAAGAAAAAATAAGGAAAGAAAAGAATTTGGTGGGACATGTATAGTGGTTTTTTTTAGTGTGTGTGACCTTTGTTAAGTAGTAAAACAAATGAGAGAAATGAAAAGGAAAGAAATAAGGAAAGAAAAGAAAAGAACCAAAAAGAAAAGAAAAGGAAAGAAAAGAAGTGGAAGAGGGTTTTCAAAACAGAGGAGAAGAGGAAGAAATTGAAGCTTGAAGAGAGGAGAGAATTCAAGGTGTTTCATAGCTAAGTTATGGAGTTTCAAATTTGGTAAGTAATCTATGTTTGTGATTAAGAAATTTGGGGAAATAAACGAGGAAAAATTGAAAGTTGGAACGCTTTTATGGGGGTTCTTCTTTAAGAAACCCTTTGAATTTGTGAATTTGTGGGTTGTTATTGTTATGTTTAAGGGATTGTTGGGAAGAAAGTTTGAATTTATAGCCTTAATTAAGGACTTTTCAGAGAAGGTAAGTTTTATTTGTGGGTTTTATGTTGGAAATTTGATGGAGATTCAAGTTTGTTTTGGAGCTGTTGAAGAAAGAAGATGAAAAATAATGAGGGACGAGCTTAAGGGTTTTGTTGTTAGAATTTAAGCTAGATTCAATTTCTAGACACATACATGAATTTCTAGATACATGAATTATTAGATTCATGTAAGTTAATGTATTAAGATACATGAATAGAATGTATACACATGATCAATATTATGTATACATTGTATCCATATATTTTGTGTCTTTTAGATGTGTCTCTTGGATGTTATATAAAGGGATCATTTCTCTCATTTGTAACCAAGCAAGAAAGAAGCAAATTGAAACATTTCAATCAAGAAAGAAAAGAGAACAATATTCTTCTCGTGTATGTTCTTGAATTTCATAAGAGAACAAATTTATTCTCTTCAAAGTTGGTGAGATTTAGAGTGAATTTTAGTAAGGGTTTATCAACGTTTCCAACAAAGTGGTATCAGAGCCAAGTTTAAAAGATGTCATCCAACAACATGTTGCAACCTCAACTTCCTCGTTTTGAAGGAAAGAACTATAGACGGTGGAGTCAACAAATGAACGTTCTTTATGGATCTCAAGAGCTTTGGGATATTGTTGAAAGAGGATATTTGGAGCCAGAAGGTGAGGATAGTCTTTCACAACAACAACTCAACGAGTTGAGAGATGCTAGAAAGAAAGAAAAAAGACGTTTTTTTATCTACCAAGCTGTAGATGAAAATATCTTTGAAAGAATTTCAGGAGTCTCAATTGCTAAAGCAACATGGGATGAATTGCAGAGTTTGTATGAAGGAGAGGAAAAGGTAAAAGTGGTAAGATTGCAAGCCCTTCGAGCTGAATTTGATACCATTCGAATGAAAGAAGCTGAAACTGTTGAAGAATTTTTCAATCGTGTTCTCTCTATTGTTAATCAATTGAGATCAAATGGAGATACAATTGAAGATCAAAGAGTGGTAGAAAAGATCCTTAGAAGCATGACCAGAAGATATGAGCACATTGTAGTAGCAATCGAAGAGTCCAAAGATTTGTCAACACTTTCCATAAATAGCTTAATGGGATCTCTCCAATCTCATGAGCTTAGATTGAAGCGATTTGATTCTACTCTTTCAGAAGAAGCTTTTCATATGAAAACTTCTTATAGAGGAAGATTTAATGAAAGTAGAGGTGGACGCAGTGGTCGAGGAACTAGGAGGTCCAATGACTTCAAAAGTTTTGAGTCAGAGAGGAGAGATAATCAAACTTCTTCAAATAGAGGAAGGGGAAGAAGTTCAAGCAGAGGAAGTAGGGGTGGAGGTCGTGGAGATTTTTCTTACATACAATGCTTCAATTGTGGACGCTACGGGCACTTTCAAGCAGACTGTTGGTCTAAAAAGACTAATTTTAATCGGGCAGAGACCACTCTGATGCATGAACAACAAAATGATGATCAAAGCCTTATTTTCTTCACATTTAATGTCCAAGAAACAAGCACTGAAGATATATGGTATCTTGATAGTGGTTGCAGTAATCACATGACAGGAAGAAAGGATATTTTTGTAACTTTGGATGAATCTCTTCAAAATGAAGTGAAGGCTGGTGACAACAAGAAGCTCGCAGTCAATGGAAAAGGAGATATTATCGTGAAGAAAAAAAATGGAGCAAAAAGAATCACAGATGTGTATTATGTTCCAGGACTCAAACACAATCTTTTAAGTATTGGGAAGCTTCTATTGAAGAGACATGATGTTATCTTCATGGATAACATATGTGAGATCAGAGCGAAGAATGGAAGTCTCATAACAAAGGTACAGATGACTCACAACAAAATGTTTCCAATCAAAACGTACTTTGAGAAGCTTCTTTGTTTGAAACTTCAGTAAAAGACTCTTCATGACTTTGGCATTATCGGTATGGGCACCTGAGTTTTGACACTTTGTCTAACATGTGTCAACAACATATGGTGAGAGGAATGCCAAATGTTAAAAGGGAAGACCAACTTTGCGAAGCATGTATTTTGGGAAAGCATCATCGAAATCCATTTCCGACAGGAGGTTCTTGGAGAGCATCAAAATCTCTCGAGCTAATCCATACATACTTATGTGGACCTATGCGAACTACTACGCTTGGAGGTAATCGTTATTTTCTCACATTTATTGATGACTATAGTCGGAAGACATAGATTTACCTGTTAAAAGAAAAAAGTTGTACTTTCGAGTATTTCAAAACAGTCAAGGCAATGGTGGAAAATGAAAGCAACTTAAAATTGAAGATGTTGCGTTCTTATCGTGGAGGATAATATATTGCTTTTGAAGATTTTTTGAAGGAAAATGGAATCAAGCATCAAAAGAATGTTCGAAGAACTCCTCAACAAAATGGTGTTGCAGAGAGAAATAACAAAACAATAATGGAGCTTGCAAGAAGTATGTTGAAGGTCAAGAATCTTCCAAATGAATTTTGGGGAGATGCGATGACATGTGCTGTTTATCTCTTGAATTGTGCTTCAACCAAAAGTGTTCAAGGTCTTACTCCTCAAGAAGCATGGAGCGGATTAAAGCCAACTATTAGTCACCTTAGAGTATTTGGCTGCATTGCTTATTCTCATGTAACAAATGAGAAAAGAGGTAAGCTCGATGATAAATCAGAAAAATGCTTTTTTGTCGGGTACAGTGAGAACTCCAAGGCTTATAGATTATTCAATCCTATAAGCAAGAAAATCATTATCAGCCGAGATGTAAAATTCAATGAAGCAGAATTTTGAAGATGAGATGCAACAAATGGAAACCATAATCCATTACATGTTGACATAAATGACCAAGGAGATAATCAAGACTTGGAGCTTGAAGAGACTCAACCAGTAGCCTCATCTTCATCTCCACTTTTCACAAGTGACGAATCAACTCCACTAATAAAGATGATGAATATTCAAGACATCTATAATGCTTCAAGAAGAATACCTGAAGATGAACATGTTGATTTTACTTTATTTCCAGATGCTGATCCTATATACATTGAAGGGGCAATTCAAGATGAAAAATGGAAGGTTGCAATGGATCAAGAGATCGATTCAATAAGAAGAAATGAGACATGGGAGTTAGTCAATCTACCGGAAAATAGAAAAGCTCTTGGAGTCAAATGGGTCTACCAGATGAAGCTGAAGCAAAATGGTGAAGTTGAGAAATACAAGGCAAGACTTGTCGTTAAAGGGTACAAGCAAAAATATGATGTGGATTATGAAGAAATTTTTGCACCTGTGACCCGCTTGGAGATTGTTCGATTGATTCTATCTCTTGCAGCACAAAATGACTGGAAAGTACATCAAAGGGATGTCAAGTCATCTTTTCTAAATGGGTACTTGGAGGAAGAGATATATGTTGAGTAACCTCCTGGTTTTGTGAAGAATGAAGACGAGGACAAGGTATGTCGATTGAAGAATGCATTGCATGAGCTAAAGGAAGCACCAAGAGCCTGGTACAGTAAATTGATAGTTTCTTCTTGAAGAATGATTTCAAAAGATGTTCATATGAACATGCTCTCTACACCAAAGAGGACAAGAATGGTAATTTCTTGATTATTTGTGTTATACGTTGATGATTTGATATTTTCGGGAACTTCAACAATGATGCTTGAAGAGTTAAAAGAAAACATGAAGAAAGAATTTGAGATGGCTGATATCAGCTTGCTTCATTACTTTCTTGGTATCGAAGTAAAGCAAAGTGATACTAGGATTAACATTTCCCAAAAGAAGTATGCAAATGATTTGTTGTTCAAGTTCAAAATGGAGAATGCTTATCCTACCAGTACTCCTATGGAAGTAGGTTTGAAATTGAGCAAGCATGATGAAACCACCATCTGTAGAAGTCTCGTTGGAAGTTTAATGTATTTAACTACAACTAGACCAGATCATATGTTCTTAGTCAGTTTATTGAGTAGATTTATGGCATCACTAAAGAGAAGTCATTGGGAAGCTGGAAAAAGAGTTCTTCGATATGTTCATGGAACTATTAATCATGGAATTCACTATAAAAAGAACATTCATAATGTTCTTGTTGGATATAGTGATAGTGATTGGGGAGGAAATATTGATGATTATAAAAGTACTTCTGGATATGTGTTTAGTATTGGTTCTGAAGCAGTTTCATGGGCATCAAAGAAGTAGGATGTTGTAGCATTGTAAACAACTGAAGCTGAATACATCTCTTTATCCACAACCATTTGTCAAGCACTTTGGCTGAGAAAGGTGCTACATGAATTGAAGTGTCCTTAAGAAAAATGGACCATCATGTTTTCTGATAATACCTTATCAATTGCTCTTTCAAATAATCCAGTTTTTCATAGAAGAAGTAAACATATAAAGATCAAATATCATTTCATCAGAGAATTGATCAAAGATGGGGAAGTATGCATCAAACATTGCAAGACACAAGATCAAGTTGCAGATATATTTACAAAAGCATTGAAGACAGACGTGTTCTTGAAAATGAAGGAGAAGCTTGGAGTTATGGAAGTCTAGCTTAAGGGGGATGTTAGAATTTAAGCTAGATTCAATTTCTAGACACATACATGAATTTCTAGATACATGAATTGTTAGGTTCATGTAAGTTAATGTATTAAGATACATGAATAGTATGTATACATGTATTCATATATTTTGTATCTTTTAGATGTGTCTCTTGGATGTTATATAAAGGGATCATTTCCCTCATTTGTAACCAAGCAAGAAAGAAGCAAATTGAAGCATTTCAATCAAGAAAGAAAAGAGAACAATATTCTTCTCTTGTAGGTTCTTGAGTTTCATAAGAGAACAAATTTCTTCTCTTCAAAGTTGGTGAGATTTAGAGTGAATTTTAGTGAGGATTTATCAATGTTTCCAACATTTGTCAAGGGGATTGAAGATGTAACACAAATAAAGTGGAAAAGGGTTCTTGGTTGACAGAAAAAAAAAAGAAAACAGAGGAGGAAGGAAGAAAGGAAGAAAATTTTTAATGGAGAAGAAAGAAGAAGAAGATGAAGGTTGTTATTGGAAGAGAGAGAAAGGAATTTTGGGATAAAATTTAATTAAGAAAAGTAAAATGAATTGGTAAAAGAAATGAGGTAGTTGCCTGTGGTGAATTGAGGGAAAGAGAAATTGTAGGGTTGTTGTGGGGCCACGTGAGTGAGGTAATAGGAAAGAGAAGAAATGATAGTTTTAAGTGAAGAGAGAGAGAATTGTGAATTTAATATTTTGGGTTTATATGAAGATAATAGGGTTTATGATAGAATTAAGTTTGTGTTGAATTTATGTTGGATTAAAGCATGAACTAATTTGGTGTTGGATTGATAATTCAATTTAGACAAAAATTGGAGTTGAGGACGACCCAGTTTGAAGGATTTGTGAGTTGTTATTTTATTAACGTTTTGAATATTATTATTAACCTGTGAATTGTTATTTTATTAAACGTATTGGATATTATTATTGAATTTATGAGTGGTTTATTCTACAAATATTTTTAGATATTTACTATTATAGAATTTCTGAGAAATTATATATATTAGGTATGATTTGACATTTCTGTTGAGAATGAAAGAAAATACGTTTGTCTGAGAATTTAGAAATGATTTATGATTTAGAGTAATGTTTGAGAAAGTTATGAAATATTTGAGAATTTTAAAAATTTGTTATGATTTAGAGAAAAGTTTTACAATTTTAGAGAAACTTTGAAATATTATTTAGAAAGAGATTTCATAAATAATTTTAGAGTTTTATGAAATGTTTTGAAAAGAAAGATTTTATAAATGATTTGAGGAAGTTAGAAAGAAATATTTTAGAAATGGTTTGGGAAAAAAAATTTCTTAGAATGAAAAATTTTAGAACTGTTTGTGAGATTGAGAATGATTTTCAAATCACCATGTTATTGTATCAATGTGATTACCCGTATACTATAGGGATGTGTTTTTATAGTATACTCAGAAATAGAAGGTCTTTAGCTCCGCCGCGTTGAGAGAATTATTCTACTGAGTGTATTAAGATTACTCTATGCTAGTAGACTAGAAATAGAATTATTCTGCTGTATGTATTGAGATTACTTTGCGCTAGTAGACTAGAACAAGAATAGAAAATTGGTACATATGTGGTGTTGAGTTTTCTTAACCTGTTTTATGGTTGAAAGAAGATATTTTATTTGTTTTTAGAAAGTGTTTTCCTAGCTCTGTTTATGTTTTGGGAGAACAATTTTAAAGATTTATTTAGAAAGTTCGTGTTGTTACAAGTTTATCATGAGAAAATTTACTGAGTTTTTAGTGGCCTAAATTTAACGAAATTTAAATGAGAATGTTGTTACTTCAGTTTTTTGAAGTTTGTTTTAAGAGTCTCGAAACTTCAATTGTTTATGGAAAGAAGTTTTACAATATTATTTTCGTATTAACTTACCACTCATTAAGCTTTCCAACTCACTCTTTATCCTTTGTTTTTCCCCCAGGTTGTATCTGAGTTTCAAGGAGATGGTGGACCAACTTCTGCCACCCAAAGTCGTTGAGAAACATCCTGAGTAGTGTATTTTGAAAATGTGTAAGAATAGGTGTAATGTAGAAGTTAGTTTAAAAGTCTAGAACAAATTCGACTATAGACTCTACACCTAGGAGGGGTCCATGGTTGGTGCGGCCTGTTCTTGATCTAGTAGGTTTTCTGGGACGGGTCGTGTCATATACTTTTACAAGTGAAAAAATTACACCCCTGAACTTTAAAGTATATAAATTAAATTACTTTACCCTCATTTTTTTTTTATAGTTTTTCTCCCCTCTTCCTCTCTAGTGATCTCTCTCTCCCTCCCATTGTTGGGCCCTTCCTCCCATCCCATATCTTATTTCTTGCTAAAAAAATCACCCTTCTTTTGAGAGCGAGATATCAATACGAAACCCACCATTCATTGCGCTCCATAGTGGATCATTCTTTGATTCCCATTTCCTCATTTTTTATCCCTTTTGGATCGCCACCTTTTCACTGGTTGGGAACTTCTACTTCTACCCAATAATCTTCTTCTTTGGAGAATTCATCATAGCTTTAACTTGTTGCTGCAAAACCCGTTAAATTATACAAATCTTTGCTGCTACTGCCCCCTACGTAAATGGGTCTTTTGGGAAAAGTAAACCACCGCCTCAAGTGCCATAATATTGGGGTTTTGGGCAGAGTAATCTTCTTTTCTAGTTAGAATTGATTTTTATCCTTCTTCTAAAAACCTAAATTTTCTACACTTTTGCTCATATCTTTTTTTTTTTAATTATGTATTTACCCCTCCTCAAGTCACTCATTTTTTTTTTCACCTTTTTCATTTTATTCCCTCCCTCTCTCTTATGATTATGTATCCTCTGTCTCCCTCCCCTCTCTTCCACTTCTTTCTTATTCTCGAGGAATACAAAATTTCTGCTATTCTTTTTCTCTCATTCGGATGTTGGGGTAAGTAGCCATTTTTTCAAGGTAGATTTGATTTTTACCCTCTTTTAAAACCCAAGTTTTCTATGTTTTGGTGAAATTATATTTAGCTTTCCCCAAACCATTCATTTTCATTATCTATAGGAGCACTTACAAATATGGTAAAAAATTTTAGTAAAATAAGCAAAATAGCAATTATACAATTACAAATTCACCCTTTAATATATCTGTAATATATCTGACCACTGATATATATCTATGATATACTACTGATATAATAATGATATACAATTGATTTACTTCTAGTATAACCATGATATTTACTCGACTTCTAACATGTCTTACCATTGATATACGTATGATAACCATTGATTTAACACGCTGATACAATACATATATATGTGATATATATTTGATATGTCTCTAATTTACCATTGATATACAAATGATATACCACTGATATAACTATGGTATCTACTGATACAACTTCTTATATGATTATACAAGTTGATATATATTTGATATATACTTAATATGCTTCTAATTTACCACTTATATACCTTGATATATCCATTATATCTACTAATATAACTATGATATATGTGTGTTGATATCATACTATTATATCAAATATTTTTTTCAGATGAAAACAATGGTGCAATTTTTTTTTTTCGAAATATAAAGTTATTATATAAAAGGTTTATGTGGACCATGCACGTCTAAAAAGACAAGTTAAAATATTGATATACTTTAGAAATTTAAACAATTGATATCCCTTATATTTAGTATCTAATTAATATTAATATTGAATAAATAGTAGTGATATAGTAATCAACATTATTGATAATATTAGTATATTAATCAACAAATTGAAATGATAAACTAGAATTTAAACAGCTGTATACCACTAAAAATTAAACATTTGATATACCTTATATTTAGTATATCAGTTGCAAATATATTTAGTATATCATAAAGTAGAAGTACATCAGATATATATTATATTGTATAATATGTATATTTGATGTATATCAATGGTATATCTGATAATGTATATCATGGTACATCTGATACTGTATATCAGGAGTACATTGAATGTATATCAGAGCATACATCGGATGTACATTAGATACAAATTCGATGTATATCATATACAAATTTACATAAGATGTATATTAGATATAGATTTGATGTATGATATACATCATATGTATATCAGATATAAATTGGATGTATATAAGATATAGATATACATGAGATGTTTATCAGATATAGATATACATCAGATATATATCAGATATCATAAGGGTAAAATTGGAATAATAAAAATTCAAATATTTTGCTATATTTGAAATTTCAAAAAGCTGGTGACATTTTTTGAAATTCATAAAATATTTTTGCTATCCACCGCGATTACCCTTTATCTTTATTCCCATTCTTCATCTTCTTATCTCTCCTTCTCTTTCTTCCTTCTCTTATCTCTCCTTCTCTTTCTTCCTCCGTCATTATGTCATTATTATTTCTTTTTCCCCTAATTCTTTACCAGTTTTCTTCTTATATCTCCCTCTCTTTCTTAGATTTTATAAGTTGAAATTTTCTTTACTCAATTCTTCATTTTTTCCTACACTTCTTGAAGCAATTATGGAAAAAAAAAAAGAAAAGAAGAAAACCCATAAACGAGATGAGAGTGGAAACAAAATTTAAAGGTTTAGAACTATGGCAATTATGACGAGTTGAAAATTTTTTAATCAATTTCTTCCTCAAATCACAACACAGACCAAATACGTAATTTTAAAAACCTCTTATCCTATCACCAAAGCATATATCAGCTTAAAGTCAGGGTTTTTTATTTTTTTTTTCTCGACGAAAGACTTATGGCCATCAGTGGTGAAGTCTCAATTGTTGGTCTGCCAAAAAACTTTGATGATGAAGTCGCACCTCCAGAAAAAAGTAAGATTCAAGTGTCGATCTCTCTCTGAATCAGATCTCGATCTCAGTCTTGATATATGAGTCATCTTGATCTAGCTCTCGCTCTCGGTGTTTAGATCTCACTCTAGTCCTCAGTGTGGGTTTTGGAGCAAATTTAACCTGCTTGTTCAGATTGAATTGAAGTAGAATAAAAGGAGAAATGTAATTTGAAAATAAAATCACTCACTCTTCTTCACTCTCGCCGGATTTCTCGCATTTCAACTGACCACACATCGCCACCGTCAAATCCCCTCCCTTCGACGACTCCGATAATTTTATCCAAAAAATAAAAATGAATTCCCGAGATGCTTCTGGGTATGAAAATCAAATATGAATATAAAAAAAATGTCAAAAGAAAGTGAAGTCATGACGGTTGAAATTGGGATTTCCTAGTTTCTTGAGGATGAGGATGAAGGCAATTTTATGGGTGACGGTAATTGACATATATCTCCAACCAAGAGGTTGTGAGTTCGAATCCCCTCCCCAACATGTTATACTAAAAAAAAAGTTATATGGATAACAAAAAAGAGAGAGAATGAGAGGTGAGGTCTCCTGCTACCAAAAGATTAAAATGAAAAGAAAAAAAATAAAAGTTTTGTTTAGTTTTAAAGTCCAGATTAAGGGCGACCGGAAGAATCCGACTGAAACTGTAAGGATCATGAATATTAATACTCAAGTCCCTTGTAAATGTGCCAACTCACTTAAATTTCCCTTTTTTAAAGTACAATCTTTTTATTTTCAAATTTTGTTAAAAAAAATTCTGAAATCTTTTATTTATAAAGAAAAAATAAATACATTTTATTTATTTAATTTGCAATTCTGAAAAGAAGCTCATTCTAATTTTTTTAACAACATTTATTACTCTATTTTCTCATGAAGAAAGAAAAACAAGGTTTTCAATTTTGTTTTTTTTTAAACGGGTTTCTTTTACCTCTTGAGAAAATATTTTTTGAGAAAATATTTTTTCCTTATTTAAAAAATCTTATTCATTTTTTGGAAAACAAAACCATAGACTCATAATTCATCTTTGTTACTTAGGTGGTTTTGATACCAAGAAGGATGGAAGTCGGAATTCGTGGTTAATGCTAGAGGTAGTCGTTGTTGAGGTTCTGCCGCCGTCAGAGATGTCTACTGTCGAAATCGGATATGTCTCATCGGAGCTCGTAGAGGACGTGCCGCTGGTAGACTGCTACTCGGGGTGCTGTTGCCGGAATGCTGTGAGTGTCGTTGTTGAGATTTTACCGCCGACGGAGATGTCTACTGCTGCCGCCGGAGACGTCGTCCGCTGTCTTGGAGGTCGCCGGAGACGTGGCTCTTCGTCAGATCTGCAACCGTTAGGGGGCACCGGAGTTCGTAACTACTGTGCGTCGCCTTGCCAGAGTGGGTCGATCATTGGAGTCTTAATTGCCGGAGGATATGCGCCACCACCAGTTGGTATCGGAGTGGATCGTCGCAGGAGGTGTGAGCTTGGGAGAGGGGTTTTGAGAATGAGAAGGAGGAAGAAGAAGATGAAAGAAGAAGATGAGTTGTAGAGAGAGAAAAAAAGGAAAGAGAGAAAAAAATAAAAATAAAAAGGGAAATGAGTCTTTGAAGAGAGAAATGTTTTCCGATGAACAAAACTCCCCTTCTCCGTTCGTGTTCTTTGTTTTCTACCTTTTCTCCCCGTGCTCTATGTTGTATTCCCTCTCTTAAATACTAGAAAAATGTAACAGTAATATTGTATGAGTTAAAAGCACTTAGAGAAAAGAGGGGGAGAAGAACGTGGAGAAAAAGCCACCTAACGGGCTTTGACGAGAAAAAATAACAAACTTAAAAATCAAATATTGGTTTTAGTAAAATAATCGTTTTTTCAAATTAAAACAAATCTTTTTATTTAGAACAAGTTTCTTTATTTAAAATAATTTTTTTATCTATTTTTTTATTTTAATTATTAATCAAATTCTTCTAAAACAAAATCTATTTTTAAATTTAATTAAAACCTTACCTTGAAACCAATTAAGACAGACTTTAGTTTTTATTTATTTTAAACTAAAATAGTTAAAATAAAATTAATTAAAGTAAAGTAAGATACAAAATAAATAAAATTAAGTTGGACCAACTACGGTGTCTACAAAGGCTAGATACATAATCAATAGGGATGTACATCGGTCACTCAGGTCGATTTTCAGGTCGAAATTCCCGCCGACTGACATATGGTCGGTTTCTATTTTTGGAAACCAACCGACCGAACAGACAAAGCCTCCACTGACTGAGTTTTTATCGGTTCGGTTGGTCGGTTTTCAACAAACCGACCTTTTTTTTTTTTCTTTTTTTCACACAAACGATGGCAACAGTACAACAAATTGGCCTTTTCATGACGGGCATTGCCCGTCATTAACGAGTAACCATGTCGGTCAGTGACCGACATCTATTCGAGTGTCCTTCTTTCTTTTTAATGACGGACAGAATGTCGGGCATTGCCCGTCATGTAAGTCTTCTTTTCCATGACGGGCAGCCCGTCATGGAAGGATAACAATGACGGGCGTTGACCGACATCTTTACGAGTGTCCTTGTTTCGTTTAATTTTGCATGACGGTTTTTACCCATCATTATATGTGTGACATTGTTTGTACGTCATCATTTGAGCGTCATTGTTTGTACGTCATCATTTGAGCGTCATTGTTTGTACGTCATTGTATCTACGTCTCGTATGTGTGTCGTGGAATGACTATATTTCATGATAGACATTGACCATCATTATTTCGTGAATAATTTAATTAAAAAAATAGTTGGTTGCCGAGACGTGGCTAACCAACTATATTTCCTTAAGATCTATGATAATATTTCAATATTGCAATTAAAATTAGCTAATTGATATGCAACTAAAACTCTTAACATATTCATATCAAATGCAATGTCTATTCTAAAACTTAACTTGAAAACTAGCCTTAGACTCAAAACACACAAATAATAAAAAGTACAAATTTCAACATGACCTCTCCACTTTAGAATATATAACTCAAAACTAACTAACCATATATCTCCTTCCAACCTAATCACACAAAGTAATATCTCAATATTATTGCAACTCAAAAACTAATATGTAACTAAAACTAACTATTTCAACATCATGATCTCTTTGAAAAACTTAACTAAAAAACGAACCTTTAGATTCAAAACACAAACAATAAAAAAAGTACAAATTTCAACATGACCTCCCCCACTCTAAAATAGAACTCAAAACTAACCAACCAATATATCTCCTTCGCACTTATTGACACAAAATAATATCTCAATATTATTGAAACTCTCAAAACATAATATGTAACTAAAACTAATTTCAACACCATGATCTATTCTAAAAGTACTTAACTCAAAAACTAACCTTGAACTCAAAACACAATTATTTAAGAGTTGATCAAACAAGTACAAATTTCAACATGACATCTCTACTTTAGAATAACTCAAAATTAACTTGGAAAATAATAATATACTACATTCAGCAACAATCAAACACTTCTATATTAACACCCTTCTACACATAAACAAATGGGACCGCCCGTCCCTCAAACAAAACTACATTCAGCACAACAATCCAAACTTCTATATATTATAAACAAGACCAAGTATTTCAAATCTGCTAAGTACTACTACAGAAAGTAACCCGAACCAAATACTTACATCAAATAAACAAAAGTAATGAATCCATCGGTACTACAAAAATCGTCCAACAAATGATGTCCATTCTTCTTGTTTGTAGGCATTTTTTTGTATTAAACTACAAAAAAAGAAAGATGATACTGATTAATATAAGGATAAAGCATATATAAATACATAAAGGTATATGATAATACGTACAAGTTTAGTTATGGAAGTATTAGGATTCCGTACTATTTCTCGTATATACTTTTGCAAATAGTACCCACACTCGATAGAACCTAGTTGCCGAGGACACTACATATAAAAAATTTGAAAAATAATATAATTATGAGTTAACAAAAAGGATTTCAATGCAATTTGAGCATATTTAAAATGTAATCAAATGCAAGTTTACCTTCACAGGTTTCCAAATTGTAGTATTGCGACAATGTTAAATAGAGTGTTGAGCTTGCCACATTTTGAATGATCTAAATAACTTGAAACATTAGAATGACATAATTATAAAAATTATAACTATAAGAGTTCAAGACACCTACGTGTTTATGAGTCCCTTATAATTTTCTTTAATCTTACTTCTTAGAGAGTCTAATACATAAACACAATTCTCTCAAAGATGTATAACAAACAACTTCCAGTGAAAACTATTAATAACCAACATGATAATATTACATTCATGGATGGATAAAAGAAACTATAAATAAGTAAAATCAAGTTAAATTGCTAGCTTACCCACCATTACGTGGGATGAGTACTACTTGTTCCAAGTTACTCATGTCTAACCTGTTGGCTAGATCTAGAACAAGTTTCTTGAGACATCATTTGTGGTACAATGTTGTTCGGGTCAACCACCAAGAACTTCTTATGTGTCTCCTCCTCACATTCATTCCAAAGATACCTAAACATATAATTGTAAAACATTAAACTTTATAGTTAGCGAAGTTAAGATATGAAATAGATTTAATATACTTACGCGATGTAGAGTACACACATATAGCCTATTTCAATCATCTCGCAGTATTGCATGATGTCATCACGTGTTAAACTAATGATCTTCTCCTTTCCAAATATGTAATCACCCATATTGAATTGAATTACATCCTTGTTGTTCATTGAACGCACGACATATTGATTTAGGAGTTTAATAGTCATGTGGACATCAATATATGCAAATGATTGTGTTCTTGGCTTGGATGTTCGAGGATAAGGAACCATTGACAAACAAAATTACAAACAACATTTAACAAACGAAAAGTTAAAACTTCACTCAAGTTAGAACAAGACATACCTTTTTCTCCTAATTTAAAATTACTAGTCGACGAGGCCATGCCACGAAGCTACCAATGGCACTCCATGAATTGTTGGACTTTGAACATCATTATCAAATACTGTGCCAACTGCAACAATGTTCTCCACTAATCCAATAGCCAGATGACACAGTTTTCCCTTAGAAAATTTAAAAGCAAAATGCTAAATGTTATGCACAAAAAAGCTAAGTGTCGTGCCCAAAAACAGTAAGTGTAAAAACTAAAACAAATTAGTTACCATTTTTTGTTGTTCATCTGGGATAAAACCTTTAGTAGGTGCATTGACAACTTCCTTCCCTTTCTCCTTTTTCTTTGAGACATTACTGACTTTAGTTGTGAATTTTTTTGGTTGTGAGCTCTGAGTCTTCAATTCGACTTGGTCTTAGAGGTTGCAATCCCAAATCTGACTTTCTTTTGGCAACATTAAAATATAGGGATGGTGAAACAAACTCATCTAATCCCCTCGCACGGCCTCTATGTTCGGGGGTGCCTAATGATTCAGTTAAAACATCTTCGCCCTTGTGTATTGTAGCCAACTCATCCTATCACAAATACTTATCATCATATTATCATCTAAACATCCCACTTTCTAAATCTCATTGAAATAAAAAAACATGGAAACTTACAATTCAAGCAGCACATTCTTTAGTGGCAGTATCAAAGTATTTTTTGTCATCCACGACTTATCCAGTACTAAATTTATGAAGGTTTAATCTACAAAAAAAAAAAAAAAACAATGGTTAAGCTTGTGTACTTTGTCGGGCTCTTAAGAAGGAAAATAGAAATGATTAAGAAACAAAAGATTGATAAAGTGGGGTGTGTAAAGTGGAAGCTAGTAAACATGGAAGGTTATGAAAGAAACAAAGTGTATCAAATTAATTAAATTAGTGAAAAGTTAGGTGAGCATGATGCTTTAACAAAATTCACAAGTTCTCCAACTCTCTCATAGTTACACTCACAATAGTTTTGGGTTTGCTAGGTTACAGTATTTCCCAGAAAAAGAAAACATTTTTCTGTTCTTTTTCTTCCATTGGACTTGCTGCCTGTTCTTTTGGTTATTATACATTTCACACCTATAGCCACACTTCAAAAATATGTTGGAGGTTGCCAATTCATTCATTGAATCATGGGAGCAGATAAAAGTTTTAATCAGATGAGAATAGAGAATACATTTCCCACACAATCTTCTTTTTCTTTTTTGTTTAACAACAGAAGCTGACGGAGGAGTTTTTGGTTTTTGGTGGGCTTACCTAAAAGCGTCACGTTACGAGAACCAAAATTTTTTCTAGTGCACACCCTATCCTTAATACCCTTTTTTCAAAATCCCTCTATAAGTGGCTCTCTCTCATTTTTGGAGACGAGAGTAGCGCAGGGAGGGGCAAAATTAAAATCTTGAGAAAAATCCTAAAATTTCTCTTTCCCCCGTCTTATACATGTACCAGCTTCCTCCTTTCTCTTTTTCTTATTGGTGGGTTCACAACAAAACTAAACATAACACACAGAAGGAGAGAGAAAGTAAAAGAACCATATTTTCTTATACAACTTTCCCACTTTAGCCAAATCTAAAAGTTTTTTCTCTCTCATACTCCATCTGCGTTACCAACAAACAAACAAGATTAGTGAAATGTGTGTGAACAAGATTAACAGAATGTGTGTGAAATGGGTCTTCTTCTCGGTCCATCAAACAAGATTATCCCATTCCATTCCCTTCCCTTCCCTTCTCATCTAAACTCAATCGATTTTTTTTTTCATTCGTGAAACAGGGCACAACAGAGAAAGAGAAAAAAACTAGAAGTTATAGATAAAATAACCCAAACTCAAACCAGAAGAAAATGAGAAGTTACCAAACTAGAAGGAGATGAAAACGAGCAAATATTAGGGAAGAGAAGAGAAGGAAGAACGGAACCTTCGATGTTGTTGCCGCTACCTAATATATTCGCTCATCGTCGCCGTCTACCACCGAATCGTAGCTCACCGCTGCCGAAAAATCACTCCTCACTGCTGGACCGTCGCTCGCGCCGCCGTACGTGGTTCTTCGTTGGCCTTCCCACAACAATAGAGTTGGGTTCACAGCGATGGTAGAGAGACTTTTGCGTGCGGCAAAGGGAGGTGGGAGACAAAAACCAAGATTTGTTGTAGTGCAGCTATGGGCGGTTCGGTTGCAACGGTAGCGGGTGGACTCGATGACGTTGAGCGGCGAGAGCTGGGTTATGGTGAAAATTGAGTAGTAAGGGTTGGGTGTAGCAAAAATTGAGGGCAGAAAGCTGGGTGCAGCAAAGTGGGGCTCGACGACGAGGTAGCTGCCAGCAAGGTTGGACTCGACGACGACGTAGCTGGCGGCGGAAAGACACAAATGGAGAGGGAGTGAGAAAGTAGGGTAAATGGGAGTGAGAAGAGGGAAGTTAAGAAGATGGAGGCTGGTGGAAAAGACAAAAACCCTAAATTAAAGTTAAAAGGGAAGAAAATGTGAATCAAGGAAAATTATAGAAAAAAATGAAAGGGAGGGAAATGGGGACGGAGAAGTACACGTAATCGAGCAATTAAAGGGAAGTGAAAGGGAGGGAAAAAGGGAGAGAGAAATGAAAAATTAATTAAAAAATTCAAAGAGGAAACAATTCTAAAACTTTCTTTTATATATATATATATATATATATATATATATATTGGTCGGTCAGTCGGTCAGTTTTGGGTAGATTTTTAGTAATCGACCGATCGACTAGTCGGTTTTGTAAAGACCAAACCGACCGATCGCCTATTATGAGTAAAAACCGACTGAGTACTGTCAGTTCGGTCGATTTAGATCGATCTGATCAGTTTCTTACTCACATCTGTACATCTTTAATAATCAGGCCCGACTTAAACTATATGTAAATAAGACGATCATCTAAGCTCCTAGTTCGAAAAAGGCCTCATATTTTTCATATAAATATAACCTTTTGTTATCTATCTATTTTAAATTTTTAAGTATAAATGAAAATTTGAACATAAAGCAATATATTTTCATAAATTTTTTCTTATAATATTGAAAATACAAACAAATAATATGCATAATTCTCTTGCAAATAAGAAATTTATAATCAATGAGCTCCATCCTTTATCTCTTTATTTCTTTTTTTTTTCAATCTCTTCCAATTTTTCTTAAAAATCTCAACCATTAACTTCCTTACAAGTTACAACTCTCACAAATTCACGTTACGAGACCTTCCATATTCCTCATCATTTTTTTTACAACTAAAAATCTATCAACTTCTCTTAAAAAAATTCATAAATATATTAGACATGTTGGGACTAATTTTGACTTTAATTCACTCTTTCATTCTCTCCTAAGTCCCGTTTGATTTTTGTGTGGTCTTACGACTCTAAGTGTGATTATCAATTGCTTGAGTAGAAAATCAGTTCCAGTTTTTTTCCTTCAAATTCTTTTACTTGTTTTTTAAAAAAATGATTTGATATTTTTGATTGTTTAATATCTTAATACGTGAAATTTGTTTAGATTAATTTCTTAGAATATCAATATTTCTACAATAAAATATGAATCTAGATATCAGAAGCTTAGGAAGAAAATAAAAATAGAAAAACTGATTGTAATATATACCAAAGTTTTACTTAGAATATCATGTATGATGCATTCTGATAATAATATATATGATCTATGAAGATGAGAAAATATTGATTTTAAATAAATTGATTTATTGGTATAAGAAGGTCATATTAGAGAAAGTTATTTAATTTTTTCAAAAGCTGAAAATTCTATACATTTTTATAATATTCATAATACTCAAAAGTTATCTAATGGTGAAAAACATGATAGAAATTAGCTAATTTACTAAAAAAAAGGTAATGAATTTAGTAATAAACACATATATAATATGAATGCTTGGGTTGATTTTCAAAAAAATAAAACCATTGACAAATTTCAAAAATTAATCAATATTGTTGAATCAAGAAATTGACCAACTTCGCGAATGTCGGCTCGGGCTAGATGAGCTGGACAATGAGTCGCAAACATCAAGTAGCAGCCCTGCAAAATAGAGTGAACACTCAGATGCCAAAGTCAGTGAAAGTCCGAACTAAATCGAGAGATAATCGAAATGTTCGCATACCTCAAAACGAACGTAATGATTCTATTTATAGGCAAATACACCGACAATGTTCCTAACAAGGTCTCAACAGCTCTTTAAGGTTATCGTGAAACGCGACCTGTTGTCGTAGAGTATGTCGGAGGTGTGACCGAGCTGAGCTAAGCCAGTCGGCTCGACCAATAACATGGGAACGCGATCTCTAACAAACTTGTTCGGCTCGACCATAGAAGGGATTCGGTTATGTCAAGTGGATGAGTCGAGGTGTGCAAACTTAGGTGGTTCTCTGTGGCCTCCTTGAGCCACGTGTCATGTTTTGCATCCACTCATCGCCTGCCACGTGTATGCTAAAATCTACCTCCAACATTGGCCCCCACTGTACTGTCGCGCAACATCGGCTCAACTCAGTGCCGTGGTAGAAGTGGAATGCCGATGTAACGCCCCGCATTCTCTGACTCGTTTGTTTTAAGAGATAAATAGTGTCTTTGGATTGTTTCCTAAGCTGATAACCTTAATTCTTGAATTTTATAATTTTGAAATTCTAATTTTTGGCTAAATTAGAATTAAGTTTAATTTCGTTGGATTAAATCTTAAATTCACGATTTTTAGGTTTTTTTCCTAAATTCTACTTTTTCTTTCGATTATTATTCTTGGGTTGTATAGTTTCAGTTAACTATTTTATTTCGGATTGTCGTGGGTTTTATTTGATTTCTAAAGTATAATTATTGGGCTTATTGTTTTGGGCCATTGTGTTATCTAGTTGGGCTTCCTTTAAGAATAAGGGATTGGACTTTTAGTTTTAAAACAAAATAAAGAAAAAGAGACTAAAACAAAAAGAATGTAAATTAAAACAAAAATAAAGGAAAGGAAACCCAAAGCTACCCCTCATCTCTTTCTTCTCCATTTGTTTCAGCCGCCCCCCTTCTTTGTTTTCTCTAGCGAGGCAGCGGCGGCGATCGGTGTCACTGGCAATGGCAACGAACGGCGTCACCGACAGCAAAACAAAGTCGTTGGAAGTCGTTTTGGCGCGTTCCTCTACTGCAAAACGTGGACAGCAGCAGTTTCGTGGTGTTTGGTGGTTAACCACACCCATTCGAAGCTCGATTTACATTACCCATCCTTGCTCGAGTTAGATAAGAGTTACCCACACTTAAGCGAAGTCGTTTTATAGTAACGGATAGCAAAACGAAGTCGTTGGAAGTTGTTTCGACGCGTTCCTCTGCTGCAAAACGTGGACAACAGCAGTTTGGTGTTTGATGCTTATCCACACCTGTTCGAAGCCCAATTTATGTTACCCACCCTTACTCGAGTTAGATAAGAGTTACCAACACCTAAGCAAAGTCGTTTTGTAGTAACGGATAGCAAAACGAAGTCGTTGGAAGTTGTTTCGACGCTTTCCTCTGCTGCAAAACGTGGACAGCAGCAGTTTTGTGGTGTTTGGCACTTACCCACACCTGTTTGAAACCCGATCTAAGTTACCCACCCTTGCTCGAGTTAGATATGAGTTACCCACACTCAAACGAAATCGTTTTTGTGGTAACGGACCCTTCGAACCCTCCTTATAACTGATTTTTATGACTGAAACTGTCTTCTTGACATGCTGTTTTTTTTTATTTGAATGCCTAGGTGCCGAATCAATCGAAGAATTAGGAACATTGAGAGTGAGTAAGTAGTTCTTACTTGAGGGGATTTTTTGTTGTATGCTGCTATGAACTGGTTACTTGTTGTGTGCCTATGAGTGTCGGTTGCATGATTGTTTAAGATCGATGTTACCTTATAAATCTTGTTGATGATATAATTGCTAAGTAACATTTGGAAATACATGTAGTTGTATGATATGTGGTATCGTGAACTGTAGACATGTTGGATGTAACAATGGTGACTATGTGGTTGATGTTATGTTCTGGTTGAGCTGAATGTGAAAGTTGTGTAAACTGTTTTGGCTCTATGATTTGTTGTGTTTGGAGCATGCTGACGTTGTCGTGCAACTTGTATTCGAATATGAATTATTGCGAACTTGTTTGATGGGATATTTGTTGGCTTCCTTTTCCAAATTCGAAGCATGCTGAATGTAAAGAGAAATGTATTCTTGTGATGCTGGATGACCATGCCAATGGTAGTTGCATATGTTCGTGTATAAAGCATGCTGCTTTGTGGTGAGATCATTTAAGCATGGGTCATGGCTTAGAAGCATGTAGGATTCTGGTAAGAGTTCCGGGATGTAATGAAGTGAATGGAAGACTAATAGGGCCAGAGAGTTGGCACGTCACTAGTTGGGTATCGAGGCTCCAGGTGAAAAGTTCGGGGATCGATACCCCAACTGGGTAGAGGTGAGTGTCGAGGCTTCGGGTACAAAGGTCGGGGGTCGGCACGGTGATTCTAATTATTGAATTAGTGTTGGGTCTTAATGTGGTGGCGGTCAAGGACCAATATGTTGAGTAGTTGACGATACCTTGGGGATAAATGTCAAGGGTTGATGCACAGTTCAAAGCCTTGGGGATAAATGGCAAGGTCGAATGCCAAGCTTCTGTAGATGAGTCTCAAGCTTTGAGGATAAATGGCAAGGGCCGATGCGAATCGAGGAGTTAGACTTGGAGGACTAACATAATGTGATTGGTTAGAAGTTGCTTGGAGGCTAAGGACCATTACGTTTGGTAGTAGTTGAGGCCTTGGGGATAAATGTCAAGGTCCAACGTCGAGCACCGTAGAGAAGTGTGGATGCCTTGGCTATACTAGGTCAGGGGTCGGTACGACTCGAAGGAGTAAGTTTTGGAGGAACTAGGAAAGAAAACTAGTGAGTTTAGATGTAAGGATGAGTATGACATTCATGGTGCATGTTTAGTTAAACTTATGCATAAACTGCTTCTTTTAATATGTTCTTTTTATTTAAAGCTTGAAGTTATTGATAAGCATGATGTGTGAATTCTTTGCAAAGCATGTTGTTTGTGCGTGACCCTTCAAGTATGTAATGCTTACTGGGTACCGTGGTTGTACTCAACCCTTATTTTTCTCACCAGACTTTGTAGGTAACAGGGTTACTCTTTGGAATGGTGGTGGCGAGGAGGAGGCTTGATCGGAAAGACCATTAGCTGTGCTGCGTGCATTTAATTCTTTTAGTTAGGATAGTTGCAGTTATTTCATCTTGTAGTTGAGTTGTTAGTGGTTGGTTTTGTTTAGTTTTATGGTTTAGAGGATGTTTTAAGGTGGTCAATTCATTATTCTTTTTAGAACATTAATTTTGTTAGCTTCTTGAGTTATCTTTTGCTTCGTTGCCATTCGAGATGTAAATATTCATTTAGTGGATGATTTATGGTTAGTAAAGGTTTTCTTGAGGAGTTTGGATAATGTGAAGTTGGAAATTAAATGGATTATCAGTAAAGGATTTGAGTTTCTCTTAAATCTTTAGTGTTGTTGTTTTGTTTGTTCAAGCTCTCGTGAGTATTGAAATCAGAGTAGCACAGAAGAAGCGTGGTAGTTTTATTGTTTAGTCTTGTTGTGAAGATAATTCTCTTGTTTAAGTGAAAAATTTTAGGTAGTCTTAGTAACGGTCCCCGTTTGGAAATGTTGAGAATCCTGGGACGTTACAGTCGACCTACCTCGTCGTGGTAACAGTTCTGACGATTTTAAAAGGTAGGGCTGACGTATGATGACGTCACTCTTGGTTGTCTTTTTGGCGGGATCAAATCGTACCGTCAGATTCAAATCGCACGAACGGCTAAGATGAAGTTCTCATTTTCTATAAATAGGTACCATCTTTCTCATTTCTTCTACTTTGCCTTTGAAATATCTTCAAGATTCTCTCAACTCTCTGATCACTTCGGTTCAGATCCTGCTTTTAGGTCAGTCATCAGGTGTTTTTCTTTTTCGTTTTTAATTCCATAACATGGCTTCGTCATATAAGTCTGGGGGGCTATTGTCCCAGCCTGCACAAGTCGTGAAGGTAGTGCTTCAGTTTCCAGCATAGATCTCGACCTCTATAGGGACGAACTGACCTTAAATGAAGCCATCCCTAATGCGACTGAGCCAAACTTAGATGTGACCAGCCATAATATAGCCGAGCCGAACCTAGATGAGGCTAATACTCGGGTAGACCTATTCTTGTTTCAGAGCCTCCTCCTTCCATCTATAAAGGGTCTGGCCTAGCTAAACTTAAGGAGGAATATAGAATACCTGATAGCGTAGTGATGAGACTGCCTCAAGTCGACGAGAGCTTAGATAACCCGCCTCCTGGTTGTGTCGGCTTTTACCCCAAATGTTCGATCGTGGGGTTCACCTCACCCCTTCATCCAAAGATTTCTTTCTACCACCAACATGGCCCCAACCTTGTTGGCAACCAACAGGTGTGCCACTCTCCTCGGATTATGGTTCACTTGGTGGAGCTTCAGCTCGGGTGATGAAGATCGTTTCCTAACCGTGGGTCAGTTCTTCGCTACTCATATAATAAAGTCTTATAAAGAGCATCCGGGTCGGTATTATATATCAACTCGGAATTCTTTCTATAAGATTGTGGAATCCCCTTCGGCCAATAAACATTGGCGAGACAAGTGGTTCATCGTCTTAGGTGATTGGCTCATCACTAGGGATGGAGAGCATTACTACCATGTTCTTAGCGAGTTCGGGGAGTTAGGTATGTTTTACCTCGGGTCGGTCTTAAAATAGAACTTAGACTTCTCCTACCTCCTTTTGACCCAAATTAAATTGTGTTGTTTTTTTATTTAATACAGCTGTACCTCGGCCTGATCCTCGGCTCAACCAAGCCTCGGTAGAGATCAAAGAACGCGTGGAGTGCTACGGCGAAATTTGGTATGAAGGAATCTTGGACTAAGTGAACTTGCACCAATGCGGCTTATCCTCACTCGAACCGAGCCGAGCATCCAGACTTGACAATATGGTGTCAAAGTTCTTCAACTCGTTGAACCGGAAATGTGCCCCTGATGCCCCGCTACAAGCCACGCTGAGAAGAGGCAAGGAATGAAGGTACTTCAGTTCAAGGAGTTAGAGCCACTAGTTCGTCTCAGCCCATTCAGGCCCTGCCCCTGAGAACACTGGCATCGGTTCCTTCGGGCTCTCGCCAGAAAAGGCAGTCTTCAAGTCAGAAGGCACACAAATCTGAGGAAGCCTCTTCACGATCTCCTCTTTCGCCCATCGTTCTCACCTCGGATGAGGGGGTCCTTCTTACAGCAACGAAGCGGGATTTTGAGTACCCCTTATAATGTGATCATATTTAGACAAGAGATCCAAGAATCAACCTACAACAGTGAAGATGAAGGTAAAGACGGGAAGCTCCTCTAAAAGAAGGATGGATTACAATTAGGATCCAAGAAAAGAACTACGATCAGAGAGCAAGCCCATGACGCGCACATTGACTACACGACGCACTCCACCACACGGGCTAACCTCACAAGGTGGTGCCCTCCGCGCGCACGACATCGTCTCCTACCGCAACAGCACCTACGCGCACGCAAACGTGCTGTCAGAACCTCATAGCACGCCAGCGCCTGCTGCCCGCTCCTGCACACCAGCACTAGCAGCCCATGCCTCACGCCAGTGCCTGTTGCCTGCGTTTGCACACCAGCACCAGCCTCCCACGCCTGCATGCCAGCACCTGCCCATCATCCATGTGCGCCCTTACCTACTACACACGCTCGCGTGCCAACGACTGCCCCAATATCCGCACGCCTTCTGTCCGCCCACCGCCCACTGTGTCAGCCTTGCCTCAGCACGCGCCAACCAGACCGCCCAGCCGCTTGCGTTGCCGACCACTCCTCCCATTTAATGAATAAATTTCCTTTCATTTTGAATTTTTTTGTGGGATTTGTTTTGGATTTTATTTTTGATTTAATTTCTTTAATTATCATTTTAAAAAAATTCATCTTTAGGCAAGTTTCAGACTTTTTAGGAATTTATCAATTATTATTTTATTTTTAATTTTGTTAATTTTCTTTAAAGGTCATGGACCTTAACTTAGGCTTTCATATTTGACCCCCTCGGAGCATGCTTGTTTGATTGGTCATCAAACTAATGGAGTGTTTCCGGCTTCGAGCATAGTGAGTAATCTGTCTGCTCAAGGTAACGACTGCAAAGGTAATCCTTCTAACCCTTAGCCTTTCGGGTTGAACCATCTCTATGATTGGATTCAAGTAGCTTGTGGCTCGAGTAGCTCAATACGCTTGGGTTGTCACATATCACCTTCAAGTTTATTTTCTCGGCAAGTGCTCTCTGGGAGAGTGCCGTTGCGGCCGTTCACAACAGCACGACTCGGTCGCTAAAGCGGAGTAAGGGATCTTCTTGGAGAAGCCAACTGACTACGTGCAAGCCCTGATAGACCAATTGGTCGACCTCCACTTCACGGCTTGCTGTACCAGTTCCTTGATAAGTAAGAAGCTTACTGCCAGGAAAATCAGCCTTTCTCAGGAGTGCGAAGCTGCTAAGACTATAGAAGCGTTGATAGCCGTGGTGGCTAAGTTAAAGGCAGTGGAGGAAAATGAGCGCACCGTATTAGAGAATCATCTGACCCGAGCCCGTCTAGAGGTAAAGGATGCTGAGGCTTAAGCCAAGAATGAGATGGATATATGGCTAAAGGTCGAGGCTGACGTGGTAGTGAAAGAAGCTGAGCATAAAAAGAAATGGTCGACCTATGCCGACTTGGAGAATGTGATCAAGGTCATGCTTGAATACAACGAAGTGGTAAAGGCACTGGCCAACAAGGGCTTCGACTCTGCTACTGATGCTGTGAGGAAGCTAGCACTTAAATTGGACCTTACTTCAGTCTATCGAGACTATGAGGCTGAGCTAGAGGTAGAAGATGACGAAGACATCCAGGCGGCTGACCCTGCGGGGAAACAAAACGATTCGAACGCCAGGGCTTGAAGCACTTGCAGCTGAACACTCACTCTTGATATTTCACTTTTTTTGTCTGGTTGAGTCGAAGCGATGGTGCTTCGGCTCATTTTTGTAACGACCAAGATATATACGCCTCGACATCATTTTGGAAATGAATTTTCTGAAGTTTCTCTTGATTTTTGCTCGTCATCATTTTACTTCAATCGACCTTTCTAAGTACTTAGTGCACGAAAAAGAATTTTTTTTATAATGCAACTAATTAATGAGGGGGAGTATGATCTGAGCCGATCAGTGAATCGTTCTCACTTCCAACTCCAATACCATTTGCTCGGCCCCATTTAAGTTTAGCTCGGTCAGACGAGGTAGACTTAGATCAAAACAGGTCAGTGTTTATTAATAATGCACACAACCTAGTTACACTTAGATTGTTTTACATTTATTGATAATAAATACGCAAGTGCTGAGCATTCTAAGGATGCGGTAGCTTATTGCCATTCAGGTCGGCGATGACGTAGGTGCTGGGCCGAACTACTTCGCGAACCTTGTACGGGCCTATCCAGTTCAGATCCATCGCTCTTACATGGGTTAGAACCTTTTTGAGGATAAGGTCTCCTGGCTTGAATGAGTGCGGCTTGACTCTAGCGTTGTAGTACCAAGCCATTCGATTTAGGTGACTGCTTGGCGGAGCTACGCCTGGGTGCGTTTCTCCTCTAGTAGGTCTAGATTGAGTTAGAGTTCCTCGTCCTTTGTCATTTGGTCAAAGTTTTCCACCTTCAACGTGGGTAGGCCAACTTTCACTGATACGACCGCCTCCGAGCCGAACACAAAACTAAATGGAGTTTCTCCAATTGAACCTCGGGTTGTGGTTCGGTACGACCAAAGGACTTCCGGAAGTTCTTTGGCCCAGCGACTGTTCAGTGCCTCAAGCTTTGTCTTCAATCCTCGCTTTATGATCTTGTTGATGGCGTTGACCTACCCGTTAACTTGGGGATGAGCGAGGGATGAGCTGAAGTGCTTTGATGCTGAGGTTATCGTAGAATTTGCTAAAGCGAGCCTTGTCGAACTGTTTGCCGTTGTCGGTGATCAGACATAGGGTATGCGAACCGACAAACTATGTTTTTCCATACAAAGTTAGTAACGTTATGCTCGGTTATCTTTGCTAAGGGCTCAGCTTCGACCCATTTGGTGAAGTAGTCTATCGCCATGATTACGTGGTTGAACTACCCTTTATTGGTAGGGAGGGGTCCGATGAGGTCTATGCCCCATTGGGCAAAAGGCCAGAGACTAGATATGGGGGTGAGCTGTTCGGGAGGTCGATGCAGTATGGTGGTGAAGCGCTGACACTTGTAACATTTTTTGACGAATTGCTTCGCGATCTAGGCTGGGCTAGTAGTAGCCTTGCGTAATTATCTTGAACACCATGGACTAAGCTCCCGAATGGTTTCCATACACTCATTTGTGAACCTCCCTCATAACGCATTCGACTTCGTTTGAGTCGAGGCACCTGAGAAGAGGGAGGGAAAAGTCTCGCTTATAGAGCTTCCCCTATTGGATGACATAATGGGCAGCCCTGCGGCCTAACTTCCTTGACTCGGCTCGATCCCAGGTGGATGGATCATATCAAGGTCGGCTCAACGTCCATCAGCTCGACGTGATCAATCGAGGGCTCATTAAGCATTTCCACTGGAATCGAACGGGGGAGTTCGGTCTCGTATGTCGAGGCTAATCGGGTTAGTGCGTCGACATTCGAATTTTTCGACCTGGAGACTTGACAGACTACACATTCTTGGAACTGGCTAAGTAGCTTTTTCGCCATGCTCATGTAACGCTCCATGCGGCTGTCCTTCACTTGGTACTCGTCATTAATTTGATTAAGAATGCTTTGCGAGTCACTGAGGATAGGGAGGTGGTTCATTCCCATTCCTCTCGCAACTCGTTAACCGGTGATTGGGGCCTCATACTCTACTTCATTATTTGAGGTTCTGAAGCTGAACCGAAGTGTGTACTCGAACCTAAGGTCACCTGGACCGAGCAGGAGTATACTAGCTCCACAACCTTTGTCGACGTAAAGAATCCACTGGGCTCGGTCGTCGGCCCCGGGCCTATATGGGGTCAGCTCGGCAATAAAGTCGGCTGCTTCTTGTCCTTTCATCACCCTCCTGGGCTAAGACCAATGTCATACTTGCTGAGTTCCAGGGCCCACTTCATGAGTAACCCTGAGGTCTCCGGCTTGTGAAAGATTTGCCTCAGGGGGAAGTTGGTCAGCAATGTCACGTGGTGCGCCTGGAAGTAGGGGAGTAGTCAGAGAGTTGAGGTAACGAGTGCTAAGGCTAGCTTTTCAATACACGGATATTGGGTCTCCGTGTCGGTCAGCGACTTGCTGGTATAATACACATGGTGTTGCTGACCTTGCTCCTCCTTGAGAAGCACTGAATTGACGGCTCTCTCGGACACCGCAAGATACATTATCAGCTTGTCGCCCAGGAGTGGCTTGGCCAGCAATAGAGCCGAGCCAAGGTAGTCTTTGAGTTGGTCAAAAGCCACCTGGCACTCTAGTGTCCACTCGAATTTTTCCCTATTCCTCAGCATCTTGAAGACCGAGAGGCACTTATTAGTGGACCTTGAAACAAACTGGTTCAGCGCGGCTATACGACCGTTGAGACGCTGAAATTGCTTTAAATTCTTGAGGGGCTCCATCTCAAGCACTGCTCGGATCTTGTCTGGATTAGCTTCGATGCCTCTTTGGTTGCATGAAGCCGAGGAACTTACCCGAGGCGACGTCGAAGGCACACTTCTCCGGGTTCAGCTTCATGTTACAGCGACCAAGGACGTCGAAAGCTTCGATTAGTTCGGCTATATGTAAGCTAACCTGCTTGCTTTTGACTAGCATGTCATCCACACACACCTCCATATTTCTACCGATCCGCTTTGCAAACATCATGTTCACCATGCGCTGATACATGGTGCCTGCACTCTTTAGGCTGAACGACATGACCTTGTAGTAATAGAGACCCTGGTCAGTTACGAATGAGGTGTGCTCTTGATCAGGCGCGTGCATCTTAATTTGGTTGTAGCCTGAGTATGCGTCCATAAATGTAAGCATTTCATGACCGGCAGTGGCGTCGACGAGCTGATCTATCCGAGGCAGAGGAAAACTATTCTCCGAACAGGCTTTGTTCAGGCTCGTGAAGTCGATGCAGATGATGCAGACTCGCCACTTACCATTAGCTTTTTTAACTAATACTACATTAGATAGCCACGCAGGGTAGTGAACTTTTTTTATAAATTCAACTCGTAAGACCTTATCAAATTTCTTAGAGATTCTAAGGCTACGCTCAGCGTCGACAGGCCGACGCTTTTGCTTTGTAGGTTTAAAAGAGGGATCTACATTAAGCTTATGAACCATAATGCTTGGGTCGATCTCTGGCATATCTTCATGCGACAATGCAAAGACGTTGGCATTCGCTTGCAAGAAGGTGCTGAGCTCCGCCCTAGTCTCTGCCTCAAGCTTGCTGCCGATTCTGACCTGCTTATCTGGACTCAAGAGTGGCACAAGCTCAAGCTGATGTGATCATAATTGGCATAAAGACCTTGGAACCACATCCTGAGAAGAGGAGAGCACCACCACACACTCAATGCCATCAAGTGCGCGTTAACTTCGCATGGACACATCCCATGTGCGCACGACAACGTCCTTCGCGCGCGTGCCTACGCCACCAACGGCGATCTAACTTCACAAGGCGTCGCCCCACACGCGTCTGCTAGTGCCCAGCCCATGCGTGCCTATGCTCGCACCCCCACATGATGCCTCAATCACGCGCGCGCCCCATGCCGCACACCCACCTACGCTTACGCCCCCCACATGTTGCCTCAACCGCGCGCGCCATCCGCTCGCACATGCGCGGGCCTCTTGCTGCACATCCGCACACGCCCGCGTGCCAGCTCACTTCAGTTGCTTGCTTGCCTACTTCCTAAGCCGAGCACGCCCTCCAACACTCTCGCCCCCCTGCCGCTTGCCCATGCCGTGCCACTAGCGTGCACATTGTCCGCCAACTCCTATGTGCGTCGCCCTGCATGTCGTGCACCTCACACCGGGCGCCTCCTCCCGCACGTCTATCAGCGGCCAACAGCCGCACCGCCGCCCATGCGCGCGCCCACCAACGCTAGCTTCCTTGTGCGTGCACCATAGCCCCCACGGGCACCTCCACGCCACCACCCGATGCCCCCAACTTGCCTTGCCACCCACTCCATCACACTTAGGGAAAAGATTCTCTTCTTATTTTCTTGGTCTATTCTGTGGGATTTGTTTTTGATTAATTCTTTTTGATTTATCAATTTTAATTTCAACTTTAGGCAAGGTTAGCACTTTTTAGGAATTTATCAATTTTTATTTTCTTTTTAATTTTGTTAATTTCCTATAAAGGCCATGGGCCTTAGCCTATAAATAGGCTTGTACCCCCCCATTGTAACACACCTTAGACTTTTCGAATTGAATAAAATAGAGTGAGTGTGTCTCTCAATTACTTCGTGCAAACCCCCTCCCCCCAAATCTCGAATCCTGTTGTGTGGTTGAACTTAGGCCTTCGTGTTTGAACCCCTTGGAGCATGCTTGTTTGTTTGGTCATCAAACTCGTGGAGAGTTTCCGACCTCGAGCATAGTGAGTCATCTGTCTGCTCAAGGTAATGACTGCAAAGGTAATCCCTCTAACCTTGGCCTTTCTGGTTGAACCAACAATACGATTGAATTCAAGTGGCTTGTGGCTCGAGTAGCTCAATACGCTTAGGTTGTCGCGTATCATTTGGTATAGAGCTTAGGCTCTAGACCGGGATATATGTTTATTTGCTGTCTTTAAATTTCAGTATTGTCTTTACATTCCTTTATAAAAAAAATCTCATAAAAAGTTCCATTGTTCTTTGTCTTCCGCGAGCCAACTTTGTCCATCATTCTTGCAAAGAATTTTTTATTTTGAAAATTGCTTTAAAGTGTTCAAAACTTGTTTATTTGTGTTCTGCACCTCAGAAGCTTTCCAACAAACCAAGTTTCACTTTAATCCGAGCCCTATAACCAAAGTGATCAACTTTTCTTTGAGCCACAGAAATTGAGAGAAGCCTGCAGAGAGCACAAAACCAGAGCTGACTTAAAAAATCCATAACTTTTTTCTGAGAAGTAAAAATTGAGTAAAACTGGTTCCATTCGAAAGATCTATGTGTTAGCTTTCCATAGAGCTCAGAATTGATAATTTTCGATTGGTGGTTTGAAAGTTATCGCTTTTTCAAAAACACTGTGTAATCTGGAAATCCTGCAGCCGCCGAAGAAGCAGTATCCCAACTTCAACGATTCATATCTTACTGACCTTTTTGCTGAATTAGTCAAATGAAGTACGGAATTAAAGGTCTTTGAATGATATTTCCAGGGACATATAGATCATCACCATCCAAGGTCTGTAGTAGAAGTTACCAGCGAAAGAAGAGAAGGTGTCCAAGCAGAAAACTTTCCAAATTTGAAGCTCGACGTTTTTGGAGAAAATCTTTGGGCTACCAAATCTTGTCCAAATCGATTTCTTTTTGGTAAATAATTCTAACATTGATTATGTTTTGATTTACAATTATTGTTGGATTATTTTGACCTAGTTGGACAGCCCAAAAGAAGGAGGACAGCCGCCACCCCCACTGGGCCACTCGAGAGAGGCTTTTGTGCAGCCCCAGAATTGTTTTTGAGAGAGCAGCCCCCTCTAACGAAATCCAAACCTTTAGGTAGCCTACACACTCTAAGTACACTTGTTGTGCTAACTTTTGCCACTAGTTGGAGTCCCATCCGAATTGTATACATCACACACCCCTCACCCAAAGTTACCCAAATTACCGCAAAGTTCACTGTTTTGTTGGTAAGTTTATTTTTGTGTGTGTTTGCACTACAAGTTGGATTTGTACATCATTTTAGTATATTTTTGACTAAATTGATTTTATTTGCATATTTCTTTGTTTAGCTTTAACTTCAATTTGCATATTATAGTTGAGTCCATTGAACTAAGAGCCTTAGGCTTAAGATTGTCTTTATCATTCTTGTTTATATCTTGCCTTATTCTTCATAAATAACATTTGGTACCCTCGTAACTATCATTTGGTATTCTTTTGAATCTTATCTTTGCTATCATCTATACCATTGGCCCCTAGTAAAAAAAAAAAAAGGATATTTTTGCAAGTTGCTTGTAGGCTTATACTCACTTGTTCTAAGACCGATTCGCCACAAGCATTCAAGTGAGCATCTCCAAAGGGTATCCACACCAACATCCACCCTACCAAAAGAGAGGAAGCCGAGAGGATAAGTAATGTAGTGACACTGAATTTTATTGTTTATACTAACCTTTACTTGTGTAGTGATGGCAACAAGAGGCAAATCTCAAGAAGAAGGAACAAGTCCACGATGCGAGAATTATAATAACCATGTCTTTAATGTAACTCATCAAAGGAGGAAGGATCACCATAGTAGTGGCTACCTTGGATACACAACTCCTAGACTTCCTAAGTTCCACGGAAGTACAAAGCCACAAGAATAGCTTTATTGGGAAGACCAAGTCGAGAGCATCTTTGCACAACACCATTGGAGTGAAGCATAAGGTAAATCTTATTATCACTTGTTTTAAAGATTATGCTATAACATGGTGGGATGCTTTATTTTTTAGTAGAAAAAGGAATCGAGAAAGCCGAATTACCTCATGGAGTGAACTCAAGCCCATAATGAGGAGACAATTTGTTCCTAAGTCTTTAATCAAGTTGAAAAACTTGAGACAAAGGGACAAAAGTGTTGAAGCCTACTATGATGAGATGTGCTTATTGCTTGAGGAGCTTAACGTTTATGAAGATGAGGAAATTACCATGGATCGATTCTACAATAGGCTCAATGGAGAGATTGCCAAGGTGATTGTGGAAAGAGAAGAAATTCGACCTTGTACTAGGTTGGATGAAATATTACACCTTGCCAAGAGAATTGAAAGAAGGCATCAACAAGAATCTTCAAGGTATGCTAATCCTAAACGTAATAATCATGAAATTCCTACTTTAGGACATGTTAGTTTGCCTACTTTAGTCCCAATTGTAGAAAATAAAGAGCATGAAATATTTTGTGGAACTATGTATGAAATACCTTCTACTAGTGATAACAAAGTGTTGCATGAATTTATTCCTATTGTTGAGGAATAAAGTACTAAGATTGAAAATGAAATACTTTGTGATACTATGCATGTTGATCCCATCCCCTTAGATTGCAAAGTATTACATGATTGTATGCCTATTGATGAAAAGGTAAGTGGAACAATTGAAGATAAAACATCTTGTGAATCCAAGCATGAAATTCCTATTCCCATGGATTACAAGTTGTTGCATTACATCTTACCTATTGTTGAGGGAAAATGTGGTGAGAAAGAAGAAGTCATGCTTTGTGAAAACATGCAAGAAATTTATATTCCCATTAGTAACAAAGTAGTGCATGAAGTTGATGAGAATGAGAGTATTATAATAGAAAAAGTGATTCTTAGTGATTTTATGCATAAGATTCCTAATTGTTTAGATCACAAAGATTGTTTTGATTGTGAAATACCTACTCTCGAACCAATAATACATGAAGAAATATTTGTGGCTACATGTGAGTCGAGGCAAGTGAAAGAAAAAGAAAAAGAGATGAGAAAAGAGTATGAGGAGAAAGAGAGCGAGATCCAACATATTTGGCCATACAAGTCCAACATATTTGGCCATACATGTTTTATCCTGGTGCTTGTACTCTTTTGAGACTTTTGCAGGAACTTTCAATTCTTAACTTCATCATGGAAGAATCAAAGAAGAGTTGAAAGCTATGGAGTGTCATTACAACATGGAGCAAAAAAGACTCATCCTAAAATTTTTGCATGATCTTGAGATCGCCATACAAGGTATGTATATGATAAATTTTGATTTTGAAGATAGTAACTTATTTCCTTTTTGTGTAGGTGATCGTGAAAATGCCATGTTATGGCTGAAAATCATTGGAAAGTTCTTATCCAAAAAGTCCTCAAAACAATGTCATGGCCGAGAACATCATTGGTTGTGTTGGTGAATTCAAATGTCAAGTGCCAAGAGGAGGACAAAGGGACTCAAGCGTAAAGTCAACAAACCAAGTGATTGGGTTTGGAAACATTTTTCGAAAGAACGAAAGGGTGCTAAAGGTACATTCAAAGGAAGGCCGAAGAGAGCATCAATATCTCTAGACTTCAAAATTTCTCTACGAGGAATCAAGGGAGCAATGTCCACTCGAGAGGACGAAAAAGAAAGTGACATGTGTATCCTCCGTGGAAAAAGATCATAAGCCTTCAACAATGCAAAGAGAACCCACAAAGTAAGATACCTTTTAAGGCTTATTATTTGACCAACTTGATATGTTTATGTGTAGGTCACAAACTTGATTCGAGGACGAATCCTTTTCAAGAAGGAGGAGATGATGTGATCATAATTGGCATAGAGACCTTGGAACCACATCACTAGAAGAGGAGAGCACCACCGCACACTCAATCCATCAAGTGCGCGCTAACTTCGCATGGACAGATCCCATGTGCGCACGACAATGTCCTCCGCGCGCGCCTACGCCACTAACGGCGATCTAACCTCACAAGGCGTCGCCCCACGTGCGCCTGCCGTGTGCCCAACCCGTGCGCGCCTACGCTCGTACCCACACATGATGCCTCAAACGCGCACGCGCCCCATGCCACACAGCCGCCTACGCTTGCACCCTCACATACTGCCTCAACCATGCGTGCGCCTCTTGCCGCACATCCACACACGCCCGCACGCCTGCTCACTTCAGTCTCTTGCTCGACTACTGCCTCAGCCACGCGCGCCTTCCAACACCCACGCCCTCTGCCGCTTGCCCATGCCGTGCCACCCACGTGCCCGTTGTCCGCCAGCTCCCATGTGCTACACCCTACATGCCGCGCACCTCACGCCCAAAGCGCCCGCGCGGCCCCTTCCGCACGTCCATAAGCGGCCAGCGCCCGCATCGCCGCCCATGCGTGCGCCCGCCAACGCTAGCTTCCTTACGCGCTCACCATAGCCTCTATGGGCACCTCCACCATGGATGTTGCCACACCTCCCCTCTGCGTGCCCCCAACTTGCCTTGCCACCCACTCCATAACACTTAAGGAAAAGATTCTCTTCTTATTTCCTTGGTCTATTTTGTGGGATTTGTTTTTGATTTATAACTTTTGATTTATCAATTTTAATTTCAACTTTAGGCAAGTTTAGCACTTTTTAGGAATTTATCAATTTTTATTTTCTTTTTAATTTTGTTAATTTCCTTTAAAGGTCATGGGCCTTAGCCTATAAATAGGCTTGTACCCTCCTCATTGTAACACACCTTAGATTTTTCGAATTAAATAAAATAGAGTGAGTGTTTCTCTCAATTGCTTCGTGCAACCCCCCCCCCCCCCCAAATCTCGAATCCCTTTGTGTGGTTGAACTTAGGCCTTCGTGTTTGAACCCCTTGGAGCATGCTTGTTTGATTGGTCATCAAACTCGTGGAGTGTTTCCGGCCTCGAGCATAATGAGTCATCTATCTGCTCAAGATAATGACTGCAAAGGTAATCCCTATAACTTGGCCTTTCAGATTGAACCAACTATACGATTGGATTCAACTGGCTTGTGGCTCGAGTAGCTCATTACGCTTGGGTTGTCGTGTATCACAAGCTCCTCGGCTGGGGTCCCACCAGTCAGCTAGTCCGGCAGTGGAGCCTCGGCCGTAATGGCTGCACAAGTGACAGAGCCCTTTAGTGTTGTGGCATAGCATTACCTTGATGTCTTCTGTTCACCTCGAATTGTGACTATCCCCGAGGCTGTAGGATACTTTATCATCTGGTGGTAAGTGGAGGAGATAGCCTTTAGCTGGTGTATGAAGGGTCGGCCTAGTATCGCATAATATGCCAAGGTTCTGTCAATCACTACAAACTCGGCAACCGTAGTAACCTGTTGCTTCCATTCGCCGAGAGTGACCGGAAGCGAGATACATCCCTCGGCTGTTACTGACTCTCCAGCGAAACCCATCAGCAGCATAGGGCCCGTCGCTTTCGGGAGAGCCAACGTACTTCTTTAGGTAGCCACGTCAAATGAGGTCTTCAATTTGGTCTTTCAGTGCATAGCAGGTCGAGGTATCGTGGTCGTGGTCTTTATGGAACCGGCAGTACTTCGTCTTATCCTTTTTACCGCTCTGCTTGCGACTCTTTCCTAGCAGTGAGAGTAAATTCTCAAATCCACCTTCCTCCACAACTGCATGAATTTCCGCTATGGGTCTGTTGGTCGGCGTGTACTTGTCGAACTGAGGCGTATTTTTTGATTCAGTTCGAGCGTCACTACGTTGCTCGGAAGTCTTCTCCTCGGGTAGGCGACTTGAAGTACGATCATCGCCCCGTTTCTTCTGAGACTTGTCATCTCGACTACTATAGCGTTTGCCGTCGTTGGCCTGCCAGAGCTCGAGGCCATCGATGTACCTCCCTGCGAGAGTGAGTAGCTCATTGAACAAGGTAGCTGGCTTGCTGCTGAGCTTCATCACTAGGTTTCTACCTTTCAACCCGGTGGTGAAGTATATTATTGCCATCTCGTCGGTGCAGTTTAGCACCTTAACGTGCTCGTCCATGAACCTGGTGATATAATCGGTCAGGGACTCGCAATCTCGTTGTTTGATCGTCCCAAGGTGGGATGTTGGAAGCTTCAACAACTGCAGTGCCGATAACTGGTTGATGAACATCTTGCGCAGCTATCACAGCTGCTGATGGCTGATGGACTTCAGCTTCAACTGCCGGGGTTCATAGTAGGGTCCTTGAATTTGTGGGGGATCGACTCGTCTAGGATGTCCTGAATAAACGAAGGCTTTTCCCTTTCTGAGAAGTCGACCTAGCCGAGGGCCTTGTAAGTGTTTTTGAGGTCTTCGATTTCCTTCTATATTATCTCCCTAGGTTGGTCCATTTCGGACCTGATGCTTGAGTCAAATCGGGACTGGCCCCGGTGATCGTTGACCTCCTCGCTTCGTGTCCTCCGCTTCACAAGGTACCTCAAGTCACTTGGAGCCTTCTTCTTGTGGCGCAAGGCCTCACGGTCGGAGTGACGCACCTTGAGTACACTGTGCAGATCATGGCTTCTTGTGGAGTCCTCGGGTTGGACCCTTGGGAAGCTCTGAACTGGGCGGTGGCGGTCAGTCTAGTCGCGGGCCCTGCCCTTATAACTAAGACTCTCCCAGCTCCGGTGAGCTGCGGGTGGTGGAGAACCAATATGGATTCCTCCAGGACGATGAGGGGGGTCGACCTGTTCCTTGTTAGTAAGGTCACTCGATCTCCTCCCCTTGTCTCTGGTGGTCGGGTCAGCTGGTCCCTTCCCCTTGTGCGGGTCACGGATAATTGAAGGCGTTGACTCACCTTCGGCTTGCTCCATGGCAGAGAGGTGAGCCTTCACTTCTGCAATTTCAGCGATTGCGTTGGCGACGATGGATGGATCGACGTTCTGGCCCGTGCAGGCTCAAACCCCCACCCACCCCGAGAGGGTTGAAGAGCACGGGGGGAGAGGAGGAAACTCTCCCCTGTTCTATGGAGCAGGCAGGCCGGCCTGTCCCCGGTATTGGGGTGCTCCCAGTCGGCGCGGTCATTGGATGTCCCCGCGACGAGAGAGTAGGTCTTCCGAGCATTGTTTCGACATCTCCATAGTGTCCCTAAGTGGGGTTAGGAGTGTGGAACAGTTGCAACCGGTTTGGGCTTGCCATAGCTTGCTTCAGTGTTTTAGTAGGAAACGACTTGGAAATATTGAATCGTTCGCACAGACGGGCCCAAATGTTGAATCAAGAAATTGACCAACTTCGCAAATGTCGGCTCTGGCTAGAGAAGTTGGATAGTGAGTCTCAAATGTCAAGTAGCAGCCCTGCAAACCAGAGTGAACAGTCTGATGCCAAAGTCAGTGAAAGTCCGAACTAAATCGAGAGAGAATCGAAATGTTCGTATACCTCAAAAGGAACATAATGATTTTGTTTATAGGCGAAGACCCCGACAGTGTTCCCGACAAGGCCTCAACGACTTTTTTAAGGTTACCGTGAAACGCAGCATGTTGTCGTGGAGTATGTCGAATGTGTGATAGAGCTGAGTAAGCCGGTCGGCTCGAACAATAACATGGGAAAGCGATCTCTAACAAACTTGTTCGGCTCGACCACAAAAGGGATTCGGCTCTGTCAAGTGGATGAGCCGAGGTGTGCAAACTTAGGTGGTTCTTTGTGGCCTCCTTGAGCCACATGTCATGTTTTTCATCCACTCATCGCCTGCTACGTGTATGCTGAAATCTACCTCTACAAATAAAGAAAAAGAACATTGGAATAAGTATCGACAACTGCTCAGAGTTATTCAAGAGAGAGGGGCACCAACACATCAGGAGGAGAAACCACAAACTTAAATGCTGTTTTTTTAATAATATTGTATATTATATGCTATTTTATTCAAATCCAGGGACACATGCTCTCGGTCCCGACGTGCAACCGCTTCTGACTCCTCAACATAGTGTGTTACAAAACTATTTGCCAAATGCCATAATAAACTATTTGCCAGATGCCATAATTCTCTCAAGTCATATTTCTTCCCAAACAAAAATTTTCACCCTTTGGGCAAGAGAGAAATTAGAGCCACCATCTCATCAATCTTCTCGTCTCCTTTCCTCCTCAAAATCTCACTCATTTGCGCGACTTTCTTCCTCACGTCGTCCCTGGTTTTCTCAACCACCACTTGTTTGATCAACTTTGAAACTTCGTGTCTTTGAATTTTGCCGTCGGGATCTCGCTTGGCCTCCACGCCCACCCCGGCCTCTTCCACGAGGCCGGCGTTGTAAGGCTGGTCCACACGCATTGGAACCCCAATCACAGGTACCCCACAAATTATGCTCTCCATCACCGAATTCCATCCACAGTGACTCACAAATCCCCCAATGCTCCCATGTCTCAATATCCTCGCCTGCGGAGCCCACTCCTTGATCACCATCCCCCTCTCTCCCGCCCTCTCCAAAAGCCCCTCTTCAATAATCCCATTTCTGTTTTCCAATTTGGGAAATCTGACAACCCATATGAAATTTGCCCCACTCTCTTCTAACCCAGGTGCTATTTCTTCCATTTCTTCGTTTGATGGGAAATATTCACTTCCGAAAGAGACGAAAACGGTGGAGCACGGTTCCTTTTTGTCGAGCCAGTTTTTGATGCTTCTGTATTCTTCATCTTGATCCTCGTCCTGATTCGGTTCGTACACTAAAGGACCAATCGGGATGACTTTTTTGTTCAGGAGAAGGGACAGGTAATCGATGTATTCCCCCTCGAGCTCTCTGAAAGTATTGATCAGAATTGCATTCCCAGAAGAGTTCAAGCAATACAGAAACGCCTCTCGAGCTCTGCGGGTTTTTTCTGAAGCACCTCCATCGGCGGTGGTGTACGTGGACTTCCAATAATTGTGGAGAATGAAATCTGAAAGTGGGAATTTAGAATCTGGGTGGTGAATGGCGTGGAGCGCTTGAGCGATGACGGAAACTCCCGAGGTATTGAAGTTGAGGGCGGGGATTTTGAGGGAGGAAGCTATTTTTGGGGCCCATGGTTGGAGAGAGTCGTAAATGAGAAGATGCGGGCAAAGTGTTTGTAAAATTTCCTCAAAGAGTGGGGCAGCCGCAGAGAAGGCTTGGTGGAGGGTGGGCATGAGGTGGGAGGGAAGGCCATTGGTTGTGTGAAGATTGGGAGGCAAATCATCAGAAGAAGGGAGATGGAGCTCCACAAATTGGATTGAAGAACAAGGAATTGTAAGCTTTGGTTTAATGGATTCGATGTTAACAGGGGTTGAACAGTAGTAGATATGGAAGTTTCTTCTTGAGAGGGCTTTGGCCAGCTCTAGGTAAGCTGTGAGATGGCCATATCCAACCCATGGAAGCATCAAAATTGTTGTGGTGTGTTCAGCTTGCTGGTGGGCATCCATGGCGATGGTACCAAATTAATCAACCACATAAGTATTTATACAGAGGAAATATTAATGTTGAAATTTTGTTATTGGACCAAAGTACATTCAGATTGCCGCCTACTTCGAGGATTCAGACTTGGGAATTAGCAAGAGAATTTTGGCTCTCGGTGGAAGCAAGGTTAGACATCTGTGCTTAGTGGTATTTCCAGTTTAATTATGAATTCTGTTGTTATTTAGGTGTTTATTTATTTATTAATTAATGTTACGTTTGTATTTATACAACTAAGTTGATATATTGAAAAAAGAAAAGCCTGTGAGCTCATCTAACTTGTTTGGCTTCCCGGTGGAAGTACTTTTTTTTTTTTTAATTATTTTTAATGTTACGTTTGTATTTATACAACTAAGTTGATATATTTAAAAAAGAAAAGCCTGCGAGCTCATCTAACTTGTTTGGGCTCTCTGTGTCCATATAGTCGAAAGCAAAACCGCGGCCTTCAATTCAACATCTTTCGCCAATGCCATATGTTATGTTAAGAGGTGTTAGAAATTAATTAACCGAGATTATGAATATAAATCAAATCCAAGTTTGGTCCCACAAGAGGTTTCAATCACAGAACTAGAAAGAAAAATTAAAATTAAAAGTCGGGAAATTGGATTGAATAGTTTTTTTCAAAGGCCAACTATGAAATATATCACCCCTCCAAATTTTATGTTTTCTAACCATTTGGTTACGTCACTTTGCGTAAAATTACAAATTATCCTTTTTATTTTATCTCTCATTTTCTCTCCTCTTTCCTCTCCTCTCAACTCTCTCTTTCTCTCTCTTCTTCATTCTTCCATTTCTCTGCAAATCCTTTTCTTCTTCCTGCGATTTTGATTTTTTTTTTCACTATCTGATTTTTCAAGGACGTGCATTCCTCTCTCTCCCTATCTCTTTCTATCCATTTTTTTCTACACCACATCTCATTTGATTTTTTGTTTTCCTTTTGTTTGGGGAAGGGAATACTCTGGACACGTGGAAGACCCCTATTGGTGCTCCAAGATGACTCATGAATCATGCCCAGCTCGGAAGGCCGAGATGGCCGCCACCAACGCCGACAAATGCCAAGTGTGAGGGCCGAGGTGAGCCTGGCCCAGGTCCGACCCACCGGGGAGCTCGGTATGGGCCGAGATGCGCAGCTGTCTGCGGCGTGATTATCGGGCGTAACCGTCGGTCCCGAGATTACCGGATGTAACCGACGGTCCCGAGATTACCGAATGTAACAGTCGCTAGATTAGCGGGACCACCACCCACAAGTAGGGGACCTCACTCCCCGATCAGGTACGATGATTTCTGGCTTCGAACTAGACTTGGAATCCGACCTATACTGACTTGATCGTCGGAGTGCTCACCTTTTTGTGCAGGTCCGCCCAAGTGGTCAGGTCGGTCCGGAGGCCGAGTTCGAGCTACAACCAGGAACACACTGTTGTGCACATCTTTGCATAAACATTTGGCGTCGTCTGTGGGGAACGACTGACAATCTAAGTCATCCCAATTCCTTTAAACCAACACGCTAGCGAACATGGTTCAACCAGCGAATTCGACCAATACGACGGATCGAAGGACTCTAGCTGCCAGCGATGCCCACCAGAGGGAGGTCGGAGCAGCGGCGGTAGAGGGGCAAGGTCACGACGGCCTAGCAGCGGAACCCCTCCGCAGGTCGGCACGAATCACCGCGCCTGCCCTACCGCCTGCACACCCGAGGACGTCCAAGGCCACCCGTGGTCGAGGTGGGACCTCTAAGAAGGGCGCCCGGGGTCCAGCCCCGGCTCCAACAAGCGAGAATTTTGATGCGCTCCAGAGAGAGATGGAGGCAATGCACACACAAATGCGCTCCATGGAGGCAATGTATAACGAAATGGTGCTAGCTGCAGGCGCAGGGTCCCGATCTGAAAATCGGGCGACGCGCATGGACGTACGCGAGCAAAGGGGTTCCCACCTCGGCCCAGCCGAGGAGGAACGTCCCGAAGACAACGAGAGTGAGGGGTACACTCGCCAGAGGGGAGACCTCCGCGAGCATCTCAACAGAAAGAGAGGCTCATCTCTCCGAAAAGGGCAGTCGCCGTCCCGCTCCCACAGGAGCTCCAACCAGCAGGCTGAATCCTCTCACAACCCCGCAGGGATGATCACAAGGGAGGAGTTCGACCAGCTGAGGGGGGAGCTCGATGCTCAAGTGGAGGCCTTAAAGGCCAAATGTGAGCAGAAAGACGATTCACTGAACGATGGCGACTTGGGAGAATCACCTTTCACCTCGGACGTTTTGGAAGCACCAATCCCTCCGAAGTTCAAAGCTCCTACCGTGAAGCCTTATGACGGGACGAAGGACCCAAGGACTATGTTGAAGTCTTTGAAGGCCTCATGGACTTCCAAGCGGCATCAGACGCAATCAAATGCCGCGCCTTTCAGATCGCGCTTATTGGCAGCGCGCGATTATGGTACCGGAGACTGCCAGCCAGGTCGATCTCGACCTACTCTCAGCTGAAAAGGGAGTTCCTCGCCCAGTTCTCTTCTCGGCACTACGACAAAAAGACAGCGACCCATCTCGCCACCATCAGGTAGAAGGAGGGGGAGACGCTGCGGGAGTATGTCACCAGATTCCAGGAGGAGCAGTTGAAGGTCGCACACTGCTTCGATGACTCGGCCATGTGCTATTTCCTCACCGGTCTAGCCGATGAGGCCCTCACGGTGAAACTTGGAGAGGAGGCCCCGGCCACCTTCGCCGAGGTGCTCTAGAAGGCGAAGAAAGTCATCGATGGACAGGAGCTCCTCCGAACCAAAACCGGCGGACCTGAACGAAAGATCAGCCGGGGCAGAAGTGGAAAAGATGAAAGGGCAGATCCCAAGTCCAAGGACAAAGGATCCTTCTCCAGCGGCCGAGCTGAGTATCGAAGGGCGGAGAACGGACCTACCAGGAGCCGACCTTACGAGCGCTTCACCCCAACCACGATTCCAATTTCCGAGATCCTAACGAACATCGAGGATTCTGGAATGGAAAAACTACTCAAGCGTCCGGAGAAACTTCAGGGAGCCCCGGAGAGGCGCAACAAGGACAAGTATTGCGGCTTCCATCGGGAGCACGGCCACAACACGTCGGACTGCTGGGAATTGAAGCGCCAAATTGAAGATCTAATTCAAGACGGCTACTTCAAGAAGTTTGTGAGAAAGCCCGGGACCAGCTCAGCAGAGAAAAAGGAGGAGCGAAAGCGTTCAAGGACGCCACCTCGACGCACCGACCGACCTGCGGTCATCAATACCATTTTTGGAGGGCCAAGCGGGGGTCAATCCGGACATAAAAGAAAGGAGTTAGCCCGTGCAGCCAGACGCGAGGTGTGCATCATCAGGGAGCAGGGGCCGACCTGCCCAATCACCTTCGGTGGTGCAGACTTGGAGGAGGTCCACCTGCCCCACAATGATGCCCTTGTGATTGCTCCCTTGATTGATCATGTGGTGGTTAGGAGAGTGCTGGTAGACGGGGGCGCATCCGCTAACATCCTGTCCTTACCGACCTACCTCGCCTTCGGCTGGACGAGGTCGCAATTGAAGAGAAGCCCGACGCCGCTGGTTGGGTTCTCTGGAGAATCGGTCATCCCAGAGGGTTGCATCGACTTGCCGGTCACGCTGGGGCAGAACCAAACCCGAATCACTCAAATGACCGAGTTCGTGGTAGTTGACGGTAGGTCGGCCTATAACGCCATCTTTGGGAGACCCATCATCCACTCATTTCGGGCCATTCCTTCAACACTTCATCAAGTTTTGAAGTATCCCACCCCCAATGGCGTGGGCACGGTCCAAGGAGAACAAACCGCTTCGAGGGAGTGTTATGCCGCCGCACTCAAAGGCCCATCGGTCTGCGCCCTCGAAACTCTCAGGGATGGGACGCTCGAGTTCGAGGCCGACCTGCCGAGGAAGGAGTTTGCCGCGCCCACTGAGGAGCTCGAGCTTGTTCCTCTGCTTAGTCCCGAGAAGCAGGTAAGCATAGGAACCAAGCTGGGGGCCACCGACAGAGAGGAGCTAATCCACTTCCTCAGATCCAACTCGGACGTCTTTGCGTGGTCCCATGAGGACATGCCTGGCATTGACCCGCGAATTATGACGCATCGCCTCAGCATAGATCCATCATTCCGACCTGTGAAACAAAAGAGAAGACCTATGAACAAGGAGAGGAGTGATGTAATTGTTGAGGAAGTTAACAAACTTTTGAAAGCTGAATACATAAGAGAAATTTCGTATCCCGAGTGGCTCTCCAATGTTGTATTAGTTAAAAAATCTAACGGCAAGTGGAGAATGTGCGTAGACTTTACGAACTTAAATAAGGCATGCCCGAAAGATTGCTTCCCACTGCCGAGGATTGATCAGCTCGTGGACGCCATAGCTGGGCACGAACTGCTCACTTTCATGGACGCCTACTCTGGGTACAACCAAATCAAGATGCATGTCCCAGATGAAGGTCATACCGCTTTCATAACAGACCAAGGTCTATACTGCTACAAGGTCATGCCCTTCGGGTTAAAGAACGCAGGAGCGACCTACCAGAGAATGGTGAACAAAATGTTCGCCAAGCAGATCGGCCGGAATATGGAAGTGTATGTGGACGACATGCTTGTCAAGAGCAAGCAGTCTAAGTCGCATCTCTCCGACCTGGCCAAAGCCTTCGAGGTTCTGAGGGCATATCAAATGAAGCTCAACCCTGTTAAGTGTGCCTTTGGAGTCTCCTCGGGAAAATTCCTTGGCTTCATGGTAAACAACCGGGGAATCGAGGCCAACCCCGAAAAGATTAAAGCCGTGATCGAGATGGAGGCACCTAAAACGCTGAAACAGCTTCAGTGCCTCAATGGCAGGATTGCGGCCCTGAACCGGTTTGTTTCAAGGTCAACGGACAAGTGCCTCCCTTTCTTCAAGGTCTTACGAAAGAAAGGGCCGTTTGAATGGACGGCGGAGTGCGAGCAAGCGTTTCAGCAATTGAAGAACTACCTCTGTTCGGCACCCTTGCTTGCCAAGCCTATGCCGGGGGACAAACTCCAATTGTACCTAGCAGTGTCTGACAGTGCCGTCAGCTCGGCCCTAATCAGGCAAGAGGAAGCGCGGCAAAACCCGGTCTACTACACAAGCAAGGCTATGACCGAAGCCGAGACTAGATACCCTCAGATGGAGAAGTTGGCTCTCGCTTTGGTCACATCGGCCCGACGACTTAGACCATACTTCCAAGCCCATACGGTGGTGGTGCTCACTAACTTGCCCCTTAAGAGTATCTTCCACAAGCCGGAAGCTTCCGGACGCCTAATGAAGTGGACAATAGAGCTAAGTGAGTACGACATCCAGTTCGAACCCAGAACTGCGTTGAAAGGGCAAGCAGCGGCAGATTTCATAGCCGAGCTCACACCACCTTCCGAGCTGAGCGGGTCCGACCTGCCTTGGACAGTCTATGTCGACGGATCCTCCAATGAGAAGGGGTGCGGAGCCGGGGTCCTCTTGCTCGGACCAGGGGGTGAACGATTTGAGTACGCCTTACGGTTCAGCTTCCGGACTTCTAACAACGAGGCTGAGTATGAAGCATTTATTGCCGGCCTGCGAGTCGCTCAAGCATTGGGGGCCTCTTGTGTTAAGGTCTTCAGTGACTCCCAACTGGTTGTGAGCCAGATCAAGGACGAATACCAAGCCAAAGACACCCGAATGGAGAAGTATTTGGGCAAGGTCAGATCATACCTCGCCCAGTTTCGAACTTACGAAGTAAGCCGGATTCCGCGGGCAGAAAATTCTAATGCTGACGCCTTGGCCAAGTTAGCATCGGCGTACGAGACCGACCTGGCCAGGTCGGTCCCCGTCGAGATCCTAGATAAACCCTCGATCTTAGAGCCAGATCTGATGGAGATCGGCGCTTCAGAACCCTCATGGATGGACCCGATCGCGGACTTCATTAGGGGCAACTCACCACAAGACCCCAAGGAGCGCAGAAAGTTGGCAAGACGGGCAGCTCGGTTCGTGGTCCGAGATGGGGCATTGTATCGACGTGGCTTTTCCCTGCCTCTGTTGAGATACCTAACCCCTGAAGAGGGCCTGTATGTCCTCAGAGAGATCCACGAAGGAGTGTGCGGCAATCACTTAGGCGTCCGGTCGCTGTCAGCCAGGACGCCAAGAAGTTCGTTAGAACTTGCGACAATTGCCAACGCTACGGAACCATAATCCACCAACCTCCCGAGCTGCTCACCCCCATCTCGGCCCCGTGGCCATTCGCGCAGTGGGGGGTAGATATCATTGGTCCTTTCCCTTTGGGCAAGGGCCAGACCAAGTTCGCTGTGGTTGCTGTGGATTACTTCACCAAGTGGGCCGAGGCCGAAGCGCTCTCCCACATAACGGAATCCAGGGTCACGTCCTTCGTATGGACGAATATCATATGTCGCTTTGGTATACCACAGGCCATAGTGACAGACAATGGGAAGCAGTTTGACAACGCCAAGTTCAAAGACTTTTGCAGCAAACTTGGCATAAGTCATCTCAACTCGTCCCCCGCACATCCGCATGCAAATGGGCAGGTGGAGGCGGTCAACAAGATCATCAAGCGAGGCATCAAACTTAGACTGGACTCCAAGAAAGGCAGGTGGGCCGAGGAGCTACTAGAAGTTCTATGGTCGTACCGGACCACCCAACGGGGGTCGACGGGTGAGACCCCGTTCTCCCTGGCCTTCGGCTCCGAAGCTGTAGTCCCGGTTGAGATCGGCATGCCATCTGACAGAGTAGAGCATTACGAGCCTTCGACAAATGAGGAAGAGCTGCTCCTCAACCTCGACTTGTTGGAAGAAAGAAGAACAATGGCCCAGCTACGCCTGGCAGAATATCAGGGCAGGATGGCCAGACATTACAATGCCCGCGTTCGACCTCGGGCCTTTCAGGTCGGACATCTGGTCTTAAGGAGGGTCCAAACGCATGTGGGTGCCCTTGATCCGGCCTGGGAAGGCCCATTTGAGATCAAGGGCATAGTCCGACCTGGGACGTATGTATTGGCCGATCTGAAAGGAGATGTCCTCGCGCACCCGTGGAACGCGGAACACCTGAAGCGTTATTATCCTTGAAATGCCAAAAGGGTTTTCAATGAATTTGTAACGACTGTTCCAAAGGCATTATGATCGGAATAAGTGTGATGATTTAATTTCATGCTTCCGAGTTCGACCAGAAATTAAATGGGGGCCACAGACTCCCACGCGTTCGCATTCCAGCCGTTGGTTCAAATTCAATCCTTCGAAGCCCAAGGATACGAGGAACGATATGAAGAATAGCTACAGATTTTAGCCTTTTTACCTTTTTAAGTTAAGGGTGAAATGTTAAAAAAATGTTAAAAATCCAGAGTTGGTGCAACGTGTTGAACATTAAGAGATTCAAACTCAAACTTTCAAATTATTTTAATTAAAGGCGCGACCTCAAAAGTAAAGAGGTGCGAGGTGACATTAGCTGCAGTTCAATGGGAAAGCAAAGAAAAGAGGTCACTAACAACAAAGTAGAAGCGAATGGGAGTCTCTTTATTGAATGAAGAGCAGAGCCAAGGCTTATAGACCTTGCAGCTCTGCCCTGACACTTACAAACAAAAAGAAAAGGGAGGGAGAACAGCGAAAAGCCTCGTGAAGGATGGTCGCCTAAGAGCCTGCTGGGGGAGCGCCCTCCTGAGTGGAGTCGACCTGGTCCTCTTCGGGATCGGAGTAGTCAGAGTCCAGATCCCTGACATACTGATCCACCAACGCTTGGGGACCAGGGGTGCCGCTAGGCCCAGACGCCCACTTCTCGGCATACCTCCTTTTCAGACCACTGAAATCGATCTGAAGGTCGGGCATGTCGGAAGCAATGCCCTTCATGAGGAACTTGAAGCCCGCGTCAGAAAAGTCTTTGGCAAATCCATCGAAGTCAGGATGTTGCCTAAACGATTCCTCCAGCAGGACTCCATTGCTGAGGCGCTCCTTCGCCGTCTCCAGCTCGGCAGTCGCATGCTCCAACTCCTTATCCTTCACTTCGAGCGCCTGGAGCATGTCGTCCTTCTCCTTCAGGAGCTGGAACTTCTCCCTCTCCAAGCCCCTGGTGATGGCGTGGGCAGCTCGGAGTTGAGCCTTGCGCCTATCCTCCTCCTTCTTCAGTAGCTCGGCTTGAGACTCCACCTCGGCCTTCAAAGTCTCCACCTCGGAGTGAGCCTTCAGCAGCTCATCCTTCATGGTGGAGGAAGCAGCCTCCAAGGCAGCGGAGAACTCCTCTTTCTCCCTCGCTGCCAAAGCTTCCCTCCCATCCAGCTCGGCCTTTATAACCAGAGCCGATTGAATTGAAGCAATGGTACAAGGAAAAAGTTAGATCGAACTACCTGTTGGGCGAAATCAAGCAAAAAATGGGGCACTAGTCTTACCTCGGCGGCGTAGTCAATGGTCCTCTGCAGAACGGACCCAGGGGCGCTCACAAATTTGGACGCCCTCCTTAGGCAGCGGTCCAAACTCGCAGCTGAGATGCGGGTCACCTGCTCCCTCACCCCGAGACTTGACGGCTCAATTCTGAACCGCGTCGTCACATCGGACGTCCCGCCCATCCTGGCCGCAGGATCGTCCACCCGATCAGCCCAACCTGCAGGCAAGACCCTGCAAGCTCCGACCTCCGAGGGAGAGATCGCCTTCTTTTTTTTCCTTCTTCGCTTTAGAGGGGCTTCCTCCCTCGCCTCCTCTCCCAAAGGCGGGGCGTCCACCGCCTCGGTCTGGGCGTCCACCGCCTCGGTCTGACCCCTGGGGCGCTTCTCCCTCGAGGGACCCCCAGAAGACTCCAGCTCGATCACCGGGGCTGGATCTTCCGAGGCAGGCCCTACCACGGCAGGGGTGGGAGGTTTCGAACTCTGGGCAGCCTCAAAAGCATAGGCTCGGCCCTTAGACTTGCGCTTCACGCCGCTTGCAAATCTGCAAACCATGGCTACAAGATAAAAACAAGGGTCAACACAAGGTTAGAGGAAAAAGGGGGAAGGCAAGTTCGGCATACCAAGTTCAGAGTTCGGCCTTGAGGATTCGATGGGACGAACTGCAGGGTTGTAATCTAGCAGCCCGGACTCAAGCAGCAGTTCGTCAGTCACCAGGGTTCCGACCTTCCTACCCCTCGGAAAGCGCTCCTTGTAGTATTTCAGAGTATCGAAAGAGGCCTGCGTAAGCTCGGGGACTGGTCGGATTGAAACTGCACGAAGACAAAATCCGAGTTAGACCTGAATGACAGAAGAAAATTACGAAAAGTAAGAACTACTCCGTATCTAGGTTCCCAAACCTAGTGGGGACGTCAAAGAAGGAACGACCTAACTCGTCCTTTGCGAGCCATTCCCTCGAAGCGTAGAACCACTTCCTCACCCGCTGCGCCTTTCCTTGCGCACATATAGAACCGACCAGGCTTCTTAGCTATCCTTTTTGCCTCGAAGCACGCGAGGAGCTGGTCTACGTCCAACAGCTCAGCCTCCTCACTATCCCGAGCTCGAAGCCAAACGAGGATGGCCAAAGCGAAAATGACACCCCACCCATTGGGGGCCACTTGAGCTGGAGCCAACCCAGTCCGGAAGAGAAATTCTTGGACAAAAGGGTGAAGGGGAAGTCTGAGGCCGTACTCAAACATTTTGAAGTAGAGAGTGACCCATCCCTCTGGAGGATGGTCAGCTCTCTCCCCCTCCTCCGGAAGCCTGAGGAGGATGTTCTCAGGGATAGCGAACCCCCTACGAAGGGATCCGAGGTAGTGCTCAGGTATCCTAGAAGGGTATTCCAAACCCTGACCTGAAGTGGAGGCGTCGCTATCTCCCCGTCATCGGAGATTCTAAAGTTTTCTATCTCCTCGAGCTCGGACTCTAACCTACGAGCTAAATCGGATCCTAGGTTGCTGCTAATAGAGGACGACATGGCAATTATGTTCGAAAGAGAGAGGGAAGAGACCGACCTACCAAGGGTTCGAGCTGCCTTCAGATCAAACTCCAAGAATTCAAGGAACGTAAGGTATGATCTGAAGGATTGGGGACATTTATAGCCCGTCGGAAGGATTTCCCCACCGTACACGTGTAATCAACGAGCGGCTGGGATTCTCTCTGAGATCCGAAGTGTCGGAATATTTGAATATTCCGACGATAAATCTTCCGCGACGGTTGTATTTTCCCACGAATAGGAAGTCGCCACGTGTCCAAAGCAAGTCGAATGAACTTCTCTGCCAGGTCGAGATCGGACCAGACAGAGAGGGGGCCAATGTTTGGGGAAGGGAATACTCTGGACACGTGGAAGTCCCCTATTGGTGCTCCAAGATGACTCATGAATCATGCCCAGCTCGGAAGGCCGAGATGGTCGCCACCAACGCCGACAAATGCCAAGTGTGAGGGCCGAGGTGAGCCTGGCCCAGGTCCGACCCACCGGGGAGCTCGGTATGGGCCGAGATGCGCAGCTGTCTGCGGCGTGATTATCGGGCGTAACCGTCGGTCCCGAGATTACCGGATGTAACCGACGGTCCCGAGATTACCGAATGTAACAGTCGCTAGATTAGCGGGACCACCACCCATAAGTAGGGGACCTCACTCCCCGATCAGGTACGATGATTTCTGGCTTCGAACTAGACTTGGAATCCAACCTATACTGACTTGATCGTTGGAGTGCTCACCTTTTTGTGCAGGTCCGCCCAAGTGGTCAGGTCGGTCCGGAGGCCGGGTTCGAGCTACAACCAGGAACACACTGTTGTGCACATCTTTGCATAAACACCTTTGATTTTGGATTTTGTTGTTTTAATTTTGAAGGCATGTACTTTTCTCTACACAAAAAAAAGCTCTCGCTCTCTCGCTCCCGCTCACAGTGCTCTCGCCCCTCTCACTCCCACTCTCAGCGCTCTCGCTCTCGACGTATGTCTCTCATCAGAAAAAAAATCGTAAATGAAGCAGTTTGTTGCTAGTTTTTTCAGAGAAGGTGAAGAGAAAAGAATGAGAATGGGAAGAAGCGGTTTAGGAGTGATAAGGAGGAAGATAGCAATAAATATTTAGAGTTTTTTTATGGTGAGTAAAAAAGAGAGAGAAAGTTGTGTTGGATTTTTCAAGAAAGGGAGAATTTGTAACGAGATGAGAGAGGAAAGAGGAGAGAGGAATGGAGGAGAGAGTAATAAATTGAACAAAAAATGAGGGGAGGAGCCACATTTCATAATGGGCTTTTTGAAAAAGAGCTATTTATCTTCTTTACCCTAAAAGTTGACAGCTCCCTAATGATTTTTGTTTTTTGTTTTTTATTTTTCTATTTTCTGTTTTTTTGTTATGTTTGATAACTATTTTAAAGATAAAATATACAATTCTAGCATCTTAAGTTTCAAAAAGTACGGTTTTTAATATGAGGTTAAAAAATAGTTCTAAATGGACTCTAAATTAAATTGACTAATTGAAAAATGACACAGCTATGACAATTTTAAATGCAGTGTCATTTTTTATGATTTTTACATTTTTATAATTCTTTTTCTTTCATCTTTCTTTTATCTTCTTTCTCTCTTACTTTCTTTCTTCTCCTTCCCTTTCATCTCTCTTCTTCTTCTCCAACAAAAACTTGTTGGAAATAGGAGGAGAATTTAGATGGAAAAACGATTGTTGTGCTGTGGAAGAACCACTGTCTTGAAAGTAATTTCGGCATGACCACAGTGCTACATCGTATGTTGTCGATTGCTCCCTAAGGTTAACACAACTTCGAACTCAAACGTGTACTCGCTGGACCTAAATGGAGTCGAAGAACATGCTCAGTAATTTTTGTCAAAAAAGATTTAGATCTTACTCTCCTAGAATGAAACCAAAAGAATTGTTTTTAAAAGAAAACCCATGAAATGTTTTAAATGGCTTAATTAATTCAAACATTACAAAATAAATTGAAACGTTTAACAATTGATTACCAAAAAAAATAAAACGTTTTTCAAAACTATAAAAGTGATATTTATTTTACCTTTTTGTCAATACATTTTGTCATTCCCAACAATCCCACACGAATGACAAATGGTAAAGATAAAAATTATTCTGAGAAAAGAAAGGAAAATAAACTTAAGCATTAATATATTTCGATTTGAATTAATGCGTAGTGAAGTAAAACAACAACCTAAGTAGTGAGAGTGAGTTATCTCTTAAACTTCCAATAAATATGGTTGAGACACCCACAACACGTTTTAATCCTTTGTTTTTCGATTCCGCGATATAAATCAAGTGCTATTAAAGGCCATGCATATAAAACCTCGGGTCATCGTGAAAGCTCTAGAAAAAGACCCTTTAACTCTTTCATAGAAGACGACTCACCTTCACAATCACGTTATTGCTTTATCAAGTCTATCAAAGATAAACAACTCAAAAATTGAGCTATGAAGACTTTATACATTATCCATCAAGTCCATACAGACCACCCAAATAAAGGGTTATGGATTCATAGAGTATATCAGAACACAAGTGTATTATTCATTAAGTTTATACTGACTACCCAAATAAGGTGCTATGGATTCTCACATTACATCCCAAACATTAGAGTTTTAATCTCATACATAATGAAGACTCAAAAATTACCCTCCTTGTTAGGCCTTTGGTAAGAGGATCCACTATGTTCCTCTTTGACCTCATACACTCCAAAGAGATAATTTCATCATTCAACAATTGTTTCACAGCTTCCATTTTTCATGTATATATGCTTTCTCTTGCCATTGTACATACAATTTTTTGGCAATCCATATGGCAGCTTGTGAATCACGATATAGGGACATTAGTATCAAATTCTCCCACAATCATAACATATTCTACGAAATAAAAATTATCATACTTCTACACATAAGTATGATAGAATAATCCTTATAATAGTTTGCTGATACCTCATCATTACTGTAACATTATTTGCATTACAAACACCTTCTTATATAGATTGAAACTTATTAAAGTACAGACAGCAACTCAAACGATGAAAGATAGTCTAATGGTCTTTACCAAGATAGAGAATATATCTACTCACAACATATGCTGCTAGCATCATAAGATGTACGTACCGTAAATTATCAAAACAATCAAACTTATTTAGCATCTTCTCAATATAAACATAGGAATAGCTCATTATCATGTATATCTATCTTAACACCAAGTATTACGTAGTCTCTCTTAAATCTTTCATTTCAGAATGTGAAGGCAAAGATAACTTGGTATTATTAATAACATTTAAATTTGTGCATGATAAGCATGTCATTAACATATAAACATGTAATCACACAGTTATCTCTAAACAACTTTGAATAAACATACTAAAGTACTTTAAGAGAAAATTAAACCTTGCATACTTTATCATCTTAACCAGTAACCACAAGGCTTTTAGGTAATAAAATTCTCCTCAACATTAAGAAATGCTAATTTTTACACTCAATTGATACGTAAACATGCCATGAAAAGCTGCAAACATGATCAGAGATCTAATAGCAACTCTTTTAGTCGCAGGAGAATTTATATCAATAACATATTTTGTTTATATCTCACAACTTTTATGAATTTTTATTGAACAAACTGGTATAATTCTTTAAAAATTCATTTACACCTAATAGGCTCGTATCATTTAGGTAAGTCTATCAAATATACCTCATCTATAACAAACATATAGATTTAACATCTATCTTATTTGAATTTCCAACCAAAAAGTGGTTAATAAATTTTATTTTTACATTATCGTCATGATATCTCAAATTAATTATTCTATTAATATTTAATTTTAATTTCACATAATCATGTCAATAAACTTCACCAAGAAGATATCGTTTGTTAAATAATTTAAATAGCAACATCATATTGTTAGATAGCACTAGATACACATGAGTAATTAACCAATCATACAAGTTTACGATTTCCACGTTTAATATACTCATGATATTATGAATCTCACATAATAACAAATTAACTTATAAAAAAAATTTAGCAACTATTATGTGGATTATCTAATGGTACCATTTATTTCTTTCTCGTAGACATGCTCATAAAAAATTATTTATAACTAATAATTTTATATATTTAATATGACTATATATTCAAGTATAATCAATTAAAATCTTAAATCGTCGATAGGAAGATCTTAATCTACAATCAATTTTTTTATGAGTCATAGCACATATTTGATATTTTCAATAATTTCTATTTCCAATGAAGCAAAGAAATTAAAGTCCAAACTAAATTAATAAAATAATTTTCATTCTAATGAAAATTCATGTCCAATTAAAATCTCAATAATCACATTCAATTAAGATATGAAATCAAACTTAAATTTAGATACTTATTTACCTTACTTTGACATAATCAAATAACATATTTATGCCAAATCACATTTATGCATGAGAGTTATATTATTGCATAAGTTTCAATAAAATAAGAAATTGACCTATTCAGTTTCCCTTATGCTATTCTTCATCTCTCAAATTATTTTCGGTGGCCTCCTCCGCAATTGTGGTTTTTGCGCCTCTGACAATAATGCCAATGAAAATTTCTATTCAGTTTCCCTTATTCTGTTCTTCATCTCTCAAATTATTTTCAGTGGCCTACTCCACAATTGTTGTTTTTGCGCATAATCCATCTCTAATAATAATGCCAATGAAAACTTCTATTAAGTTTCCCTTATTCTGTTCTATACCTCCCAAATTATTTTCGGTGGCTTCCTCCACAATTATGGTTTTTGCTCATAATTCATCTCTGACAATAATGTCAATGAAATTTATGAAACATAGAAAACAGAGATTATTAATCACAAAAGGAAAAAATCTAACTCAATTAAACCACAAAAAATGTTAAAGGATACAGTCCGGTTCCTCAGTTAATCCATGGTCTAGTTCATTTTTAAAATAAATGACTCAATCACATCACCATGACATCATTATTCCTTTTTTATCCTTTCTTCTTTTTCATTTTAGGAAAGGAAAAGAAAAGAAACTCTATTACTTTTCCCTCATCTTCTTCCTCATCTCCTCCCTCACATCTTCTCCGGCCACCACCTCAACCACCCATCTCTGACAATCTCGAACCATCGACAACCTCTCATTTTGGACGACTCACGAACGTCTCCTATTCTGGCACCACGAACCGATCTGGCGGTGCGACCCAACAGTGACCACGAGCCAATGACCAGATTTGTGCCAGTTGCGGTCGAGCTAGCGGTCCATCACGACATTTCGACGACTCAACCACGGTGTATGACGACCCACGACCCACCACAAGTGAAGATTGGCAGAACACGACAGAAGGTCTACGAACCATGTTCAGATATGTTCAGCTGACTAAGCCCGAACGAACCTGCAGTGATCCAACGCTAGCGATGGTGATCCGAGCCCGAACATAGATCCATGTGCGATGGTGACAATAGTGCACGAACAGTGGCCGACAGATCCGTGAGTACCAACGAAATGTGGTGTGTTCATCCGATGTCTCGATCTCAGATCCGGTGTTCCGAACAGATCAAGTTTATTAAGATCTAAACACGAAGAGGCACGAGCAGATCTGGACACGAGACGTGACTCGACCCCGACGAACAGATCCACGTACACACAGTGAACCCAAACCAGATTTTGACTGCTTTAGTTTTTTTTTAATATAAACTTTGGTGCTGGGTTTTTCGATTCGAATCTTTGACGAACAAATCCAGCTATTGGAGACTTTTCCAGATCCGACACACCGGTCACTGTAACTCAGGACCTAAAATGGCAGCATCTGATTCCAATAGCCCTAGCAGCAAATTTGGAATTGAGCTACGAATATTTTTTATTATTATTTTTATTTTTAATTATCCATCAAGTCTATACAGACCATCCAAATAAATGGCTATGGATTCTAGTGCATCACAACATAAGTATATTATCTATCAAGTCTATACAGACCATCCAGATAAATGGTTATGGATTGTCATAAAATAATCCATCACGTCCACACACAGACCACCCAAAAGAAGGGCTATGGATTCTACAAATACATAAAAAAAAAACATTAGAGTTTTAGTCATGTATATACCAAGGATTCAAGAATTACCTTCCCTGTTAGACCTTTGGTGAGAGGTTCCGCTAAGTTCCTCTCGCACCTAACGTATTCTAAGGAGATAATTCTATCTTTCAGCAACAATTTCACAACTCAATTTGTTCTGGCATATATGCCTTCTCTTCCTATTGTAAACACTATTTATGACAATCCCTATGGCAACTTGTGAATCACAATGTAGATTATTAGTACAGATTCTGATACGCGACAACCCAAGCGTATTGAGCTACTTGAGCCACAAGCCACTTGAATCCAATTGTAGAGGTTGTTCAACCCGAAAGGCTAAGGGTTAGAGGGATTACCTTTGCAGTCGTTACCTTGAGCAGACTGATTACTCACTATGCTCGAGGCCGGAAACACTCCATAAGTTTGATGACCAATCAAATAAGCATGCTCTGAGGGGTTTAAACATGAAGGCCTTAGTTCAACCACACAAAGGGATTTGAGATTTGACCGGGGGGGGGGGGGGGGGGGGGGGGGGGGGGGGGGGGTTTGCACAAAGCAATGAGAGAAACACTCACTCTACTTGATTCAATTTGAAAATTTTAAGGTGCTTAACAATGGAGTTTTTTTTTTAATATTAAAATTTTTTTTTATATATTTTATCTTTCTAATTATTTAGAATCCATTTAATAGTTAATAGATTTATATATTAAATTAATTTTTAATAAAAAAATTATTGTTTATAATAAGAATATTAGTTTTTACAACTCTTGAGTTGTCCAATGAATCCGTTGATTCGGAATCGCGGGATAGAGAGACAGATGCCGAATTGATTTCTTACCTATGTCACAAGATTTTTGTTAGTATCATCTATAATGATAATAATAGATAAATCAAAAACTAATTAAAAATAAGGCCCTTGGCCTTTTAAGGAAAATAACAAAATTAAAAAGAAATTAAAAATTGTTAAATTCCTAAAAAGTATCAAACTTGCATAAAGATGAAATTTAAATTTGATAAATAAAACAAATAAATCAAAGATAAATCCTAAATCAAATCTCCCAAGAATAAACCACAATCATAAGGAAATATATTTCTTATTTGGGAGGAGTGGGCGGCAAGGCATGGCTGGGGGCGCACGGGTGGCTGGGCTGGCACGATGTGCGCGCGCATGGGCGCTGGGGCAAGGGTGCGCTGGCGGATGTCTGGGTGCCGGGGCAGGTGCTGGCACGGGGGCGCGCACATGGGCGCTGGGGCAGGGCGTGCTGGCGGGCGATAGGGGCGTTGGGACAGGCGCTGGCACGAGGGTGTGTACGTGGGCACTAGGTAGGGGTGCGCTGGCCCTTGGTGTGTCACATGGCGCAGACGGCGTGGGCGCTGAGCGGCAGGATGCTTGGCGGGCGGTATGGGCGTTGGATGAGCGACATAGGCGGTAGGGGCGCTGGTGAATGTGCGACGTGTGCGGGTATGGGTGCTGGTGGCGGCAGGGTGCGCGGGCGCTTGAGCGTGCAGGAGGCGTTGGCGCGAGGGCGGAAGCAATTGGCACAGACGTAGGCAGACGCAGGGTGTGCATGGCATGGGCGCTGTGAGGTTAGTGCCACATTGGCTTGTGCGGCAGGGGCGTGCGCCTGGCGGTGCTTGCGTGCGGGTGACCTTTCGATAGGCTTGTCCTTGAAATGGGGCCACTCACTTGACCTCTCTTCTTCTCCACGCTTCCTCTTGACCCTAGGGGTTCTTCATTGACTTTCAAAATAGTTAAAATTTGTTGATGTGTCCAATGAAGTCTCCTTCATTTGGGGGGTCTTTCCTCAAGCTCTTCTTCCTTGTTGGTATAGGTGTCATCTTGGAGTGTTGGGTCAAATATGATCACATCATTTCCTCCTTCTTGAATGGATTCGTCTTCGAATCAAGTTGTTTACCTACATCCAAATGAAGCAAGTTAGTCCAATGATATGCATCTATAGTAGAACTATTACATTGATGAAGTTGAAAAACTTCATTTTCTTCATTCTTTTCAAAGATCTCTACTTGATTGTCATTTGTGCTATCCTCATGTGGCTCGACCTCTTGAGGTATTTGGGATCCTTGAGTGGGTGGCTCGAAGTTGCTTCCTTCTCCTTCTTCTTCCATTATTCTTTCCAAATTCCGCATGGCTTCGGGCATTGTCTCCTCAATTTCCTGTAAAAGCTCAACACAAGTACTAGGCAAAGTATTTCTTCTTTCTTGAGTTAGGAGATCATTACCTTCATTGAAATATAGAAGAAGTAATTGTGTAGCACATAGAGCTCGCTCTATCTCATCTTTTCTAGCCATGAAGATCACGACTTTCTCTTTCTTTCTTGGAGCCTTTTCTTTCTTTTTATTTTGAAGTTCAATAACTTCCTTTTTCTCGGCCTCCAACCTTCTTTCCTCCAATTTTAACTCATCAATGTGTACTTCCTTTGGAGAAAGAGGTACAAGTGTGATTTTCTTACCTTGATGCTCAAAGGAATATTTATTAAGAAAACCATCAAAATTCACTTTCTTATCAAATTTCCATGGTCTCCCTAGCAAGAAATCACTAGCATGCATAGGTACAACATCACAAGTGACCTCGTCCTTGTACCTACCTATGTTGAACGAAACTTGAACTTGTTTTTGAACCTTCACATCCCCACTATTATTCAACCATTGTAGGCTATAAGGCCGTGGGTGGGGTGTAGTGGCTAAATTCAACCTCTCCACTATATCCTTACTAGCAACATTAGTGAAACTCCCACTATCAATGATAACACTACATGGGGTGGAGTTTACTATGCACCTAGTATGGAATAGGTTCTTTCTTTGTGCCTCTAAGGGTTCTTCCCTAAATTACACATTGTGGTTCCTCCTAGCCACTAAGCCTATGTCCTTGGAATCCTCTTCTACTTCCTCCTCTTGACTACTCTCATCTTTTCTCTCATCAACCTCTACTTTTTCTTCCTCCTCATCATCTGTGACCAGCTCTCCCTCTTTTAGTATCATGGCTCTTTGGTTAGGGCAATTTCAGCTTATGTGGCCTACTCCATGACACTTAAAATGTTTAATATCACTAGTCCTAGTCTTGGGAATTTTGGGTTGGGTTTTGGACTTGGATGACTCTCCCTTTTCATAGTTAACTCTCGGCTTTGACTCTAGGGATTTGTTCTCCATTTTCTTGCTAGTGGTCTTAGAGTAGATTTGACATACCTTTTAGCTTTCCTTTGGTTTTGCTCCTCTATTTTGACTGCGAGGTGTAGAAGTTCCTCCATGTCTTCATAGTGTTGTAAATCAATTCATAGTGTTGTAAATCAAGCTTGTCGGCTATGTCCGGATTAAGATCGTCTAATCGAGCCATAGTGGTCTCCTCATCTTTCTCTAGTTGCAATCGGCTCATCAACATGTCTATCTCCTTGTAGTAGTCTTCAACTCCCTTAGTGCCTTGATAAAGCTTATTAAGTTTCCTTGAATTTGCTCTATGGTAGTGTGGTGGCACAAACCTTCTCTTCATGAGTTCCTTAAACTCTATCCAAGAAGCTATGGGTCCTTCATGGTTCTTCCTTCTATGAGCCATCACTTTATCCCACCAAGTTAGTGCATAATTTTTAAAATGAGTGAGTGCGAGAATTACCTTCTTGCCATCATCATAATTATGGCATGCAAACACTAACTCAATCTCCTTTTTCCATGATTCAAACTCTTCGGGTGTAGACTTTCCATGGAAGGTTGGGATTTTCAACTTGATGCTCCCAAGGTAGTTTTCTCTTCTTAGCTTCTCTCGGTGTTGTTGGAATCTTCCTCTTCCTTGGCCAATGTATGCTCTTCTTGGACCTACATCAAAAGGGTCTTCATTAGCAAAATATTCATTTAAAGTACCTACCTCATCTACTTGAGAACGGTCGGATATCTCTCTTAGACTCATTGGTCTCCTTCGGTGTGGCATTCTTTGTGACCTTTCCAATCCTTGAACATGTGTGTTCATCATTTGCAAGGATCCGGTTAGGTCTTTAAGCCTTTGGGTGAATCTTGCAAAGGTTTGGATTTGAGCTTCTTTAAGTCTTTCATCGCTCACATTGGCCTTGTCTTTTTCTTCTTGTGAGTCATGAAACTTTCCTCTTGATGCCATCACTACACAAGTAAAGGTTAGTATAAACAATAACATTCACTCTCACTCCCTTACTTATCCTCTCGGCTTCCTCTCCTTTGGTAGGGTGGATGTTGGTGTGGATACCCTTTGGAGATGCTCACTTGAATGCTCGTGGCGAATCGGTCTTAGAACAAGTGAGTATAAGCCTACAAGCAACTTGCAAAAATATCCTTCTTTTTTTTTTTTTTGACTAAGGGTCAATGGTGTAGAAGACACCAAAGACAAGACTCAAATAGCAAGATACCAAATGATATTTATGAATAATAAGGCAAGATATAAACAAGAATGATAAAGACAACCTCAAGCCTAAGGCTCTTGGTTCTAAAGGACTCAACTACAATATGCAAATTGAAGTTAAAGCTAAACAAAGAAAGAATTATGCAAATAAAATCAATGAATTAAAATTAACTAAAAAGATGTACAAATCCAATTTGTAGTGCAAACACACACAAAAATAGACTTACCAACAAAAGAGTAGACTTTGCGGTAAATAGGGTGACTTTGGGTGAAGGGTGTGTGATGTATACAACTCGGATGAGGCTCCAACCAGTGGCAAAAGATAGCACAACAAGTGTACTTGAAGTGTGTGCGCTGTCAAACGGTTTAGAATTCGTTGGAGGGGGCTACTCTCTCAAATAAAATTTGGGGCTGCGCAAAAGGGGTCTCTTTGGTGGCCCAATGGGTAGGCGGTTGTCTTGGGCTGTCCAAATAGGTCAAAATAATCCAACAATATTTTTAAATCAAAATATAATCAATGTTAGAATTATTTGTAAAAAAGAAATCGATTTGGACAAGATTTGGTGGCTCAAAGATTTTCTCCAAAAACGTCCAGCTTTCGATTTAGAAAATTTTCTGCTTGGACACCTTCTCTTCCTTCGCTGATAACTTTTGCTACAGACATTGGATGGTAGCGATCTATATTTTTCTGGAAAGCTCTTTCAAAGACCTTTAATTTGATATCTGATTGACTATTTTCAGCAAAAATATCAGTAAGATATGAATCATTGAAGTTGAGACTCTGCTTCTTCGGCGGCTGTAGGATTTATAGAAACACAGTGTTTTCGAAATCGCAATAACTCCCAAACCACTGATTGAAAACGATTGATTCTGGACTCTATGGGCTAACACAAAGATCTTTCAAATGGTACTGGTTTCACTCAATTTGGACTTTTGAGCAAAAAATTGTGGATTTTTAAAGTCGGTTATGATTTTGTGCTATCTGCAGGTTTCTTTCAATTTATGGGGTTCGAAGAAAAGTTGATAACTTTGGCTATGGAGCTCGGATTAAAGTGAAACTTGGTTTGTTGGAAAGCTTTTGAGGTGCAGAACACAAAAAAATAAGTTTTGAACACTTTAAAGAAAATTTCCGAAATCAAAATTCTTTTGCAAAATAGATAGATTGAATGGCACGCGGTAGACAAGAACAATGAAACTTTTTATGAGATTTTGAATAAAGGAATGTAAAGACAATGACAAGAATTTAAAGACAGAAAATAAACATATATCCCAGTCTAGAGCCTAAGCTCTTATACGAAATGATACGCGACAACCCAAGCATATTGAGCTACTTGAGCCACAAGCCACTTGAATCCAATCATAGAGATGGTTCAACCCGAAGGCTAAGGGTTAGAGGGATTACCTTTGCAGTCGTTACCTTGAGCAAACAGATTACTTATTATGCTCGATGCCAAAAACACTCCACGAGTTTGATGATCAATCAGACAAGCATGCTCCGAGGGGTTTAAACACGAATGCCTTAGTTCAATCACACAAAGGGATTCAAGATTTGAGGGGGGTTTGCACAAAGCAATGAGAGAAACACTCACTCTACTTGATTCAATTTGAAAATTCTAAGGTGCTTAACAATGGAGGGGTACGAACCTATTTATAGGCTAAGGCCCTTGGTCTTTTACGGAAAATAACAAAATTAAAAAGCAATTAAAAATTGGTAAATTCCTAAAAAGTATCAAACTTGCCTAAAGATGAAATTTAAATTTGATAAATAAAACAATAAATCAAAGATAAATCATAAATCAAATCTCCCTAGAATAAACTAAAATCATAAGGGAATATATTCCTTATTTGGGAGGAGTGGGCGACAAGGCATGGCTGGGCGCGCACGGGTGGTTGGGCTAGCACGATGGGCGCGCGCGCATGGCTTGGAGCTGGCACTGGGGCGCGTGCATGAGTGCTGGAGTAGGGTGTGCTAGTGGGCGACAGGGGCGTTGGGACAAGCGCTGGCACGAAGCGTGCACGTGGGCGCTGGGCAAGGGTGGCTGACGTTTAGTGGGTGGCATGGTGCGAGGGGCGTGGGCGTTGAGAATCACGACCATACTAGTAGATAGTAGGTTGTGACACCCACGTAGTGGACAGGGGGTGACAACATGCATATGTTGCCCGTCGGGCCATGTTGAAGGCCGAGAGAGAAATGTGGTGATGCGACCAAGAAGGATGGTTCATCACCTATCACACCCCATGGATGTACTCAAGAATGCCTAGAGAAAGCGTATGCAGAATGCAAGGCGAAGGCGATGTCAGTGGTGTCGTTGACAAGCTCAACGGAAGCCAATTGGGGCCCCAAGCCATGACCTTAGAAGTCAGAGTTCCGTCGAGAGTTTAGACGAGCGGCTTTAGAGTTAAATGCATATTAGTGAGATATGTAAGCACGTCAAGTTTCGTGTCGAACGGAGTTCTGACGTGCGCTCTACGCTGGCAAGTGACTCATCGCCACTTTACACGTACATGCATGTCAGACCAAGAATGTCTTACAATGTACCTTAGGGGGAGGCATGGTGTCAGCTCTCCACCACCCCTGGGCCTTGTAGTCTAAGTGAGCTACCCCATGGCACATGCGTGTGTCATGGCATGGGTGAGTGTTGCAAGACCAAGGTCTTGGGCGTCTTTCTTTGAGAATGGGAATCTTAAAGACAGTGTCGAGCGGCACGGGTGTGCCAGCATTGCGCCTCGTCCAATGGGTTGAAGGTTGCACGTAGGGGCTGTTATGTGGTACAGTATGCTTGAAAGACAAGGCACGGCTGTGAGAGTCGTCGTGCCTCGATTATGTCTGGATGGATGGATGTCTGAAAGGTCTCAATCATAAATACGAGTCCGTGGGTCTGTTATCGATATGCGTGCCCAAGTGATCAGCGAAGCTCGATGACATCCCGATGCTTGGGGTGGCATCCTACAGTACTGGTGGGCACTCGATAAGTGAGAAAAGCTAGTCTTTGCCCGGTAAGCGACAAGACTCATCCTAGTTGGCAAGTTTAGTCATTCCTTGTCCGGATCTTGGCAGGAATCATCCCGACAGTACCTAGTAAGACCGTTTAGCCCGTCATTGACTAGTTAGTTTTGACATAGTTAAGGAGCAGAAATCTCCCGATTGTACCCGGTTGGCATTTTAAGCTCGTTTGGATCCCACTGTAGGTCAGAACTCATGCCAATAAGATCCTGGCTCATTGTAGAAGTGGGACGGCCGAGTGGCCGAGAACCAAGATGGTTGGAAAAGTGAAATGAAGTTGAGTCGAGGAAGAAAGAACCTCGTCTAAGGTCCGACGAAGCCACAAAGGGCGCGAAAAGTAGTTTGGGGCTAGAGTTCCCCGTAAGGCTGGCCATGGTCGAACTTAGATCATGGCGCCACGTGGTTGAAAAATATATGACCGTGACATTGAGCGGCAGGATGCTTGGCGGGCGGCATGGGCGGTAGGGGCGCTAGTGAGCGTGCGGTGTGAGCGGGAATGGGCGCTAGTGGCGGTAGGGCCGCGGGCGCTTAAGCGTGCATGAGACGTTGGCGCATGGGCAGAGGCTACTGGCACGGGCGCGGACGGACGACAGCGTGCACATGGCATGGGCGCTATGACGTTAGCAGCATGTTGGAGTGCGCGGCAGGGGTGTGCGAGTGCAGAGGCATGTGTCTGGCGATGCTTGCGTACGGGTGGCCTTTAGATAGACTTGTCTTTGAAATAAGGCCACTCGCTTAACCTCTCTTCTTCTCCACGCTTCCTCTTGACCCTAGTGGGTTCTTCATTGGCTTTCAAAATAGTCAAAATTTGTTGATGTCTTCAATGAAGTCTCCTTCGTTTGGGGGGTCTTTCCTCAAGCTCTTCTTCCTTGTTGGTGAGGTGTCATCTTGGAGTGTTGGTAAAATATGATCACATCAGATTCCCTCCACAATCATGGCATATTCCATAAAATAAAAAATATTTATACATTTCTACACATAAGTATGGTAAATAATCCCTATGTCAACTTGCTGATTCCCATGAAATATAGTTCATGAAATGATGTGAATCATGGAGCGAAAGCAGTAGAACGCGTTCTTGAATTTCTTTTGAAATTTAAAACACAATAAAATAAAACAGGGAAGATTGTTGGATTTTACCTTTGAAGACTCTTCTTCGTGTAAACTCAATGAGACAACACCACTTGATTTTTCTCGCCTAGTCTCTCGACCAAGAATCCAGATTATGGGATCCAATTGCAAGAGATTGATAGAGTAAGAGAGTTGAGAGACTTTTAGCTTGTCCCTTTAGGGTTCAAGTTAATGTTATATTTTTAAAGGGAAAATCCTAAGACCATCAGAATATCTTATCCTTTTGGATATAGGATATCTTCTCCTGAATCTAGGAGAAATCCCTAGACCATCAGGATATCTTTTTATTTTAAAATATCGAAAATAAAGATTTTTCCCATCCATAACATTAGTCCCCACTCTCAAAATACACATCATTAATTTTGAATCTTTATCCAAAATTAACATATATTTATATAATGTATCAATATACATTATATACATTCACTTATATAATTTGAAGATTTCAAATTATTTCATTATTCTTGATCCTCATTTTACCCGTTGTGAGCTTGCAAGAGGACCTAATGGACCAATAGATCAAAAGCTCTAATGATGTGAGATTAATCAGTTAAACTCATTAACGGAGTTAATCAACATTCTTTAACTGTGGGTCACTCCACTAAAGACCCGTAGCTGCACTCTTCTCACTACAGAATATTTTCGTGTCCACGGATGTACGACCATTAACAGTAAGTCAATCCTTCATGAGTGCTTGTAACTCTAGCTGGGTCAAATTATCGTTTTATCCCTGAGTTACACATCTTGCTTCTTAAATACCATTGCTCCTCTAATGAACAATCCGGTTATGGTTCGACCAATAACCTGATGTCCCTCTCTGGCTAGTGAGAGGGTGGGGCCCTTTGTTCAAGTCTCAGTCCCAGAGCTGTAAGGGAACACTCATCTACTTCCCTGAAGTTGGGAAGGAGTGAATTCCATCTTGCGTAGTTATGTTCCCAAGTCCCCATTCGGTCTCGTCCTCAAAATGGTAGGATTATTGAGTCGGCAACCTGGGCCACTCTCACCCATACAAATCAAAGGACGATCCCTTATAGGCAAGAGTCCATTACTCGCTTAGGATTAAGATCAGTTACCTGGTCCTCGTATGAGATAACAATCTATTGACTAACGCTGTTAGAGCAAATGATTAATTATTTCGCAGTCTGGTCTTATACAAACTCGTTATCACTACTACACAATTGGCCTGTAATCATACATATTAGATGTCGGTTCCCGAACCGACATTAACCCGAGTGTCATCGTACCGTACAATGTTGTTTATCAAACAATGTCGATTATCAACTAACATCAAATAAATCGACATTGTATGTGTTTGATGTTGATTATTTTAATGTCTGTTTCCAACCGACATTAACCCTAGTGTCGTTGTAGACTACGATGTCGGGTGGTCTGCAATGTCAGTTTCAAAACATTGATTGTCAATATAATGTCAGTTAATAATAGACATTGTTTTTTAAAAAACCTGAAACAAAAATATAATGTCATTGTTTACATTCAAAATATAATGTCAGCTATAACCAACATTGTTCTTTTGTAACTGACATTGTTTACATTCAATAATAATACACAATTACAATGTCAGTTGGCTATAATGTCAGTTCTAAATTGACATTGTTTTTTAAAAAACGTGAAACAAAAATATTAATAAAATGTTGTATATACCATAATACCTAAAAAAACCTGTATCAAAATATTTCCAGCCAAAAAATCATACAAAATAATTAATAATTTTAGTGATCCACTAAAACACCAATACAATTATCAAAAATCCTAATACAAATCCTCAATAGAATTCAGCAATTCAGCAACCACAACATACGTCTATCTTTCTATAATATATTATTCATTAAGGAAGCAATATTAAGAAGTGTTAAATGAACAAATTAAGTAAAATGTTGAGTAGCTCAACAATACAACCAGTGCATATTGAAACATATAAATGGCTCAAGGTTTTACATATCAAAAGGCTAAAGTGATAAAACTATATTTACTATCTCACTCAAACTAAGCGTTGTTCGCAACAAATCCGACCCTTTCATCTTGTACCTCATCAAGTTCGGCTTGAGTATACGACTTTTTTGAATTGAACTACATGAAAAAAAGTATAAATAATTAAGTGTAATTCAAATGTGAAAATTAAATCAGTTGTGTTTTGAAAGACATACAAGATTATATATTGGAGTGTCTGGATTATGCATTATCTTTCGAATGTTCTTCATGACTTAATATCCGCACTCTACCAATCCTGATTGACGTGGACACTATACATATATAAAAATGCTGAGTTTTAGAACTTATTAGAAAATAATAACATAAAGCAATATAGTTATACTTATCTGTACAAGAAGCTAGGTAGGAAGAGTGTAACAATATTCTGTGCCATAAACATTCTTAGAGCCTTAAATACGTTAAAAGATACAAATAAGTTATCAATCATATACATTAATGTAACAAACTAAAAATATTGATAATACTTACGTATTCACAACCTATTTAATGTCTTCCTTAATAGCAGGGTGCAAAGAGTCTAAAATGTAAACCATATTATTATGCACGTCAACAACCATAATGTCTAATGATTCCTATAACAAAAAGTTAACATTAGAGTAATATTTAGAAAAATATAAAATAACTAAAGTATGATAGCCACAAAGTTTTAAAAACATTGTTTCTTACCTGCTATTGTAAGGAATCAATATTTATTGATTTGTTTGTCCAAAGGCAAAAATGTCAGCCAAATTTTTTGCACGTTCATCTGGTGAGAAATAACTTTGTACAACTTCAGATGGGTCCACCATCTTAAACACGTCATGCGTAATTTTACCCTAAAAAAATATCTACAAAGAAAAAGGGAAAAATGTTATATCAAACAAAATATAAAGTATATGCCAAAAAAAGTATAAACTGATGTTTTATTTGGTTAACCAAATAGTACAAATAAGCAAATCATGTCAATAGACGTACTTAGTAGCATATAAGCCAATAATAATCCTAATTTACATGAGCAACAGTTTATGGCTAAATTATGGAATAGCACACCCACCCCTCTCTCTAGAATTTTAGAACCTAATAATATGATGTCGACAACCGAATAAATAAATCGTTTTAAATACCTCATAATAAAAACAAGCATCTCTCTCTTTCTCTCTACTTTCTATTTCTTTCAACTCTCATCTCTACTTTTCTTGTTTCATTGAAAATTTCATTTACGTTCAAGGGACAAAGAGTCATTTAAAGTAGATTGTCAAACTTTAAATTATATATTGACAAGACCCACACAGAAAGAGATAGAAAATTAAGTTTGCTTGGTAAGTTTTTTTGGTTAACTAGGAAACTAAACATCTTTAAACTTTTTTACTCGAATTTGACTCAATTAATTGCAATAATAAAATATTACCAACAAGATTTGTATATTATGAGGCACGGCAAGGAAAAAAAAAAAAGACTATAATGATTTTAAAAAATTGAAAGTGAAGCACTACTGAAGACCTGAGGCACTGAGGGTAAGCTGTAAAATATCCTTTAAATATAAAAAGGAGAATGAATGTACGAGTAGTCTTACTAACAGAGAATAACAAATTAACTAAGTCCAACTAATTACCATATAACAGAATCCACACCAGTCACAAAGGGACCCAAGAACCAGTAATACAGAACCAAAAATCGAGCCTAAACGTATAATCTGAGGCACGACAAGATAAAAAGCCATATGTTAGCCTAAATTTGCTACACATCAAATCAAAAGGATAATCAACCGTGATTTATCAAATATGTTTATCAAATAATTTAAATAATTTAAATAATTTATAGCTGAATTTCATGAACAAATCATGAGATAACTATATGGTGTCAAACTTTGTTTTATACCAAAACTATATTATTGGTGTGCCCTTCCAATATATGGTACTTTATGATTTCTGTATACTAGAGAAGGAAAAGAAAAAAACCAAAAATGAAATCAACGAGATCTAAAATAATTGAACTGGGTGCAGCAGAGGGCAATTCATGTCAGTTTTAAACCGACATTGAATATTGTATTTAGTGTCCGTTTTAAATTTGAATGAAAACAACATCGTTTTATTTACTAGAACAACGTCATTTTGAAACCCAATCATACATGCATATTTTTCTTTTTTTACCATGACATTTTGCAACCGAAATTAATTGAAACTTTTTAATGTCAGTTTAAAACTGACATTAAAACTCAGATTTCTGGAAAATCAGGCTCCTACTCATAAAACCGACATCATTTTGTCAACTGACCTCGTTTATAAATTATTGATAACTCTCCAAAAGAGAGTTATTCTAGTGTTTATTTGGGTGATATTATACAAAGAAATGTCTAAGTGTGTCGGTTTTAGCTCTTAAGAATCATGAAAGATCTTATAAACCAAATTTCGAGCTAAAGTCCCAAGTCTTGAATGTTTTGGCTAAAAATTGCCCTAAACTCTCTTATTTCTAGCTTAAATGCACAAGTTTAAATACAGAAGACGAAGCATGAAGAGAGTGCAAATCCCATAGAAGACTGGACGAAGTATTTGCAAGGCAAAGCAAACAAAAGCTGGAGCGAAGCAACGTTGGAGCATGAATTTACTACGCAGTTAACAACCTATACACGAGAATTTACCATGGCCGTACAATCCTCAGTTGGGTGCCATAAAAAGGGGGCCTGATATAAAAGGGACATTTAACCCTAGCCGACACACACATATCCAAATAGAGACACACTTTACATGGTTGGAAAAGACAAGGAAGAGGAATCTCTCACCATTTTCGGGGAAGAGCTGAAGGAAGAGGAGAATCTCTCACCATTTCCTCTCTTTTCTTGGAATGGGTTGTAACCTCTCTTTACCCATTGTATCTTCTTCTTCCTCTATGAGCTAAACCCCATTTTGGGAGAGATTTACACACTGTAACTGATGAAAAACCAAACCTATAATTGATTTCATTTGTTATTAAATAAAGATGCATTTATTTCTTAATTCTTACTTAACATTGTTGGCCACTCTGTTCTGTATGCTAACGTCTGTATGACCTAGGAGGGCTTACGGGTAGCTGACTTGCTCTATTTATGATTGGTTACTTTTTTCTAGTAATTTGTGGATGCTCAGGAATGGGGTCCCCTAATCATGCTCAGAACTTGTGTGTATTGCTTGGAAACCTAGCAACGGGAGTTATGGGTATCCTGTTAGGGTGTCTCGGAAGCGAATCGTGTCGAGTTGAGCACTAATGAATGTTGTCTTACTAAAGTGTAGGTTGAGATTCAGTGAAAGCATGTTAAATCTCCCCTACTTTTCCATATTAGTTAACCCCCATTTTTGCTGTTCCGTGCTGCAACATTTTTCTGTTCTCAATATTTTGAAGTATGTCTGCTGTTGAGATCATTTACTACTTTTTTATGATATTTTCTTTTACTTTCAACACAATCATCTCTATTTCCTTGTTTTTATATTTTGGTATATGCAAACATAGTTTAAAATATAATCCAAAGTTCCTATGGATTCGACCTCGTTTCGTGCTACAATCGGCAATTTTCGTGTATACTTGCACGTGTTGTCAACACGATTGTATGGGCGCAACAAGTTATTGGCGTTGCTACCGGGCACTTAGTGATTTTATTTTAAACAATAGTGTTTGTAGATACGAAGCTTAATCGAGTTTTCTTTTTCTCACATTTTTGTGTGGTTGTAGGTGCTTGAACGATTTTGAGAGCTTGGAGTATATTATTGATCACGAGATAGAGTGTACTTTCCATAGAAACTGAAAAGAACAAAGAAGAACCGAAGCTGAAGCAAATATGAATGCACCTAACCCACCTCCGCGCCCGCCTATTCCATTGAATGTGAGGATTGGGGAAATAGTATACAGGGTTCCCGTTGCTGCTGACCCTGAGGTAGCAGTGCCCCCTCTCAATGTCGTATTACTAATAGATGACATCGACAGAGAAATCAGGACGTATGCAGCTCTAGTATTTTATAATTTCAACCCAATCATCACTGGAGCCAGAAATTGCAGCACCCAAATTTGAACTCAAGTCGGTAATGTTTTAGATGCTCCAGATAGTGGGCCAATTTCACGGACATCCTACAGAGGACCCACATTCGCATATGGAATTTTTCATGGGAGTTTGCAATTCGTTTAAGAATGAAGGAGGCAACAAAGAAGTGCTGTGGCTTAAGCTATTCCCGTAGTCACTCAGAGATGAAGCCAGAACATGGTTGGAGACACTTCCTTCAGAATCAATTACAAGTTAGGACGACTTGACCAAAATTTTTTTGATGAAGTACTTCCCACCCAGCAAAAATGGTAAATACAGAAGCAATATCAACAACTTTCAGCAATTGCTAGGGAGTCAGTTAGCGAATCTTGGGAGCGTTTCTAGCGACTTTTGCAAACATGGCCTCACGACGCGCTTAGTCATCAATGCGTTAGCAAATAGGGCTTTGCTAGCGAAACCCTATGCTGAAGCATTCAACATCTTGGAAAGGATATCGTCCAACAACCACTCATGGTCTGACCCTAGAGCTATTCAAGGTAGAGGAAGCAAAGGACTTAACTAATCTGAGTCATACTCTGCTCTGAACTCGAAGATTGAGAACCTGACAGACTCAGTGATGAGAAGCATGACACAATAAAGTACAATGGTAGCATCTGCCGGCAAAGCAAATGTTAGCCACATCCAAGGGATTTCTTAGTCTTTTTGCGAAGAAGATCATCATTATAATAATTGTCCTGGTAATCCAGAGTCGTTGTACTATTTGGGGAATCCGCAGAATAGTAGAAACAATCCATACTCCAATACGTACAATCTCGACTGGAGGAATCACCCAAACTTCAGTTAGAGTGGAAATCAGGGAGAAAATAATGTTGGTACATCCAATGCTCCAATATATTAGCAGAAAGGGAGTTATCCCTCAAGTTTTACGAATCAAAGTCAGATGGTAGCCTAGAAGCTTTCTGAAGGATCGTTTGAATCGTTAGCAAAGCTAATAAAGCAGTACATGATAAATAATGACGTCACTGTGCAAAGTCAGGCCGCATCACTAAGAAACCTAGAGTTGCAAGTAGGCCAGTTAGCAACCGATTTGAAAAGCAGACCTTACGGAGCATTACCTAGCGATGCTGAAGTGCCAAAGAGAGATGGTAAGGAGTAATGTAAAGCTCTCACACTACGAAGTGAGAAAGCATTACCTCTGGTACATCCGAATGCTCCAGGGGTAGTAAATGAGCCTACTCACGTAGAACAAGGACAATCCCAGAGAGCAAAAGATAGTGAGCCAGCAGAAATAGTTTCACCTACCCCATCAACGCATACTGTTGAGCAACCAAGAGAAGTTCAAAATTCTTCCAGTGAAGAGGTTAACCCAGTGAATATTAAGGCAGCTGATGTAGAATCAATGCAGATTAGAGTGCTCGAGAAAAGAAAGCAGGCAGAGGATGATAATGCTCCAGAAGAATACAGACCAGCACCACCATCTCCTAAGTGGTTGTAGAAGAAAGATCATAATGTTCAGTTTAAGAAATTCTTAGATGTGCTGAAGCAACTACATGTTAACATACATTTGGTGGAAGCTTTAAAGCAAATGCCAAATTATGTGAGGTTCCTAAAGAAGATACTCACAAAGAAGAGGAAGTTGAGATAGTATGAAACTGTGGCAATGACAAAAGGCTGCAGCATTATCCTCACAAACAAAATCCCAGCAAAGATGAGGATCTTGGGTGCTTCACCATACCTGTTTCCATTGGGGGACAGAAAATAGGGCTTGTGATGTGTGATCTGGGAGCCAGCATCAACCTCATGCTCTTATCCATTTACAATAAGCTAGGTATAGGAGAAACAAGACCCACAATAGTAACTTTGCAACTGGCTGACCGATGTATCATGCATCCAGAGGGAAAAATTGAAGATGTTCTAGTACAAGTCGATAAATTTATTTTCCTTGCTGACTTTATTATTTTGGATTATGAAGTAGATAAGGAGGTCTCTATCATTCTTGGGAGGCCATTCCTTGTAATTGGAAGAGCGTTGGTGGACGTCCACCAAAGGGAATTGACAATGTGAGTTCAAGATCAGGAAGTAAAATTCTCAATGTATGATTTGATGAAATTCCCTGCTGAATTAGAAGAGTGTTCAGTGCTAAAGATTTTGGGTGAAGCATTAATGGAAGAGTTGGAAGAAGAAGTCATTCTAGAGCATCTGGAAGTTGTCGACTCTGGAAATGATGCTGATGATATAGAGGAGCACCCCGAGGTTACTTATCTAGACAGCATGAACAACAGAGAAAGGTCAGCCAAGTGTATGCATGAGTCTTTGAACCTCGCAAATTGTGAGAATAAATTGCTGAAGCCATCTATAGAAGAGTCGCCAGTTCTTAAGTTTAAGGCATTGCCCCGAAATCTGAAGTATGCCTACATAGGTTCGTCGGAGACATTGTCGATCATCATTGCAGTAGACTTATCCATGGAAAAGGAGCAGATGTTGTTGAGTGTGCTGAAAGCCCATCAGAGAGCAATTGGGTGGACTATTGCTGATATGAGGGGAGTAAGCCCTAGCTTTTGTATACATAAGATCGTGCTAGAAGAAGTGTGCAGGAACTCTATTGAGCTCCAACATAGACTTAACCTAGCAATAAAGGAAGTAGTAAAGAAGGAAATTATCAAGTGGTTGATACAGGCATCATATACCTCATTTCAGACAGTGAATGGGTAAGCGCAGTTCAATGTGTGCCTAAGAAAGGAGGCATGACTGTAGTGAAGAATGCGAAGAATGAGTTGATACCCACGAGGACGATGACAGGGTGGTGTATATGCATGGACTACCACAAGCTGAACAAGGCCACAAAGAAGGACATTTCCCTCCCCTATTCATTGATCAAATGTTGGATAGGCTAGCAAGGTAGAAGTGTTATGGTTTTCTAGACGGCTACAGTGGGTATAATCAGATTACAATAGCCCCTCAAGATCAGCATAAGACGATATTTACATGCCCCTACGGGACGTTTGCTTTCAGACAAATACCATTTGGGCTTTACAATGCCCAGCAACGTTCTAAAGGTGAATGATGGCCATCTTTTCTGACTTGGTAGAATTAGTGGTCGAGGTATTTATGGACGATTTTTTAGTGTTTGGGAAGTCATTTGCAGAGTGCTTGGAAAATTTGAAGAAGGTGTTGCAAAGATGTGAAGAAACAAATTTAGTTTTGAATGGGGAGAAGTGCCAGTTCATGGTGCAGGAAGGAATTATGCTAGGGTACAGAGTCTCCAGCAAGAGCATTGAAGTGGACAAGGCAAAGATAGAGAAGATAGAAAAATTTCCCCCCACCTGTGAATGTAAAGGGCATTTGCAGCTTCTTGGGGCACACTGGATTTTATCGCAGATTTATTAAGGACTTTTCAAAAATCGCTACACCTTTTTGTTCTTTGCTTGAGAATGATAAAAAATTTAACTTCACATCTAATTATTTGCAGGCATCTAACACACTGAAATATGCTCTCACCCGGCGATAATAACAGCACCAGATTGGACGCAACCTTTTGAATTGATGTGCGATGCCAGTGACTATGCTGTGGGAGCAGTCCTTGCTCAATGCAAAGGAAAGCTATTGCATCCGATCTATTATACCAGCAAAACTCTTATAGAAGCACAGATCAATTACGCCACCACAGAGAAAGAATTATTAGCAGTGGTGTTCGCATTTGAAAAGTTCAGAGCATACCTGGTGGGATCCAAGGTGACTGTCTACACAAACCATGCAGCATTGAAATATCTACTCATAAAGAATGACGCTAAAGCTCGGCTGATTCGTTGGATTTTGCTGTTGCAAGAGTTTGACATAGAGATCAAAGATAAGAAAGGAATGGAAAATTTTGTTGCTGACCACTTGTCTAGGTTGACTGGTCTAGAAAGCTCTAGGGAAGAAACAAAAATTAGAGGAACATTTCTTGATGAACAGTTGTTAGCGATTGAAGTTCTGAATGAGGAGGAGGACGAACTATGGTTTGCTGATTTGGCCAACTATATTGCTATTGGGATATTGCCATCTGATATGGACAAATAACAACTGAAGAAGTTTCTGCATGAAAGCAAATTATATCTTTGGGATGACCCATTCTTGTATAAGATTTGCCAGGACAAGATGATAAGAAGGTGATTTGCCAGTGCTGACCAAATGCCATTCCGCACCGTTTGGTGGGCACTTTGGAGGGCAGCGCATAGCAACAAAAGTCTTTCAGAGTGGATACTTTTGGCCAACAATCTTCAAGAATGCATATGAGTTAGTCCAGCATTGCAACGAATGTCAGAGAGTTGGAAACATTTCCAAGAGGTCTGAAATGCCTCTTTCAAACATCTTAGAGGTGGAACTCTTTGATGTCATAGAAAGAATAACGGAGCATGATTCAATGCCCAATTACTTTCATGCTCCCAAATTTTAATTCTAAGTTTTAGATATTTTGTTGGTTTATTTTTAATTATTGCAATTTAATTTTGTTAATTTTATGTTGCAAGGGGATAAGGTTTAAATCCGATATAGAGTGGTTTACAAGAAAAGGTAGACAACAGTAATGATGAAGTGATGTTACTGACGAAGAACGAGAAAGAGGGCAGGTGGGAGCATTGAAGCATGGCTGGCATGAAGGTTTGCATTTAAGGTAAATACGACTACATCGTTTGAGGAAAGAGGTTAGTAATTATCATGATTTTGGGGCAGATAAAATAATTATCATGATTCGGGGGTATTTATGACTTTTGGGAGGGAGTTTCAAATTAAAAATTAAAAAGGAAATCGTGGAGAAGATTTGTGTTCAATGCAAATCCCATTTTTCCCTTTTTAAGACCCACATTCCCCACACCCTCCTCCCTCATTCTCCACACCCTCCTCCCTCATTCTGTTCCATAACCGTTCCCCCCTTTCCTTTAGGCTTTCCCAAAAATCCCTTCCTCTCTCCGTGCAAACCAGGAGCCCTAACCTCGCTATGCCTAGAATCACGCACAAAGCAAATCAGAAGAAGACGTATAAGCTGGAGATCTCTACGAGCGAAGGCTCTAACGAAGAGTTCTAGGAAGCAAGGGAGATGATCCCGCCGCTCGAAGCTCCAGGCGAGCGAAGCCTTGTCCAGCAAACTTCGCCTAGTTCGAAGCATAATCTCGCTGATTACGAGCTCCCGCCACCGCCTCCGCCAGTTGCCAGCCTACAAGTAAGACGCCCCTCTTCAGCAAGACGAGACCGAAAACCCTCCCCGCTCTATTGAAAACCTTCCGCTGTCCAGCCCCATTAAATATATCGCTCCTTTCTCCGTCCCAAACACATAATCACCCTCCACTCATGAAACTCTGACCCCTCCGCCAAACCTCCGCCAACCCCACTCCCACTACCACTGTCTTTTCGCCCATAGTTGTCGAGGAGATCCACCAGTCGGTGGCCTCCAAAACCGCCTCTGCATCAGGCCCTGCCTCGTGTACCCGTATGAGTAAGCGCCTTTCATCCTCACTACATAGCACCAGACCAGCCAAAAAGCGAAAGGCCTCAGGCATTCCTCCGCCTCTGCACGCTAATTCAAAATCGGTAAAGTCTGCTTCCCCATCTGAGAGGAAGCGGTGCAATAGCGTGCCCTCTGTTTTGTAGGTCCAACCGGCGCCTAGCACCACCAAACGAATCAACATCGTGCCCGCGCACTAGGCAACCTTTCAGATGTTTGTGGACCCAACTGTATGGGCGAATTACAGAGGCATCAAGGGCAAAGATCTCTACCTAGAAAAGGGGCTCAAAGCGGAGGATATGCCCCAATTCATTAAGAAGGGAGCGAAAAACCTAAAGTGGGAGCATTTATGTGTGCCCCATATCCCAGTGCTGACAGAGTTTTGATACGGATAGGGTGGGCCGCACAGTCGTGAGGGATGTCGAGGTGGATTGGACGTTAGAGAGGATCAACAAAATCCTCAAGCTACCAAAAAACCTAGGCGCTGACTTCAATGAGCTAGTGCAGCAGCCCTCCATTCGCAAGCTTGACCAAACCCTACAATTGGTACAGGTAGAAGGTGTTTAATGGCAAGTCACTGATAAAGGCGCCCACTAGCTGAAGTCTGGTCATCTCACATCGGAGGCCAATGCCTAGTTCTACTTTATCAAGAGCCGAGTTATTCCCACAACGCATGATTTATCGATTACAAAGGACAGGGTCTTTCTGTTAGCCTACATCCTGGAAGGGCGCTCGACAGATGTCAGACAACTCATTCACAGGGAGATTGCCCAATGTTCCTCCAAGAAAATCGGTCGCCTTTTCTTTCCTAAACCTCATCACCAAGCTTTGCTTGCACAGAGATGTTCTGATCTTCGAGGACGAGGAATCTCTTAAAGATAAATTGGTGATGCTCCAATTAGGCAAAGAATATGAAAGCTGGCATCTTGGCGACGCTAGAGCGTTTGAAGGCAGCGGCCCCATATGCATCGATTGCGACATATGCTTGCTTGAAGGCTTTATTGGAGCAATCAGGTAATTCCAAAAAGGAATATCAGCCTACGGGTGACTCTTTGGAAGTGGAGGAGAGCAATGAAGTAAGCTCTGCCTGATTTGAAAAAGGAAGTGCCCTTTCTTTTTGCCTTCCCCCCCAATGTTTTTAATTTTTAACATAGATTTAAATTTCTACAGTTTTTCAATTTCTGATTTTCTTTTGTTATTTAGGGCAGTTTTTGTTTTTATTTTTTCAGTCATTATGTGAACCCCCCTCCCTTCCCTATTGAATATAATGCGAAAAGAAGTTGTCAGCAATCCTGTGTTCTCTCTCAACATCTACCCTCTGCCTTGCCCCGTATGTATAGTCTCAATGCTAGAGCCTGCTAGTGCGTAGTTTTCCTTGTTGATGCTGGAGCATTTTAATGAGTGTTAGCTTTCTTTTGTTCACCCTCTGGTTCATATTTGCCTGCCCATGCCCTAGCATCCCTCTCATAGTATTGGCCCCAGGTAGCGCTTACCTTAGGGAGGAATTTCAATGGTTTACTATCCAAGGTCAACCCTTATCTTTGTATAGCTAGCTTGGACCTCTTCTAGTTGATCTCCTTAGTTGTTAGCAATTGTCCTTACTCTTGTATTTAGACACTTAGCGACCATTCTTCTCAGTTTCATATTAGTCTCGCTTTAAGTTTGGGGGTGTGCTGGAGCATTACATTTTAAATGTCCTTAGCTGCATTGAGGACAATGCATCCTTTTAAGTTTGAGGGAGTGAACTTTCAGTTCTTATACCTTTATTAGCATATATATATAATCATGAATCTTTCTAATCCTGTAATACAGTCTAAAAAAAAAACTCATAAAGGAAGGGCTAGCAGCCCGCATCTAGAGCATAAAAAGGCTGCTGGATTTGGAAGGGCTAGTAGCCCGTGGTTAAAGAAGCCCAAGTTGGTAGGGCAAAGGTTAAAGGTTTAGGCTAATGGAAGGGGCTTAAGAAAGGACTCTCTAGAAGAAGTTAGGCTTGAGGTTGGGAAATAGAATGAAGCTAGAGTTAGGCAAAAAATAGCGTCTTCTAGAATGTGAACAAACTTAGGCTACTTTCATTTCTTTGCTCCAGTTGAAGTACTTTAACAGAGTATGGAAGTTCTAGCATTGTTGATCAAAATGAAGGGTTGAGGCATTTGGCTGGATGTTTGAAGTGCAATTTCTAACATTCTTCTTTAGTGAGTAGATGCATGCTCTTGCTTGGGAACAAACAAGATTTTAAGTTTGGGGGTGTGATAACTCTCCAAAAGAGAGTTATTCTAGTGTTTACTTCGGTGATTTTATTCAAAGAAATGTCTAAGTGTGTCGGTTTTAGCTCTTAAGCATCATGAAAGATCTTATAAACCGAACTTCGAGCTAAGGTCCTAGGTCTTGAATGGTTTGGATAAAAATTGCACTAAACTCTCTTATTTCTAGCTTAAATGCACAAGTTTAAATACAGAAAACGAAGCATGAAGAGAGTGCTAAGCGCAAAGAAGAGTAGATGAAGCATTTGTAAGGCAGAGCAGACGAAAGTTGGAGCGAAGCAACACTGGAGCATGGATTTACTGCGCAGTTAACAACCCATACACAAGAATTTACCATCCGTATACAATCCTCAGCTGGGTGCCCTAAAAATAGGACCTGATATAAAAGAGACATTTAACCCTAGCTGACACACACAGATCTCAATAGAGACACACTTTAAAATGTTGGAAAAGACAAGGAAGATGAATCTCTCACCATTTTCGGGGAAGAGCTGACGGTAGAGGAGGATATTCGGCTGCTGCTTCAAGCTGTCATCTCATTTCTCGGTTTTCCTCTCTTTTCTTAGAATGGGTTGTAACCTCTATTTACCCATTGTATCTTCTTCCTCCTCCATGAGCTAAATCTCATTTTAGGGGAGTTTACATGTCGTAACTGATGAACAACCAAACCTCTAGCTGATTTCATTTGTTATTAAATAGAGCTACATTTATTTCTTAATTCTTACTTAACATTGTTAGCCACTCTGTTCTGTATGCTAGGGTCTATATGACCCGATAGGGCTTACGAGTATTTGACTTGCTCTATTTGTGATTAGTTGCTTTTTTCTAGTAATTTGTGGATGCTTAAGAATGGGGTTCCTTAATCATGCTTAGAACTTGTGTGTATTGCTTGGAAACATAGCAATGAGAGTTGTGGGTATCCTTGTTTGGGTGTCTCGGAAGGGAACCGTGTCGAGTTGAGTGCTAATGAATGTTGTCTTGCTAGAGTGTAGGTTGAGATTCAATGAAAGCATGTTAAATCTCCCCTACTTTTCCATATCTGTTAACCCCTATTTTCGCTGTTATGCGCTGTAACTTCTTTCTGTTATCAACATTTTGAATTGTGTCTGCTGTTGAGATCATTTACTTCTTGTTTATTATATTTTCTTTTACTTTCAAAACAATCATCTATATTTCCTTGTTTTATATTTTGTTTAGAATATAATCCAAAGACCCTGTGGATTCGACCTCGTTTAATGCTACAATCACCAATTTTCTTGTATACTTGCACGTGTTATCAACACGGTTGTGTGGATCCAACAATTATCAACTGACATCAAAGGTCACAATTGTTGTAGTGTATATAGTATATAGTTTAACCCCACTCGCATTTCTCTACATGAACAACCTGGATAAAGTCATTTGTAACTATTACAAAGCGAGTCGTATCCACAGTGTTACCAGGATAAGGTACCCAAGTTTATCCATGTACTATAGACCATTAGGTTATTACTGGAACATTATCCATTTGTATATCGAATATATACAGTATATATACTGTATATCAAATATATACATTGTATATTAAATCTATATTGGTTATCAAATATATATTGTTCTTAGTTACATTAAATAACCTGAGATCTTAGTTTATTGGAATACAAGTAATGTAAAGAAATAATTATTTTTATTAATAATAAAGAAAATGTTTACAAATTACAATCTCACGAGCTCAGGGCACTAAACCCAACAATCTTCCACTTGTCCTAAAGCGAGTGGCATGTGCATAGGGATTACAATAAACTAGGGCATATAACATACCAGTGACATCTCCCACTTGCCCTAAACTAAATGGTACATGTCTCGTACACCTAGATTCTCTTGGTGACCATCAACAATATAGTGTAATGGGCAGGGACATGTCTGGAACGACCTCGAAGTCTGTCAAGAACTTCTGAAGCCATACAACTTCTTTAGTAGCTTCGCAAGTAGCTACATACTCAGCTTCCATTGTCGAGTCCGCAATACACCCTTGCTTAACACTCCGCGATACTACATCTCTTCTATTAAGAGTGAACACTGAAAAATAGAGTTAGTGTACCCGGTGAGGATCGAATCCGTAGTGCCGTACACAAGCATGTAGTCCCTCGTTCTCCGAAGATACTTGAAGATTGTTTTGACTGCAGTCCAATCTGCAGGTCTTGGATTGGACTGGTATCAACTGGCAATCCCTAATGCGTAGCATATGTTAGGCCTAATACACAGCATGACGTACATAAGACTGCCCACAACTGATGCATAGGGAATACGTCTCACATCCTCAACCTCTTGAGGTGTCTTAGGACATTGTTCTTTAGACAACATAATCCCATGTCTGAAAGGCAGTAGCCTTTTTTTCTTGGAATCCTACATCGAATATTTGACTACTATTTTGTCAATATTGATACTTGAGACATAGCTAACGTTTTGTTCTTGTGATTTCTAAAGATCTGAATCCCAAGAACAAACTGTGCTTCTCCCAAATCTTTCATTTGGAATTGCATTGCCAACCAATTTTTAATGTTGGTGAGAAAACCTACATCATTCCTAATGAGTAGGATGTCATCAACATATAAAACTAGGATAGCTACGGTATTGTTACGACCTTCTTGTAAACACAAGGTTTGTCAACGTTTTGGTCAAACCCATAAGATTTGACTGCGGTGTCAAACCTTGTGTTCTAGGATCTCGATGCTTGTTTCAATCCATAAATGGATCTCTTAATCTTGAAAACTTTTTACTCTTGACCCTGTTCTATGAATCCTTCTGGTTGAGCCATTTAAATGCTCTCATGAAGATAGCAATTCAAAAAAGTTTTCTTGACGTCCATTTGTCATATCTCATAGTCATAATATGTGGCAATGGCTAAGACAATGTAGATAGACTTCAACATGCAATAGGGGAGAAAGTTTCTTCATAATAAATTCCCTCATGCTGGGTATAACCCTTTGCCACTAGTTTAGCCTTAAAGGTCTTAACCTTTCCATTGAAATCTTTCTTCCGCTTCTAGATCCATTTGCAACCTATAGATTTTACCCCATGATATTGATCCACAAACTCCCAGACGGTATTAGAATACATAGACTCTATTTCCTGATTCATAACTTTGACCCATTCATCTTTGTCAACATCTTTCATTGACTATTTGTAAGACAACGAGTCCTCAACGCCATCATCAGGTATGACGACCTAGGATTCTATTAATCCCACGCAACGGTCAGGCTGAGTTACAACCCTTCTACTACGTCGAGGCCCTCACAAATCTTGTGAAGTTTGATGTTGGCTCGTATACTGGCTCCGTCAACAACCCTTGTTGATGGTCTAGTAGTATCAGCAACTCTTGCTGTCGTACTGATAGTTTCATTTTAAATTTCATTTAACACCATTTTACTACGTAGTTTATGATCTCTTATGTGGTCTTCTTTTAGGAAAGTAGCATTTGTTGATAAAATACTTTATTTTTCTTATGATCGAATAAGTAACCACCTCTTGTTTCTTTGGGATAACCTACAAATATGCATACCTTTGAACGCAGTTCCAATTTCTTTAGGTTTGCCACAAGCACGTATGCTTGACATCCACAAACTCTGAAATGTCAGAAACTAGGTTTATGACCTATTCAAAGTTCAAACGATATTTCAGAAACACTCTTTGATGGAACATTGTTTAAGATATAAACTGTAGTCTCCACTGCATAACCCAGATCGAGTCAGGCAATTTAGCATAGCTCATCATTAACAAAACCATGTCTAACAGGGTTATGTTTCTCCTTTCTGACATACCATTTTGTTGTCGTGTACTGGGTGCTGAGAGTTGGAAAGCAATTCGGTGTTCTATCCTATAGTCTTGTAATCTTAAGTCTATGTACTCACCACCATGATTTAATCAAACTGTTTTAATGGGCTTACTTAATGAATTTTCAACATCAGTCTTATACTATTTGAACTTTCAAGAGCTTCAGACTTATGTTGTATTAGGTAATGATACTAAAATCTTGAATAATCATCTATGAAAGAGATGAAATATTCATATCCAACTCGAGCTTGAACATTCATCGGACGATAAAGATCTGAATGTACAAGTTCTAAGGGTTATTTGGCTCTATAACCCTTTGCTATAAAGGTTATTTTAGTCATTTTACCCTCAAGGCATGATTCACATACTGGTAAAGAGTTGTCGTCTAACTCACTTAGGATACTGCTCTTAACCAGTTTATCAATCATGTTGAGATTAATGTGGCTAAGCCTAAGGTGCCAAAGATGGGCATCTTCTTTAGGAGAAATTCTTTGTCTTTTGGAATGTGTTGTTTCAGTTTTAAATAATTAAGTGTTTAGAATTGTTTTAGTTAAAGTTGGTCTTAGTACTCAAATTTTAACACCTTTCATTATACTAAATGCTTTATTAGAAAGAAAAGAAATTGACATAGATTGTTCAAGTAAGCAAGCAACAAAAATTAAATTCCTTTTCATTTAAGGGACTATGTACACATTATCTAATAACATGTATTTATGCTTGCTCAAAAATAACTTGACGCTGCCCACTACAACAGTAGAGACGATCTCCACGGTTCCAACTCTAACAGACATTTCTTCGACCTCATTTTACTTGTTGAAGAGAACCTAATGGACCTACAGATCAGAAGCTTTAACGATGTGAGATTAGTCAGTCAAACTCATTAACTGAGTTAATCAACACTCATTAACTGCAACTCACTCCACTAAAGACCTGCAGCTACACTCTTCTAACTGCATAATATTTTCGTGTCCACGGATGTACGACCATTAACGCAAGTCAATCCTTCACGAGTACTTGTAACTCTTGTTGGGTCAAATTACCGTTTTACCCCTGAGTTACATCTTGCTCCTTAAATGTCACTGCTCCTCTAATGAACAACCCGATTATGGTTCGACTAATAACCAAAAGTCCCTCTCGGGCGAGTGAGAAGGTGGGGCCCCTTGTTCAAGTCCTGGAGTTAGCATGTAAGGGAATACTCATCTACCTCCATAAATGTAACAACCGAAAAAAAAAATATAAATATATATATATATATATATATATATATATATATATTTAAATTATTATTTTTTAGTTGTTTTCTTTTATTTTCTCAACGATAAACCTTTTTGTTTTAAAAATTATTTTTAAAAGATAATTTGTTCTTAGAATTCGAAAAAAAATAGAAAGAAAGAGTTTTATTAAATCTTTATCTTTTTATTATTCTTTTTAAATAAGGATTCATTAGGGTTCATTATAAAAGCCCTTAAACCCTAGGTTTTATTTTCTTAAACTGTTAGACCTAGTTTTCTCTCAAAGAGAAAAAGAAAAGAAAAGATGACGAGTGTTGGTATTTTCTCTCAAAGATCGGTAAGATTTTCTTCTCATTGTTTTAGTTTTATTTTTCTTGATTTGTAGTTCTTTAATTCAGTTTATTGGGAAAAGTTTTGAGGTCTTTGTTTTTTAGAATAAAAGATTTTAAGGGCTTTTGCCCTAAAAAAAATTTTCCAGAATTTTTTATGAGATTGTTTTTGGGCTATTTTGAGACTCTTTTTGCATAAAAAGTTTACCTATTTATATCCTGTAAATTATAGTTTGTTGTTATGATTTTTACATGAAAAATTATATGTTTTTACCAAGTTTTAAAGGTTTTATATACGGTTTTTCAGATCTGATTTTTCTATAAAAATTAGTAAATTGTTAATTGTTTTATGGAAAATTCTTGGAAGTTTTATTTTGTAAAATAGAAAATTTTTCAGATTTAAAATCCCCAAATTTTCAATTGTTTAGAAGGTTTTTAAGCTGGTTTTATTGAGAAACTTTTTGTAAATTTAGTTTGTATTGATTTATATCGATTCTTCTAATTTTAAAATTTGTTATTATTGAATTTAGAGGCTTGTTAACCTAGTTTTCAGATCTGGTTTTTTAGCCCCAAATCCATACTTTCCTAATTATTTTCCATAAAAAAGTGTTTTGAATGAGAAAATTGGGTAGATAAGATTTGTGTTAGTAATTGGTTGAATTTTAAATCCTTGGATAGGATTTAAGAATTGATTTTGGATATTGGTTGTTTCTAGGCCTCTAAGTTGACAACTACCAAGGAAGAAGTAAATTAGATTCGTAGGATTTCTGAAAGAGGTAAGTAATTTGTCATATCCCTTCGAAAAAGTATTGTAAGTGATTTACCGTATCTTTCGAAAAGTATTGTACTTAATTTGTCATATCCCTTCGAAAAAGTGTTGTAAGTAATTTGTCATATCCCTTCGAAAAAGTATTGTAAGTAATTTGTCATATCCCTTCGAAAAAAAAGTATTGTAAATAATTTGTCATATCCCAAATTGCCATATCTTTTCCAAAACTAAAATGTATTTTGGATTTGATACGACGATTTGAAATTGATATCTTGCATATGAAATTCAAGTTTTATTATGGATTTGAAAACTAATTTGGCAATTGAAATTATGTTTATTTGCAAAGTATTTGAAGTATTCTTAAATGATTTGATAAAGTTTTGTTTAGATTTATTTAAAGGTTTGAAATTGATATTTTGTTTTTTTGTGAAATATTTGAAATATTGTTTTAGAGAATTGATAAAGTTTGTTTTAAATTAGTTCAATGTTTTGAATTAATTTAAAATTGAAAGTAAGTATTTGTTTTGCATTTTATTTGAAAGATATTTGGATTGATTTCATAGGGCTATCCGGATATGTCATGATTTTGTTTTGAGGAACGTTTTGCTTATTTGGGGTAGTAGCCTAATTTGGAATTGATGGATTTCTGTTCTGGCTTATTTGTGAGAATGCACTTTTGTGGTTTGGCATTCCTTGGGAATGAAGATTCATGTGTGTGTTATTCACTCACATGGCCTCACACTTAAGTAACTCTGTTCTGGTCGATATTATTTTGACAACTCTGTTCTGGTCGATATTAATTCGAGAACTCTGATAGAAGTTTTTGATTGATTGGTGTTACCGACGGGTAACCACATATGTTCTGTAGACTACCCAAATAATGCAACCTTCCACTCTGATTTTGAAAGTATGAATGAATGTAAGATTGTTTTAATGTTGAATGATTTAGTTATTCAAAAGTTGGAAAATTGTACCAAGTGTTTTAGAATGAAGTTTGAAAGTTTTGATTGAAAGAAAGTTTGTTTTGAAGGATTTGAAGTTTGATGGAATTAAAGTTTGTTATGAAGGAATTAAAGTTTGTTATGAAAGAATGAAAGTTTGTTTTGATTGACTGAAAATTTTATCTTATTTGATGACTTTGTTTCCGGAAATCTAGTTTATTTTGAAATTTTTTAAAATTGTATTAAACATTCTAAAGGACTTTAAAAGTTTTGATTTGTTCGTATTTTTGTTTTGAAAGGAAAATGAATTTCGAAATTCGATATGGAAATTGCTTATTGAGTATTTTTGTACTCATTTTTTTTCTATTTTCTAAATGTTTTCAGATGAAAGTTCAAGTGACTGCTCAGATAGTGATTGAGGAATAGCGTTCTGGCATGAGGAGTTGATATCTTTAGTATTTTCCATTGTTTTTTAGCTTATGAGAACTTAGTTAGTTCTGGTGGTTATTCTTTGACTTTATTATAGTGTAGGTTTTTTTTTTTTTTCAAAGTTGGACTTGTCCTTATCTTTTGTCATAGTATCGTATTAAATAAAGAATTATTTCCGTTAATTTAGTGTTTAGTTGTTTACGCTTCCGCATTTTGTCAGAATGACCGTATTGGAAAATACGAGTTGTTACAATAAAGTCGGGAAAGGGTGAATTCTATCTTGCGTAGTTACATTCTTAGCTCCCCACTTGGTCTCATCTAAAAATGGTAGGATTATTGAGTCGGAAATCCGAACCATTCTCACCCATACAAATCAAAGGACGATCCCTTATAAATAGGAGTCCATAACTCGCTTAGGATTAAGATTGAGTTACCTGGTCATCCTATGAGATAACAATCTATTGACTAATGGTGTTAGAGCCAATGATTAATTATTTCGCAGTCTGGTCTTCTACAAACTCATTGTATAGGATACCCTCACTCGCATGTCTCTAAATGAACGATCTAGATAAAGTCGTTTGTAACTATTACAAAGCAGGTCGTATCCATAGTGTTGTCAAGATAAGATACCCAACCTTATCCATGTACTATAGACCATTTAGCTTATTATTGGAACATTATCAACTTGTATATCGAATATATACTATATATATATATTGTATTCCAAATAGATACATTATATATTAAATATATACAATATATACACTGTATATTAAATATATATTCTATATCAAATATATACTGTTCCAGTTAAATTAAATAACCTTGGATCTTATTTTTTTGGAATACGAGTAATGCAAAAAAATAATAAAATAACTTTTATTAATTATAAATAAAATGTTTTAAAATTACAAACTCAGGAGCTCAGGTACTAAACTCAACAGTTCATCCACCTCAAGGAACACATATTTCTTAGTGGTACCTTATCGTTATTTATAACATTGTTTGCATTACAATGACCTTCAAACACATAATAGAACTTCTTAATTAAAGTGCCAACAGTAATACAAACGATCAAAAGCAGTTCGATGGTCATTACCAGGATAGTGAATATATCTACTCAATCTACTCACATCATATGTAATAATAGTACAATGCATCTCATCAAAGACATAACAATGGCTATAATTTTTGCATATTTAGATTGAGATACATTATCACCCATATTTTCTTAAGACTCATGCTAACATCATAAGATGTTCATAACAATCGAACATATTTAGCATATTCTCAATATATTGTGATTAACAAAGGGTGAGCCCATTATCATCATGTCTTTAACACACCAAGTATTACATTAGCCTCTTCTAAATCTTTCATTTCAAAACATGAAGATAAAGACACTTTGATATCATTAATGACATCTAGATTTGTACAAAATAAGCATATCATTAACATATAGCCAGATAATATAATCATACTATCAGCTCCAAACAATTTTTAGTAAACATATTTAAGTATTTTAAGAGCTTATTTAATGCTATAAAGATAATTTTAAGGCTTGCATACCTTATTCTATTGACCAATATTAACAAAACTTACAAGTTATCATAAAAATCTCCTGTTCTAAATCACCACTAAGAGATGTTATTTCTTACATCCAATTGATGTATAAATATGTTAGGAATAGCTACAAACGTGGTCAGGTATCTAGTAGCTATTTTACTTACGGAAGAATATATATCAATACATGTTTTTTGTATATCTCACAGTTTCTCTGAATTTTTATTGAATCAACCCGTATAATTCTTTAAAAAATCATTTACACCTAATAGGTTCATTTTTCTTTAGGTAAGTCTATCAAGTCCACCTCATGTATAAGATACATACATACGTATTGAACATTTATCTTCTTTAAATTTTCAAGAAATTTAATTTCACATGATCATACTCATGACATCTCAAATTAATTATTCTACCAATAATAAATTTAATTTCACATAATCATGTAAATAATTTTTTCATAATGTGCCAAATAATTTAAATATTCAATATGAATAATTTTATATTCAAGTATAATCTAGCCCGATCTCAAACTACCACTAAGAAGAACTTAACCCATCATCAATTTATATTTATATGAGCTTCACATATATTTGAGATGGATTGCATTTTATATTTCTAACAAAGTAAGGAAATTAAAGTCCAAGCTAAATTAATATCAAGAAAATAATTTTCATTCTACTCAAAATTCGTGGCCAATTAACAAACTCAAGTAATCACAATAATTTAAGATTATCAAACTTAAATTACTTGAAACTCCATTACCTCATTTTTCTTTTTTCTTTTGTTTTTCCACAATTTCAAACTAATCAGCTTAAAACAATTTTCACAATTATTTCAATTATTACAAATAATTGCAAACTGCACAAATAAGATAACAAAAAAACATCTCGTTTAGCTCATGCATAAAAACCTATATACAAAATAATTTGCAATTAATTCCATTTTCATTATTAATTGAAAATTGTTAAATCATCGTAAGGTACTTAAAAGGTTAAAAATATTTACGCTAATAATATAGGAAAACCCAACCTATATAAAATTTAATGATGTAGCATGAGAAAGAAAAAAAATCAATCCAAACTTTAATGAAATAGACTAACCAACTTAGTCTATATTTTGGAACAAGCCATCTAAATATTTTAAAATTGTCATATTATTTGACGTAATCAAACAAAGTATTTTGGCCAAATCAATTATGCATGAAAAGTATAATATTGCAAAATCTCGTATAATAGTATAATACGAAATTTATCTATTTAGCTTCTCTTTATCTTTTCTCCGTCTTTCAAATTCTTTCTGGTAGCCTCCCCACAATTTTCGTCTTCGCGCGTAATCGATCCCCGACAATAATGCCAAAAGAATTTATGAAATATGGAAAGTCGAGAGATTATTAATCATAAAAGGAAAAAAAAACTCACTCATTTAAACCACAAAAAAATGCTAAAGGATATGGTCCGATTCATGGTTTGATCCATAGCCCAAGTTCTTGTGTGGTTTATTTTTATTTTTCTCAATTTCTCGAATAAGACAAAACACATCTTCTCTGCCTGCATCTTCTCAATTCCGTTTTTTCCCTTCACGTCAGGAACCATATATCTCTTCTCTCTCTCTCTTTTTTTTTATATTTTTTTTTCCTTTTTCTATTTAGAAAAAGCATCTTCATTGTCTTCTTTCTTCCTTCGAGCCAAACCTATCTTCTCCCTTCTTTCTTTTTTTTTTAATCTTTTTTCATTCTTTCTTTTTCCTCTTTCAATCTCATCTGCCACACCACCCCTTGGTGTTACAGCTACCGCCGACCCTCTCTTGCCGACAAAAACCTCTGAAGACCACGACGACGCACAAACCTTTACGACCATGAACACGAACCACATGCAGTGTCTAGAGCTTGTTGGGAAAATTTACTTACCAATGATATTTTCCCCTTCCACAGTCTGTCAGTGAAAAATACAATCAACCACAATAATAAGAGATATACAGAAAAACACAGAAACGACACAGAATTTATACTGGTTCACCCCAACTACAGGCTACGTCCAGTCTTCCGTGACAACGAGTTCTACTATGATATTGGGATAATTACAATGAATCTCACAAATGCTCTACAAAACTCTCTCTAGATGCCACCACAATGGCCAACTAGCTTCTAAGCACTATACCAATAGATACTTAGGAATATAGAACAAAAAACCTCACAAACCTGACGAGAATGGGCTGCCGACAACACACTACAAACCTTTGTTCCCTTTTGTTCTCTGCCAACGCTACTTGCTGCCACTGACACGTTTGTGCACCAACACAAAAAGAATTCTATTCCCACGGCCAAAATTGAGCTAGGCGGCTAGCAACCAAAAATTTTGTTATAAAACAAAACCTAAAGACAAGTGAGGTAAATTGGGCTTTAATGTGTATTTAGGCCAAATTCCTTCCTTTTATTTAATATTTGTTTTGGCTCCATTCATTTTCCCAACAATCTCCCACTTAGAGACAAAACAACAATATTGCCTCCCGCTGCAACAACAGCATCCCTCATGACTCAGTTCTAACTGTACCAACAGATTCTAACGGATCAACATCCTATTGGCACTAATCAACACTCAGCTCCCACTGCACCGACAGTTTCTAACTTTTTTTTAGCACCAACTAAGGCTCCATATGTGATTGCCTTGAGATTGAGCAATCCTACGTGGTCTTGCCTCCCAGATGAAAGAGACACGGCCACGTGCTCCCACTCGAACTTAGTGGTTCCTGACGCTTCCTTCTTCACTCGCACCCAACGACTCTTGAAGGAAAGCTTCTTCACTAATGACTTGGCACTCCCACTCAAGTCTGTTGCTACCCTAGAGACCTCACACTCGACCTCAGCACCAACTATAGTCATTCTCGATGCTCTCTTTCGCCTATGCGACTTCATCAGCTCGCTAATCCGTCTGACAACTGGGGCTCTAAACTGAAGCCCCGAAACTGACAGTCTGTTGAACACCTCACTGAGTTGTTCCCCTTTTCCTTTCCTCTACTTCCCAGCTATTGTACTTGAACTGATGGCAGATTCTCCTGATCTGTCTTGACTGTCAATGCTGCTAGTTCTTTCAAGTCTCCCCCATTAGTCAATATTTTATATACATACAATAATCTCATTAGTTTATTAAAATGTTTAATAAACTAAAACATTAGTGTACAACTACCAATATAAATAGTTATATTGGGCCGGCTAAAAGTTCACTTCGTTAATTTCACTTAGCCGGAATTTACCCAAGTAATATACCCTAGTCTTAGAATACTAAGTGGGAGAAAAAAAGAATATGTAATATACTATGTATATTTTGATATATAAGGTATATATGACATCTTTTTTCTCACGTTTCTCATTAAAGTTCACACTGTGAGTTCTATGCTTGGCCTCGTGTCACCCTGGGTGTGGCCTCCATATGGAAGGTGTTTGCATGATTCAATATCGAGGTGAATGGAGATAGTATTCATAGTCAGTGGGAGAAGGACGTGTGACAACCATCCTACGGTCTCCACATTAGTTTGCATCGTGAGATTTCATACATGATTTGCATGTCGTCCTGGAGCGATCATCCCTATGGAGGGTCCATTGTATGGAATTGAAACCAAGGCAAACTCCAGAAATGGATAAGGGTTTCTTAGATTTTGCTCCAATATTGTCCTTCCCTACGGCGGGATTATTGGGATGGACCTTCGAGGTATGAAAATGGTGGGTCACACTTACGGTGAATTGATAAGCTAGTTAGCAATTTCTTGACGAAATAAATGGTGACTAATGATTATTAGGAATAAGAGTTATTCTGGTGTAAGATTTAGTTGAGAACGTCTCAATTAGATTTAGTTGAAAATGTCTCAATTCAGTGAAAGAGTAGCTGTCTGCACCGCGGTAGTTGTCTGCCCTACGGCTACTGTTGCTCTAAATAATTGAAGCGTCGTTGCAAATTATTTAATTGTTAGGGTGAGTAATTCTTAATTTGCTAAATTTGATTGATTTAATGAGTTTTTGTAAAGTTCTAATAATCTGTTTGTTTTCAACAATTATGTCTATGTCTTTAATTTCACTTCTTGCCACCGATAAACTGATTGGGATAACTATCCCACATGGAAAACAAACCTTAATGCGATACTCATAGTAGATGATCTCTACTTTGTCTTAATGGAGGCCTGTCTGGAAGCCGCTGCACCTGACGCCACGAAAGTTGTTCGTTACGCATATGACAGGTGGACAAAGGCCAATTCAAAGGCCCGAGTCTACATCTTGACCAACATATATGATATTTTGGCCAAAAAGCATGAGACGATGATCACTGCACTAGAGATCATAGAATCATTGCGTGACATGTTTGGAAAACCTTCCTCCCAAGTCATGCACGATCTTCTCAAATTCATTTTTAACTCACAAATGAAAGAGGGAACATTTGTCTGGGAACATGTTCTTGGTATGATGGTCCACTTCAATATGGCGAAGATGAATGGTGCTGTCATAAATGAGTCCAACCAAGTCAGTTTTATTCTAGAGTCTCTTTTGAAGAGCTTCCTTCAGCTTCGCAGCAACGTTGTGATGAATAAATTCGAATACAACCTGACCACGTTCCTCAACGAGCTCCAGACTTACGAGTACGTCGTGAAAAACAAGGGACATGAAGGGGAGCCAAATGTTGTCACTTCCAACAAAAACTTCCACAGAGGTTCGACCTCGAGGACTAAGCATGGACCTTCTTTTTCGGGTTTGAAGAACTTAAAGAAGAAGAATAGTGGACAAGAGAATAGAACTGTCTCTGCTGCTGCCTAGAAGGGGAAGAAGGCTACGGCCGCAACAATGTTTCCACTGCAGTGTTGATACGCATTAGAAGAGGAATTGCTCGAAGTACTTGGCCGAGGAGAAGAAAGCAAAAGAAGGTAAATTCGATTTACTCGTTCTAGAAACATGTTTGGTGGAGAATGATGATTCTGCCTAGATAATTGATTTAGGAGCCACTAATCACGTTTGCTCTTCTTTACAAGAAATTAGTTCCTGGACGTAGCTGGAGACCAGAGAGATGTCTCCCAGAGTTTGAACTGGGTAGATCGTCTCTGCTGTTGCTATGGGCAGCGTCAAGTTATTTCTCAACAAGCATAAATACATGTTATTAGATATTGTACACGTTGTCCTTCAAATAAAGAGGAATTTAATTTATGTTGCTTGCTTACTTGAACAATCTCTGTTATTCTCTTTTCTTTCCAATGAAACGTTTATTATAAGAAAAGTTGTTGAAATTTGTTTAGAAAAATTAGAAAATAACTTGTACGTACTGAGACAAACTTTAACTAAAACAATTCTAAACACTAAGTTTTTTAAAATTGCAACAACACAGTCCAAAAGACAAAAATCTTCTCCTAAAGAAAATGCCCATCTTTGGCACCTCAGGCTTGACCATATTAATCTCAATAAGATTGAGAAACTAGTTAAAAGCGGTATCTTAAGTGAGTTAGACGACGACTCTTTACTAGTATGTGAATCATGCCTTGACGGTAAAATGACTAAAAGGCCCTTTACAACAAAGGGTTATAGAGCCAAAGAACCCTTAGAACTTGTACATTCAGACCTCTGTGGTACGATGAATATTCAATGTAACGCCCCAGGAATTTCACCATTTCCTAACAGAGACCGTTACTAAGCCTACCTAAAATTTTCGCATAAACAAGAGAATTTTTAGCACAACAACACTAAGCAATAAAACTACCACGCTTCTGCTACGCTACTCTGATTTCCCACACTCACGAGAGCTTGAATAAATAGAACAACACTAATGTTTTAAGAGAAACTCAATCCTATATAGATAAACCATTTAATACCGACTTCACCTTAACCAAACCCTTCAAGGAAACCTTACTAACTATAAACCATCCACTAGATGAATATTAACATCTCGAATGGCAATGAAGCAAAAGCTAATTCAAGTACGATCAACTTAAACAAATGTATTCATAATTATCCTAAATAGATTACAATCCCGTAGTTCAAGAGGCTAACAAAATTAATGCTCTAAAAGATTAATGAATCGGCAATCTTACAACATCCTTTAGACAATAAAAGTAAGCAAAACCAGCCACTACCAACTCAACTATAACATTAAATGGCCACAACTATCCTAACTAAAAGAAATTAATTGTACACAGCATAGCTAATGGTCCTTCCGATCAAGACTCCTCCTCGCCATCACCGTCCCAAGAGCTAGCTCGATACTTGCAAACTGGAGGGAAAAAGAGGGATGAGTACAACCACAGTACTTAGTAAGCAGCCCTTATCTGAAGGGTCACACACAAACAGCATGCTTATCAAGGAACAACGTGTCATGCTTATTAAAGGATCAACACACACACATAATACTCAATCAAATCATGAAACATTCACAGTCATGCTTTTCATCGCATTATGCACTCAAACATAGACACATTCTATAAAATTCAGTGACAACCACAACCAGGAACACATTAACTACCAGTACCAACCTCTAGTCTCCCTAACATCCCAAGTACCTCTACGCTTATCACAGCTACTTTAGCATTCCACAGTTAACTCCTTCGAGCAGAGTCGGCCCCTGACCATTTATACCCAGAGCCCCGACCCTGCAGCATCGGCTCTCGACCAATTATACCCGAGGCCTTGAACTCTGCATCGACCCTCGACCATTTATACCCGAGGCCTCGATGTCTTACAATCTATTGGCCCTTGACCATTTATACCCAAGGCCCCAATAGTTCTCCTTTCGAAAGACTCCTCGCATAGACCCCCGACCATTTATACCCGAGGCCTCGACGCTCATCTTCATCCAATATTGGCGTATCGACCCCCGACCATTTATACCCCAGGCCTCGATACCCAATTAGCGACGTATCAGCCCTCGACCATTTGTACCCGAGGCCCTGACACTCACCCATTCACTTCGTAACTTTCATAACTCCACATATCATTTCTAGCCTCCAACCAAGATTTCAGTACTACTTCCCTAATAACAGCAACCACCACAACGCCCATCACGACACAACCACTAGTATGATTTCATTGCATCACAGATCTCAAAAACAGAAAGTTTGACAGCAACCAACCTGATCACAACATAGAGCACCCAAAAGCTTCAACAAATAACCCTATGACATGCTTCTCATAACATACTTTTCACATAATGGTTCAGAAAACTTTTAAGAACATGCTCGACACAATTCATCCAATCATTTAATATCCACCATTCGAAGAAATCATCCAACATCAGTATTCAATAAGCATTGCTAGACATAAATAAACACATCAGACATGCCAAACATCTTATGCAAAATTCAGACAACAACATCTCCACAATAAGTCTACTTTAACGAGCATTCCCTGCAACATACATCATTCCACATCAGATCTCAGCAGCTCAACAATACAAAATTTCCACTATTATCACCGACGAACATGCAACACTACTCAGGCACATAAACCAACATAAACAAGAGTTACACTGCACAATAACGTATCAAAATCAATATTAAACGTCATAAAACAGCACAACGACAACCAAATAATAAACATCAACGCACGCACCCGCCCCTCGTCTACTTACTTCTCCTTACTCGATAGGCCACCAATTCCAGTCTTTCAAGTGTATCGACAAGCCATTCACACATCTAATCAAAACACAATTATCCAACATGCTCTTCATCGTACAAAACAAGAAAATAATCCCGAAGCTTCCAACTAAGCAAACATAAACTAAATAACATAAAACTATCACGTGCATTTTCAATCCCAAGACATGCTTTCAAACATCAAAGCTTAATCACTTCCAACCATACCGAGCAGCAACTTTCAAGGCACCTCCAATAATCATGACAGAAGATATTCTCCTAATATGTAAAAGGAAAGGAACAAAAGAAACAACAAGGATGCAACCCAACAATAACTACTAGAAGTCCTCAAATGATGCCCAACAAACTCTAAATACATGAGATATTGAAGTATAGCAAGGTTAAGCACGAAACCATTTCAATAACACCTATTAACTTACATATTAATAAATAATAAACACACCGAAAGCACCACACAATTCATACATATTCAATCAATAAACATCCCCCAAGTAAGAACTACTTACTCAATGGCCATAACACTACTAAGCTTGCCGAAGTATTTCCTAAAACAAACGAGATTACATTTGCATTAGAAATCCATTGGAGACACTTAAATTAATTGAAACCATGAGGTGATTCGTTACCTACTAACTCACATAAAAACTCTTGGGTTAGGAGTGGGTAGATGTCGAGGAGGTTCGGCCTCCCAAATCCGAGCTCGAACGGCCTTATGCTTGCTGGTCCGATACCAAAAAGGAATGGGTAACGCTGATTTGGGTCCGATTAGCGGTGGGTCAACGCCGAACCAATGTCGAATAGAGTGGATATCACGGAACTGACGTCGTGTGGCTTCGATCTTGCTGGTCCAACCTCGGGAGGGGTGGGTAACGCTAATCTAGCCTCTAACAAGAGTGGGTCAACACAGAAACCCGCCGGAACGAAGAAAACGTCACGGAACTGGGCTGTTCGGACTGAACGTTGGATGTCGCCGAAGGAGGTCGTGGTTCTCGTTGTCCCGCCATCATCTGGCCGCTGGGTATCGTCGTTGTTCGTGGTGGTCGCCGCGGACGGCCACGATGGACGCCAGAAATCGAGTCGCTGCTGCTTCGATGCCAGCCGCCGCCGTGAAAGGACGCCGGAGTTGCCGCGAATCATCGTGTCTGAAGCAGAGGTCGCCGGATCTGCGCACCGGAGGACAACGCGTGGTGAGATCGTGCCACCGCCGGCTGTACGTCGCGCCACCTACAGACCTCGTCGGAAGTGCGTGGAGCCGCCGGGTCTGCCGCTGTACGTGTTGTGGGAATCGAACGCCGTCGCCCGTCGGAGGGGTGCCGTCGCCGGTGAGGATTTGCTGTAGAAGAGGAAGCAAAGGGAGGGGGGCAGCGGCTCCAAAACGAGAAGAAGAAGAAAGGAAAAATAAAAAGAAAAGGAAAAAAAAAAAATAGATTTAGGGTTTTTTTTTTCTTTATTTTGTTTTAAAACCAATAGCCCAATTCCCAAATCTTAATGAGCCCCAACTAAAACTACAATGGTCCAAAACAAAAGCCCAATAATTATGCTTTAGAAATAAAATAAACCCCACAACAACCCGAAATAAAATAGTTAACTTAAACTTTAAAACTCAAGAATAATAATTCAAAGAGAAGTAGAATTTAGGAAGGAAAATCCTAAAACTCGTGAATTTAGAATTTAACTAAAAATCTCCTACACAGGTCGAGAACTTAAATTATCTTAATCCAAAGAAATTAAACTTAATTCCAATTTAGCCAAAAATTAGAATTTCAAAGTTAGAAAATCCAAGAATTAAAGTTATCAACTTAAGGAAAAATCCAAAGACACTATTTATCTCTTAAAATAAACAAGTCAGAGAACGCGGGACGTTACATTCAAGCTCGAGGTTCGTATGAATATTTCATATCTTTCATAGATGATTATTTAAGATTTCGGAATCTTTACCTAATGCAAGATAAGTCTGAGGTTCTTGAAAAGTTCAAAGAGTATAAGACTAAAATTGAAAATTCATTAGGTAAGTCCATTAAAACACTTCGATCAGATCGTGGTGGTGAGTACATGGACTTAAGATTCTAAGACTATATGATAGAACATGAAATCGCTTCTCAACTATCAGCACCCGGTACACCACAACTGATGTGATCATAATTAACCCAATGCTCCAAGATGCCACCTACACCAAAAATGAAGAGACGCTTGAAGAAAGACCCACCAAACGAAGGAATCTTCATTGGACCCATCAACAAATTTTGACCATATTGAAGGCCAATGAAGAACATACTAGAGTCAAAAGGAAGCATGAAAAGGAAGATAAGCTAATTGGGTAGCCTCTCATCAAGGACAAGCCCATCGAGAGGCCACCCGCACGCATGCACAGCCAGGTGCATGCAACTGTGCGCGCCCCTATAGCGTGCGCTACCATGCCGCACAAACCTCCCAGCGCATTCCCTGCCGTGCGCATCCCAACCTTGCCAACCTTACAACGCATGCCCTTGTACGCGCTATCTGTCCATACGCGCCACACCTACCGCACACGCTCGTGCGCCTACTTCTATCCCAGCGCCCATGCGTGCCCTACCTGCTACACATGCCCACGCGTCCACGCCTGCTCCAGCGGCCATAAGCGCCCCACTTGCCGTCCAAGCGAGCACGCTCATGCACGCCTTGCTAACTTGACAAGCGCGTCCAGCCGCTCCTGCCACACGTCCTCTGCCTTGCCCACACACGCCTCACCCCGCTAGCGCCTGCACGCCCTTGCACGCTCGCCAGCACTCCTCACGCGCCTTGCCCTGCCGCATGCCCATCAGCGCAGAACGCCAGCCCTAGCGCCAGCCTTACACGCCAGTGCCCCATACACCGCCGCCCATACACGCGCTTGCCCCAGTGCCAGCCTCCACCACACGTGCGGGCCAATCCCCTTGACGTTCATTGCCGCCCACTCTTGGAACAGTTTAGGAATCTATTTTCCTAATTTGTTCCAAAAGCATTTGAGGAAAGAGTTTGATTTAAATGATTTTATTTTATTTTGATTTATTTCTTTTACTTTAGCAATTTAAATTCACATTTAGGCAAGTTCTTTACATTTTAGGAATTTATCATTTTTAATTTTGTTATTTTCCTTGTAAAGGCCATGGGCCTTAGCCTCTATATAGGCGTGTACCTCCTTTATTTTGGATCATCTTTTGAATGTTGAATTGAATAAAAACTCGAGAGTTTTCTCACCCTTCCCGAGTGCTAACCCCTCCCCCCCTAAAATACCGAATCACCATGTGTGGTTGAACTTAGGTTTTCGTATTTTACCCTCGGAGCATGCTTGGTTGGTTAGTCGCCAAACTCGTGGAGTATTTTCGGCTTTGAGTATAGTGAGTATTCTGTCTACTCAAGGTGACTACAAAGGTAATATGTCTAACTCTTAGCCTTTCGGGTTGAAACCGTTTATACCATTGGATTCAAGTGGCTTGTGCCTCGAGTAGTACAATACGCTTGGGTTGTCGTGTATCAACAACAAAATGGTGTGTCAGAAAGGAGGAATAAAACCTTGTTAGACATGGTTCGGTCAATGATGAGCTATGCTCAATTGCCTGACTCATTCTGGGGTAATGTAGTGGAGACTACAGTTTATATCCTAAACAATATTCAATGAAAGAAGGTTTCCGAGATACCGTTTTGAACTTTGGAGAGGTCATAAACCTAGTTTAAGACATTTCAGAGTTTGGGGATGTCCAACATATGTTCTTGTGGCAAACCTGAATAAATTGGAATCACGTTCAAAGGTATGTCTATTTGTAGGTTATCTGAAAGAAACGAGAGGTGGTTACTTCTTCGATCATAAGGAAAATAAAGTATTTGTATCGACAGATGCTAATTTCCTAGAAGAATACCAAGTAAGACATCATCAACCATGTAGTAAAATGGTGTTCAATGAAATTTCCAATGAAGCCATTAGTACGACAGCAAAAGTTGCTGATACTGTTGGACCATCAACAATGATTATTGACGGAGCCAGTACATCGAGCCAACATCAAACTTCACAAGATTTGAGAGGACCTCGACGTAGTGGAAGGGTTTTAACTCAGCCTAACCGTTACGTGGGATTAACAGAATTCCAGGTCGTCATACCTGATGATGGCATCGAGGACCCATTATCTTATTGATAATACTTGATTAAAGGCTAAAAAGAGTAGCTTTACATGCTTAGTTGGGAGTTAATTATGATGGAAAATGTATGTTGCATATAATTTATGGAAAAATGTGCAAATTTCGTTATGAAGGACTTAGACAGTTAGTTAGAAGCAAATAGAGGCTAATTGATGAAAATTTGTTTATTTTGTAAGGAGAATTGAAAATTGATGACTGCAATGCGTCAGGCACATCGCACATCAAGTATTTCCAGATTATTAGAAGGATGCGCCATCCAATTGCTTTAGAAATTCCAGCTTCACAATGCGTCAACCACATTTGATGCATAGATTGTCAAAATGGAAAGAAAAACTTTTGACCAAATTATTGGTCCAATATTCAATTTTACTCCTAATATCTTTACAATAAGTGGTTGCCAACTTCCCTTGAATTTCTCAAATCCATGTTACTTCCATGGCCTATAAAAGGAGCCTCCAAGCTCACTTCTACACATCTAATTTTCCATGCTTTGCTTTTTCTTTCTAATTCTTGTCAACTTTAGCTTTTAAGTTTTAAGTTTAATTTTGATAAGGTTAGAGTCAAACGGATCTCATCAAGGTAAAATGGGAAGTTACTTAGAAATAGGAACTAAAACAAGATCATAGACATAGGCTTTCTTACCCGTTAAATGTAAGTTGACATTTAATTTATTTATGATTCTAGAGTTGCATAGACATATGTAAACACTAGCCTAAACTTCTAAACAAACCAAAAGCGGTATGGAATAGGAGTTGAACCAGTTTGCATAAATTGAGCATAATTACGTGCACATTTGGTAGGTGTAATTCATCATTTTAGAACTAAACAAAAGTAGGGGGTTGACCTTTTAAATTCTATTATTTTCGTGTGTTTTTTGTGTTCATCCAATCTCACCAATTTTTATCACAAACCTGATTGCTCATTCTAACAGTTTTCAAATTTAATTTCAAAAAAAAAAAACTAGTCCCTGTGGAGACGAACTTGGAATAATTCCATATTATTACTTGTGACAGTGTGCACTTGCACTCTACCCTTTAGCTATTCAGATGAGGCGCAACAAGTTTTTGGCACCGTTGCCAGGGACTTTGTTTTTGTTTTAATTTTATTCTTTGAGAATTGTTTTTGTGTACAATCACTTCACCATTTCTTTTCTGAAAATATCCCCCTATCGAACCTGAAAAGTGAACATTAGTGAATCAGCATAAATTCACACTTGCTTCTGTACGATCCCGAGATCGAGAAAACTTGCAAGAGGTTAAGGCGTGAGCAGAGACTGAGAAAACATCAGGAGAAAATCCAAAAAGAGAAAGAAAAAGAAAGAGATAGAGAATTTGACGAAGTAAGCACCAAGATGGTAGAAGAAGTACCAAATCCAATTTTATTGGTCGATTAAAGAGACATTGGAATGCGCTACTATGCAACCACTACCTTAGAGAACTTAAACGCGAGCATTAAAAATCCAATTCCAGACGATTCCCAATTTGAATTCAAGTCGATGATGCTCCAAATGCGTAACACTATTGGCCAGTTTGCAATACCCAAACATGAGGATCCACATTCCCACCTTAAATCTTTTATCCAAGTGGCAAATGATTTTAGATTACCAGGAATATCTGACGATGCTTTAAGACTAAAATTATTTCCCTTTTCCCTTTCAGGTCAAGCAACTGCATGGTTGAATGCTTTTCCTCCAGACTCCACCAATTTATGGGGAACCATGGTGGACAAGTTCCTTACAAAGTATTTCCCACCCACAAAAAATGCAGACGTGAGGGAGGAAATCATTTCCTTTAGGCAAAGAAAGAATGAAGCGGTCGACGAAGCATGGGAACGTTTTAAGGAGCTAATGAGAAGTTGCCCAAACTTAGGAATCCCGGCCTGTGTACAAATTGAACATTTTTATCGAGGTTGTGATATACCAACAAAAATGATGTTAAACACAGTCGCGAATGGAAAGTTGACTTTTAAGACATACAACGAGATCGTCACCATTCTTGATCAGTTAACTGAACATAACGATCTATGGTACTCAGAGAGATCGAGGATTCAACCAAAGACCATAGATCAAGCAGGAGTGTTTAATCTTGATGCGATGTCATCAATGCAGAGTCAATTAGATACCCTTACACAAATGATGAAGAATATGCAAGGGTACAATCCCGCACCTACACCAGCATCAACAACAAATACCAAGCTTGCTCTTGTTTATCATATGATTGAGTCTATTTGTTATTATTGTGGAGATTCTCATAATTCTGAAAATTGCCTATCTAATCCAGCTTCTTTATGTTATATAGCGAAAGGGAATCAAATGAACTTTAATCCTTACTCCAACACCTACAACCCGGGATGGAGGCACCATCCTAATTTTCATGGAGTGGGCAATGGAGTTTCAACAATGCGGGTCAAGTTCAAAACCAACAATATAAGACCTATAACCCTCCTGGAGTCCTTGCTTTACCTCTACCTCCACAGCAATATAATTAACAGAATAATGCACCACAGCCAGCGCAGTTTTGTTTGAGTAGTATGGAAAGTATGATGAAGGAATGTATGACCAGTATGATGAAAGAATTCACGACTAGGAATGACACAGCTATGCGAGAATTCACGACAAGGAATGACACAGCTATACAAGATTACACGTCTAGAAATGACGTAACTATGCGAAATTTGGAAGCTTAGATGGGGCAGTTTGCCAATGAACTTAGGAGTCGACCTCCAGGGACATTACCAAGTACTATAGAGGAGCCAAAGAGAGAGGGTAAGGAGCATTGCAAAGCCATTACAACCCGAAGCGGGTTAACTTATGAAGGACCAAAACTGCCGGGTGAACAAGCATCCAGTCCTTCAAAGGAAAAAGAGACTACAATAGAACCTGACCAACCAGTAGAAGGTGAGGTAAGTGGGTCAATTGCCCCGTAGGTAAGTAACTCTAGACCTCCTCCTCTTTTTCCCCAACGTTTGGTAAAGAAAAATCAGGACACCCGAGGGAAAAATAGAGGATGTACTAGTCAAGGTTGATAAGTCTATCTTCCCTGCAGATTTCATTATTTTAGATTGTGAAGCAAACTTGGACGTCTCTATCATACTTGGAAGGCCGTTTCTCGCAACAGGAGATACAATTTTCAACGTAAAGAAGGGAGAGATCACAATGAAGGTGAACGACGAGCAAGTGACATTCAACGTACTGGATGCTATGCTGCTTCCAGATGAAGCAGAAGAGTGCTCGACTATTCAGATAACTAACCCTATGTCTATGAAAGAATTTTGTGAATTGGTAACTCCAGGTTTAGAGCAAGAACTAGAAGCAGCAGAAAAGGAAAGAGAGGCAGGCACTTCCTCATCGCCGATGGAGAAGTTCGAGTTTGGAGATTTGAGCAAAGATTAATTTAAAGTGATGCAACCATCAATCATTGAGCCACCTCGACTAGAACAAAAACCCTTGCCTACTCATTTAAAATATGCATACTTAGGAGAAACTTTACCTGTAATCATCTCTGCAACGTTAACTAACGAACATGAAATTTTGTTGTTGCAGGTATTGTCAAAGTACAAGAAAGCCATTGGATGGACGATAGCAGATATCAAGGGAATTAGTCCATCATTTTGCATGCATAAGATAAATTTGGAAGAAGGTGCCATCAACTCTATTGAACATCAAAGAAGATTGAATCCTAAAATGCAAGAAGTCGTGAAGAAAGAAATTCTAAAGTGGCTTGACGTGGGAGTGATATACCCAATAGCGAACAGTAGCTGGGTCAACCCAATTCAATGTGTGCCAAAAAAGGGTGGCATGACAGTCATCACAAATGAAAAGAACGAGTTGATCCCATCCCGAACCGTAATCGGCTGGAGAGTTTGTATGGATTACCGCAAACTCAATAAGGTAACAAAAAAGGATCACTTTCCTCTTCCATTTATTGATCAAATGCTTGATCGTCTTGCAAGTAAGGAGTTCTATTGTTTTCTCGACAGATACACAGGTTATAACCAGATCACAATTGCCCCGAAGGACCAGGAAGAAAACAACTTTCACTTGCCCTTATGGAACATTTGCATTTCGGCAAATGCCCTTCGGTTTGTGTAACACACCTATTAGTTCCAGCGGTGTATGATGGCAATTTTTTCTGACATGATTGAAAATGTGATTGAAATTTTTATGGATGATTTTTTGATATTTGGAGAGTCTTTTGAAAATTGTCTTAAAAATCTTGAAAAAGTTTTGGAGAGATGTGAAAAAACAAACCTTGTTTTAAATTGGGAGAAATGTTATTTCATGGTAAAAGAAGGCATTGTTTTGGATCACAAAATTTCAAACAAAGGAATGGAAGTAGATCGAGTTAAAATTGAGTTAATTTCAAAACTTTCACCAGCCTCGTCAGTTGAAGTTATTCGAAGTTTTTTGGGTCATGCTGGATTTTATCGTCGGCAAAACCTTTATGTCATTTGCTAGAAATTGATAGGCCATTTAAATTTGATGAAGAATGCATGAATTCATTTGAGACTCTTAGGAAGGCATTGAGTTCAACTCCTATCGTAGTAGAACCTGACTGGAATTTACCTTTTGAGGTAATGTGTGATGCGAGTGACTAAGCATTAGGAGTCATGTTAGGGCAAAGAAAAAAAAAATTTTGCATCCAGTTTACTATGCCAGTAAGACCTTAATTGCAACACAGCTTAACTATGCCATCACAGAGAAAGAACTATTAGTTGTTGTATTTGCCTTTGATAAATTTAGAGCATATTTGATAGGTTCTAAAGTTATTGTTTTTACTGACCAGTCTGCCTTGAGGTATTTGTTTGCTAAGAAAGATGCGAAGCCAAGGTTTACTCGGTGGATCTTACTTCTTCAAGAATTTGACTTAGAGATTCGAGATCGGAAAGGTATAGAAAACCAAGTGGCAGACCACTTGTCTCGACTAGAGTCCACTATACCAGAAGACCCATCAGCAGTCAAGGAACACTTTATTGATGAACAGATCTTTCGTATTGATAACATCCCATGGTATGCGGATATTGCAAATTGTTTGGTAAGTGGCATCTTTCCTTACGAGTTTAAGTCACAACAGGTAAAGAAATGTTTACATGATGCTAAGCACTATAAGTGGGATGAGCCGTATCATTATAAGGCTCTGGTAATATCTTACGCAGGTGTGTAGCTGAAGAGGAACAAGCAAAAATCCTGGAAGCATGCCATACATCCCCGTATGGTGGGCACTTTGCGGATCGAAAAACCGCAAAAGTTCTTTTGGCCCACCTTATTTCGAGACGCCCACTAGTTTGTCTAGGTATGTGATAAGTGTCAACGGGTAGGTAATATTTTCCAAAAAAATGAAATGCCTCTAAACCCCATTTTAGAAGTAGAAATTTTCGACGTATGGGGAATTGATTTTATGGGATCGTTCCCATCGTCATTTTGTAAAATTTTCATTTTGTTAGCCGTCAATTATATGTCTAAATAGATAGAAGCCATAGCAACATCAGCAAATGATGCTATAATTGTTATTCAATTTTTGAAAAAAAATATTTTTAATCGCTATGGTACTCCAAGATGTATAATTAGTGACGAGGGAACGTATTTTGTAAATACGACAGTAGTTTAAGTGTTAGTAAAATATAATGTCCAACATAAGATTGCTACTGCGTACCACCCACAAACAAATGGCATGACTGAGGTCTCTAACGGGGAAATTAAATCTATCCTAGAAAAACAGTCAATACAAATAGGAAAGATTGGGCGATTAAATTAAATGATTCCCTTTGGACATATTGAACTGCTTTCAAGACCCCTCTTGGTATGTCTCCTTTTCGTCTAGTATTCGGTAAGGCTTGTCATCTTCTTGTTGAATTAGAATATAAAGCATATTGGGCCACTAAAAAACTAAATTTTGACTTTAATGCTACACGTGAATAACAGAAGTTCCAATTGAACGAGTTAGAAGAATTCAGGCAATTTTCATACGAAAATGCCAAAATGTACAAAGAAAAACAAAACAGTGGCATGATCGGTGAATAAGGCCCAAGCACCTCCAAGTAGGTGAGAAGGTTTTATTATTTAACTCCAGACTCCGACTGTTTCCCGATAAGTTAAAATCCCGTTGGTCTGGCCCATTCAAAATCGCAAAGGTATATCCTCATGGGGCCATCGACTTAGAAGACAATTCGGGTAATATTTTTAAAGTTAACTGTCAAAGAGTTATGCGTTATTTTGGAAATCAATTTGATAGAGGTAAAACCTCTATTTTCTTTTTAAATACATGAATGACTTAATTGGTCCCTCATTTCGTTTTTTGAGCTTGATTGGATGGGGCACTCGGTGTGAATTATTATTATTATTTTTTAGTTTTGAAGTTTTCTTTTATCTAAAAAAAAGTTTGTTTTAAAAGGAAAATTTGGATTTTATTTAAGATATTTTTTTTTAGTTTTGTAATTTCTAATGATTTTGTTTAATTGTATTTTGTTCAAAACAAAGATTTACGAATTTTTGAAAATAAAAATTGTTTTGGATTTTGGATTCAAAATAAATGAGAGCGCAAGTGTACACCCGTCACAACGGAATGAGTATTCCGAGTATCGATCCTCAGGGACAAATGAAGTCTTTTTATAGGAAATGTTAATGATTGGTGACTTTGTAATTGAAGTTGGGGTGACAAATAATAAGGATAATGTTGGTTTTGATATTTAAAAACTCAATGCAATAAACCCTGCCCAGTTACTTCAAATTAGCTAAAAATACACAAACTTTTTCCAACTAGGCGCCAGACGCCTCTCATAAATTTTCTTCGATTTTACTTCACCATCTTCTGATATCTAAGTGATTTTGAAGGTTTAAGTCCATTCCTAATATTTCTATTAGAAAAAGGAACTTAATTTAGTAAAAACCAACCGTAACCTTAGGTCGAGGTCCTATGTCTAGGCTACCCAAGCGAAATCTTTATATCTAAAGTATTTCTCTCTAAAGTTAAATCAGTAAAGTTGTGAAAACGTATCAACCCTTTTAGTATTGATGCTTGGTTAAAACATTAATTGGCCAAATCAAATTTCAACTTATGGAAACAACTTTAAGTGATAAAATGGGAGAAAAAACGCCTTTTGCCTTGTTGGATATTAAAAACTTTAACTAACTATCCATCACCGGGCTTGGAAAAAATAAATTTAGTTCATGCTAATAAAGGAAAAACAGAATTGAACGTTAATGGAAGTAAAAGACATGATTAAAAGATGAGTAGAATTAAAACAAGCTGGAAATGGTGGAGTTGTAGCGTGAATGACCCTAACCCGTTCTCTTTCAAGATTGGGGAGCAGTACTCAGTCGATTCCTCAAGGTTGAGTGATTATAACTTCGTAATGAGGAAGAGAGAGAGATGAGTAACAAAGAACTTGCTGGAATTTTAATTAAACAAGATTAAAGCTTACAATTCAAAACTAACAAGCTAGAAATAAAGGGTGAACTAGAAATAAGCAAGGTTTAAAACAATAACAACTCAAAGACTAAAAGAGAAAACTTAAATAAGCTGAGAAGGAATGTCTAAAGCTAAAATGATCACTCCGAGGTTGATCAATGAAGAGAATGAGCTATTGAATTTATAGGGACTTCAAGGTGGTTAGAAAATTGAGAGCTTTGTGGAGAGTCATCCATTTCAAACACCTTTTGGTTGGTTAGTTGTTGAATTGGCAACCTTCAATGCATGGAAGACACGTGGCAGAGCTTGGGAAGGCTTCAAATCACACCAAAACGTGTGTTTTACATTAAGGGCAATCTAGGGATTGGGGAATGCGTCAGGCGCCTAGCTCGAAATTTTCTGCAGAAAAGTGTAATTTCCGTTAGAAAACAACTCTAAATGACGTAAAAACGTCCTATGTGCATGCATAACCTAAGATAACTTAAAATGAAAGGTTTTGGATACTATAATAAGCTTAAAATATGGTTTCCGAGTTTAAAACGTTAGAAAACAGCACACATTTAGCTTATTTTTACCCTTATGAACAAGGGAAATCATACCCCCAAACTTGGCTTTTTGCTTGTTTCCAAACTTAACAATTTATATCTCTTAAATCACATGCAACAATCATAAGCAACATCGAACATAAGGATAGACTAGACTTGCTTTTCATATGGTGTCTCATGAAAGATCGTCAAAACCCCATCGTCTTCCTATCTTCAAAAGCCAAATTACCATAAGCCAACAAAGTTCAAAACAACAAAAAGTTTCTTAAAATCCTTTCCTTTCTCAAAACATGAAAACTTTTTAACAACGTTCTAGAATTTGCACGCCTCCTTTTCCACTTAAATTTTAACATTGAAGGAAGACTACTAGCCTCTGTGGGGATTTCCTAAACAGCTTTGTAGAGGCCTTTAAAGTAACAACCGGTCATAACATATCTATGGTGAGTTGCACGATGTTACACTAGACCCAATTGCTACCCTTGAAGCTGCTTACGCCACTCGACCTAAGCTACAACGAGTGTCTACAGTGATAAAAATAAAGACATTTTCTTGCCACTCTTTTTTCTTACCTCTCTTTTTTTTCTCTCACAATTTTAAATCTTTTCCCCACTATTATTTTCTCACAAGCAAAGAGGGCTCTTTTATTTGCAAACTTGTTTTTTTTTCTTTTTCGACTCTTTTTCTACTTTTTTCTTTTTCTTGCAAAGACTCATTTTATATGCATTTTCTTTCTAGTGACTCTTTTTCGCAAAAAAAAAAAAAAAAAAATATAGCATGTTCTTTCATGAATGAAAAAAAAACATTTTCTTTGTAAAAGCAAAAGACTGTCCCCCTAAACTTAAGAGAGACAGTGTCCTCACTGGGAAAAGATTTTTGAAGAGGCAGTGCAAAAATCAAAATGAAAGAGGACAAGCACTTCATAAAACATTGAAAAAGTTTAAGTTTCAAAAAGAAGAAAAGCAAAGAAATCATGTTATTGAAAAGAACTCGGTCACAAATGGCTCATGGCTTTTTCAGACCAAAAGAAAACAAGGCTATCTAATCCTTACGACTCATCATCGACATGAAAAATAAGAAAAGACACTCCAAAATGCTAAATGAGATTAAATTTGCAGCATGCTTTGTTTAAGAAATATACTTCACTAAGGCCAAGAAAGAGATCATGAACGAACCAAGAAGAAACTAAATGGTCATATTTTCATAATGAAACTCAGAAACAACTAGAAAAGCTCACAATATTATCCTACCAAAACCTAAACATGCAACTCAATTCAAAAATAATATAACAAGCATAAAAACAAGAATAAAACTTCCTTCAAATGAAGAACCATCCTCATGGATCAAACGACCACGCCTCAATGCTAATGACATCCTTTAACTGTTCATGCATCCTTGTTGTAACCTGTGTTACTATTTCTTTTTTTAAAAAAAAAAACTTCCAATTCGATTAAAAACGAAAAAATTATTGTGCTCGCCTTTATTTCAAGTCAAAACTACCTCCCAAAATTTTAATCAAAATTTTTTGAATTTTTGGATCGGACCGAGGCGTCAGGCGCCTAGCTTAAAAAAATTCTGAATTTTCTAAAATTTCGCCTAAGTAATTTGTTAACACTTTAATCTTAGCCTAAATAACCTAACTACAATTAAAAACAAGTGAAATTCGAAAAGAAAATAAGGAAAACTACCCCTAACTAATTTACACAAAACCCTTCAAAAGAAATTTTCAATTGAACAAGGAAAGCAAAAAAAAATTTCAAACTCTTCACTTCCTGAAAGTTGGATAGAGGCATTCCCTCTATCTATTTCTTCTCCAAAATATTTTTTAACACGGCCATTAACTTTAAAAATGTTACCTTTAAAATCTTCGAGTTCAATGGCACCGTAAGGGAAAATTTTTGAAATTTTAAATGGTCCAGACCACCTGGACTTAGTTTTCCTGGAAATAATTTTAAACGGGAGTTGAAAAGTAAAACCAAGTCTCCTACTTGAAAAGATTTAGGCCTAAGTCTCTTATCATGTCATTGCTTAGTTTTTTCTTTAAAAATCTTTGCATTTTCATAAGAAAAATTCCTATGCTCCTCAAGTTCTATCAGTTGGAACTTCCTTGATTCTCCTGCAAAAAATAAATCAAACTTTAGTCTTTTTGTCGCCCAAAAAGCTTTATATTCTAACTCTAACTGTAAATGACAAGTTTTACCAAAAATCAACCTATATAGGGACATGCCGAGAGGAGTCTTGTATGCTGTCCTATATGCCCATAGAGAATCGTCCAATTTTAAAGACCTATCTTTTCTATTTAAATTGACAGTTTTTTCCAAAATAGATTTGATTTCTCTATTAGACACCTCAGCTAACCCATTGGATTGGGGATGATAAATTGTGGCTATCGTGTGACGGACATTATACTTAGACAACAAGCTTTTTACCGCTCTATTCAAAGAATGAGTCCCCTCATCACTTATCAAATATCGAGGGGTTCCATAACGAGTGAAGATATGCTTTTGTAAAAATTGAACAACTACCCTAGCATCATTCATAGGGGTAGCAATAGCTACTATTCACTTGGACACATAATCAACAGCTAGTGAAATATAATTCTTACCATACGAAAAAAGGAATGGGCCCATGAAATCAATATCCCATACATCAAAAATTTCAACTTCCAAAATGGGATTCAGAGGCATCTCATTAAGTTTAGAAATATTACCTGTCCTCTAACACTTATCACAAACCTGAGCGAAACTATGTGCATCACGGAATGGAGTGGGCCAGAAGAAACAGCTTTGTAATACCTTCGCTGCAGTCTTTTGTCCAGCGAAATGCCCTCCATATGGAGATATATGACAAGCCTCCAAAATTGCTTTTTGCTCTTCCTCCGCTACACACATGCGAAGGATTCCGTCAGGACCAAGTTTATACAAAAAAGGCTCATCCCACCTATAATATCTCACATCATGAAAAAACTTTTTTACCTGTTGTCAACTGAATTCATGAGGAATAATACGACTTACCAAGTAATTTGCAATGTCAGTATGCCAAGGGACATTTTCAATGCGAAGTAATTGCTCATCAACGAATTGTTCTCGAATCCCTACTTGACCTTCCTGAAGTGGGGACTCGAGTCTAGACTAGTGGTCAGCTACTTGGTTTTCCGTTCCTTTACGGTCCCTTACTTCTATATCAAACTCTTGAAGTATCAAAATCCATCGTATCAAACGTGGTTTTGCATCCTTCTTTGCAAACAAATACTTTAGAGCATAATGATCAGTATAAACAATTACGTTTGTCCCTATCAAGTAAGACCTAAACTTATCAAAAGCAAACACAACTGCTAACAATTCTTTTTCAGTAGTGGTGTAGTTTAGTTGTGCTCCCGTTAAAGTCTTACTTGCATAATATACTGGATGTAGAAACTTATTCCTTCTTTGACCTAACATGACCTCTAAAGCATAGTCACTAGCATCACACATAAGTTCAAAGGATAACTCCTAGTTAGGTTCTACAATTATTGGAGCCGAGCTCAAAGCAGTTTTTAAAGTTTCAAAAGGTGTCATGCAAGCATTGTCAAATATGAATGGTCTATCATTTTCCAACAGTTGGCAAAGGGCTTTTGAAATCTTTGCAAAATCTTTTATAAAATGCCTATAGAAACCCCCATGGCCTAAAACACTTCTTATTCCTTTAACATTTGTGGGAGGTGGTAATTTTGAAATAACATCAACTTTAGCACAATCCACCTCAATCCCATTTTTCGAAATCTTATAGCCTAGAACTATCCCTTCTCGTACCATAAAATGACACTTCTCCCAGTTTTAAACAAGATTTGTTTGCTCGCATCTTTGTAAAACATTTTCTAAATTCAATAGTCAATCATCAAAAGAATTCCCAAAAACTGAAAAGTCATCCATAAAAACCTCAAGATTATTTTCTACCATATCCGAAAAAATGGCCATCATACACCATTGAAATGTCACCGGTGCATTGCATAGACCGAAAGGCATACGCTTAAAGGCAAATGTCCCATACGGACAAGTGAACGTCGTTTTCTCCTGATCCTCCGAAGCGATGGTAATCTAGTTATATCCCAAATATCCGTCTAGGAAGCAGTAAAACTCCTTACCTGCAAGACGATCCAACATTTGATCAACAAACGGGAGTGGAAAATGATATTTTTTCGTTACTTTGTTTAGTTTGCGATAGTCGATGCAAACTCTCCACTCGTTCACAGTCCGGGTTCATATAAGTTCATTCTCCTCGTTTACCACCACCGTCATCCCGCCCTTCTTTGGTATGCATTGTACTGGGCTCACCCAACTGCTATCAGATATAGGGTAGATGACTCCAGCGTCTAACCATTTCAAGATCTCTTTTCGAACAACCTCTTTCATTTTTGGATTCAAACGTCGCTGATTCTCTATTGAGTTGTTGGCACCTTCTTCCAATAGGATATTATGCATGCATAATGCAGGGCTTATCCCTCGAATGTCGGCAATGGTCCAACCAATGACCTTGTATTTTGCCAATATCTGTAACAATGAAAGCTCATTTTCAATAGTTAAACTGCAAGAAATAATAACAAGCAAAGTTTCATTAAGTCCAAGATAAGCGTATTTCAAGTGAAAAGGTGAAGGCTTTTGTTCCAAAGTGGGTTGTTACACAATGGATGGTTACAATGTTTTGCACACTTCTGACTTTATATCCTCTTTTTCCTCTGGTGGATGTATCTCTTCAACTACTTCTAGACAATCAGTTTCTGTAGCCTCTAGTTTTTCCTCAATTTGTGTAACTAAAAGATCAGAAAACTCATCAAACGAAGCAGGATTTGAAGTACTAATAGCTAAACATTCTTCTAAATCTCCTGGAAGTTTCATTGCACCTAACACATTAAATCTCACCTCCTCATTATTAACCTTCATTGTTATTTCTCCTTTTCGAACATTAAACACTATATCTCCTGTAGCTAGGAAGGGTCTACCTAAGATGATAGGTACATCCAAATCAGCCTCACAGTCTAAGATGATGAAGTCTGCAGGGAAGATAAACTTATCTACTTGAACTAGAACATCTTCTATTTTTCCTTCAGGCTTCTTAATGGATCTATCTGCTAATTGGAGGATAATTGTAGTGGGTCTAACTTCTCCTATGCCTAATTATTTGAAAACAAATAGGGGCATTAGGTAATGCTAGCATCTAGATCGCATAAAGCTCTACCTAAATTCTTTCCTCCAATAGAACAAGGGATGGTGAAACTGCCAAGATCTTTACATTTTATGGGCAAAGGGCTACCTACAGCTTCACTACTACATTTAGTCATAGCTACCATCTCATGTTCACCTAACTTCTTTTTTCTAGATACAATATTCTTTAGGAACTTAGCATAATTTAGCATTTGTTGTAAGGCATCAACTAAAGGAATGTTTATGTGGAGTTGTTTGAGGATGTCTAAAAACTTTCTAAACTGAGTCTCTTGGTTTTTTCTTGGCTAATCTTTGAGGGAAAGGAGGAATCGGGGCAAAAGATGAAATTTTTTTTGAAGAGGCGCTAGGCGCCTCCCCCTCACCCGAGGTGGTTTTTTCTTTCTCTACTTCACTAGGAGCATTTTGAATTGATGTGGAAGGTTTCTCTACCTCAATCGGAATCTTTGGTCCTTCGTAAGACAACCTATTTCTCAAAGTTACCGCCTTGCATTGCTCTTTTCCATCTCTTTTTGGAACTTCAGTATGCACAAGAAAAGAGCCTTGCGGTCTCGCCTTCAAATCATTGGCAATTTGTCCCATTTGAACTTCTAGGTTTCTCATTACCGCTGCTTGAGTTTAGATTGTGGCATTCTAGGATTGCATCAATGCATCATTGCGCGCCATGTACTCGTTAAACATGTTCTCAAGACTAGTATTGTTATTATGAGCTGGTTGCGATGGGGTTCTTTGGTTCTGATTATACAGTTGTGGTGGTGGTGGCATCTGTTGATTGCTTGAAAAAGTAGGAGGGACATAGGGCTACTTATACTGCTGGTTCTGCCCTTGGGTCGCTCCACTAGAACTTCTTTGACCTCCCCATGAAATGTTAGGATGATGTCTCCACCCCGGATTGTACGTGTTTGAATAGGGGTTGAAGTTTCAATTGTTCCCGTGACATATATAATAAACAAAAGCTGGATTATACGGACAATTCTCATAAACATGGTTATCACTACAATAAGAACAAACAATTTCATTAATTTGGCAAACAGGAGAAGGGGCAGTATATTCAGGTTGCACAGGTTGTGCAGGTTGCACCGATGTGGCCAGTGTATTCTTCCTGTCCAAGGCCCCTTGAGCATTTGGTTCATTGTCACCATCTCTTTGTGCATCGAAGTTGCGATGTCCAATGCCAACACTTCTACTGTGTCTTTCTTCTTAGGTGTAGGTTTCGACCTTTTGAGAACACCATAGCCCATTGTGGGATGCTAGGTCCTCCAAAATATCAACTATTTCGTTGAAGGTCTTCTTCGTGAAGGCTCTATTCGCAGCATTGTTGAGCATCATCTTAGTGGGATGGTCCAAACCTCGGAAGAAGTGCTCGATTTGGATACATGCTAGTAATCCATGGTTTGGACACTTTCGTTGCAACTCTTTGAATCTCTCCCATGCCTTGTGCACTGGTTCACGATCATATTTTCTAAAGGTGACAATCTCTTCCCTTATGTCAGCACGACGAGTGGGATGAAAATACTTTATAAGGAACTTCTCCAATAGCGAATCCCAGGTGGTGATTGAACCTGGTGGAAAAGAATTAAGCCACGTTCTCACCTGGTCCCTGAGGGAAAATGGGAAAACAGTTAATCTCAAAGCATCATCAGAAATATCACGCAATCTAAAAGCATTTGCAATTTGAAGAAATGTCTTGAGATGGTCATGAGGATCTTCATGTTCACGCTCTCCAAATTGTCCTAATGACTGAAGCATTTGAAACATGAGCGGCTTAAGCTCGAAGTTGGCAGTTTCTGGAATAAGGTTTAAAATGACCAAATCCAAGTTATGGAATGTTGTAGCTGCATACTCTCGCATGGCTATGTCTCTATTATCTACCATTTGAATATGGTTGAAGTCCCTATAGTTTTTTTGTCCTTTTCGTTGCCCTGCCATATTGCCATTTACGTTATCGACTGGTGGATCTTCCATAATTGTGATAGTACTCTCATTTTCGAAATCTCTTTCGTTTTCTTTCTTTTTTTGCTTTTCTCTCTGTTTTTTGAGTCTCTGTTCTTTTCTCAACCTACGACAGGTTCTCTCAATTTCAGTATCAAATGACAACAGAAATGAATCCGTGCTCATGCACTAATCAATGACCTTCGTGGTTGGATATAAATCAAAATGTTTGAGAATAGAAATGACAATCACAAAAATCGATCACAAAAATTAATAAAAGACTAAAACAAATGGTCCCCGGCAAGGGCGCCAAAAACTTGTTTGGGATTTTGGATTTAAAATAAATGAGAGCGCAAGTGTACACCCATCACAAGTAGTAAAACGAAACGAGTATTCCCAGTATCGATCCTCAGGGACAAATGAAGTCTTTTTATAGGAAATTTTAATGATGAGTGACTTTGTAATTGAATTTGGGGTGACAAATAATAAGGATAATGTTGGTTTTTATATTTAAAAACTCAATGCAATAAACTCAGCCCCATTACTTCAAATTAGCTAAAAATACACAAACTTTTTCCAAATTGGGTTTTGTGCTTTAAAAGAAATGGGCCTTGGTTTTGTTAAAAAAAAGAAACAAATAACCAAAAAAAAATAACGTAAAACAAATAAACTGGGCCCAATTGTATAACCCATGTTTCTTTTTAAACTAGGTTTTCTTTTGTTAAAAACAAAAGAAAGAAAAAAGAGCAAAGAAAAATAATTAAAAACAAAAGTCAAAAATCGTTTTTTTTTTCGTTTCTATTCATGTTCTTCGCAGACCTAGCGCCACCATGGGAACCTCACCATTGCACTCTCGGAGCTCTGATTCTTCACCATCATCTTACTTCGTGGGTCACTAGCATTCCCAATCATCTAATGAAGAAAGCCCATGGTCGCTCGTCACAATCGCTCATCGAAAACGCAGCTCTGCCGGACACCACCGCCGACGACCGCTCACTACAAGTCCATAGGTGGGTTTGATTACGCCCAAACCCTAACCTTTTGAAGAGGCTATGCCAATTTCTGCAGAACATCGTCAAGCCCTACAAAATACTCTCTGTACTAGTGCTCAAAATATGGGAACGGTTCGAAATCCATGGTGGCCCGAGTCCAAAATGAAGAGATTGAAAAAGAGGAGTTTTTTACCTTTCTTTTTTTTTTATTTTTTGGATTCTTGTTCTTTTTGGTTGCTAGGCTAGTTGTGCACGACTAGGGATAGGTTGTAGTTAATTTGGATTTTGTTATTTGGAAGCATGCTGCGTACAGTTGAGAATTGTGTTTTTGGTGTTGACTGCAATCTATATTCTCATGCATATCAAGTGTGCTGCTGCCCAACTTTTGTTTTTGTGACTCTTCAAGTGAATGTGCAATTTTCTTCTCAATTTTTAGCATGAAAAGTCTTGGATTTACCATCTTTAAGTAGGTTCTTGTTCTTTTCCCATGTCGATGATGATAATTAGGAATATGCATGAGCTTTGTTTTCTACCATTTAGATCAAGCTATGACTAATTTGCCATGTTGTTTTAGGATAAAATCATTTTCTGCTTCTTTAGTTTTAACCTTTAATCTTTTTACATCTTTTAAGAGGATCCCTGTCCTTTAGTGGTAAAAAAATTTTTACGCACCTTCAAAATTTTCACACTTAAAACTAGTGAGGACACTGTCTCCTTCAAGTTTGGGGGAGTAGCTTAAGCAAGCCTAATAGAATATTAAGATGCAGTGAGCCAAAAAAATAAGAGAGGTAAGAAAAAGTGTGGAAAACAAGAAACGTGGAAAAATAAGAAAAAAATTTTGTGTTCTGGAAAAAGGAAAGAAAAAAGTGATAGGAAATTTTGGAAAGAAAAGCAAAATAAAAATAAGAGTGGAAAGACAAAAGCGTGAAAGGAAAAAATATATGGCAAGAGAATTTAATGAGAGAAGAAAAGTAAGAAAGCTTGTCTTAACTCAGTTCCCACTCTGTTTGCAAAAACAGTCTCAATTAGGGATACTCGTAATTTTATGGTAGCAACTTTGATCTAGCTTGACTTTGTGCAACTCACTAATCGACAAGCTTTGATTGGTTGCCAGCCTAGAGAATCCCTTGAGTGACTGTCCTGTTTTCGAGTCATTTTTGTGCTAGAAAATTTTCATTAAAGGGAGTGTGCATAGTCTCTACTGGATTTGAAAAAAGTTTTTTGAGTTAGACAATAGAAGAATTTGAAAAGCTTTTATCTTTTAAACAAATGTGGCTTTATGACGATTTTGCTTGAAAAGAGTAGTAGCGATTAAAGCTTTGACGCTCCTCCTGAGACACCATATGAGCAAATTACTCGACTTTCTTGATGTATGGTTTATTCATGTATTATGCATGCTTATTATTGATTTGATAATTGTTGTTTTTGCTTGAGGACAAGCAAAATATTAAGTTTGGGGGTGTGATAAGACTTTATTAAAGGCTAAAAAGAGTAGTTTTACATGCTTAGTTAGGAGTTAATTATGATGGAGAATGTATGTTAATGCATATAATTCATGGAAAATGTGCATATTTCATTATTAAGGACTTAGGCAATTAGTTAGAAGCAAATAGAGGCTAATTGATGAAAACTTGTTTATTTTGTAAGGAAAATTGAAAATTGATGACTGCAATGTGTTAGGCATATCGCACGCCAAGTATTTCCAGATTATTAGAAGGATGCACTAGCCAATTGCTTTGGAAATTCCAGCTTCACAATGCGCTAGCCACATTCGATGCATAGATTGTCAAAACGGGAATAACAACTTTTGACCAAATTATTCGTCCAAGATTCGGCTTTACTCCTACTATCTCTACAACAAGTGGTTGCCAACTTCCCTTGAATTTGTGAAATCCTTGTTACTTCCATGACCTATAAAAGGAGCCTTCAAGCATCACTTCTACACATCTAAATTTCCATGCTTTGCTTTTTCTTTCTAATTCTTGACAACTTTAGCTTTTAAGTTTTAATTCCAGCTTTAAGTTTTGTTCTTCCTTTATTGTTTTTACAATTATTCCTTGCTTATTTTATCGGAGTTCTAGTTACTCTAATTGTGTTCTTCTTTCCCGATTCAATGAAAATGCATTCTTTTCTTATTTTCTCTGGTGTTTTAATTTCTTTCAATTCCATAAGTAGCTAAATTAATTTTTCAACCCTCTTACTAATGGTTTAGTTTATCTATTTTAAATTACATCTATGAGTGAGCACGGCGTATTACGCTCTCTTTGCTTATCTTGATTGATACAATTTATCTAGTTGATTTTCTTGTTGGCCAGTTGTTTAAATCACGCTAGTTTGAGTTTAATTCTGAGAAGGTTAGAGTCAAACGGATCTCATCATGGTAAAACGGGAAGTTACTTAGTAATAAGAACTAAAACAAGATCCTAGACATAGGCTCTCTTACCCGTTTAACGTAAGTTGGCATTTAATTTATTTAGGATTCTAGAGTTGCATAGACATATGTAAACACTAGCCTAAACTTTTAAACAAACCAAAAGCGGTATGGAAACGGAGTTGAACCAGTTTGCATAAATTGAGCGTAATTACGGGCACATTTGGTAGGTGTAATTCATCATTTTAGAACTAAACAGAAGTAGGGGGTTGACCTTTTAAATTCTATTATTTTCGCGTGTTTTTAGTGTTCAACCAATCTCACCAATTTTTATCACAAACTTGATTGCTCATTCTAACAGTTTTCAAATTCAATTTCAAAAGAAAAACTAGTCCCTGTGGAGACGAACTTGGAATACTTCTATATTATTACTTGTGACAGTGTACACTTGTACTCTACCCTCTAGCTATTCAGATGATGCGCAACATTTATAAACAGGTGATGAAAGATGTTGACAGAGATGAATGAGTCAAAGCTATGAATCAGAAAATAGAGTCTATGTACTCCAATTCCTTCTGGAAGCTTGTGGATCAACCTAATGGAGTAAAACATGTATGTTGCAAATGGATCTATAAGCGGAAGAGAGATTCAATTGGAAAGGTTAAGACCTTTAAGACTAAACTCGTGGCAAAGGGTTATACCCAACAGAAGGCAGTTGATTACGAAGAAACTTTCTCCCTTATTGCCATGTTGAAGTCTATTGCATTCTCTTAGCAATTGCCACATATTATGACTATGAGATATGATAAATGAACGTCAAGACAATTTTTTATTTATTTTTTGAATGCTATCTTGATGAGAGCATTTACATGGCTCAACCAGAAGGATTCATCGAATAGGGTTAATATCAAAAAGTTTGCAAGCCTAAGAGATCCATTAATGGATTGAAACAAGCTTCGAGATCTTGGAACATAAGGTTTGATACTACGGTCAAATCTTATGGCTTTGACCAAAACGTTGACGAACCTTGTGTTTACAAGAAGGTCGTCGACAGTAGTGTAGCTTTCCTAGTTTTATATGTTGATGACATCCTACTCATTGTGAATGATGTAGGTTTTCCCACCGACATCAAAAAACTAGCTGGCAACACAATTCCAAATGAGAGATTTGGGAGAAGCAAAATATTGCCGATCCGTTTACAAAGGCTCTCATGGCTAAAATGTTTGAGGGTCATCTAGAAAGACTAGGTTTATGAGACATATGTCATTTAATCTAGGGGAAGTGGGAGATGTTATTGGGTATATTGTCTGCCATAGTTCATTGTCAAACTTGTACATCCCACTCGCTTTCGGATAAGTGGGAGATTGTTGGGTTTGATGCCCTTAGCTCGTGTATTTGTAATTTATGAATAAATTATTTATTCCATAAAGAGTTATTTTATTATTTCTTTATATTACTCGTATTTCAATAAACTAAGATTCAATGTTATTTAATATAACTGGAACAATATATATTTGATAGCAAAATAGACTGGTTTTTGGCATCCTATAAGAAATGAAACAAAAAGAATATATATTTATAAAGTCATTATATAGGATACCCTCACTCGCATGTCTCCACACGAACGTCCTGGATTGGGTCGTTTGTAACATTTACAAAGCGAGCAGTATCCATAGTGTTATCAGGATAAGGTACCCAACTTTATCCATATACTATAGACCCTTTAGGTTATTCTCGGGGCATTATCCACTTGTATATCAATGGTATACCACATATATACCCAATATATAAGGTATACCAAATATATATCCAATATATATACTATCTCGGTTACATGAAAATAATCTTGGATGTTTAGTTTATTGGATTTGGACAATGAATTCAACAACAATTTGATTGAATGTGAAAACATAACTTTATTGAATATAAATTTATTTTTACATAAATACAAACTAGGAATTTAGTGCAACACACCCAACAGTTACCAAGATAAGGTACCAGATTTTACCCATATACTATAGACCATTTACGTTATTACTGGAACATTATCCACCTGTATATCATATATATACTATATATATATACACTGTATATCATATGTATACGCTGTATATTAAATATATATTGTATATCTATTATAGCCAAAAGAAGATCATATTTGTGCCTTAACTCGTCCAATTATTCTCCTGTAACGACACCTCCGGTCTCGGGATCCACGACGGTAATGAGAGAATCTTTCTCATGAATGATTGAGTATCCTCGAACTCTCCTTATAAACGTAGCCAGCTTTTTAGACGTCATCGCATCTTCATCATCGGCTTGTACACCTACTGTCAAACATAATTCTGTTATAAGTCGAGGAAAAATAAGTGGACCTACCATTTTCTCCAAGCAACTCCGAATCTCATTCCTTATGAGTTCGCCAAAATTAAACTCAATGCCCTTCATCAAAATTTGCACCATCATCACCCTATTCCGCTTGATGGAGGAATCATGGGAAGTGGGGATCAACCAATTCTTCACCACATATGTCCAGATCGTGCCTTGTTTATTGATATCAAGGGGTTTTAAGAAAAGTTTCCCCATTGTTGAGATGGTCCATGACTTGTGTGGTCTACATAAGATCTACGTGCCTCCTCCACTTGTTTGTTCGTCGGATGCACCAACACTTCATTACCCATTGCATCAAACACATTTGTCAACTCATAGTGAGTGTTAATAACCAAAGGAGAGAATCTTACCACTTTACCTCTTACTCTCACAGTATCTCTTCGGTCTGGGTGGATGGCAGCATAAAATTCTTTTACCAAGGCTTCTGATACACACGTAGGTGGGGGCAAACAATGTCTCCCAACCATTCTCCACAAGCTGTCGCTTGACATATTCTAGCACGGGCTCTTGTTTCTCATCAAAACCCAAACTAAGATACCATGGGCTGTGAAGTCAGGCTTTTTCACTTCTAGCCTCACTCTTTTGTCTTTGATGGTTGTGGCTCGGTACGAGTGGGCTCCTCTTCATTAGGCTCCTCAAGATGCTTTTCTACCTCTCCAAGCGGCCTAGGCCTCTTGGCTTTTTTAGATGGACTAGCCTCAACTTCTTTGTCAAACGCGCTACAATGGCTCGAGTGCGCGACCTTGAAATTACACCAGGCGCAATTTGGCCTGAAGTTTTTTTTTTCTTTGCTTTCTTCACCACTCTGGTCAAGCACACTTCTTCCTCTGAGATCTTTGTACTAGCAATAAAGTTTGGGTCGGAAACATTCATACTTGAAAAAGAATGAGTCATACATTTTGAAGAAGAATAAGATGATTCCTCAATGGCCTCATTTGGGACATCCTCATGGCCGGATGCTCCTTCTTGCACTTGAACAGGAGCCTCATCTTCATCTTGTTGTGACTCATGCACTAGAGTATGCATTCTCACTTCATATTGGGAGATATCATTGTTTCTTTCTTCTTCCTCACTGGGGTAAGTCTCCAAGATCCTCATCTTCTCCATCAAAATTCAGCCTCTCTTGAGCTTCCCTACTGTTTCCATCATCCTCCAATGGATCTCTCGTTGCTTCATTCAAGGCCACCAAAATATCAGTGATTTTTGACGTCGTCTTTTCTTATTCTAAATCATAATAAACTAGAGGCTTTTTAGTCACAATAAAATCTGGAAAATTGGGGGATGAAATACCTTATAGAGTGGCTGGTAGAGTGCTCTCTAAAATTGCGAAAAGCGTAATTTGGCACTCGATTTAGACCGTGGCCGAATCTGAGTGCTACAATGGCTCTATGTCATGTTCGAAATCACAATAACTTGTTTTTGACCTTCTATATCCATAACAACAGCAATGGAGGGAGGGGGAGGGATAGACAACTCTAACAATTCAGATACAGGGTTGTTTCGAGGAAAATCAAATTTAGGATGCTTTTTTCATTTCATCAAACCTGGCTTGGGTTTTTTCATTCAGTTTCCTAGAGTTTTCTACTGATCTTTGCCATTTTTCATTCAATTCCGCTATTTTATCACAAATATCTTCATGCCCCTCAATCCTAATCTCGCTTTTCTTATTTTCAATATCAATTCTCTCATTAATCATAACAATTTTATCTTCTAAATCATAACCTTTATCACCCAAAGATTCATTTTTATAAGGCAGGTCTTGATAAATTTTTCTAATTTCTTTTCATTGTGGCCTTCATCATTACCCTAGAGACATTAGTTTCTAAATTCATTTTTTCAGAACTTTCAATACTCATGGGTTGATTCTTTCTGGGGTTCATTCTTTCAAATTCTTTCATTTGTTTCAATGCCCAAAGATCAATAGAATCAGAAAGTACTTTTGCTCCGGGCATAAGACGTGGTTCTATGGGAATCAAACCCGACAGGGTAGGTGGTGGCATCAAAACATTCTTCTTCCCCCTCTGTTTGTCGCATGGCTTGGAGGAAGGACCTTTCATGGAATCTTGGTACTTTGCACACAACACAACGAAAAACGCCCACAATCCCAACCTAACCTTGCTGAAAATAATTGGGATATAAGAGATTTTTGGGATTCTTGAAGATTGGTGGAAGAAATTTGAAAACAAGTTGGGGATTTTGGGAGATGAAAACGTAAATGGGGAGGAAGATTAGGGCCTTTCTTTTTGTTTTTCATTTAAAACATTGTAGGTTTTTAACAATGGAGCCTTTATGTTTCCAAATAGCACAAAGCCCACAAACTAACCCAACATAAACCCACAAAAATCCTTAATTGCAATTTCAAAAATCTCTGTTTTTTTTCCCTTAAATTGCTCCTGACACAATTTTGAAGTGGGCATAATCTTGATCCTACAAAATTCAAATGAAAAATTAGACTTGAAATCTACACAAAAAAAAAAAAAACTAAAGGTGTAAAAAATGTACAAAATAAGACAAAAATATTTTACATAAAAATTCCCTCAACAAGGCAATCGAGACTCGTGATTTCTCATTATTAGGCATGCTTAACAAAGAGAGAGTAGATTAAACACAACCAATAAGGTATGCAGTAAGATGAGGAGCATAGGGTCCATGGAATGTCAATGCTTATATGACCCTAACTTGTAAAATTAAGCATGATATATGTTATCCACAAAATATCTCAGCATTCTATCCCACTGATGCAATTACTTCTACCTAGAAAAGATCATGACTAAGCATACATGAACAAAACAACATGCTGTCAACAATGAAACAAGGGTTAGAAAGCTCCCTCGATTCAGCTAATGAGTAAAAAAAATAACGGTCATCAAGTGGCATTGTTTATGGGCATTCCATATTTAAGTTTTGTTTTGTTTCTTCTTATGGAAGAATGATCGCTGCTCTTTGCCTTATGCCTTGCTTATGTTTAGGAACTTTCATCCGATACTAAGAAAATAAGATTATTAAAACATTCAGGACATAAAAAAAAATTGAAAAGTAAACAAGCATGAAAGGTTTGGTATGTTCTCCCATCTTTATGTCTTCATCGAAGGCTTTCAAATTTCACACGTTTCCTCAAACTCATTCGACCTCTCTTTTGCTACTGTGATGTCCCAATTTCGCTTTTTGAAAGCACAATATGCTTGAAGGTCCAGCTCGAGGGGAGGTAATTTACTTGAATGAATTTGTTTTTGAAAAGTTGAATTGTGGGTTTCTCTTCTTTAACGTAGAATCTTTCATCTGAACCTATCTCATTTTCTCCTATTTCTTCATCTACTTGATCCTTGAAAGGTTTAGTACGCTCTCCCATCTTTGTGTCTTCATTTGTCTCTAAAGAATGTCGAGAGAAAAGGAAAAGTGGTCCAATATTGAAAGGTGATGGGTTTAGGTTCATTTCAACCTTATGCTCAATTACCTCTACCGATTTCTCGGGTTCAACTTCCTTATTCTTCCATACCTTGTTTATCACTTCAGGGGTTGGTGGATCATCATTTTCCACTAGGAGCTCAGATTCGCCATATTCAAGCTCGTTTCATACATTAATTGCCTCACCTTGGTAATAATTAGGCAATGCTTCTAGTGGACTATTCCTCAACTCATCGACCATCTGCTCCATTTGGATCTGTAGCCTACGTAATGCTTCATCATTTCTTGCCATAAAATCTATCATCGTCTCTTCAATGGTAGAATTTCCAATGATTACATTTGTTCTGGCATCCATGGTTGTTCATACTTTTGTTGAGGTTGTGTCAGGAATTTTGGTGGAAATGCTTGCTCATATGGATGGAATATACTTTCAGGTTTATGCTCTCCCAAAAAGAAATTTGAATGAGCCCTCCAATCTTGGTTGTATGGATTTGAATAAGGCGTGAATTCTTGTTCGTTTCCTTGCAAACCTAGACCAAAAAAAAAAGATGAATGATTAGATGAACAATATTCCATTGAAAGACAAATATCACCACAATATAAACAACATAATTGATTAACAAGAGCTTTAGGCATGTTACTTCCCATTGGAAGATTTAACATAAATTGAGACTCAATTTCAAACACTCCTGCTGGTTGTTGCTTCAATACAAGTAACCTCTCCTACTTTTTTTCATTCTCTTTTTTTTTCGAATTTTCTTTTGTTTTCTTTGATCTATGTTCTCTCCTTAACCTTCTCAGGGACTCATGAAAGAAAGCCTTAGTGCTAAAAAAATTCCCCTTTAAGGTTAGATATAACAAATGATCTCAAGGAACAGAGATATGCAACAATCACAATATAAAACAAGTCACTTAAAAAGAAAATGATTTTGAAAATTAAGTACCTGGCGACGGCGCCAAAAACTTGTTGAGACTTTCTCTACCTTTAAAGATAAGAGACACGTGCAAACATACATGGTCACAAGTAATACTTGGGAGTAATCCAAGGTCGAATTCTTAGGAACTTGTGCTTTCAAAACGAATTTTAAAAAGTGAATGGTTCAAAGATGCAATTGTGGTTTATGAAGAAAATGGTGACAAAAGATGTTGTTTAGGGTTCCAAATATCGAACAATTTTATAAAACACAACGTCTCTGCTTCATACCTTGGCTTTGATGGAAAATATGGAAGATACACACTTTGGGGAAATTGCGTCAGCCATAACTTGGCTAATCTTGAGGTTATGAGTTCTACTCTTTCACGAACCATTTTTGGTTGCTACACAGGCTAGGGTATCCTACAATCATATTTCTATGTGTGATTACAATCCTAGAAAGTATTTATCAACTCATTTGCATTTATAGGTCAGAGGGCCTATGTCTAGGACCGTGTTTTATATGCTGATGTCTAAGTCACATCCCATATTGGTTTCCTATTATTTTATCTAACTCACCATTCTCAGAGTTTGGACTTTAGTACATAAATCAAATTCCCAATGGCCAAATGGGAAAAAGACGTAAAGATAATTTTTTAGAAACCAACTCAAGATTGCGCCAGGCGCAATCTAGGCAAATCCCGAGCATGTTCCAAACAATTCATTTTGGCTAAGGCATTCCACAAAGAGGTTCATAACTAAATTAGTTCATAATTAAAGGAAAGAAAACACACGAACACATAAAATAAGGAATTTCCATTGAATTTAAATGAATAATAATGGCATACAATGAGTTCTAGCTTAACCCTCTTCTCTTTCGAGCGTGAGGAGAGTGTAAACTCGCTTAAGAACTTAAAAAGAACATATAGATGAAGAATGGAAGTGCGAACTTGAATTAAAGGCAATACGATAAGTAACAGTATTAAAATACGAGAAAGGAACAACTAAAGCATAACTCTATAGCTTATGAACGAAATCTACAGCTAAGAATGGAAGAAATGAAGATGAAAACGGGATGGAAATTGATGGTTTGCTGCTGGGGAAGAAACTCCCTTTTATAGGCTCTCAAGTTGTTCTAGACTCACGGTTTTGGCTTCATTCAAACATGTTGGAAATAATCATCTTGCTCTTCATTAAGTGAAACACATGTTTTGGCAAAGTTGACTTCCAAAATTGCGCCAGGAGCAATTTCCTGCAAAACATATTTCTGTGATTTTCTTCGAACTTTGACCACGTTTTCCTCACATTTTTCCAAAAGTATTATATGTTGCAAATTATTCAGAAATGTTCTATGCATGTTCTAATTTAAGAATATGTAAGCCTTTTTAGCTAATAATTGTGGGAAATGGTTCATTTTTATGGTCAAACAGGCCTATCGACACACATTTCTGCAGTAAAAAGTCAACCCTAACACCAGTCGCAAAAGATGGACGGAAAAGGAATATTCTTAGGGAGTAAAAATACATAGCATTCTTCACCCATTTCGATGTGGAAGCTAATGAGGGAGAGATAGACCTTTCACCATCACTGTGCTAAAGGTCCTTCGCCACTACCGAAGTTGCTCTACCTAATGGATCATCTCTCTCTTTTACCCATTGTTTTATTTTCTTCTATCATGAACTAAAGCCCACCTTCGGGTTGGAGGGTGAATCTCTTGTTGTAGCTCTTGAACAGTGACGTTTTAACTACTTACATTGCTGATTTAACAAATATATTTTAATATTTCCACCTTGCTAAATGTGTTTGCCCATCATTTTTAGTTTGCTAGCTTTTTTGTAACTTTTGATGCATGATAACATCTATTTGCGTTAGATTGCTCTCTTTGAAGTAAGATGGTGAGTACTCAGAGATGAGGCTGAAGGGATCGAATCCCCAGCGGTAGCAGTTTATCGCTTGTAATTTGACTCGGTTTAGAAACAATACATTACCAGATTTTAAAACAGAACCGATTCTATTCTAAAAAAAGGTTTAGCCTCTCGGGAGGAAGAAAACTTACGTTTGAAGACTGTTGGCAAATATTCTTCCTCGAGCACGAATTTCGTGACAACACGAACAATTCTTCATGAATCGAAGGTTAGACACAACCACAAAGTTACCTTGCTTTTCTCTCGTATTAAGAACCCGGATTGTGGGATCTTGTTTTGTTGGAAAGGAAAAAAAACCTCAGGGAGTTGAAGGATTTTTTTATTATAATGAGAGAGAGATTGATTTTGTTTGCTGTAGAAATTTTGCCAACACAAACAACAACCCAACACAGAGAAAAACTATGTGTTTTAAGAGGGATGAGGGAAGAGCAGAAGGAGAAACGCCCCACTCTCCACCTCACCACTTCCTAGCAAAAATGTTGGGACTGGTGATTTGTTAGTTATGTTAATTAAAATTAACACAATTAACAAATAAAAGTAATATATTAACTTAATTGTATTTAATTTAATAAATAAATTAAATAATTAAATCAATTGATATTTGAGTCATATTCAAATATGCATTTCCCTCATAACCTATAGTATTTAATATGAATCCATTTCGTAATTCTTGATCCTCGTTTTACCCGTTGTGAGCTAGCAAAGGGACCTAATGGGCCTACAAATTAGAAGCTTCAACAATACGAGATTAATTGGTTAAACTCATTAATCGAGTTAATCTATATTTGTTAACTATAGGTCACTCCACTAAAGTCTCGCAACTGCACTCTTCACACTGCAGAATATTTTTGTGTCCACGGATATCGATCATTAATGGCAAGTCAATCCTTTACGACTACTCGTAACTCAATCTGGGTCAAATTACCGTTTTACCCCTGTGTTACATCTCACTCCTTAAATACCAAATACCCCAAGCTCGTAACTCAACCAAAAACATGTTGCGTCCATACAACTGTGTTGACAACACGTGCAAGTATACACAATTCTCCGGTTGTAGTACGTAACAAGGTCGTATCCACAAGGATTTTTTGTTGTATTTTAATGATAAAAGCAGATACCAACAATAACAAATATACAAAGATTGGGTATGGATATTATCTAGGAAATAAAATAAAATAAAGTAATAACAAAGACGACAAAAACTTGAAAGAGACAATAAGTTCGAAGCTGTCAACACAAGAAAGCAATAGCACAGAAAGCGATAACGGAGGAATAATAGATAGAGAAAAGGCAGGGAAGATTTAGCATACTGTCACAAGTTATCAACCTATCCTCTAGCATAGCTAACATTTATTAGTGTCCAGCTCGACTCGATTCCCTTCCGAGATACCCCAAACATGAGTAAGTACAACTCCCGTTTCTAAATACCCAAGCTATAGGCATGATTAGGGGACCCCATTCCTGAGTATCCCTATAGCTATAGAAAAGCGCTAATCACAAGCAAAACAAATCAGCACCCATAGGCCCTTCCGGGTCAATACAAAAGCAAGCATACACAAAACAGCGGCCAACAGTAACGCGAAGATTAAGAAATAAAGTCAGATTTGCTTAAAAATAAATGTAGCAGCTAAAGGTTCGGTCTCAAGTCATTTACAGCATGTAAATCTCCCCTAAAATGGGGTTCAGCTCATAATGGGTAAAGAAAACAAAATGAAAGAAGAATAAATACAACTCATAGCAGAAAAATAGCTAAATGACAGATAAGAAGAAGCAGTCAACTTGTTCCAACAGGAAAGCTTCTCCTTTCTGGCGTCAGCGCTCCTCCCGAAAATGGTTATATTCCATTCCCTTGTCTTTTCAGCTCTCATTTTTTGTCTCTCTTGGGATCTGCGTGCCTGTCGGCTAGGGCAACATACCCTTTAAATATCGGGTCCTGTTTTTAGAGCACCCAGCTAGAGATTGTACGAACATAAGTGAACTGGAGTTTTTGAATTAACTGTACAGACACTCATGCTCTGGCATTGCAATGCTCTAGCATTTATATGCTCTGTCTTGAAAATGCCTTGACTTTTCTGCTCTAGTTCAGCACTTCCCTCTCTTCTTAGCTCTTCTTTAAAAACCTGTGCAAATGAACCACCAATACGAGAGTTTATGCTATTTTTGGCCAAAGTTCTCAAGACTAAGGATATTTAGCTAAGAATTTGCATTTGAACACTAGTCATGCTAATTATGACCTAAAACCGACATACTTTGCCATTTTAATGCAACCTCGAGACTCAGTATTGTTATTGAATTCTAGATTAAGGTTGTTTTCAAGTAAGCTTAAGTTTAGATGGTCGGGCATGTTTGTACTTGAACGTGTTTATCCACATAGAGTTGTGGATCTAAGTGATTCGAAAGGTAATATTTTTAAAGTAAATGAGCACCGAGTAAAGAAATACTTTGGTGAGCGTATTGACAGAGGCAAAACCTCTGTACTACTGAAAGATCCATGAGAAAACAGTGAAAACAATCCATTTGTCGGTGTTGAGGCTGTTTTATGTAAAATATTTTTTTTGTCTTCTTTTTGCAAATTTTTTACATTTGCTTTAAGGTTTTTTTGTGTAGATTTCAAACCTAATTTTTATTTTTGCATTTGAATTTTGCAAAATCAAGATCTAGCCCACCTCAAAGATGCACCTGGTGCAATTTAAGAAAAAATGGGATTTTTGAAATTTTGGATTAAGACTTTTGTGGCCTTGATTTGGGTTGTGTTTAAATGGGCTTTGGACTATTTTAAAACATAAGAGGCCCCATTACTAAACATGAGTATGTTTTAGAATTGAAAAACATAAAACAAAAGCCCTAATTACCCCCCCCCCCCCAATTTGCGTTTTTCACATCCTAAAATCCCCAATTTGTTTTAAATTTTATCTCATCAAATCTTCAAGAATCCCCAAAATCTCTCACACCCATCTATTTCGCAAACTTAGGGTTAGAGTGTGGATGTAACGCCCCGCGTTCTCTGACTCGTTTATTTTAAGAGATAAATAATGTCTTTGGATTTTTCCCTAAGTTGATAACTTTAATTCTTGGATCTTCTAACTTTTAAATTCTAATTTGTGACTAAATTAGAATTAAGTTTAATTTCATTGGATTGAGATAATTTAAGTTCTCGACCTGTGTAGGAGATTTTCAGTTAAATCTTAAATTCAAGGGTTTTAGGATTTTCCTTCATAAATTCTACTCTTCTTTGAATTATTATTCTTGGGTCTTAGAGTTGAAGTTAATTATTCTATCTCGAATTATTGTGAGTTTTATTTTAACTACTAACGTGAAATTTCGGGTTTCTCGTTTTGGGCCGTTAGAACTAATTAAAAATAGAATTCTAGTTTCCTCTAGCCCATGGGTTTTCCATTGGAGTTGGGAGTTGGGCTTTTCATTTTTAAAACTAATTAAGAGGATTCTTTAAAAATTGGGAATGTGGGTTTTTTTGGTTTAAATGCAAAATAAATAAAATAAACAAAATAAAAAAAAAACCCTAACTTTTCATCTTATCTTCTTCTCCTTCAAAACTTCCCCGCCTCCCCCGATTTCTCTTCTCTGGCGACTCCACGGTGGTGGCAACTCACAACCCGAACAGTGACACACCTTCGAGTCTGCACCAGATCTGTTCGACGGTCGGCGACCACGAAGAAAGCTTCTTCCGATTACCACGAACACGGCGACGCTGCGCTTCAACTGAATCCTACTGACGGCATCTACGACGGATCGGTCAAACCGACAGCGGGCCGGCGTTCCTCGAACCAACAGCGACGACGTTTCCTCGAACAGCAGCGGCGGCTCTCAATCCCGAACGGCGGCGCGACTTGGAACTTCTTCGACAGTCGTCGACGGCAGCAGCGGCGCGCCTTCAGTTTTCCGGCGTCTCACACGGGTCTGGAACCCAAACCCGGGGCGGTTCCGGTTTCTGCAGTGGCTGTGCTGTTTCTGCGGCGTTTCGACGGCGACCTGTGGCCGTGCGCGCTCCGACGACCACCCACAACCTCGATCTGTGGCCTTTGCTTCCCCTCGACGACTTTAGACGCTTACCCACACCTGTCCGGAGTTCGATTCGCGGTACCCATCCCTCTTTAGACTCAAGCCAGCATTACCCATCGCTTTTGACATCGGAACAGCAAGCATAAGGACATTCGAACTCAATTTTGGATGCCCGAACCTCCTCGGCGTCGACCCACTCCTTACCCAAGAGGTTTTATGGTGAGATAGTAGGTAACGGATCATCTAAACTCACTTTCGATGCAAACTAAGTGTTTCTGACATGAATTCTAATCAAGTTTGGTTTGCTTTTGGATTTAGGATCCCTTCGGTGAACTTGGTAGCGCATTAGAACTTTGTTGTAAGTAGTTTCTTACTTGAGGGATTGGTTGTTGTGTGCTGATATGATATGGTTGTTTGCTCGTGTGCCCATGTGTGATATTTGCATGTTGCTTGTCGTTGTTATCATTTAGTAAACGTCATTGTTGATATATCTTGGGAAAATTATGTGGTTGTGTGAATAAATTATAGCCAAGTAATCTTGGATGACTATGATTGAATTGTTGTTATGTTCTAATTGGATTTCATGATGAAACTTGTACACCGGTACTATAATCTGTTGTTTCGAAAGCATATTGAATGTTTATGAGATCGGTTGTGTTTGATGTATGCTGGGTATCTATCAATTATATTTTGGTTAAGTTGTTGGTTGTGCCTTTTCTGTGAACGATGCCTGTTGGAGCTGTTGAATCATGCTGGACTATTTTAAATTGATTGGTTTTTACATATGATCATTTTGTTGTATCGTATATTGAGCTGTTATGAGATTGTTGATGTATGAAGCATGGCATAGTAGCAAGTAGGACTCTTGTGAGAGTTTTGAGACATAACAAAGTAAGTAGCACGGGGGCGGGTGTGTGCGTTGATGTGTGTTAATAGAAATTGTTCTTGCTGATTTTACATTATAAACATGTTTCTCTTATTATTTTAATTGTTGGACAGGTTTGTGAGGTCGATGCTGTTATTGTAACTTGCGGTTATTTTATATATTGGATATGTATATGACTGGTATTCATGTTTGTTGTCTGCAACTTTAGGAACTTACTGATATTGTATGGTTGGTTGGAAGTCATTAGGATTTGTTATGTTGTGAAAAGCATGTTATGTGAAGAATGTCATAGGGTTGTTTGTTGAAGCTTTGTGTGCGCTATGCTTTGAGCAGGTTGGTTGTTGTCAAACTTTGTGTCATTGAGACCCGTGATGTATTGAAATCTTACTAGTGGTTGTGTTGTTGTTGGGTTTTGTGGTGGTTGGTGTTATTAGGGAAGTAGTACTGAAATCCTTGTTGGAGGGTAGAGATGATATGTGGAGTTATGAAAGTTACGAAGTGAATGGGTGAGTGTCAGGGCCTCGGGTATAAATGGTCGAGAGCTGATACGTCACTAATTAGGTATCGAGGCCTCGGGTATAAATGGTTGGCGGTCGATACGCCAATATTGGATAAAGATGAGCGTCGAGGCCTCGGGTATAAATGGTCGGGGGTCGATGCGAGGAGTCTTTCGAAAGGAGAACTATTGGGGCCTTGGGTATAAATGGTCAAGGGCCAATAGATTGTAAGACATCGAGGCCTCGGGTATAAATGGTCGAGGGTCGATGCAGAGTTCAAGGCCTCGGGTATAAATGGTCGAGGGCCGATGCTGCAGGGTCGGGGCTCTGGGTATAAATGGTCAGGGGCCGACTCTATTTGAAGGAGATAGCTGTGGAAGGGTATGATAATTGAGATAAGCTTAGAGGTACTGGTAATATTAGGGAGATTAGAGGTTAGTAGTTAATGTGTCCCTGGTTGTGGTTCTCACTAATATGTTACGAAATGCGTATATGTTTAAATGCATAATGTGATGAAAAGCATAACTATGAATGTTTCATGATTTGGTTGAGCATGATGTGTGTGTGTTGATTCTTTAATAAGCATGACACATTGTTCCTTGATAAGTATGTTGTTTGTGCGTGACCCTTCAGATAAGGGCTGCTTACTGAGTACTGTGGTCGTACTCATCCCTATCTTTCTCCTCCAGTCTGCAGGTATCGAGCTAGCTCTTAGGATGGTGATGGCGAGGAGGAGGCTTGATCGGGAAGACCATTAGCTATGCTGTGTGCAATTAATTTCTTTTAGTTAGGATAGTTGTGGCTACGTAATCTTGTAGTTGAGTTGTTAGTGGTTGGTTTTGTTTAGTTTATTGTCTAAAGGATGTTGTAAGGTTACCGATTCATTATTCTTTTTAGAGCATTAATTTTGTTGTCTTCTTGAACTACGGGATTGTAACCTACCTAGGATATTTATGAATACATTTGTTTAAGTTGATTGTACTTGAATTAGTTTTTGTTTCATTGTCATTCGAGATGTTAATATTCGTTTAGTGAATGGTTTATAGTTAGGAAAGGTTTCCTGGACGGGTTTGGTTAATGTGAAGTCGGCATTAAATGGTTTATCTGTATAGGAGGCGAGTTTCTCTTAAATCTTTAGTATTGTTGTGAAGGTACTTCTCTTGTTTATGTGAAAATTTTAGGTAGTCTTAGTAACGGTCCCTGTTTGGAAATGGTGAAATTCCTGGGGCGTTACAGTGGAGTTTTTTGTGTTGATCATGAATCAAATCATCAAGAACCATGGAAGGTTCCTCCTCCTCCAAGCCATGCAACAAGGAGAAAGGGAAGAAGAAGGTGATGCTTCCACCACCTACTCCACTGGGTATGATCCCTCTTGAACCCCTCAAATTTCTCATGAAAGGATAATTTTTTATCCTAGGGTACAAAGAAAGAAACTACCCTAGAAAGAACCTATCCACAAGTAATGAAAATTCTAAAAAAATAACTTTAGAAACTCATGTTTCTATGATTAATGAGGAAGGTCGTAGTGAAAACTTCTGTGACTGTTGCTATGGATGTAGAAGGTCAAGAATAGGTAGTGGTGATTCTGAGCATGAAACAGAACCATTGGAGCACTCGAATTCGGCCACGGTCGAAATCCACTGCCAAATTGCACTTGGAGCAATTTTGGAGACCACTCCATCGGCCACTCTACAAGGTATTTTGTCTCCCAATTTTCCAGATCTTACTTTGACTAAAAAGCCTTTAGTTTTTTATGATTTAGAATAGGAAAAGAAAACATAAAAAATTGCTAAAATTTTGGTGGCTTTGAATGAAGCATCAGGGGAAAATCCATTGGAGGATAATGGAAACAATAGGGAAGCTCTAGAGGCTGCATGTTAATGGAGAAGATGAGGATCTTGGAAATTTACACCAAGAAGTCCATGGAGAAGATTGGGAGGAAGAAGAAGAAAACGATGATATCTCCCAATATGAAGTGCGAAAATACGTACTCCGGTGCATGAGTAACAGCAAAATGAAGAGGAGGCTCCTATTCAAGTGCAAGAAGGACCATCCTGTCCAGAGGATGTCCCAAACGAAGCCATGGAAGATACATCTTCTTCTTCTTCGAAAGGTATGAACCATTCTTTTTTGAGTTTGAATGTTTCTGACCCAAACTTCGTTGCTACTGCAAAGAACACAGAGGAAGAAGTGTGTTTGGCCAAAGTGGTGAAGAAAGCAAAGAAAAAGAAAACTCCGGCCCAAATTGTGTCTGGCGCAATTTCGAGACCGCTCATTCAAGCCACTATAACACATTTGGTTGTCCAGAAAGCAGCTGAGGCTGGTCCATCTGAAAAAACCAAGCGGCCTAGGGCATTTGGAGAGTCAGAAGAGTATCCTGAAGAGGTTAATGAAGAGGAGCCCACTAGTACTGAGCCACAACCATCAAAAGCCAAAAGCATAAGCTGGAAGTGAAAAAGCCCGACTTCACAGCTCGTGGTATCTTGGTTGAGAAGGTCTTTGATGAGGAACAAGAATCCATGTCAGAGTATGTCAAACGACGACTTGTAGAGAATGATTGGGAGACGTTGTTTGCCTCACCTACGCGTGTGTCAGAGGCCTTGGTAAAAGAATTTTATGCTGTCATCCACCCAAACCCGAGGAGATGTTGTGAGAATAAGAGGTAAAGTGGTAAGATTTTCTCCTTTGGTTATTAACACTCACTATGTTTGATGCAATAGGTAATGAGATTTTGGTGCATCCGACGGATGAACAATTGAAGGAAATGCGTAAGCTCATCTGTAGGCCACACAAATCATGGACTGTCTCAACAACGGGGAAGCTTTCCTTAAAACCCCTGGCTATCAATGAGCAAGGCACAGTCTAGACATATGTGGTGAAGAATCGGTTGATTCTCACTTCTCACGATACCTCTATCAAGCATAATAGGGTGATGATGGTGTACATTTTGATGAAGGGCATTGAGTTCAACTTTGGTGAACTCATAAGGAACGAGATTCGAGTTGTTCAGAGAAAATGGTAGGTCCACTTGTGCTGTTAGTAATAGATGTTGGTTATGTTTATTCATTAAGATCAAACTTTGCTTGATTCCTTTTTCTAGCTACTAGCTTGTCATTAGCTTATTCAATGCATCTTTTCTAAACTCCTAACATGTTCATCTTTTTAATGAAAAGTTTTCCTTTGTTCTTTGTTTTTGTATCATGTCAATAAGGATATTTAAGGGCATGAATAGGTTAGATTTCCTAGTTTTATGATCAAGCCTAAGTCATTTCCACTTTTTTTTTTTTTTTATAAAATTGTGTTCTACTACTTTTTGTTTTGAAACCTAAACTTTGTCATTGCTTTGGAAATCCTTGTCCTTTTGGTGCCAAAATTTTGCATCTCTCAAAATTTCTTTCCCCAATGGGACACTGTTTCCCTTAAGTTCGGGGGGTACAATTTGTGTCTTGTGTTTTTTGTTTAGAAAGAACATGCTTTTTATGTTTCGAAAAAGAGTTAGAAAGAACACACAAGTAATAAAAAAGAGTCTTATTAAAAAAAGAGTCATATGCAAGAAAAAAATGAAAAAAAAAAGAGTCCAAAAGAAGAAAAATCAAGTCAAAAAAGAGTCTTGAGAGAAAATAAGAGTGGGGGAAAGAAAAGAAAAGTAAAAGTGAGAGAAAGACAAGAGTGGTAAAAAACATGAGCGGCAAGAAAATGCACTTACTTTTTCGCGAGCCACTATTGACATTCATTTATCTTTAAATGGGTGGCGTTAGAATCTTGGAGGGTAGTAGCCTACATATTAAGGTGACTTCGTGAAAACCATTGTCGACATCATTTTATGTCGGGTTACTACCTAAAAAGTTTCTATGAGTGGCTGTGGTTGGAAACCAATGTTAGTGAGTGGAAAACCTTAAGAGCTAGTAGCCGATCCACGTGTCTTTTTCATTAAACTTTTGAATCAAAACGTAAGTGTGCATATTCCTTGGTGTTGTAAAAAGTTTTGTGTTTTAGAAAGAAAGAAGATTTAGAATCATTTTTATTTTTCAAAAGAATATGGTTTATGGTATATTGGCTTGAGATTAAAGTTAGGAGGTTTAACTTGTAGAATCCTTCCTTAGCGAATATGATTCATTTACTTAGAATGTTTGGATTGTTGCTCATTCTTCTTTCTAGAATGTTGATTGTATTGGATTTGTTGTTGTTGTTTTTGCTCGAGGACAAGCAAATGGCTAAGTTTTGGGGTGTGTTAGGGTTGACTTTTTACTGTAGAAATGTGTGTCAGTAGGCCTGTTTGACCATAAAAATGAACCCTTTCCTATTATTATTAGCTAAAAAGGTTAACATATTTTTAAAGTAGAACATGGATAAAACATTTCTGGATAATTTGCAATATATGGTACTTTCGGAAAAACGTGAGAAAAGTGCAGTCAACGTTGGAAGAGAATAATAGAATTATGTTTGTAGGAAAAAAGCGTTGCGCTTTTTTCGTCAATATTTCTTAAAAACGTGTGTTTTACTTAATGAAAGGCAAGAAGTCATTTCCAACATGTTTGAATCAACCCAAAACTGTGAGTTCAAGTCAAGGAATGTTTGTTGAGAGAATCTCAACCCATCTCCACATAAAATGGTGAGAAATCCAACCATCTTGAGGGCCTATAAAAGGGAGTCTCTCCCCCGGCAGCAAATCATCCATTCTCTTCCCATTTTCATCTTCTTTTCTTCCGTTCTTAGCTAGATAATTCGTTCATAAGCTTTAGAGTTACGTTTTAGTTGTTCATTTCTTGTATTTTCACTATTTTACTTATCATAGTACCTTTAATTCGAGTTTGTACTTCCATTCTTCATCTATTTTGTTCTTGTAAAGTTCTAAAGCGAGTTTACACTCCCCTCACGCTCGATAGATAAGATGGTTAAGCTAGAACTCCTTGTACAACGTTATTTTTCATTTGAATTCAATGGAAATTACTTGTTTTATGTTTTGTGTGTTTTCTTTCCATTAATTATGCACGAAGTTATTTATCAACTTCTCTATGGAATGTCTTAGTCAAATGATTTGATTTTCGAACATGCTCGGGATTTGACTGGATTGCGCCTGACGCAATCTTGAGTTGGTTTCTAAAAAATTATCTTTATGTCTTTTTTCCATTTGGCCACTGGAAAATTGATTTATGCACTAAAGCCCAACTCTGAGAAGGGTGGGTTAGGTAAAATAATAGGAAACCAATATGGGATGTGACTTAGACATAAGCACATAAAACACGGTCCTAGACATAGGCCCTCTGACCATAAATGAAAATGAGTTGATAATTACTTTCTGGGATTGTAATTACACATAGAAATATGATTGTAGGTTATCCTAACCTCTGTAGCAACCAAAAGTGGTTCGTGAAATAGTAGAACTCATATTCCCAAGATTTAGCTAAATAGTGACTGGTGCATTTTTCCCAAAGCATGTATCTTCCATGTTTTCCATCAAAACTACGATAAGAAGTAGAGAGGTTGTGTTTTATTAAACTGCTTGATATTTGAATCCCTAAACAACAACATTTCATCACCATTTTCTTTATAAACCACAATTGCATTTTGAATCATTCACTTCTTTAAAACTAAAGCACAAGTCCCTAAGGATTCGATCTTGGATTACTCCCAAGTATTACTTGTGACCGTGTACACTTGCACGTGTCTCTTATCTTTAAAGGTAGAGAAAGTCCCAACATATTCCATTAGGAGTTGTAAAGATCAGGGCCTAATGCAGCGTTGAAGGTACAACCTGCAAGTCGTGAATGATAGGTCGACCAAAGATCATGTTGTACACTGACTTAGCTTCAACCACCACAAACTCCGCCACCTTAATGACTTGAAACTCACCCTCCCCCAAAGTAATCGAGAGATCTATACATTCTTCTTGGGTTACTGGTTGACTAGTAAAACCCACCAATCGCTCCCAACCCAAAGCCACGTAAAAAGAGAAAGATAAAATGTTTGATGAGGCTCCTCCATCTACCAACACTCGCCTAGCTTTGACATGGTCGATCTAAGACACAATGACCAGAGCGTTATTGTGAGGGGCATAGATGCCCTCAAGGTCTTTGTCTTAGAATGTAATTCAGTGTAGGACAATATACAGGTAATTGACGCACACTTCATAGCAAGCTTCCGGATTAGCACCTTCCACTTGTTCCAATTTGGCCCTCGCTCGATCCTTTGAAAATCATGTTGATAATGATGGACCAATTTGTACGCTTGGGAGGAGATTGAGATCGTTCCCTTTCGACTCTTGTTGAGACTTTCTCTACCTTCAAAAAGATCAGAGACTCGTGTAAGGGCACACGGTCACAAGTAATACTCGGAAGTAATCCAAGGTCAAATCCTCAGGGACTTGTTGCTTTTCAAAACAGTTTTTAAGAAGTGAACGGTTCAAATATGCAATTGTGATTTAGGAAGAAAATAGTGGTGAAATGTTGTTGTTTGGGTTTTAACTAACAAGCAATTTATAAAACTCAACCTCCTTGTCTCCTACCTTAGTTTTGATGCAAAACATGGAAAACACACTATGTTGGGAAAAAGCACCAGGCGCAATTATTGGCTTTTCTTGGGATTTGAGTTCTACTCTTTCACTGCCGCTTTTGGTTGTTGCAGAGGCTAGGGTAACCTACAATCATATTCCTATGTGTGATTACAATCTTAGAGAATATCTACCAACTCATTTACACTATGGGTCAGAGGGCCTATGCCTAAAACCATATTTTATGTCCTTATTCCTAAGTCACATCCCATATCGGTTTCCTATTATTTTACCTGACTCATCTTTCCCAAGGTTGGGCTTTAGTGTATAAATCAAGTTTCCACTGGCCAAATAGAAAAAAGATGTAAACAGAAGTTTTTAGAAACCAATCCAAAAAAGTGTCAAGCGGAATTTGGCCAAAATCCCGAGTGTGTTGAAAATCAAATCATTTGACTAAGGCATTCCACAAGGAGGTTGATAACTAATTTAGAACATAATTAAATGAAAGTAAATGCACGAAAACATAAAAAAAAAAGTATTTTTCATTGAATTTAAATGAATAAATAAGTCGTACAAGGAGTTCTAGCTTAACCCTCTTCTCTCTCGAGCGTGAGGGGAGTTGAAACTCGCTAAAGAACTTTAAAAGAACAGAATGAACAAAGAACGGAAGTAAGAACTTGAATTCAAAGCAATACAAAAGGTGAAAGCGTGAAAAACAAATACATGAACAACTAGAACATAAACGTAAACCCTAAAAACATGTTCTTCAACTAGAGAGAAACTAAAAGAAGATGAAATGAAGCTTGGAAAGGATGATTTGCTGATAGAGGGATGACTTCTTTTTATAGCACCATAGGTTGGTTGAAACTCCCCTCCATTTTAGGTGGAAAAGAGTTGAGATTCACCTGACCACCCCAGGACTTGGACTCACGGTTTTGAACATGTGGGAAATGTCCTTCTTGCCCTTCATTAATCAAAATGAAATTTTGTCCTCCGAAAATGCGCCAGGCGCAATTCTACAAAAACAAAATTCTGTTATTTTCTTCCAACTTTGACTGCATTTATCTCATATTTTTCCTAAAGTACCATAGTTTGACTTTTATGCAGAAATAATCTATGCATGTTCTACTTTAAGAATATGTGGTATTTTTTAGCAAATAATAATGGGAAAGGGGTAAAAAACGTGGTCAAACAGGACTACCGACACATGTTTCTGCAGTAAAAAGTCAACCCTAACAACTATCGTGCTTTGAGCTCCCACCCACGCCACTAGCTCCGGGGGCTCGCTTGACGTGCTTTTTTAAATAGCCCTTCTAAATGAGATATTTGATATGCCTTTTCAGGTCGGACCAGTCAGATGTGCCATACCTGTGGTCCTTGTGGAAATGGCAATATTTTGACCTATTGCGTTTATCGGGATCTCAGTGCATCGAGCTTGGCTCAGTGAGAAGGTAGAACTTGGAATCTTGTATATTGGCAATGATTTTAGGCATAGGGACATTCAGAGGAGTGAATCGTTCGAACCTTTCAGGTCAGTCTTCAACTCGAGCGATGGATGCCACTATGCTACGATCTAGATGACGTCCTTTCTGCCTTGTCGCGGCTCCACCTATCCCTCGGCAAGCTGCTTCAAGGTGGCTTATCTTCTTGCAACTTTATGAGCTTGCTTGCATGAAGTTTCTAGCTCATTCGATGCTGACTTTGATCGTGAGCTGAGGCTTCTTGGCTAGTGACCACTTAGTTTATCGTGTTTGACACCTGAAGCGAATGTCGAGCATGCGAACTCTTCGTTGCATAGCTTTGTGAGAAACCTCCAAACGTAGTCTCTGAGGCTCTTACTTTTCCCTTACTGGATGGTGAGAAGATATCTTGCTGAGTGTTGCGCCTCCTTCTGAGCACCAAATTGAGTAGTGAAGGCGTCGCGGAGCTACTTCCAGGAAAATATGGAGTGGGGGAGGAGGTGCCGGTGCCACTTCCAGGCCGAGCCTTGCAACATGATGGAGAACGCCCTACACTTCATTGTATCACAGTATGCCTGGAAATCTGTTACGTCAGCGGTGCACAAGGTCAATGGACTTGTCATACTTTTTAATGTTGGGGTGGTTGTCCTTGGATGAGATTGGGCCAGTCAAGATCGTCTGCTGAAGGGTGGCTCTTATGGCTCGTCATCTTCTGACACCGGCTTACCTTGGGCTTTTTTCAGGTCGTTCTTGATCTTCTCCTTCCGTTCCTTCTTAAATTGCTCGAGCTGCAGCTGCAGCTTCACGTTGTTTACCAATTCCGATCGGACTGGTCGCTCCTTGTTCTTCTTAAATTACTTATCGATTATGTAACACTCCATACCATTACAATGGTCATTGCATAGGAATAATTAAAGGTAGATAACTTCAAATATATATAAATTGAAGAAATAATTTGGTTGAAAAAAGATGGTGGGCTAACAACATATGAAGATGATAGTAGCACATAGAACAAAAATGACTAACAATTAGAAGATGACTGCACTAGAGAATTAAACTCGACGTAATACATAAGATTGAGTCTAAGCCTACACAAAATATAATATTTGGATATAGATACGAAAAAAGTTGAGAACTCTCGACTAGGAAGGGGAATGAAAAGACGATACAATGACTAATATAATTCTAATGACGAATGTTGTTTGTATTGATGAATGAAATATAGAATGCGAATGAGAAAGTGAATGATTGGAATGTGTGTAGTTGTCGAAAAAAGAAAACGTAAAGTAATTTTATTAGTAGTCGTAATCATCCATTCGTCGAGAGGTTCCAAGGTCATCTCTGACATTCATACTGGACCGTTGGACCAGCGTTACCAAGGCTTGAACCACCTCCGACATTGGAGGCCGAAACTCCGGCTCTGATTGGACACAAAGGGCTATAATATCTGCGAACCTTGAAACTGACTTTGGGGGATACAACCCACGCAATGCGGGGTCCACCATTTTTTCCAATGCGTCGATGTCGTGGAGTTGTGGGCTGGCCCACCGGACTAGACATTGTTCCACCTTCGGCTTACCACTACAAAACAATCAAACCAACCCAAACCAAACTCAACAAACATAACATTTCGAGGAGTAAGGAAAAATATTTGGTCTTGTGGTAATTTGACATCGGTAGAATCACTTTCATGTATAACGACTAAAATTACTTCAAACAGTACTTTAGAAAGCTATTTTTGTAAAGAGCGGTTTAAAGAAAAATAATACTGTATAAATAATGTGAAGGTAATGTAATAATCGCTTATGTTTTAATATTTTCCAATTTCACCCTCTAGTTGAAGAAAGGTAGAGGAGAGTAAAGTTCATAATTCCTCCCTAGAAATTTCAACTCTTCCTCTCGGAGGTGATGGCTAATTCTTTCTCAAAATTTCTACAAACTCAAATAAGTATCACGTCGGTTGTCATCGTTAACCAATTTTATCATTAATCAATGAAAATAATATAAAAAAAAAAAAGGAAAAAACAATAACATAACTTACGAGTCGTAAGGCATCCGGCCGGTCAATAACTCCAACATCACCACTCCCAAACTGTAAGTGTCAGTCTTGATTGTGTAGCTTGAACCCTTTAAGCGTTCCGGAGCATCATATCCACCTCCCGGGTTTGCGCTTCTATTCTGAAATTGATCAAATCCATTATATTATTTCAAACTATATATGCATGTTGAGCTAGAAATGATGTGTAATTTTATTGTAGAGTATATAATATTGACCTTATAAAAAGTTGCCAAACCATAGTCCGAGAGGCGAGGATTGAGCTCCGCATCAAGCAATATATTAGAAGACTTGATATTCATGTGAATTATGGAGGGTAAGCAAACCTCATGAAGGTACCTGAAAAACGCACCCAGTAAAAATTCAATGAAAGCTATACTTTAAAAAATTTCTAATAGGTATCGGACTTAAAAGGGTATAAGTAGTTACTCGAGTGCTCGTGCGGTGCCCAGAGCAATCCTGACTCTGGTGTTCCATGTGAGAGGTTTACTGAAATCATCAGACATATGTAGAAACCCATGAAGAGAACCGTTCACGAAATATTCATAAATCAACATGTGGTGTCCCTGTTCCGAACAGAACCCAACGACTTCGGTGATGTTGGTGTGGTGAAGCTTGGAGATGTTAGCAACAACTTCAGAGAATTCCTCGGATCTCCTCCCGTGGAAAACCGACGAATCTATCTTCTTCACAGCTAGAACCTAAACGAAACGACATAACTAAGCGCTCGTTTTAAACTGGCATGAACAAGATGAAAGGACTTGATTTTGAGTACCTTGCCATCCGCATACTTAGCCTTGTAAACACGTCCAATGGTGCCCTCCCCAAGAAGGCGAGCAGTGGCGAAGTCGGCAGTAGCGGTCTGCAAATCGTGCAGGGAGTGGGCGACGGCGGCAGCGCGAACGGAGGTGCTGCGGCGGGAGTTGAGGCGGGTGGCGAACTGGGTGTCGCTGAAGGACTGCAGACGATTGCTGGAAGATTTCTGGAGGGCCTTGATGTCCAGAGAAGCGTCTGAGTTGACGGATTTTGTGTCTTTGGAGAGTTCTTGAGAGGCGAGTGGAGTGAAGGATCTGTGGTGGGTGCTGGCGTCGTCGTCCAGATAATGGGATGAAGGAGGGGCCGATCGCCTTCTGGAGAAGAGGGCCAGAACAATGGCAAGTACGGCAAGAACTCCCATTGCTATTCCGGCCATGGCTATGCCGCTGACTCCGCCGTGGCCGCCGCCGGATTCCTTCTTCTCCGAGTTTTTGTTTGGATTGGACGCTGATCCTGGTGGAGGAGGAGGAGCTGGTCCGGACGACCAAGAATTTCCTACAGTCCTTCACAAAATATAAACATCAACCCATCAGAGACCTTTGCCATATCATCTCCCTTTGTGATTTTAGATAATTAAAAGTACATTTTCAGCGTCTAGATTTTGAAGAATTATTGATTTAAAGTGTGTTTAGTATAGTTTTTTTTCCTTAGTTTTAAATAAATTAATAGTACTTTTTAAAAGATCAGTGTGGTAGTATGGTAATAAAAAAAAAAGGAGTATTACTTGAAAACCCTTTTGAGAAAACACACTTGCAGACATATGGTTTAAAAAGTGACTTTTAGATTATTTGACTGTCTTGTAGTTTAAGAACTTGGAGGATGATTTACTAAGAAAATGCTTTAGGTTAAAAAGACATGTCAAACTCACTCTCACATTTCTGGAAGACAAACTTGAATATTTTGCAAAATTTTAAAAATAAATGCAGGTTTTAAGAAGCTACTTTATTTTCTAGTTTTCAAAAGTTGGCTTAGGTCTTGAAGACGTGTTTACATAACAAAGCAAGGAAATATAGAAGCAAAAACAGTACTTATAAGCTTTAGTTTTCGAAAATAGAACACCAAAAGAAAAATGGGCAATCAGACGGGTCTTAAAATTTTAAAATTCTCCCCCTAATTTACCTTTCAAAATTTTCAAAATTGAAATATATAGACATATATAATGTTAGAACGTAAGATTTTTGCTCTAAGAAAATTTATAGTTCCACCCTGGAAAGTAACGTAATGCTGTACTTACTGCAAACTATTTATGTCCTCAAGGCTATCAGGAACCCAGCCAGTGAATTTGTTGTTTGAAACATCTCTGCAACCAAAATATCAACAAATTATTTGAAGGCTTCAACACATGCATTTTATATATGGTAATTGTGGGCTACTTACAAATCATCAAGTGGAAGGTCTGCAAGAACATTGATTGAACCTGTAAATTTATTTTCCTGTATGTGCCTGTAAATGTATGAATTAAACTGATAATTAGTAATACTAAATTACTCACCAAAATAATTAGCTTTACCAATAAGAGGGCATTTTTCCAATACAATATTTAATTAATTTGCTTCTCACAGTGTGCTGAGGCTTGAAAGCTTCTTAAAACTTAGAGGCAAGTTTCCTGAGAGTGAGTTGTATGACAGATCCCTGTAAAATAAATATCTTACACTCTCATTGGTTAGTCTAATATAATGCAAAATAGAGGCCATTTTTCCAATACAATATTTAATATTTAGTCTTTGTAGTTTAAGATTTTTCACGCAACTTTGATTGAGTTCTTTATAGTTCAAAATTGATAACAATTAGTCTGTAACCATGAAGTTAAAATCTCATAAGTACAAAATATCGAGTTTTAGTTTGCAATTCAATCCTCTAATTTAAAAATATATTTAGTCTCATGCGATTTAGGGTGTGTTCGGTTGGTAATCTAAAAACAGAAATTTGAATATAAACAAAATTATTTTCCATGTTTTCTTTGGTAGCAAATTTGGAAATTGAATTTCAATTTAAATAATTATTAAGGTGTCTAACAATATATTTATATGGTAGTTATCAACTAAATATTTAATTAAATCTAAAATGATATGAATTGATTTATTAACATATATGTTATAAATTTTGTAGACTTATTATTTTACAATATTATATCTTTTATAATATATTATATATTTTAGTTTTTAGTTTTAACAAAAATGAAAGGAGTTATAACATCATATACGAAGTTTTTATCTTTCTTGATGTAACTCTGCATTTAAGTTTCAATTCAGAATTCAAAACCTGAAAAACCTAAATGATATATAAAACTGTTGTCTTCTGAATTTCTAAGGTTTAATAAATTTCAAAACAAGAAATACAATATAGACTGCATTAATTACCAAGCAAGCCTAAATCACTAAATTTTAAATTAATCTATCACACAACCATATTCACACTATATTGCATATGGGGATAGTAAAGGATTATTAGAAGATGAGGCTTACATCCTTTTGAGCTTAGAAAGCTTGCTAAACATGTCACTCAATTGGTTATTGAGCTTGTTATGTCCAAGATTTCTGCAGACAACAAACAAATTAAATACCCAATTAATAACTTATAGATCATATGATATGTGAAACAAATAAGAGAGAACATATAGAGTACTTTTTATCTATTACTTACAAAGTTTCAAGATCAGACATCTGAGAAATTGAATAAGGCACACTACCAGTGAAGCTGTTTTCAGAGAGATCGCTGCAAAAGGATATCGATGAATTATTATATACATGCACAAACACATACATACAAGAATTTAGAGGAGACGAATTCAAAAAAAAAAAAGAAAAAAAGCACATCGTTTGAACGGCTTACATGTTAACACAATTAGGAGGAAGCTGATACGGGATTTCGCCGTTGAGATTGTTCTTGCTCAAATCACTGTACTATCACAGGTAAAAGAAAGAAGGGCATGCATTACCTTCAACGTAACTGATATGATGGATCGAGAGCAATACAAAAATAGAGATTTTTTCTTTTTAAATAATGAACAGTCAATTTGTAAGCGAAGTATTTTATGTAGGTCTCACAAGCTGGTGACGGATGCCAAATTCGAGAGCTGGTAACCCATTGATCCACTCAGTCCATAGTCCGACAAACTTCTGTTAGGATCAGAAACACGACAAAACCTTCAACTTCCAAAAATATGGGAGAAACAAAATATAAAAAATAATAATAAAGAAGAAAAAGAAAAGGTACATTTCAGTGACGGATGATCCTGAGCATTTGATCCCTTCCCAAGAATCGCCACATGGGTCACCCCCACTCGATTTCCAACCCGATAGTTGTGAAGGTGAATTTAGACTAGTGTACATCACATTCAGTGCAGAAACTGCAAATTAGATAACAACAAAAAGTTTTTAAAAATGGTAAAATATTGCTGAGATATCCGAACTATATCACTTAAGCTTTTAAATTCATTGGTAGTTTAGTCATGCTATCCGATATTCAACCCTACACTATTATTTCCTCTTTTTATTATGATTTCCGCCTTTGGTAGGAATTAATGATCCTCATAATACATTACGTTTTGAATATTTCTTTCAATTTAACGTTTATAGTTTTAAAAGTTTCAATTTAATTTCTTAGTTTTAAGATTTTTCAATTATACTCTTGGTAAACTCACTCAGATGAGATGAGCTAGTGTATTGGCAAAAGTTTAGATAAGAAAAATGAAAATTTTCTATCATCTTTTCTTAAAATGAAATTTTAGGAGGAATTAAAAACTAATAACCTTCTAAATTTTTGGAGATTGAATTTATGATTCATCCTGTGATGGCATAATTGAATTGAAAAATGTTAAAACATGACACTGGATTAAATAAAATAGGAGCTAAGTTGAAAAAACACGTATCCGCCCTAGGTTAAAACAGCAGGAAGCTGCAGATGTTCATCATGTATTTATAATCGTATCATATATAATTTCCTAGTTTTAATTAGCATATAATACATCAAGTAATTAAATTTTAAAACACCAAACAACAACAGAATAACCCATCTCATCAAATTGCATTACGAGATCAAAATAGTTGAAGGCAAAATGAAAGAAAAACTAGCATATGAAAAACGAACCATCGGGGGCATTGGTTTTGGAAACAACTCCAATTGCATGGATGGAGATGATCTCTACGATCCACAAAACAACAATACTGAGCTTCATATTTTTTCTGAAAGAAAAAATGAATCCAAATCTACAGAGACGACGAAGCAGGGTCGGGCTGGGTCGGGTCGATGAGACGAAGAGAAATCATCAGCCCTGGAAACCACCCTTCATAGCCTCATGCTTTTGGGGTTAAGTTTCAATTCCAATTCCCAGGAATGGGAAAACGAAAAAGCAGATTTTAGAAACAAAAGAGAGAAACGGAGCTGTAATGGCATTCATTAATACTTTTATGTCCTAAAAATGGTATATAGACAGAGGAGGAGGACACAAGGTTTCTCTTATCATGTGCCTCACTTTTGACTTTGTCATTCAAGTCTTTGTTTTAATGCTTAAATTTGAGTTTTTCTTAAAGTTAGTTACCTATATATCAGCTGCTCATTTGTTGAGGCAGTTATTTAGATTTTGTTTTTCCCAACCCAATTATAGCAACTTAGCATAGAGAGTGTGTTCTTAATTGTTTTTTTTTTCTCCTTAATAAAGTCTATAATAGGGTTATGCATGCGTATTTTAAATAATCTAGATGGAACCTCTTAAGTTAACAAATTTGCAACTCATTCTACTTTCGTTGGCATGAGCTAATTGAAGAAGTCAAAGATGATTCTGCTCAAAATTTTACTTTGGTGAGAGGAATTGGAGCTGTTTAATTATTGCATGGCATGTTGAGGATGCCATTATAAAAGTGTAAGACCTAAATAAGATTTATAATATACGATAGGTACGTACCTCTTTCATTGTCTAAATGTTATATGTGTCGTATTCAATGTGTACTTTGAAAACCAGCTTGAACATGTATTTTTGGGCATACTCTGATACCAATAGTTGGAAGGCAGAATGGATCTGGTTGCTTGCCGGGCGCAGAGAAAGTACGAATTTTGAAGGCAACTTTTAAATAAAAAAATTTTCAAAAAATAAAAAGGATTGGATCCCTTGCCTTTAGCGTAGATGATGACTCCACGAGATCTTATCAACTATTATCGATCTACAACGAACCAGTGTGTGGGCGCCTCAAGAGGAAGAATATTTCTTCACTTGACCTAAAAGTTTAAGTTGATGGGTTGGTTAAATTTAAGTCATTTATATGGATTCTAGCTACTAGGGAGGAGAGGGAGAGAGCATTAGCATTTGCATACCTTGGGATTTTGCCAGTCTCTTTATATGGACTTTGGGTCAAAAAACCTAATGGGCTAATTAATTATCTAATTAGTTATGAAAAATAAACGGGAAATTTGAGTGGATGGCTAAATTTTGTCACTCGTTTTAGAAAATGTCTATTAGTTTTAAATTTTGCACAAATGGCTAAAGAGTATTTTAGGAGTTTTACAAAAGAACGTAGTTTTCCAACAATATCCTTTTCTATGTCTTTTTGCTTTTTCTTATATTCAATCACATAACAAACTTTATTTTAAATTCAAAATGATTTTCCTACATTCAACGGATTTCAAGTTAATTATTTTAATTACTTTGTTTTGTATTTCGGTTAATTTAAATGATTTGTGTACAACGATTCATCTTTCATCTCATCGTTTTGCAATTGTTCTACTGTATCTTCTTAATGTATATATACATATATGCATCAATTGGTATATATACCTAACCACTAAGGAGTATATGCTATCACAAGTTATTTGTATTCTTGTTTTCCTATTTCTTTATCATTTAATAAACATCTACAACAAAAGTAAATTAAAAAATCGAAGACTAACAACCCATAAATCAAAACGATTAGGAAAATAGGTGATGCCTCTTAAATTTGTAGCCTTTGGGCGTGTATCGTCATCAGATTCAATTTCTTAAACTTCTTTTGACGATGAGTTATTTTTCTCTGATTCATTATTCACTCTTTCATTCTCTTCATTAGACTTTGTATCATCCATTAAAACATTAGAAAATTTATCAAAATTAAAAAGTCAATAAATGTATATACCAATTAAAGAAAAATCAAAATTAGAATTCAATACACGTATATATCACCATGAAACTCAATTATGTCAATACATGTATATACCAATATAAGAATTAACAAAATACGAAAGTCAATACATGTATATACAATTATTACAACTCAAATATCATAAGTAGAATGTAAATACATGTATATACCAATAATTACCTCACTAACACGTTCTTCCTCAACTATCTTGAGACCCTTTTCTTTTCCTGAAATATACAAGTACAGTTAGCTTAGTGAATCTAATTTGTAAATATTATTGTAAAAATTAACAAACAAGAAATATATAAACTACTGCATCTATATATCTTTTTCACTTTCTAAGTTGATTTTGCATGATTCCTTTGAACATCATGTTATACCAGTAACTTTTAATCATTGTCGAGATGTTCCTCCTCTAACTTTTACCATATCTATAGATTCTATTTAGAATTTAAGCTATATAAATATAGTAAGTCTATTGCAGTTGTAGATATATACTTCTCAGATCTAGTTATAAACAAAAGACACATGTCGATCCCACACTTGTATTTTTTTAAATAGCCTAAAATATAGGAAAACAAAAAATATATTTTTAAATACCCCTAAAATACCCAAAATCTGAACAAAGAGTCTTACCTTCCTCGAACAGTTGTTAGAAGATGGAAGTTGGGCGGCAGATCGGAAACATATCGAAGCGGCAGTAGGTGGATCTGATCTGGGGCGGCCGACGAATCATATTAGCCTTGGGCGGATCTGGTCGGGCGGTGGGACGGTAGATCTAGTTTGGGACGTGGCGCATCAAGCACATATGGTACGAGTGGCGGACAACGAGGAGGGTGGCGGCGGTTGGGTGCGGCGGCAACGAGTCTGATTTTGGTTCGTGGACTGTGGCGTGAAGGTGAGCGGCGCACGGATCTGCTTTGTGAGGTGAGCAGCAAGACAGGGTGGTGGCCTTGACGGTGAGAGGTGGGATGGCAGCTTGTGGATCTACTTCGTGGAAGATGATGGCTGTGAGGTGCATGAAGTTGCGTGAGACCAAAAGGTGGGAAGAAGGTGGGAACTCTTAAAACCCTAACTTCTCTAACTCAAGTCAAAGGTGAGAAGTAAATTTTAACATTTACCTAGTAATAATCTTATTTATCCTCTTATTTTGGAATTTTAGAGGGGTAAATTTCAAAATCTACCCCAACACATTTTTAATAATTTTTTCTTAAATCAATTTTCAAATTCTTATTATCAATTTTAAATTAGATTTAAGTTAACTATTTAAATTTCATTCATTTGATTAGATATAATTGATTCTCTAAAATGAAGGCCCGTTATTTTTGTTATTAGTTAAAAATCCTAAATCTCTAAAATTATGTGTATATACTTAATTGGTTACAAGACTATATTTGTCTACAAAATATTTTAGAATTTAACGGGAAAAATCAATTCCATTATTGCAATATTTCATAGGTTTGGACATTTTTTAAAACGCGTTATTAATTTTAGTCGTTCCTGCAATTGTTCCAAATTAAACCTATCTTTAATTTTCTTAATTAATGTATTGGCTCCCATCTTATGGATTTTGGTCCATGGACTCTTCCATGAAACCAACCAAATCATATCCCGTCAAATTAATAATAAATCTAATTCATTATTAAAAGTCAAATTTAACATTTTAATTCTAAACATTATTTAATTTTCTCCCAACTTATTGTTCATTGCAAAGGTCAACGAGCTCGTAAGGGACCAAAGGTCAACAAGCTCTCAGCTCCAATGGCTCAGAATTGATTAATTAAATTCATCAATTAACAATTTTACCGTTAACACAAGGTGACATCCACTAAACACCAAAGGCTGCACTCTCATTTACCGTAGATGAGTTATGTTCACAGATATAATCATAATCGCTTGTCTTATTCTTCACAAAGTGATTCATGATCCCAGCTAGATGAAATTACCAATTTTGCCCCTAGTCTCATCTTTTTGATCATTAAGTCTCACTAGTTCTCTAATGGATAGCCTTCTATGATCTCATCATGGGTTAGTCCTTAGGGTATCAAGAAAATGGGTACCCTATTATCCGAACCCCGAAACAACACTATAAGGGAATCACTTATATACTTGCTCAATAAAGAGAAGTTCACACTTTGCACCTTTCAATATTGAGTGGCTGTGAATTTCATCTTGTGTTGAAATGTTCTCAGCTCTCCAATTGAATATGTTTCCAAAACAGTAGACTTTATTGGCGAACACTTTGATTACCCTCACCCATGGGAATCAAAGAACACGCTCGCATAGGCAAGAGTTCATAACGCACTCAGATTTAAGATTAAATGAGCATATAATCATCCTAGTGATGTGTTTGCAATTTCTATAACGATCTTATAAGAAAATACAAGACACGTCGCTGTCTAGTCTTATACAAACTCATTGTATTCCCTTACTCATATGTCTCCACATGAACGATTAGGATTAAATCATTTCTAACTTTTACAAAGTGAGCCGTATCAACAGTGTTATCAAGATAAGGGTCCCAATCTTATCCGTATACTGTAGACTCTTTATGTTACTATTTTAACATAATCATCATATATGTCAATTGCATACTATTCAAGTTTATACTAGTAACCTTGGGTTTTTAATTAGATTAATAATACATATTGCACATGAAAAAATAATCAAATAATTTAATTATAAATTATGAGGCTTAAGGACATAAATCTCAACATTTGCTTAATTCGGTTCACCCTCCCTCCTCTTGACCGTCCTTATTTGCACTGGTTGTTAGCTTTTATGGTCTTGGAGAAATTAGTTTATCTTCCAGTTGTCTGTTAGTCGTCCTCCTAAGCCCCTCCTTTGTTGTTTGATACAGTACGACTGCAGTGGTGGATCCAGGATTCTATATTAGCAGAGACACAAATGCATATAAAGATTGGAAAAATATCAATTTTATAAACTTGGCAATATGTGTCGATTTTCATCTCACAATTGGATAATGTTGTAATTTTCACCTTAAACTTTAAAATATGTCACAAAATTTACCATTCGATAGATTTTCATTTGAAAATTTGTTGAAAAAATAATATCATGAGTCGAATGAATTAAAAAACAATTATGTTTTGGTATATAAATAATTGATATGATTTAGATAAAATCGACATTAGAGTTGTTCTAAGTTTAAAAGTTTTGGCTGAATTATTTGACATTATATTTTGTGCATTAATCAAGGTTAATTTGAGAAACTTGATTTTTGTTAAATTAGTAAGTTTTTGTAGATTTTTCAACTTAACGGATGAACTAACATCAATTTAATAGAGAGATAAAAATTATTACATTTATCTAAGTTTTGGATTATGAACTTAAATTTATTAAAAGAAATCAAATCACCGATATAAATTTAACTATTTGGTAAAAAAAAATTAAATTACTTTTTAAAATGAAAAGTATTAGATATATTTTGTAAAAAACAAAAATACTGACTTAAAAGAATTAGTCATTATTTCATTAAACAAAAACATTTTTTTTTTTAAGAATTGGACATATTTTAGTTAAGAAACTTTTTTTTTTTAAGGAAAAATTAACAAATAAAAAGGCAAACAAACAGTCATGAGGCAAGGTTAAGATATATTCTGTCAGGAAATAAAATAAAAATAAAAATGAAAAAGAAAAATGACCGGAACTGTCAGTAAACAAAAGGAAAAAAAAAGAAAAAAGAAAACGGAAATAAAAAAGAAAAACAACCGGACTATCAGGAAACAAAAGGGAAAAGAAAAAGGAAAAAATAAAAGGAAGATGCAATTATCGAAATTCGAACCAGGAGGCGCGGGTGGAGGCACAAGCTGTAGGCCAAGAGAGCATACATTAGTTTGATACATGAAATACATACTAAATCGTATTTAATTAAAACCAGGGGCACTACGACTGCATCTTTAATTATCTTGCATGCTCTTTGCAACTTGCAACTCCTTACCGATCAACACTACAGGAATTTTGAGTTACAGAGACGTCACTTTTCTAAACACTACTAAAACGTATATGCAAATTTCGATTTTTGCCAACGTTTTATCAAAAGCATCTCAAACAATAGATGAGTTTGAAAAAGGCGGAACTTTTTCCAACTCTTTTGATAAAGTGTTGATAAAAGTCGACATGTGCCAACGCTTTTTAGCAGCGTCGGGAAAAGAAGTGACCTTTTCTCGAGGCTATTAGAGAGTTATGTCGACATTTTTTTTTGTAGCATCGAGAAAAGTCATAAAAAAATTAAAGCTCCTTCTTCCTCCAAGTCGTTCACAGTCGATGCCTCCTCTCCCCTTCAAGATTTTTCCTTTCTATCGTTTTCCACTCTCTATGTTGCTCTCTTCTTTGTTTACCCCTCCCTCCGTTACTATTTGGTTCATTTACCCTCCATTGCTCTCTAGTTTGTAAGCTTTTTCTTTTTTTTTTCTTTTTTTCTTTTTTCGCTTCTAAAGGCTTTTGTTGGTTTTTGGATTATAATTTGGATATTGAGAGGAGATTTCTATCAAGGAAGAGGTGGGTATTTATGACTTTTTTCCATTTTCCTGAGCCATTTGTCACCACCTAAGTAGTTTAGGGTGTGTTAGGTGCATTAGGCTCACTTATGGCACTTAGATCATTATTCTATCTGTTGAAAATTGCAATGACTTTAATGATTAGATATCAACAATTTCTTTATGCAACTGATATGCAAGTTGCTAAAATTGGTCAAAATACTTTTCTTATTGTCATGGAAAACCATTTACTACATTAAAATGTAGTATCATTATCTGTATATATAAATGATTCAACTGAAACTTGATAATCTTTATTGTGTTATGTTAAAAGAACTTAGAATATGTAAAAATTCCTTGTTTCTTCGACCATTAATTCTAATAGTGACGTTAATCCCGCAGTGGAAACGAAGATCTTATTCTTGATTTTTTATGAACAAAAAAAACACAACACAGTAAAGAGAAAAATACAGGGGAAAGTTTTTCTTTAACTTTGAAGAACCTTTCTTCAAGTAATCACCAACCAAACACCACCAAATGATCTTCCTTGCTAGGTCTCCGACGAGGATCTTTGTTTGTGGGAGCAACGATTGGAAGCCAAAGGGAATTTTTGAAGGGGAGAGCTTTTCCAACCAAAGAAATGCACGGAGTAATAATGTTCTCTTTTGCAGAACCATTCTATAAACTACAACAAGGATGACATGGGGAGTTACCCCACGTCATCACTAACCTCTCACTCCCGTGCTATTAAGTAGGGGAGTCTGTTATATTAATATTAATAAATCATATATATATATATATATATAATTAATCTTATGAATTAATTGATATTAATTAATTAATTATTAATCTAATTAATAATTGATATAAATAATAATAAATCATATATATATATAATTAACACTTAATTATTTATTGCGAAAATAGAATCATATTCTAAAACATTTCTTTCATATAACCTATTATAATTGTATCAACATACATATATATACATAATTCCTTGAGTAATTTGAACATTTCAAATTCTTTCAAAGAAACTTGATCCTCGTTTTACCCGTTGTTAGCTAGCAAGGGAACCTAATAAACCTATAGATCAGAAGCTCTAACGATACGAAATTAATCGGTCAAATTCATTGACCGAGTTAATCAACATTTGTTAACTACGGGTCACTCTACTAAAGACTCGCAGTTGCACTCTTCTCACTGCATAATATTTTCGTGTCCACGTATATACAACCATTAATGGCAAGTCAATCATTCACGAGTGCTCGTAACTCAAGCTGGGTCAAATTATCGTTTTACCCTTGAGTTACATCTAATGAACAACTCGGTTATAGTCCGACCAATAACCAGAAGTCCCATCGAGCCAATGAGAGGGTGGGACCCCTTTTTCAAGTCCCGGAGTCAGCAGTTAAGAGAACACTCATCTACTCCCCTAAAATCGAGGATGAGTGAATTTCATCTTGTAAACTTATGTTCCTAGCTCCCCACTTAGTCTCGTCCCCAAAATGGTAGGAATATTGAGTCGGCGACTCGGGTCACTCTCACCCATACATATCAAAGGACAAGTCCTCACGGGCAGGAGTCCATAACTCACTAAGGATTGAGAATGAGTTGCCTGGTCATCCTATAAAATAGCAATCTGTTAGTCAACAACGTTACATCTAAAGATTGGCTATTTCGCGGTCCGGTTTTATACAAACTCATTGTATAGGATACCCCCACTCGCATGTCTCCACACGAACGACCTGGATTGGGTCGTTTGTAACATTTATAAAGTGGACCGTATCCATAGTGTTGTCAAGATAAGGTACCCAGCCTTATCCATATACTATACACCATTTAGGTTATTTCTGGGACATTATCTACTTGTATATCAATGGTATATCAAATATATATCTAGTATATATACAATTCCAGTTACATGATAATAACCTTGGATGTTTAGTTTATTGGATTTGGACAATGCATTGCTATGAATTCAATAAAATTGATTTAATAAAATTTTATTGAATATAAATTTGTTTCTATATAGTTACAAACTACGAGTTTAGAGCAACACACCTAACATATATTTACGTTGTTGACTGTTCTGGAGGAGGAAAATTAACTCTTCTTGGCTTTAGTTTCTTATATGTTATGTATTTGTACTCAAAGGTCATCTAGGAACTTTATGTAGCTTGGGTGGTGGATAAAGTGCATTAGGTTTGCTTATGACATGTTCAAGTGTTTCAAATTGTCTACTTTGTGGTTCCAAAGGGTGGACTTGATAGTTTAGGATCATTCTCGTTTTTCTTACTCAAATGACATGTAAGAAATTTTGAGCTACTTAAAGTGGCTTGAGGGGTGGGTTAGGTGCATTAGGATCGCTTATGGCACTTAGAACATTAGGCTTTGCTTAGAAACTTAGAAGTACCTTTTTTTTCTACTTTATAGGTTTCGTGGGTAGGCTAGACTCTTTAATTTCATTTTTGATCTCACAAACATTTTTCTTTTCAAAAACTCTTTCTTTCCATACATTTTTGTTTTTGTTTTCATGTTTAAACACTTTCATATTATTGGTTTCATTCTTTTAGGTGTGTAGCTGTGTTTAATTTTGAAGGCTCATTTTGCAAAAATATCGACGTAAAAGATGATTGAAGTCGTTAAGATTAGTTATTGTTTTGTTTTTACATGCGTATCGATAATAATTTCTAGATTGTAACGAAGAATGTACTAGACATACTTTTGCATAATAATATTTGCACTTTAATGAATTGACTTTAATCATATTGTTTTCGTATTAAATGATACTTTTGATGCAGGATTTATTGGGTTTTATGCCCTAAACTCGTGGTTTTAAAATGTAAAACAAATATTTATATAATAAAAAACTATTATTGAAGTTTTTTTTTTCAAAAATTACATTAACCCAAATCCAATAAACTAACATCCGAGGTTATGTCATATAACTGGAACAATATATAATTGATATAAAGGGTATATATTTAATGTACAGTATACATTCGATATATAAGTGGATAATGTTTCAGTAATAACCTAAATGGTCTATAGAATATGGGTAAGGTTGGGTACCTTAATTATCCTGGCAACACTATACATACGACCAACTTTGTAAGAGTTACAAACAACTTAATCCAAATCATTCATGTGGAGACATGCGAGTGGGGGTATCATATGCAATGAGTTTGTATACGACTGGACCGCGAAATAATTGAACTTTAGATGTGACATCATTAACCCAATTTAAAGATCCTTTAACCCACAATATGAAGGTTTTTCGGCTTCTACTACGAAAAGAGATGTTACGAAAAAAAATTGGCAAAAAAAAGTATTTTTTAAAAACTTATTTTTCTAATTTTAATGGAAGAATTTGTTTGACCTCTGATATGTGGACTTCTTGTCATCAATAGGGCTAACTGCACATTATATTGATGCTAATTGGAAATGATATGCTGACAAATTATTTCATTTAAAATGGTTGACTCTTCTCATATTTGTTATATATAGGAAATGTCATATTAGAATCCCTCCAAGAATGGAATATTGTTGATAAAGTTTTATCTCTAACTCTAGATCATGCTAATAATAATGATATAGCTACTTCATTTTTGTCATTACGTGAAATCACCATTAGGCATTAATTTTTGTATTTGTTGTTGTGCCCATGTTTTAAATTTAATTGTACAGGATGGTTTGCCGATTTTTTTTTATTGTATTTCAAAGTTAAGATCTTTAGTTCATAATATTAATAGTTCTCAATTTAGACATGAATTATATTTTAAATGTTGTAAACAATTAAGGAAAAAAAAAGAAGAAATATTAGAATTGATTTACCTCATAGATGGAATTCAACATTTGAAATATTGAAAGTGACAATAACATATAAAGAGGTTTTAGATTTGTATTATACATTGAATTGCATAGCAGTCCTTGTCATGTTAATATTGTACAACTTACTGAGCTTGATTAGAGATATGCATAAGTTGTTTGCTATTTTTTAAATGTTTTTGATACTTCAACAAAATATTTTTGTTCGGTGTATTCTTCTAGTATTTGTCAAGTTATACCAAATTTACTTAATATTTGCTTTCTGTTTAAGAATTATTCCAATTTAGATTTATTTAAATCATTGAAAAAATGAAAAAAAATTAATAAATATTTTGATGATTTACATATTACGTTTTTACTCGGAATGTTTTTTTATCGTAGATATATAATCATTTTTTTATACTTATTTAGATTTATTGTTTGATAGTAGTACTGATAAAATTAATGATATAAATTCATTAATTTTAAATTATATGAGATATATGATTTTTGTAAGAAAACTGTAAATAATTATACTACCAATGTTGGTGCATCTTCTTCTTCATCTATATATTAAATAAATCTTGATAATTTCTTAACATCACATTTAAATGTTGTCATGATACTTTTTAAAAAGAAGAAAATTGATTCTTCAAAAAATTTGGAAGCTCTTGATTTAAAAAGTTATATGGATTTACCCACAATATCTATGAATACTCTTGAACCTTTTAATATTTTGGATTGGTAGAAATTATATGAAAATATGTATTTCGTGCTCTCTCTTATGGCACAGGATATACTAATAATTGTTGTTTCGACTGTAGCATCATAATCGACTTTTAATGTAGGTGGTCGAGTTATATTAGACACTAGAAGCAACTTATCTAATGGGATATGATTCCCATAGCGGAAGCGATGATCTTCGTTCATCAATTTTGAGAAAACAAAACTCAATGTTCAAGAGTAAATACAGGGGAAAACTTACATTTGAAGAACTGTTCTTCAACGATTTCCAGAACACCACCAATAGACCTTCCGTGTTATTCTCCGGGTACCGAGAACACGCTTGTGAGAGCGTTCAATATGGATCTATGGGAATGGAGTAGAGAGAGCTTGAGAGAGATGCTGGGAGTTCTTTTTGGGCTTCGTTGTTATGTTTTTGCAGAATTTTTCTGCAATAAACCAAAACAAAAAATAGTGACGTGGGGAGTTACCCCACGTTACTTAACTCCCCAGTCCCCTGCATTTTTGCAGGGGAGTTATATATTAATTAATATTATTAATAAATAATAATAATTAATATATATTTATTTAGGTAGTTAATTAATCATATTAATTAATAATTAATAAATAATTATTAATCTAATTAACAATTAATATATATATATAAATCAAATAAATAATTAACACTTAATTATTTATTACAAAAATAGAATTATATTCTATAGTATTTCTCTTGTATAACCTATAGTTGTAATGTACATTTTATGCACATTATTTTTAACCTATAGTTTCAATATGAATCATATTCATATTAATTTTATTTGAATCTCATTCAAATAATTTCTCTCATAGTATGTAGTTTCAATTAGAATTAACTATATATTATAATTGATCACTATACATATAATCCCTTGAGTAATTTGAACATTTCAAAATTGTCCAAAAACTTGATCCTCGTTTTACCCGTTATGAGCTTGCAAGGGGACCTAATAGACCTACAGATCAGAAGCTCCAACGATACGAGATTAATTGGTCAAACTTATTGAACGAGTTAATCAACATTCGTTAACTACGCCACTAAAGACCCGCAGCTGCACTCTTCTCACTATAGAATGTTTTCGTGTCCATGGATATACGACCATTAATGACAAGTCAATCCTTCATAAGTGTTCGTAACCACAGATGGGTCAAATTACCGTTTTACCCCTATGTTACATCTTACTCCTTAAATATCACTGCTCCTCTAATGAACAGCCTGGTTATGGTCTGATTCCAGTGAGAGGGTGGGGCCCCTTGTTCAAATCTCGGAATCAGCATTTAAGAGAAATCTCATCTACTCCCTAAAGTCGGCGAGGGGTGAATTTCATCTTGTGAAGTTATGTTCCCAGCTTCCCATTTGGTCTCGTCCCCAAAATTGTAGGAATATTGAGTCGGCAACTCGGGCCACTCTCACCCATACATACAGATCAAAGGATGAGCCCTCACGGGTAGGAGTTCATAACTCACTCAAGATTGAGAATGAGTTGTTTGGTCATCCTATGATAGAAATCTCTTAGTCAACGACGTTACATTTAAAGATTGGCTATTCCGCAGTCCGGTCTTATACAAACTCATTGTATAGGATACCCCCACTCGTATGTCTGCACATGAACGACCTGGATCAAGTCGTCTGTAACATTTACATAGTGGGCCGTATCCATAGTGTTGCCAAGATAAGGTACCCAACCTTATTCATATACTATAGACTCTTTAGGTTATTCACGGAACATTATCCACTTGTATATCAGGGGTATATCAAATATATACCTAGTATATTAGAGGTATATCAAATATATACCCAATAGATATATTGTCCCGGTTACATGATAATAACTTTGGATGTTTAGTTTATTAGATTTTGGACAATGCAATGCTATGAATTCAACAACAAATTGATTGAATAAAACTTTATTGAATATACATTTGTTTTTACATAAATACAAACTACGAGTTTAGGGCAACACACCCAACATTATCACCTTCAACCATTGAAGCATTAATATGTCTAAAAGATTAGGGTCTAGCGTAGAAGATAATGCACAAAGAAGAAAATATTTATAAAAATGAGTGAAGAAATGGAAAAGCTGAAATCGTCAGTGTTGGAATTTAAGGACAATTGTTATTCCGAAGAATGATGTTTTTCTTAAATATTCATTACCATTTTATTCATATTGTATTTATTTATTTTGTTTGAAAAAAAATGCACACGATTAGCAAATAAGTATATATATATATATCTATATATGTTAATTATGTTAAATGTTAACATAATTAACATTCACCACTTCCCAACATTTTTGCTGGAAAGTAGTGAGGTGGAGAGGAGGAAGTTATTCCCACACTCTCTCTGTTCCCTCATACGTTAAAACCACTGTGCTTTTTGTGGTTTTGGTTGGCTGTTCCAATTAGGAGATTTTTTGCATAAAACACAAAAACTCTCTCTCTCTCTCACAATATCGGTTTTGTTTTTCTCTGTACGTCTCTTTCTCCAAGAAAGGATCCCACCATCTGGTTCTTGATCCTTGAGACATAGCAAGGTAACGTAGTGGTAGTGTCTATGTAACGCACCGAGTCCCTCAGGTTAGTTAGTCTCGAATCAAGAGATTTTTATTTAATTTTTAAATTAAACTTTAATTAAATTTGTACATATCGGGTTCCGCGGGATTGGTTTTATCTTAAGTAGGGGTGGGTTTCTTTTTCTCTTGGGCTTGGTCATGTTGGGCCTTTATTGGGTTGGTTTGCTTTTAAAAACAAAGGAAAAGGAAATTAAAAATAAAAATAAAAATAAAAATAAAAAACCAAAAGAAACCTAGCATCTCCTCCTCCTCTTTTGTGTTTCAGCCGTCACCCTCCCTATACTCTCAGCCGCCGCCCCTCACCGCCACGACAACAGCCGAACTCCGGTGACCCACGACGATTTCAGCAACGGTGCAGTTGCAGCTCGAGGTTCAGCTTCCTCTAGCGTGATTTCGAGCATTCCGATGAGATTCTGGGTGTTCCGGCATCGTCCCTCCCTCCTGTACCGATCTGTGGCATCGTCGAGTAGCCTCAGCGTTCTCCATGACTTCAGCGATCTGCAACGACCCAGACCTGCCAGCAACGGTTTCCTGTAGCGTTCCTCGCGGTGGCGCACGACGAACGGATCAGATCCACGGCAGCCTCGACGACCTGCTGCTACGACCTCATTCTCCGACGAACAGCAACTCCGGCGCCCACGAACGGCGACGATCTCTCAACATCGAGCAAAAGCAGCCACTCGAGTAACAAAACCAGCGTCGGGATTCGTGCGTTACAGCAGCGTTTTTTAAGACATTTGGCGGTGACCCACATCCGTTCGAAGCCCGATTTAGGCTACTCACACCTTGGCGAGCTAGATCTAAGTTACCCACACCTATACGAAGTCGATTTTGTGTGCCTAGGTGTGAGATCGACGCAAAACTTAGGGGCGCGGTTATGGGTAAGTAAACAAGGGGCGTGTGTGTGCGTAATGTGTGTTAATTGGTTTCTATTGTGTTGTTTTGTGATGTTTAATATTGATTTTGATACGCTATTGTGCTAGGTAACTCTCATTTGTGTTAATCTGTATGTTTGGTGTAGTGTTGAATATTCGTCGGTGATAATGATGGAGTTTTGCCTTGCTAAACTGCTGAGAATTGTTGTGGGATGATGTATGTTTACAAAGGATGCAGGTTAAAATAGAATTATTGTGATCATGCTTTCTTACGATGTGGGCGTGCTTGTATAGTTTATATAAATGTTCATTTATGATGTGAGCGTGCTGGTCTGAGTCATATTATTTTCTTATGAGCTATGGGTTTAATAGAAGCATATTTTCGGACCCTGTTCGCATGCTAGGAGTTGATGTGGAGTAGGTTATGATAAGAAACGTTGGATTCTTGGGGAAAGTGAATGGATGAGTGTCAGGGCCTCTGGTATAAATGGTCGGGGGCTGATACGTCACTAATTGAGTATCGAGACCTCGGGTAAAAATGGTCGAGAGTCGATGCGAGGAGTCTTTTTAAAGGAAACCTATTGGGGCCTTGGGTAAAAATGGTCAAGGGCCAATAGATTGTAAAGTCATCGAGGCCTTGGGTAAAAATGGTTGAGGGTTGATGCAGCAGTGTCGGGGCGCTGGGTGAAAATGGTCAGGGGCCGACACTACTCGAAAAAGTTAGCCTTGGAAAGCTAGGATAGCTGTGATGAGTATAGAGGTGTCGAATCTTATAGAGTGTGTCTATGTTTGATTTCATAATGTGATGAAGAGCATGACTATGAATGTTTCATGATTTTGTGTGAGCATGATGTTTGTGTGTTGTTGGTGAGGGCTACTTATGGAGTATATCTTATATACTCACCCCCCTTTACAATTATTGTTTCAGGCGAAGGATTCGTTGGCAACCATGGTGATGAGACGGAGGAGACATGACGAGCGAGGACCATAGGCTGCGTAGTTACTTTTGCTTAGCTTAGGTTTAGATGGTTAAGACCTTACGGTTTGGTCATTAAACTATTTGTTCTTATTTGAATAATTGGGAGGTTCCCACTCGTTGTCTACTTTATTTCGGAACAGGTGTTTATTTTAGTTTTATATCATTCATTGAGTTTGCCTAGTTTGAACAATAAAGTTGCCTCATGAGGTTGTCCACGGATGATGTTTGATTTATATTCTATAGAGTTGATTCATTGGTAAATTGATGAGAGTTGAAGCTTTATTTTATATAATCATTTCACAGGGAGTTGTCATCTCGTGTTTGGTGTAAGTTTAGACAGGTGGGTAGTTAACGTGACCTAGAAGTGTGTGGGAAATTCTGGGGGCGTTACAGTCTAACTTTTGGGATCGTGCATTCGGGAACGCTTGTTCGTGCCAAAACAAATTTTATACTCGAGGAAGAAGGGTTGTCAACGGTCTTCAAGCGTAAGTCGTTTTCTTCCTCCAGTGAGGCTTAACCTCTTTTTTAATAGAAACTTTCTGTTTTAAAAAATCGGTATCGATATTCGTTTCGAATTCGAGTTGAATCACAAGCGATCAACCGCTTCCGCTTGGGATTCAATTCCTTCAATTGATATCCAGTCATTTTGTGATTCAATTTCGTTTAGTACAAAACAGTACTGGTTTTTTGTGGGTTTGTTTCATGCATTTGATATATGTTGGTTTGCTAGTAGGCGGTTTCAGTTTTTGGCATTTAGATTTACAATTTATGTTGATTTGATCAATGTAAGCGCCCCTTGTTTTGGGCATTTTGTTGTAAATCGAGTCTGTACAGTCTAGGTCGTTCGTGGAAAAGAGTTGCTGCAAAGAAAGGTCAGGATTCGAGTTTTTTGGAGGTTTTTCGATGCTGGAACAGAGAATTTTGTTAAGGTGCTTAATTACTTTTGCAAAAATTTGATTGGGTTTAAAGGATAATGCATAAAACTAATATAGGTTTGTTTTTATTTTCAACATGTCTTATTGCCTTGTTAGCCACGGAAAAACTTAACGGTGAAAACTACAACAATGGAAAATCAAACTTAAATACTATAATAGTGATGGATGATCTTAGGTTCGTCTTACAAGAGGATTGTCCTCAAGCTCCTACACCTAACGCCACTGTGGCGATGTGCAGCGTCTATGATCGATGGATCAAGGCCAAGGTGTCTACATCTTGGTGATGAGACGTAAATCCCGTAGCGGAAACGACAATCTTTGTTCTTGAATTTTTAGGAACAAAAATCCACAAAAACAAAGAGAAAAATACAGAGGAATAAACTTACATTTGGAGACCTTTCTTCAAGATTCTCCCTTAATCAACAGTGAACACCACCAAATGATCTTCCTTACTATCCTCTGGGTACCGAGTACGTGGGAGCATCGAGCTATGAAACCAAAAGGGAATTTGAGAGAGCAAATTTTGAGAGAGAATTCTTCTCTGTTTTTCTTTTCCAGGTATGAGCTAGAGCCTTCTGTAGAACAATTCTGCATTTTTCAACCAAATGGCTGATATGGGCAGCCCACATCACTACATCACCACTCTCCTACGTTTTGGTAGGTGGTTTTAGTTTTTTTTCTCTATTTATTTATTTATTATAACTAATTAATCAAATTAACTTATTAATTTAATTAATTAATTATAATTATAATTAATTAATTAAATTATTAATTATTAATCGAATTAATAATTAATTATTTTAGTAATATTAATAAATTAATAAATTTGATTAATAATTATTAATCAAATTAATAATTAATTAATCAAATTCAAATAATAATTAAATAAATACATAAATAATTAACAATTAATTATTCATCTTTTAATTAAATATAAAACTATATATTTGAATCAATGACTCTATATTGTATAAATTATACTTTGAATCCTATTCAAACATTCCTCTCATAATATATATTATTAATTTTCAATCTTTATCCAAAATTAATATATATATATATATATATAATGTATCAATATACATTATATATATTACTCTGTATAATTTGAACATTTCAAATTATTTCATAATACTTGATCCTCATTTTAGCAGTTGTGAGCAAGCAAGGGGATGTTAGCTTTATGGCTTCAATCAAACCAAATATTTTGATGATCACAAACCAATTATAAACTAATTATGTTTCTTTGAATCACCATAATTATGTTTTTATTTCATTTCCTTACCTCACATCTTAATCTATATCATTCATCATTTGTTGCCCTAAATTCAATGGCCAAAATTCATCATAGAAACTCTATTTAAAGTCACCAAATTCCATCATTCTACACACAAACTATCAAAGCAAAATCATTTGTTTTCAAATTCTTCTATCAACTTTTGCAAAATCTTCATTCTCTCCTACACATAACTTGCTCATTTTTTGTGAGAGATTCATTAGAGTGTGGCTTTTTAGCCATTACTTTGGTACAAAATTTGTGTAATCCACTTTGTTTTTTAATTCTTTGTTTTCAAATTGGGTTTTGTATTAATGTGTGGGTACACCTTGGGTTGTGAGAAAAGTAAATTGGTTGGATCCTAAACTAGTAAAAATGATCTTGGGTTTCTCTTTAGCCTAGAAAAAAAAGAGGGTCGATCAGTTTGGTTCTCACCCGTTAAGAGAGCCACTGCAATAAAATACCCAAGAAGGAGTCTTGAGGAGTGGAGTAGGAATTTCCAAACCACTATAAAAATTCTCGGTGTCATCACTCTCTTCTCTTCTCTCTTTTAAATTCAGTATTTATCTACTTTGAATCTTGGTATATTGCATATAGGTTTACTTAAATATTTTGTTCAATATTTCCTCTTCTTGTTAATCTTCTTTTATTGATTGCATAATTGTTCATTACCTTGAATTTATTTTTAATTTTTAAAAAGTGGTAAGCAACCCTATTCACCCCCCTAGTGTTACCATTCGATCCTACAGAGGACCTAATGAACCTACAGATCAGAAGCTTCAACGATACGAGATTAATCGGTCAAACTCATTAACCGAGTTAATCAACATTCGTTAACTATAAGTCACTCTACTAAACAACCGCATTTGCACTCTTTTCACGTCAGAATATTTTCGTGTCCACGGATATACGACAATTAATGGCAAGTCAATCCTTCACGAGTGCTTGTAACTCAAGTTGGGTCAAATTACCGTTTTACCCCTAAATTACATGTTACTCCTTATATACCACTGCTCTTCTAATGAATAATCCGGTTATGGTCCGACCAATAATCAGAATTCCCTCTCGGGCCAGTAGACCCCTCTTCAATGTAGACACCAACGCCACCACAAAGTCTTTCTCGCTATCCCTGGATATTAAGAACTCGATTTGTGGGAACCGTCTTATAATTGAAAGGGAAATTGAGAAATCGAGAAATCGAGTGAGAGATTTTCTCGTTACAGTTTCGGAAACTCTATCAACTGACGTTCGGGGAAGCAACAGAAAGAAAGGGGAGCACCTCCCTTATTATAAGGAAGGAAGAGTGTTGGAAAAGCCACAACATGGAAAACCTCCCCAATGGTGGAAAATTGGAGGTTTTCCTCCCACCTTTCCTTCCTTTTTTTTTTCTTATCTTTTAATTAAAAAAATGTTAATTAAATCTAATTTAATTAATTAAAAAGAGAATTATTAATATAATTAAATTAATCTAATTTAATTTAACCAAATTAATATATCACATTAATTTAATTAAATCACATTTAATTAAATTAATCTTAAATTAATCAATTATATTATAATCAAATTCTAATATTCATCTCTCTCATAATTTTGAATCCAATTCAAAATTAACTTTATATTATAATGTATCAACATAGATTATATTAATTGCATCTCATACAATTAACCTTAATTCTCTTTAACTAATTTGAACAATTAAAATTATTTTCAAGTCTAACTATTCTTAACTATCTTTTACGAGCTAGCAAGGGGACCTAATGGACTCACAGATCGGAAGCTCCAACGATACGAGATTAATTGATTAAACTCATTAACTATATTAATCAACATTCGTTAACTGTCGGTCACTCCACTAAAGACCCACAGTTGCACTCTTCTCACTGTAGATTATTTTGCTTCCATGGCTTTTTACCATTAATGGTAAGTCAATCCTTCAAGAGTGTTCGTAACCACAGTTCGGTCAAATTACCGTTTTACCCATGTGTTACATCTTGTACCTTAAGTACCACTGATTCTCTAATGAACAACCCGGTTATGGTCTAACCAATAACCGGAAGTCCCTCTCGGGCTAGTGAGAGGATGGGCTCTTTGTTCAAGTCCTAGAGTCTGCACTTAAGAGAACACTCATCTACTTACCTTAAAGTCGGGAAGGAGTGAGTTCCATCTTGTGTAGTTATGTTCCCAACTCCCCACTCGGTCTCATCCTCAAAATGGTAGGCATATGGAGTCAGCGACTAGGGCTACTCTCACCCATACAATCAAAGGACGAGCCCTAACAGGCAGGAGTCCATAACTCACTCAGGATTGAGATCAAGTTACCTAGTCATCCTATTGAAATATTAATCTAATAGCTAACAGTGTTATAGCTAAAGATTAATTATTTCGCTGTCCTGTCTTGTACAAACTCATTGTATAAGATACCCCCACTCGCATGTCTCCACACGAACGACCTAGATCAAGTCATTTGTAGCTATTACAAAGTGGGTCGTATCCATAGTGTTGCCAGGATAAGGTACCCAACCTTATCCATATACTATAGACCCTTTAGGTTACTACTGGAACATTATCCACCTGTATATCGAATATATACACTGTATATCAAATATATATGTTGTATATTAAATATATATTGTATATCTGTTATATATTGTTCCAGTTACATGACATAACATCGGATGTTAGTTTATTGGATTTGAGTTAATGTAGTTCTATCAATAACAACTTTATTGAATGAATATTTGTTTTATGTTTACAAACCACGAGTTTAGGGCATAAAAACCAACAAACTTCCACTTGAACTAAACTCTAGTGGGGTGTACAAAAGCTAAAATCAACAGTGGGTTGTACAATAAAGTACAAATACAATAAACTAGGGTATGCACTATACCCTTTAGAAGTCTCTCACTTGCCCTAGACTATATTGTACATATCTCCTAGGCCTATACAATCTAGATGGCCCTCGAACACTTTAGCCGTAAAAGCCTTTGTAAACGAATCGGCAATGTTATGCTTCGAAGCGATCTTCGTGACGATCACGTCCTCTTATTGCACTATTTCTCGTATCAAGTGATATTTCCTCTCAATGTGTTTGCCTCTTTTATGACTTTGGAGTTCTTTAGAATTTGTCACTGCACCACTGTTATCACAATAAAGTGTGATGGGCAAAGTCATGTTTGGAACAACTTCCAAATCAGTTCAGAACTTTCTAAGCCACACAGCCTCTTTTGCTGCTTCACAAGCGACAACATATTCGACCTCCATTGTGGAGTCTACGATGCATCCTTATTTGATGCCCCGCCATACTACAGCTCCTCCATTAAGAGTGAACACTGATCCGGAAGTGGATTTCCTCGAACCTTTATCACTTTGGAAATTAGAGTCAGTGTATCCTGTAAGGATCAAATCCTTAGCGCCATACATAAGCATATAGTTCCTCGTTCTCCTAAGATACTTGAGGATACTTTTAACGGCAGTCCAATGATCATATCCTGGATTCGATTGATACCTACTGACAATCCCTACTGCATAGCAAATGTCAGGCCTAGTACACAATATGGCATACATCAGGCTGTCCACTGCTGAAGCATAAGGAATGCATCTCATATCCTCAACTTTTTGAGGTGTCTTAGGACATTGTTCTTTAGACAGAGAGATTCCATGTCTGAGAGGTAGTAAACCTTTTTTGGAATTTTGCATCGAATATCTGACAAGCATTTTGTCGATATAAGTTGCCTGAGACAGGGCTAGCGTTTTGTTTTTTCAATTCCTTATGATTTGAATCTCCAGAACAAACTGAGCGTCTCCCAAATCTTTCATTTGGAATTCAGTTGCTAGCCACTTCTTAATGTCAGTTAGGAAACCTTTGTCATTCCCAAGAGTATTCTTATAGACTTTAGCATGGCAACCGGGGAGAAGGTTTCCTTATAGTCCACCCCTTCCCTTTGGGTGTAATCCTTTGCCACGAGTCTAGCCTTAAAGGTTTGTACCTTTCCTTCGGCGTCTCGTTTTCTCTTGTAGATACACTTACAACCTATAGGTTTGATCCTATCAGGTTGATCTACAAGGTGCCAGACAGAATTGAAGTACAAGACTCCATTTCAAGGTCCATAGCTTTGATCCATTTGTTCTTATCAACATTTTCCATTGCCTTTTTGTATGTCAATAGATCCTCAACACCATCATCAGGTATGACGACCTGGGTTTCTTTTAAACCCACGTAACGATCAGATTGTGATACAATTCTCTCACTACGTCGAGGCACTTTCAACTCTTGAGATGGATGTGACTGACATCATGTACTAACGTCATCAACAACTCTTGTTGAAGTGCTAGCTTTATCAACAACTCTTGTTGATGTATTTGTAGCTTCATTGAAAATCTCATTTAACACAACCTTGCTTTGTGGTTTATGATCTCTAATGTTGTCTTCTTCTAAGAATGTAGCGTTTATCGATACAAACACTATGTTTTCTTGTGGATCGAAGAAGAGTCCACCTCTCGTTTCCTTGGGGTAACCTACGAATAGGCACACTTTTGAACTAGATTCCAGTTTCTTCGAGTTTGTCACTAACACATGTGCTGGACATCCCCAAATTTTGAAGTGACGTAAACTAGATTTACGTTCCCTCCATCATTCAAAAGATGTTTCAGAAACATTTTTTGATAGAACTGTGTTCAAAATGTATATTGCATAACCCCAAAATGAGGCAGGCAATTGAGCATAGCTCATCATAGATCGAACCATGTCTAACTGGGTTCTATTTCTCCTTTCTAATACATCATTTTGTTGAGGTGTACCAGGTGCTGAGAATTGGGATGTAACTCCATGTTCTACCATATAGTCCTGGAATCTTAAGTTCATATACTCTCCATCCCGATCAGATCGAAGTGTCTTTATCGTCTTACCTAATTGGTTCTCAACTTCAGTTTTGTACTCCTTAAACTTTTCAAGGGCTTCAGACTTATGTTGCATTAGGTAGAGATATCCATCCCTTGAATAATCATCTATGAAAGAGATGAAATACTCATACCCTCCCCTGGCTTTAACATTCATCGGACCTTAAAGATCTAAATGTACCAGCTCCAAGGGTTATTTGGCTCTCTAACCTTTTCCAGTAAAAGGTATTTTAGTCATCTTGACTTCAAGACAAGATTCACATGGAAGTAAGGAGTCATCTTCTAACTCGCTTAGAAGTCCACTCTTAACCAATCTCCCAATCCTATTGAGATTTATGTGGTCTAAATCTTAGGTGCCAAAGATAGGTATTTTCTTTTGGAGAAGTTCTTTGCCTTTTGTGTTAAGTTTTAGCATTTTTAAACAACTCTGTATTTAAAATTGTTGTAGTTATGGTTGGTCTTAACACATATAAGATGTTTTCAAGTTTTGCAGAACAAATGTTAACACCATTTTGTGAAATGAACACTTCATTTAATGAAAAAGAAATAGCATAACATTGTTCCAGTAGACAAGAAGTTGAAATTAAGTTCCTCTTTATTTTAGGAACTACATACACATTATCTAATAATATATATGTATTCTTGTCTAAAAACAACTTTAGGTCTCCCACTACGACTGCTGAGACGACATCTCTCGTTCCGACTTTGAGAGTCATCTCCGAAACATCAAGCTGCCTCGAGGAACTAATTCCCTGAAAATAAGAACAAACATGGTTAGTGGCTCCTGGATCCAATATCTAGGTAGAATCATCATTCTCCACTAAACATGTTTCAAGAACAAGTAAATTATATTTACCTTCTTTGGCTTTCTTCTTTTCGACCAAGTCTTTCGGGCAGTTTCTTTTCCAGTGCCCATCTATGTTGCAGTGGAAACATTTTCCTTTGTCTGCAACTTTGGCCTTGCCATTCTTGGTAGCAGTAGTAGCAGTAGGGTCAGCTTTCACCCCCTTACCATTGTTCTTCTTTTTCTTGAAAGTCTTAGTTCCAGAAGAAGAAAATGCAGATTTGGTTTCTGAGGTTGAACCTCGATGTAACCGTTTTGAGGTGACAACATTTGCTCCCCTTCCTGTCCCTTATTTTCCATAAGAGACTGAAAAATTTGTAGCCCATTTAAGAGCATTGTACTCGATCTTGTTTATCATAGCATTGCTACGAAACTGTAGGAAACTCTTCGGAAGAGATTCCAAGATAAAGTTGACCTGACTCCCCTCGTCTATGACAGCGCTGTTCACTTCTGCCACATTAAAGTGGACCATCAGATGGAGAACATGTTCTCGCACTGATGTTTCCTTTTTCATGCCGGAATTGTAAATGAACTTGAGGGCATCGTGTCGGGCTTGAATGGACGGCTGTCCAAACATGTCCTGCAACGAATCCATGATCTCCCTTGCGGTGACCATGCTCTCATGCTTCTTGGCGAGCACATCAGATATGTTTGCCAAGATGTAGACCTTGGCCTTGTCATTGGCCTTGTTCCATCTGTCATAGGCATCCCGACTGGCTCGGGCTGTATTAGGCGTGGGAGCCTGAGGATACTCATCAGTTAAGACGAACCTAAGATCATCTACCACGAATATCGTGTTAAGGTTCATTTTCCATTGTGTGTAATTTTTGCCGTTAAGTTTTTCTGTTGCAAGCAGGGCAATAACGAAAGTAGACATGCTGAAATATAACAAATCTATATTAGAAACTTGCACTACCCATTAAACCCAATCAAATTTAGCAAAAAGTAATAATGCACCCAATCAATCAAGATTACTTTTGCGACGATGCTTCAGTGATTTAGAGCAACAGCTACCGTAGGGAAGTCAGATACTCATTCACTGAATTGAGACATTCTCAACTAAATATTATACCAGAATAACTCTTATTCCTATAACAGTTAGTCACCGTTTGTTTGGTCAAGGAGTTACTAACAAACTTAATAACTTCTCATAAGTGTGACCTGCCATTTTCAGACCCCAGAGGTCCGCCCCAATAAGCCTGTCGTAGGGGAGTAGAAATATAGGTGCAAAACCTAAGAGACCTTATCCATTTTTGGAGTTCGCCCTAATTTTGATTCCATACAACAAGACCCTCCGTAGGGGTGGTCGCTCCAGGACGACGCGTAGGCCGTGTATGAAACCTCACGTTGCAAACCAATGGAGGAGACTGTAGGATGTGTTGTCACACGTCCTTATCCCACTTACTATAAATACTTTATCCATTCACCTTGGTATTGAACCATGCAAACACCTTCCGTAGGGAGGCCGCGCCCAGGGCGACATGAGGCCGAGCATAGAACTCACAGTGTGAACTTATACGGAGAATGTGAGTGAAAGAATGTATATATATACCACATATATCTCATATACTTGATATATTTTATATATACACCTAATCCTCCCACTTAGTATTTTACAACTGGGTTATTACTTAGGTAAAATCCGGCTAAATGAAATTATCTAAGTTTATTAGTTTGCCCAATATAACTTTTATATTGGATTTGTTTAACACTTAATGTTTTAGTTCATTAAACATTTTAACGAACTAACCACATTACTGCATGCTATAAAATATTGACTAATTCAACCCCCAGGTCGGTTCCCAGGTAGAGGTGTTCCCTTACGGTCAGCTTAAGTACTTAACCTAGACAAAACCTTCCTTAGACAAGGTTCCCTTATAGGCAATATTTTATATCTACCTTTTATTTCGTCATTTTAAACCTATTTAAAACCAAAATAAAAAGTATATATAACCTAGGATATAATCAATTCCAAACCCCTTGAAATTAATTATTAAAGACCTAGAGTTTGCATGCAATTCTTGATTATAGACTTTAATTTCTATTCACCAAACTTATAACACTTATACATTTAAAGAAATTGAAACTATAATCATGCATCAATGACATACATAAATATAACATTTATATCTACTAAAGTAGTGCATGCTCATTACAACTTTATTTTCATCTAATTAATACAACACTTATATTAATTAACCATGAAAATAACTCATGCTATCATACATTAGAACTATTATATGCATATATGCATGAACATGCTTAACCTATGGTGAGATTTTAAACTATATGGCATATTTTATGCAACATATACAACTAATTAAGTATACATTCAAAATGCATAATAATTGAATAGCAAAATAGATCGATTTTTGGCTTCCTATAAGAAGTGAAACAAAACTAAAAAAAAAAAAAACATTTTTTTTAAAACCAGGTGCCTAGGCGCCCGGACCCAGCGTCGAGGCGTCGTGGGACAGCGCCAAGGTGCTGCCCCACTGCTGCAAGCTCGAGCTCTTGAGTTTCTGCAGCTACGCCGCTTCCCAGTGTCGAGGCGCTATTCGCCTAGTTCCTCCGGTTTTTCTTCACTTTTCTGGTATTGTTTCACAGGACTAAACACCCAAAACAACAGGCTTTTACATTGATCGAATCAATGGAAAAACAGTAAATCTAATACCAAAAACTGAAAACATCGATTTGCAAACCACATATATCAAATGTATAGAAACAACCACTATTCTTTTCCTTGTTATTCAAAACAAGGTCGAAAGCAGAGCCTAGGCTCTAATACCAATTGAAGGGATCAGATCCCGTAGCGAAAACGCGCGAACAGGTATGCTTCGATCTTGTTTTAGAATTACAACAAAGAAAATACATAAGCATGAGTAAGTAGGAAGTTAGTGATATATACCTTTGAAGACACCTCTTCAATGTAGACACCCACGCCACCACAAAGTCTTCCTCGTTATCCTCTGGATATTAAAAACTCGGTTTGTAGGAACGATCTTATAATTGAAAGGGAAATTGAGAAATCGAGAAAAAGATTTTCTCGTTTAGAGTTTCGGAAACTCTATCAACCGACATTCGGACGAAGCAACTGAAAGAAAGGGGAGCACCTCGTTTTTTATAAGGGAGGAAGAGTGTTGGTGAAGTCACAACTTCCCCACTCACCACATGGTGGAAAGTGGGAAAACCATTAGAGGTTTTCCTCCCACCTTTCCTTCCTTTTTTTTTCTTTTTTTCTTTTTTTCTTTTATTTTAATTAAAACACATTTAATTAAAATAATAATTAATTAAATCTAATTTAATTAATTACAAAAAAGAATTATTAATTTAGTTAAATTAAATCTAATTTAATTTAACCAAATTAATATATCACATTAATTCAATTAATTTAATTAAATCACATTTAATTAAATTAATCTTAAATTAATCAATTATATTAGAATCAAATTTTAATATTTATCTTCCTCATAATTTTGAATCCAATTCAAAATTAACTTTATATTATAATGTATCAAAATACATTATATTAATTGCATCTCATACAATTAACCTTAATTCCCTTTAACTAATTTGAACAATTCAAATTCTTTTCAAGTCTAACTGTTCTTAACTATCCTATACGAGCTACCAAGCAAACCTAATGGACTCACAGATCGGAAACTCCAACGATACGAGATTAATTGATTAAACTCATTAACTATATTAATCAACATTCGTTAACTGTCGGTCACTCCACTAAAGACCCACAGTTGCACTCTTCTCACTGTAGATTATTTTGCTTCCATGGATTTTTACCATTAATGGTAAGTCAATCCTTCACGAGTGTTCGTAACCACAGTTCGGTCAAATTACCGTTTTACCCATGTGTTACATCTTGTACCTTAAGTACCACTGATTCTCTAATGAACAACCCGGTTATGGTCTAACCAATAACCGGAAGTCCCTCTCGGGCCAGTGAGAGGGTGGGCCCCTTGTTCAAGTCCTAGAATCTGCACTTAAGAGAACACTCATCTACTTACCCTAAAGTCGGGAAGGAGTGAGTTACATCTTATGTAGTTATGTTCACAGCTCCCCACTCAGTCTCGTCCTCAAAATGGTAGGCATATTGAGTCGGCAACTGGGGCCACTCTCACCCATACAAATCAAAGGACGAGCCCTAACAGGCAGGAGTCCATAACCCACTCAGGATTGAGATCAAGTTATCTAGTCATCCTATTGAAATATTAATCTATTAGCTAACATTGTTATAGCTAAAGATTAATTATTTCGCTGTCCGGTCTTATACAAACTCATTGTATAGGATACCCTCACTGGCATGTCTCCACACGAACGACCTAGATCAAGTTATTTGTAACTATTACAAAATGGGTCGTATCCATAGTGTTGCCAGGATAAGGTACCCAACCTTATCCATATACTATAGACCCTTTAGGTTACTACTGGAACATTATCCACCTGTATATCGAATATATACACTGTATATCAAATATATACGCTGTATATTAAATATATTATGTATATCTGTTATATATTGTTTCAGTTACATGACATAACCTTGGATGTTATTTTATTGGATTTGGGTTAATGTAGTTCTATCAATAACAACTTTATTGAATGAATATTTGTTTTATGTTTACAAACCACGAGTTTAGGGCATAAAACCCAACAAAACAGGCAATGGAAGATGTGGACAGTCAAAGCCATGGACTTGGAAATGGAGTCTATGTACTTCAATTCCGTTTGGGAACTTGTAGACCAACCTGACGGGGTAAGACCCATATGGTGCAAATGGATCTACAAAAGAAAACGAGACGCCAAAGGAAAGGTACAGATCTACAAGGCGAGGCTTCTGGCGAAAGGCTACACACAAAGGGAAGGAGTGGACTATGAAGAAACCTTCTCCCCTAGCTATGCTCAAGTCTATTAGAATTTGTTGCCACATATTATGACTATGAGATGTCGCAAATGGACGTCAAGACTGCCTTTCTGAATGGCAATCTTGAAGAAAGTATTTATATGTCTCAACCAAAGGGGTTCATAGCTCAAGGTCAAGAGCAAAAGGTTTGCAAGCTTAAACGGTCCATATATGGATTGAAACAAGCATCTCGATCTTGGAACATAAGGTTTAATATTGCGATCAAATCTTATGGTTTTGACCAAAATGTTGATGAGCCTTGTGTATACAAGAAGATTGTCAACAACACAATAGCCTTCTTAGTATTGTATGTGGATGATATCCTACTCATTCGGAATGATGTAGGATACCTCACTGACATAAAGAAGTGGCTAGCTACTGAGTTCCAAATGAAAGATTTGGGGGAAGCTCAATATGTCCTTGGCATCCAAATTCTGAGGGATAGCAAGAATAAAATACTAGCCCTGTCTCAAGCAACTTATATCGACAAGATGCTTGTTCGATATTCGATGCAGAATTCCAAGAATGTGCCTTTCAGGCATGGGATTCATCTCTCTAAGGAACAATGTCCTAAAACTCCTCAAGAAGTTGAGGATATGAGACGCATACACTATGCTTCAGCAGTGGGTAGCCTGATGTACGCTATGTTGTGCACTAGGCCTGACATTTGCTACGCAGTAGGGATGATCGGTAAGTATCAATCCAACCCAGGATATGATCACTGGACTGCTGTTAAGGGAATCCTCAAGTATCTTAGGAGAACAAGCTCATGTATGGCTCTAAGGATTTGATCCTTACAGGATACACTGACTCTGACTTCCAAACATGCAAGACATCTACATCGGGTCAGTATTCACTCTTAACAGAGGAACGGTAGTTTGTCGAAGCATCAAACAAGGATGCATAGCAGACTCCACGATGGAGGCTGAGTACGTTGCAGCTTGTGAAGCATCAAAAGAAGCTGTTTGGCTAAGGAAGTTCTTGACTGATTTGGAAGTCGTTCCAAATATGAACTTGCCCATCACACTTTACTGTGATAACAGTGGTGCTGTGGAAAATTCTAAAGAACCTCGAAGCCACAAGAGAGGCAAGCACATAGAAAGGAAGTACCACCTAATACGGGAGATAGTGTAACGAGGGGATGTGATTGTCACAAAGATTGCTTCGAAGCACAACATTGCTGATCCTTTTACAAAGGCACTCACGGCTAAAGTGTTTGAGGGTCATCTAGAGAGTCTAAGTCTACGAGCATTGTACGATTAGTCTAGGGCAAGTGGGAGAAGTGTAATGGGTATAGTGTATGTCCTAGTTTATTGTATTTTCCCTTTGCTTTATGATTATGTATACCACACTCGAGTTTAGTTCAAGTGGGAGTTTGTTGGGTGTGTTGCCCTAAACTCATAGTTTGTATTTTTTGTAAAAATAAATTTATATTCAATCAATTTGTTGTTGAATTCATAACATTGCAATTATCTAATCCAATAAACTAAACATCCAATGTTATTGTCATGTAACCTGGACAATATATATATTGGGTATGTATTTAATATACCCTCGATATACAAGTGGATAATGTCCCGGGAATAACCTGAAGGGTCTATGGTATATGGATAAAGCTAGGTATCTTATCCTGGCAACACTATGGATATGACCCACTTTGTAAATGTTACATACGACTCGATCCAAGTCGTTCGTTTGGAGACATACGAGTTGGGGTATCCTATACACTGAGTTTGTATAAGACCGGACCACGAAAATAGTCAATCTTTAGATGTAACGTCGTTGACTAACAAATTGCTATTTCAAAGGATGACCAGAGAACTCATTCTCAATCCTGAGTGATTTATGGACTCCTGCCCCTGAGGGCTCGTTCTTTGATCTGTATGGATGAGAGTGGCCCGAGTCGCCGACTCAACATTCCCATCATTTTGGGGACGAGACCGAGTGGGGAGCTGGGGACATAACTACACAAGATGACATTCACTCCTCCCCGACTTTAAGGGAGTAGATGAATGTTTTCTTTAGTGATGACTCCCGAACTTGAATAAGGGGCACCACCCTCTTACTGGTCTGAGAGAGACTTTTGGTTATTGATCGGACCATAATCGGGTTGTTCATTAGAAGATCAGCGGTACTTAAGGTACAAGATGTAACACAGGGATAAAACGGTAATTTGACCCATCTATGGTTACGAACACTCGTGAAGAATTAAATTGCCGTTAATGGTCGATACCCATGGACACAGAAGTATTCTTGAGTGAGAAGAGTTCACCTGCGGGTTTTTAGTGCAGTAACTCATAGTAACATATGTTGATTAAGGTGGTTAATGAGTTTAACCAATTAATCTCGTAACGTTGGAGCTTCTGATCTATGGGTCCATTAGGTCCCCTTGCTAGCTCATAAAGGATAATTAAGAACATTAAATCTTGGAAGCAATTTGAATTGGTCAAATTAAATTAAAGGGAATTTGAGTTAATTGTGTATGACATAATTTAATATGATGTATGTGATGATACATTAAAAACTATATATTATGAAAGAATTTAATTTAATTATATTTATTTAATTAATTAAATAAATAAGATTTAATTAATTATTAATTAAATTGAAATAGTTTTAATTTAATTAATTATTTAATTTATTTATTAAATTAAATATATTTAAATATATATATATATATGTTAAATGTTATTCAATATATATTTTGTTTTAAACACAGTGGTTTTAAATATATATTCAATAAAGTTATTCCCAATCTATATATATATGTTAAATGTTAACATAATTAACATTCACCACTTCCCAGCATTTTTGCTCGAAAGTGGTGAGGTGGAGAGTGGGAAGTTATTCTCAATCTCTCTCTCTTCCCTCATACGTTAAAACCACTGTGTTTTTTGTTGATTTGGTTGGTTGTTCCAATTAGGACATTTTTTGCATAGAACACAAAAACTCTCTCTCACACAGTATCGATTTTGTTTTTCTCTGTCGTCTTCTTCTCCAAGAAAGGATCCCACTATCTGGTTCTTGATCCTTGAGACATAGCAAGGTAACGTAGTGGTAGCGTCTAACTTTTGGGTTCGTGCATTCGGGAATACTTGTTCGTGCTAAAACAAATTTCATGCTCGAGGAAGAAGGGTTGTCAACAGTCTTCAAGCGTAAGTCGTTTTCTTCCTCCCGTGAGGTTTAACCTCTTTTTTAATCAAAACGTTTTGTTTTTAAAAATCGATATCGATTCGTTTCTAATTCGAGTTAAATCACAAATGATCAACTGCTTCCGCTTCGGATTCGATCCCTTGAATTTGTTATATCAAGCCTAATATGAGGTTAAGGTCAAGCTCGGTGTCAAACTAGGTTTGTTGCCATCTTGGCTCATTTGAACAAAATTTTAGCCTTCATTTCACTTCTTGAAGAATATACACAAAGATGGGCAAGTTGTAGATAACATGTTTGGTATGACTCAAATTTTATTTTATTTTATTTTTTTAATTAATTAGAGAAAGGTATACTTTAATTTGAAAAGTTAATTAATTTGAGTTTTATTTAAAAGAAAAATTTTAATTAATTGTTGAATTGAAGTAAAGCCTTTAAATAAAAAGAAATGTATTTTCTATTTTTCCTTCATCAAAATCCGAATGAACCTGACTTTTCTTCTTCCTGTTTTTCCTCCTCTTTTTTCTCTAAGTTACTTGACTTCAGCATGTTTAAGAAAAACGTTTCTAAGGGGAAAAGGGGAAAAATAGAATAGAGTAGAGAAAAGTGTGAATTGAAGCAAATTTTCCTAAAAAAAAAAAAAAACTTCGGGTGCATTTAGTTAATGATCTAAAAACAGAAATCTGAAAACAATGGATTCAATAGAAACAAAGTTGTATTCCTTGTTTTCATATATGTGTTTAGTAGCATATTTGAAAATTGAATCTCAATTCAAAAGCTGAAACAAATTCAAGATGTTATGTAATATATTCATAAGTCATTGGTTACCAACTAAATATTTAGTTTAATATAAAATATTATTAATTAATTTATTAACATAAATGTTATAAATTTCATTAGAATGAGTATTTTACAATATTATATAATTTATAATATATTATATTTTACCTGTTTTAATTTTAACAAAAATGAAATGAGTTTATAACATCTAATAGTGTATTTATCAAAGTTTTTTTATTTTTAAATATAACTTTGCATTTTAAAGTTTTGGATTCAAAATCTGAAAACACTAGAAACATAAAAAATAAAAATAAAAAAAAAAAGTTGTTTTCAAAATTTCCACTATTTGGATTACAGAATCTGAAAACTTTTTTCAAAAACAACCCAGATATTCATTGAATTCATTTGATTCAGTGAATCTGAAAACAAGAAACGGGATCCGAATTCTCTACCAAACAAGCCCTTCAACGAACCCTTTCCCTCTTTAACCCTAGCCTTTCTTTTCTCATTCTCCTTTTTTTCCATCTCTTTCTCCCTCTTTAACCCTAGCCACTTCTTTTTCTTCTTTCTATTCTTTTTCTTTCTCCAATTCCACCATCTTCCTCCATCTCTTACCTCTTCTCCCTTCTTCTCATCTCAGATTCTGCTACATTCCAACGAACCGGCAGTGGCGGTAGGACCTATGACGGCAGCAGACTTCGACAACAAACAATATCACCAGCAACAGTAGCACGTCTTGAACAGCTACCTAGTTCCCGATGAGACCCATTCCAGGAGACCCGACGTGGCATCCTTCGAGCGGTAGCATCGTTGGTCCAGATCCCAGTAGCAGTAGACCTCGACGGCAGCACAGACCCACTTCGACGACCACACGACTACGACGACAATGATCTATGAGACCCGACTTGAACGACACCTAAACCCACAACCATTCTATTGGCTTTTTGGCCCTTAATCACAAATTAATTAATTTTAATTAATTAATTAATGTTTTGATGATAACAAACTTAATTTTATTTATTGACATTTTTAGTCTTTTAAAGTGTTTACAGCGTAGAGTTCGTTACAACGATTCCAACGACTATTAGATCATCCAAATCAAAGTTCAAATGGAAAAGTTATGATCGAATCAAGCTAGAAGCTGAGATGAGGACGTGGGAAAAGTTGACATGTGGCATGATGTTTAAAAAAAAAAGAGAGAAAAGAAAAGAGGAAAAAAAATAGAAAAAAAAAAGCAAAGTAAGTTGAGGAAAGAGAAAACAGTAATATATATATATATATATATATATATATATATATATATATATAAAAGTGTGTATATATATGTATGTAGTCATTTCACACCCACATTTATTATATTTTATATTATTATTATTATTATTTTATTCAATTAAATCTCAACCTTTGATTTTTAATGATTAAAGATCCAATTACTCAAATTTAATTTTCCTCATCTATTTAAACCTCTTATTCTCCCAAAATTTGAACAACAATTTTTCTCCTCATTTTCTCTCCAATTCCTCCATAGTCAATCTCTCTTCGAAACTTCAACTTTTATTCTAATTTCTTGAGAGATTTTATTTGAGAGATAGTGTGCTTCCAAATTTATTTTCCTTTAGCCATTTGGGGCTTTTAATTTGTAAGAATTTATCTTACAAATTTTGTGAGCTTGTACTTGTAAATCTACTCTTTTATAGAGTTTGTAAGCTCGTTCAATTTTAAAATCTTGAAAGGGTTGCTCTTGAGCCCGAAAAAGAGTATTTGTAACGTTTGACCTTGAACCGTGAAAAGGATCGAGTTTGTTCTTACTCCCAGAAAAAGAACATTATACCAGTTGGACTCTAAGCCATGGAAAGAGTCAAGTTCTTCAATGGAACACCTAAGAGGAGCTTGGGAAGTGGAGTAGGCCGGTGTTGCCGAACCACTATATAAATTTTCGGTGTCATTTTCTCTAACTTTCTCTTATTTAATTTATGCAATTAATTTTATATTTTTATTTGTTGCATGAATTAATTGCTATAATTTATTCTTCATGTTTATTGTGAATCTTTACATTAGAACTAAATATGATGCTTCAAATGTATTTATCATTAATTGTTAGAATTCATTGTGACTTTTAATTGTTACTTCTTAGTTCAACTACTTGATAATTCTTTCGGTGGTAGAATTAATTAGGGTGCTTGAATTTCTAAGTTATTGATTAATTTTGTGTTAAAATCATTTGTTCATAAAAAGTTTACTTATTTATTTAAATTGATCCACTGTGTTAAAAAGTTTAGAAATTGTGATTGAACCTTATTCACCCCCCTCTAGGGTTGTTGTACTGATCTAACAGTTGGAACCCTATTCACCCCCCTCTATGCATTTTTCTTTAGTAGTTTGTCATCATAAAAAAAGGGGAGATTATTGGCTTTTTGGCCCTTAATCTCAAATTAATTAATTAATGTTTTGATGATAACAAACTTATTTTTGTTTATTGATAATTTTAGTATTTCTAAAGTGTCCACAGCGTAGAGCTGGTTACAACGATTCCAACGACTATTAGATCATCCAAATCGGAGCTCAAACGAAGAAGTTACGATCGAAACAAGTTGGAAGGAAAAATATCCGAGAAGATGACGTGGACAGTTCGTAAGATGACAAGTGGCAAGCTTATTGTAATAATAATAATAATAATCAAGTTACCGTTGGTAACTTTTTCAAATAATAATAAAAAAAAAAGTTTTTATATTGTTTTTAATAAGAAGAGTTTTTTTTTTAAGTAAAAGTTGATTTTTTTTTTAAAAAAAGAAAGATCTTGTTTTAAGCAATATTTTTTTAATGTAAAATAAATAAATATATATTTTAAGTAAATTTCTTTTGAAAAAAAGAGGGAAGATTTTATAAATAAATTTAAAATAAGTTCCTTTTAATTAGTAAAGCTGAGTTAAAAAAAAGGAAGAAATGTTGTTTTAAGAAAAGTCTTAAATTAAAGTTCTTTCTTTGAAAGAATAAATAAAAGGTTCAAAAGAAATTAAGATTTTGTTTTAAAATAAAGTTTTAGAAAGAAAATTAAAAAATTTGTTTTAATAAATAAAACTAAGTTTTTAAGCTAGGGTGTTGGCATAATGGTAATAGGCTTGGGTATTGACACTCGCAACCTAAATCAAGCCATTTATACTCTCAAGGTGATTAATTATTTTTTCTAATGGTCTTTGTGCCACTCATAATTGTTAATTCATATTTTATCATAAAATGTGAATTAAAAAGTTGAGACATTTAAAATAAAATAAAAACAATTTTTTTCTTTTTTGGATCGATAAAATATAATAGGATAATTTCTGACAAAATTTGGTAACCGTCTTCTAACAGGTGTCATAGGGTGTTAACACCTTCCATACGCTCAATTGATTCCAGAACCAAAAATCTGTTTTTCGCAAACCAATTATTTTAAAATAAGTGACCAATCACACCTCATGGATGGTTGGTGGCGACTCCAAACCCTTATCTCGAAAGAGACTTTTTAGAGGATGATGTCGATCGTTTTGCGTCTCGATAACGTTGCGACAGACATGTCTAGTAGTTTAGAAATTGAGAGGAGTCATATTACTCCAAAAATGTTTTTCTATGATTGTCCTTTTTAATATAGTATAGATTAAAATTATAATTAATTAATTTTCTTATTTAATTTATATTTTTATTAAAAGTTAATGCATTTTATAAGAGATATTAAAGACAAAATATACACCGCAACAATTCTAGAGAGTAAGATAAAATACTGTGACAACTTTAGGAGTAGTGATAAAGTACAAACTATGGTAGAATATGGGGATAGAGTTATAAGGATAGAATAATAGTTACTGTAGTAAACCTAAGTTTATAAAAGTGTCAAACAAACATGTTTTTAACTTAACTAATCCTACTCGCTTGAAAACAGGGAGCTAAACACCGTAAAAGGGTGTTTGACCCATGGGTTCGAAATCAGTAGCCTGAGTTTGTGTAGCTTGGGGGTTTGATGTTGAGGTGTTGTATAGCCTGGGTGCAGGTTTGAGTAGTCTGGGTTTGTGTAGTCTGTATTTGGGCTACAAGGCCTGGATTTTACAGAATTTTATTTGTTTTTTAGAAAGTGGTTAAATATTAGATATAATCTAATTAAATTTGTAGACGATTTTTTAGAAGGAAATTAATCTATCTATTTCGAAATTTGCATTTGTTAATTTATATATTTTTCAACCATAATTTTCTTTATTTTTTTGGTTGATTGTCACATAAGTTTAATTTTAAACTCAGAAAAATGTTTCACAATAATTTGGAGCAAGATACTCTAATTTTAGTCAATCAAATTGTTTTATTTGAAACAAATGTGAAGATATCATATACATAATACTTAGTACATTTAATTATAAATAGTTAAGATACTCACAAAATTAATTAGAAATAGTTAAGATATTCCATAAAATTAATTAGAAATACTTAATATATTCCACAAAATTAAATCATAGGTTCGTGAAATATCTAAGATAGTCAAGAAATTTACATAATAGACAACATACTTAATTAAAAGCTTCAAAAGTCTTGGAATACGTATTGGTTCATGAAATTAAATTGTATCCAACATGTAATTACAAAAAAAAAAAAAAAGGAATGAAGCTTCAAAATTCTTGTAGTAGCTAGTTAGTCCACAAATTATATCATATAAAAAACATATGAAGGTATTGTTTATGTTGGAATTTTTGAATAAAATTATTTTTATTAAAAATGAAGAATCACAACTTTTCATGAAATGATGTGTCTTTTGTAAAGATTGTATCATTTGACTATTTGAATGACCATAAATAATCTATAAATATGTGGTTTTTTTTTTAGTTTTGCAACACAAAAATCAACCCCTAAATTTCTTTATCTTCCCTCTGTATGAGTACTTAAATACTAAGGGTTCGTTCAGTCCTGTGATGAAGTGTTGCATTCACAAATTGGTAAGTCTGTCCTATCCTAGGAGACAATTGTTCGTGTGAGCACCGTATGTTAGGAATGTCAAAAGGAAAAAAAATAATAATAATTTGGTGACTCTTAGCATAGTAGTGGCATTTGGGCCACTTTGATCCACCCACACTAGGCCCATTAAAATCAAAGTCAAAATTGACTTAGTAAAACAGTTGGGATTTCATTTTTATTTTGTAAACGCTTTTCACCCTTATGACCAGTCATTTCGTAAACAGTTTTAACGTTAGTGGTGAGTATTTTACCTTTTATTATTATTTAAAATAATAATATGAGGAAAAATGATTTCCATCCAAGCCTATATATACCCTCATCTTTTCATTTATAGAACACACCATTCTCGATAACATTCTTCTCTCTTTTGAATTCTCTATCAATTCCCTTTCCATTTTCTGTTTTCAAGTTTGTTCTGAGCTGATTCCAATCTGTTTTTCAGCGAGTGCACGCCTAAATTCGGGTGTTGTGTTAACCTTGGGAAGCAACTGGCAATTAACGATTTAGCACCGTGGTCGTGCCGAATTTTGCTTTCAAGGTAGTGGGTTCCACAACACAACAACGTCTTCTTCCTCATATTGCTCTGACAATTTGAAACCAAAATTTTATGACTTCAGTAAGATCCGGCAAGGTACTTCCCGACCTGTCCAAACTCGAATCATTGGATGGATCAAATTACCATCGCTGGTCTCAAAAGTTGCTCATCTTCTTCGAGCAATTAGAGATAGACTACGTCCTGCCACCGCAGCCGCTGACGTTGCCGCCGCCACTGGAACTGTCGCTGGAACTAGCAGCTCAATTGGAGGTAGACTACGTCCTGCCACCGCAGCCACCGACGTTGCCGCCGTCGCCGGAACTGTCGTCAGAGCTATCACCGGAGCATTACCACCGCTGCTGCTGCCGCCGTCGCTGCCGCCGATAAATTCGAGAAGGACAACAAGATTGTTCGCGGACATCTCCTCAACCATATGAATGACTTGTTATTTGATTTTTTTCGTTGCTAAAAAATATGCAAAGATTATTTGGGACACTCTAGAGTCAAGATATGGTGGAGATGATGTTGGGAGAAATAAGTATGTGGTTGGCAAATGGCTGCAGTTTCAAATGGCGGATGGCAAATAAATTATGGATCAAGTTCACGAGTACGAGAATTTGGTAGCTAATGTTTTATCCGAGGGCATGAAAATGTGTGAAATCCTCCAGGCAAATGTGCTACTCGAAAAAATTTCGCTTTCTTGGAGTGATTATCGCAATCATCTGAAACACAAGAAGAAAGATCTGACCTTACAAGAATTGATTAGTCATATGCGCACAGATGAAGCCAATAGGCAAAAGAATAAGCTCTCTTCTCAACTTGTCAATTCAGTTGAAGCTAACTTAATTAAATCTTCTGATGTAAATAAGGACAGGTTCAAAAGTAAAGGAAAACAGGTTGCCGAAGAACGAGTCCAAAAGAAGAAGGGGTTTCAATTCAAGAGTGCCGATGAAAGAATTTAAAAATCAAAGACAGTATGTTTCGTGTACAGTAAACCTGAACACAAGTCCTACCAGTGTAATCAAAGGAAAGGAAAGCCAGAACAAAAGCATGCTCCACAAGCCAACATTGCTGAGACGGACGACATCATTACTGTTGTAGTTGTGGAAGCAAACTTAGATGAAAACAAGTCTGACTGGGTTCTAGACACTGGAGCTTCCCGACACTTCTGCTCAAACCGAAACCTCTTTCACGAGTTTCATGATTCCACTGACGATGATTTGTCTTCATGGGTAACTCAGCTATGGCTGGAGTCCTTGGAAAAGGGAAGATTCTTCTAAAACTTATTTGGTAAAACTTTATCTTTAAGTGATGTTTTGTATGTTCCTTCTCTACGTAGGAACTTGATATCTGGAAGTTTATTGAACAGGGCGGGACTTAGGATTGTTTTTTAGGCCGACAAGGTTATCATCACAAAGAATGGTGATTTTGTTGGTAAGGGGTATCTGGCTGATGGTTTATTTATCCTTAACACTATGATTGCTTCTGGTATAATGAATGAAAGTAATTCTCATTCTGCTTATATCGTTGAATCCATTGATCTGTGGCATTGTAGACTAGGTCATGTGAATGTTGCATCGATTAAAAGACTTAAAAGATTAAATTTAATCAATGCTTCTAAACTGCATGAAACTAGAAAATGTCCTATATGTGTAAAGGCAAAATTTGCTAAAAAACCGTTTAAACCTGTCACTACTAGAAGTACTGAACTGTTAGAATTAATCCATTCAGATCTAGTTAACTTCAAGAGCACCACAAGTAGAGGCGGTAAAAAATACTACATTTCATTTGTTGATGATTTCTCCAGATATCCTAAAATGTATCTTTTAAAATCTAAAGATGAAACAAGCAGCATGCTTTTTAAATTCAAAGCTGAGGTAGAAAACCAAATGGATAGAAAGATACAAAGGTTAAGATGTAATAGGGGTGGTGAATATAGTGACAACTCTCTTAAAGATTTTTGTGAATTGCATGGTATTGTACATGAAGTTACTGCTCCTTATTCACCTCAATAGAATGGAATAGCTGAACGTAAGAATCGAACTAAAAAAGAAATGATGAATGCTATGCTTTTGAGCTATGGTTTATCTGATAATATGTGGGGGGGAAGCTGCCCTCTCTGCTTGTTTCATTCTTAACAGAGTTCCTCACAAAAAGGCTAGATAAGACACCATACGAGCTTTAGAAAGGATATTCACCTAACCTAAGCTACTTAAGAGTGGGGGTGCTGGCAAAAGTAACATATCCAGAGTTCAAAAAACCCACGGTAGGATCTAAAACATTTGATTGTGTAATTATTAGCTATGCTCAAAATAATTCTACTTACAGATTTATGAACTTAAATGACTATTCAATTTGTGAATATAGAGATGTTGTGTTCTTTGAAAATATATTTCCCATGATAAAATCTGTTAATGAATCTAATGGAGACTCAGAACTAGTGCCTACGTCTGTTCCTTATATCTGTGATTCTATTATAGAACCTATGACTAATGTTGAGAATCTTGAACCTAGGAAAAGTAAAAGGCAGAGAACTAGCAAAAGTTTTGGACCTTATTTTTTAACTATCTTTTTTATTGAAAATTGTGATAAGATAGATGATCATTTTGCTTGCATGTATTTAATAGATGAATATCCTAAAACCTATCAAGAAGCAATCAATTCAATAAATTCTAGCTCATGGAAGGATGCAATTAAAAGTGAGTTAGATTCCATAGTTCTGAATCAAACTTGGGACTTGGTAGATCTACATGTAGAAAATAAATCTATTAGGAGCAAATAGATCTTCAAAAGGAAAATGAGACTAGATGGCTCAATAGAGAAATACAAGGCTAGATTAGTGGTTGCACACAGAAATTTGGTATTGATTATTTTGATACATATTCTCCTGTAACCACTATTAGATCTCTAATTGCTCTTATTGCTATTTATGGCCTGTTAATACATCAAATGGATGTAAAAACAACATTTATTCATGGAGATTTAGAAGAAGAGATTTATATGACTCAACCTGAAGGTCTTGTAGTAGTTGGTCAAGAAAATAAAGTATGCAAGCTTAAAAAACCACTCTATGGTCTAAAGCAAGCTCCCAAATAGTGGTATGAAAAGTTTAATAGTACTTTAGTAAACAATGGCTATAAAGTAAATTGTTGTGATACATGTGTTTATTCAAAGAGTTTTGGAGCTGAAGGTGTGATTATTTGCTTATATGTTGATGACATGCTTATTTTTAGTACAAACTTAGATGTCATTAATAATACCAAGTTATTGTTGTGTTCACATTTTGAAATGAAAGACTTAAGAGAGGCCGATGTAATACTTGGTGTGAAAATAAAGAAAAATGATAAAGGTTTATCTTTATGTCAATCACATTATATTGAGAAAATGTTGAAGAAATTTGACTGCTTTGATAAACCACCTGTTAGAACACCCTATGATGTGAGCATAAGTCTTAAGAAAAATAATAGTGAAACTGTATCCCAATCCGAATACGCAAAGATCATAGGTAGTGTTATATTTTTCATGAACTAAACTAAACCTGATATTGCATATGCGGTTAGTAGAATGAGTAGATATACACATAATCCTAGTAAGAAACATTGGAATGCTCTTCATAGTTTATGAAGGTATTTAAGAGGGACAATGGATTATAGTTTGTATTTTAACAAATTTCCTACTGTGTTAGAAGAATATTGTGATGCAAACTAGGTTATAGATAACGATGAGGTAAGCTCCACTAGTGGATATGTGTTTATTTTATATGGAGGAGCTATATCGTGGAAGTCAGCAAAACAGACATGCAAAGCACGTTCCACCATTGAGTCTGAGTTCATAGCACTCGAACTAGCAGGGCAATAAGTTGAATGGCTCAGAAGTCTTCTTGGAGACGTGCCATTGTGGGGAGCATCTGTGCCAGTGTCCCTACACTGTGACTCCCAAGCTGCCATAGGGATTGCCAAAAACAGTGTATACAATGGCAAGAGGAGGCATATACGCCTGAGACATGGAGCTCTGAAACAATTGCTAAAATGCGGGGTAATATCCTTGGAGTATGTAAGGACCGAGAGGAACTTGGCAGATCCTCTCACAAAAGGCCTAATGAGGAGAGTATTCTTGAGTCCTCCACATGTATGGGACTAAAAGCCTTGATACATCAATTGAGTCCATAGCCTTTGTTGGGTGGTCTATGTGTAGACTTAATGGATTATTGATGAGTAATGTAAACCCATAGCCCAGCCTTTGGGTGGTTTATTCATAGACTTGATGGATTAGTTACAAAATCTTCATAGCTCAGTTTTGAGTGGTTTATCTTTGATAAACTTTATGAAGCACTGACGTGATTGTGAGGGTGAGGTCGCCTTCTATGAAAAAGTTCAGGGTCTCTTTCTAGAGCTTTCACGTGACCCAATGTTCTATGTGCATGGCAATTAAAAGCACTTGTTGTATATCGTGGAATTGAAATGAAGGATTAAAATGTGTTGTAGGGGTATCAACCATAATTATTGAAAGTTCAAGAGGTAACTCACTTTTACTACTTAGGTTTTTGTCTCACTTCACCATGCATTAATTCAAATCATAAGATATTAATGCTTAAGTTTTATTCCTATATTTGCTCAGAATTTTATTTTATTTTTATTATATTATATTTTCTCCTTTTGTCATTTGTGGGGGATTGTTAGGAATGTCAAAAGGAAAAATAATAATAATAATTTGGTGACTGTTAGCATAACAGTGGCATTTGGGCCACTTCGATCCATCCACACTAGGCCCATTAAAATCAAAGTCAAAATTGACTTGGTAAAATAGTTGGGATTTCATTTTGATTTTGTAAACGCTTTTCCTCCTTATGACCGGTCATTTCGTGAATAGTTTTAACGTTAGTGGTGAGTATTTTACCTTTTATTATTATTTAAAATAATAATGTGAGGAAAAATGGTTTCCATCCAAGCCTATATATACCCTCATGTTTTCATTTACAGAACACACCATTCTCTATAACATTCTTCTCTCTTTTGAATTCTCTCTCAATTTCCTTTCCATTTTCTATTTTCAAGTTTGTTATGAGCTGATTCCAATCCGTTTTTCGACGAGTGCACGCCTGAATTTGGGTGTTGTGTTAACATTGGAAAGCAATTGGCAATTAACGATTTAGCACCGTGGTCGTGCCGAATTTTGCTTTCAAGGCAGTGGGTTCCACGACACAACAACGTCTTCTTCCTCATATTGTCTTGACACCATAGAGGGAACAAAATTATCTTAAGGAAACAACGGTAAGTTGAGTTTAAGTTGTTTATTTTATGTTTCCTTAAGTTTCTCTACATATTATCTAACAATCTTAAGACAATGAACAATCCAAACCCAACGTAATATGTAGAGAAACTTAAGGAAACACAAAATAAACAATACAAAATTGTATTTAAGTACTCGACAGAGGGAAAAAGAGATAAATTTGAGGGTTGATTTTTCTGTTTTTTTGTGTTACAAAACTGAAAAGAGCCACGTATTTATAGACTATTTGTAATCATTCAAATAGTCATATATTTTGATGTAAAGTTATATCTTTTGATAAAATGATTCAACCTTTACAAAAGATACATTATTTCATGAAAAGTTGTGATTCTTCCTTTTTAATAAAAATAATTTTATTAAAAAATTCCAACAGTTTAGAGCAGCAGGAGTATGAGTTCCTTCCAAGTACACGCGTGCAGTACCTTACTTCCAATTTGGTGGCAAGTCAAGAAATATGTTCACTTTACTAGAGTCTGCAAGTAAAGTTTCTCCGACTACCAAACGGTCCCCTAACGTCATTCTAGGGATGGACTCAAGTTCTGCAAAAACTCGTCTCCTCTGAGCTGAGGCCCTTTCGTCTCTTTTGGTTGGCCAAGCTGCGATCTTGTCCAAAACAACTGTCATGTGCATCTCTGATTGGACTACTTCAACAAAGTCCCAGACAAAGACTGTTTCTTCTTGCTCAGTCTTAACATCCGTGTGCCATCTGGCCTACTCTAAGGGGTCAAAGGTATGTCTTCCCCGAGAACGTAATAGAAGGCTGGGGGTTCCGATATGTAAGGTTCTTGACGTTCCGATATGTATTTATTACCAATTAGTACAAGTTAATTAACATCCCAACCATCATTACATGAAGACAAAGAAAAGTAAATTGCAATTCATATAAAATAGAAGTAAGTGAATAAGTGAATTATATTTCAGATTTAAAAAAAAATTTAAAATCAAATAGCAGTTTAAGCAATTACTGGTGTTTTTAGAGGCATTATTTTTTTTATAGAAGTTATTAAATATCCCAACCACCATTACATGGGGATGAACAAGAATAAATTGCAACCGACAATAAAAGTAAATGGATATGTGAGGGCTATCTGTAATGAAATTGGTTGTGAGAATAAATAAAGTATAGTTTATATTTTCAAATGAAAAAAAAAATCAAATAATATTGAGAAACAGAAACCCCATACATGGAACAACAAAGAAGATAACAGAACATGAAAACATAGAACAACAAAGACTCGTCACAACCAAACCCCAATAAAAAAATGAAAATAATATTTAACAACAAGAAAGTCATTTCCTCTTTCATAGAAATCCAAGCTTGAATTTCACACCCAGAGGAAATGATAAGCGCCAAGGTTGCTCGTGTTTACAAAGCTAGAGGTCCTTCTAGGATCCTTGCAAACATTCACAAAAACGACTAACTTACCGAATGATTCCAACCAAGAGTAAGGTTAGAAGATGAATCACTCTTAGATCGGACTTAGAATCTACGATGGTCACTCCTAGATCCTAAGACGACTCACTCCAGAATTAGCTTGATCGAGACTAATCCAATGAATCGGTTTAACATCAAACCTAAAGCAAGATTTGAAAGAAGCAACACCAAAAGTGTTAAGGAACAAAAGTTCTTGAATTTCAATATGTTTTAATCTTAAGTTATCCATAACAAGAGCATTACAAGCCTTTAAATAGGCCAAATGGTCGTTCAACATAAGAACACCAAAAGTTTTTCAAAATACTACTTAATGCAAATTGTAGAAAATAAGACATGCAAATTAAAACTTGATTGCACATCATTCTAGACACTTAAATGCGGATCAGAAAACGTAGTCATGCTTCAAATGGTCTTATCTGTGTGCTGTAGGAGGCGCTTCACATTTGGATATGGTTTGACAACTTTTGACTTCACAAACTCCAAAGAGGTGCAATCTGCAAAGGCACCTGTTCACGAATCTGCACACTTTTTTTGTCCTCCGTGCCATCTCTCAAAATAGACAACTTTTCCCGTGCCATCTTTGCTCCATTCTCTTCTTGACTCATTGAAGTAACATTATGAATAAATTCGGGCTCAAAACTCTTTGTTGGTTCTTGTGCATTAACAAGCTTTTGAAGGTGCAGTGTGAAAGCCTCTTGAATCTTCCTTGCCTTTCTTGTAATAATTGCTCCTTTGATATATGTAATTGGTCACAAATGGATTCGTATCAGGAAATGAGGAGAGAGCAAATAAAGAAGTTCTACTCAATTACCCTATACCATATCCATCTCAAACCAAAGGTAAAAAGAATATAGCAATGCCCACGAGGTGAATCACAGACATCTAATCATCTATGCACTCAGAGAATTAGAAGTAATCGTAACAAAAGAAACAGAGGGCATCAATGGAAAACCTAGTTCCAAATTAGTCTTGGAAGGAAGTTGAGAACCAAATGAAATTTCAAACTACAGCCATAGAAATTTCCAAATTCAATTTCAAAAGAGATTAATAATTGACATCAATCGGAAAAAAGGAGAGACAAGCAATTAGAGGAAGGAAACATAAAAATTATACATGATACAATAGCATACAAAAATTTTAGAATAGGTTCCTCATCATCAGCCGTAAATGATAGAAAACAAACCTGTTTGAAGACCCTCCCCCTACCAAGCTCCAACAACCTCATCAATCGTCCTAACAAGCCTCCATCTAAGGAGAATCATGTTTTGTTCTTGGGGTAATTGGAGGCAGCAAGAGATGAAATGTTGGGTTAATTGGAGCAGTAAGGGATTGAGGTTGAGATTAAGGTTTCTACGGGGTAGGTATGAAAAAGAATGGTGCAAAAGAGGGAAATAAATGAAGAGATTGAGAACACAAAGATAGTAGATCTGAAGGAAAACGAAACCAAAATCATAAATCTAAAGAAATAGAAAACTAAAATCATAGATATGAAGAAATACAACACCAAAATCGTAGTTATCGAGTTAGGGGAGATGAGGAAGAAAATTGAAATCACGCGGCGTAAATGGTCAGAACGAAGAGGCTGTCAGAGATTTCAATTAGAGTTTCTGAACATTGATTTTGCATGAGGAAGAATGCGAGAAATTAGTAATAAGATTCAGAAGAAATTCGTAAGAGGAAGGTGAGAGAAATAATAGCAAAGCTTGAAACCCTAATCCATATGAAGAAGGCGAGAAGACAGACGAAGAATGTGATAAAGCAGACGAAGAAGACGAGAAAGAGAGGAAGACGAAACATGCGAAAATGTTGCAAACTAATAGAAAGCGTAGCATAGTGTTTGGGGTAGATTACTGTTCTACCAAAATTTATTCATTGGCTTCTCTACCCATTGGGCCAAACGTGGGGTTGGCTCAAGATGCCAAACCTGGCCCAAGCCAACCTCACGGGCCAAACACCCCTAAAGAGTTTATTTGGTTTTCTTTTCTTAAAAAGATTTAGAATTTTCCCCTTATTTATGAGGTCATAAAACCCATTTTTGACATCATCTCTATTTCACTTTTGAAACTCAACTTCACTTGGCCTCGCTTTCAAGCTGCCACCTACCTTAGTCTTGGGAAATTGAGATTTTTGTCCCTTCTCTTAATTCAATTTGGACTTTTGACCCCCTTTCTAAAATCTTTTGTTCATGACCCCTCTCTTCTAATTTTTGACCTATTTTCATTTTTTTACTTTGTAAAATTATTAAAATATCCTCATTATTCAGAAAAGTAAATTTCTTCAAAATTTTTATTCCCTCCACCCATGTCTCGCGATGAACCTCACAATAATCATTTACAAACCTAAAAATCAAAATTTTAAACTTGAAAAATCAATTACAAATGGAAAAAATCTAACTCGAATAATTAATTATGAATTTAATATGGAAAAAATATATTTAAAAAAAGTTGAAATTACATAATGAAATATTACAATTTTAATCGGTTAATATGGAAAATCGAATTTACATAATTACATTACAAGATTTGTCCAGATTTAATTAGAAGAAAATTCAAGATTCCATAAATATTGGACTAATATTACATTTAATGCCTGATATTTAATTGACAAAAAGATGGCCAAGAGGCGAGGAATATGGAAGGAAGGAAAAAAACTCCGTGGATCTCAACCCGGGATTGCATACTCGGACCGAGATTGTATTTTTTAATACCATCCCGGTTTGGGTATGCAATCCCAATCCAGGATGGTTCTATCTCGGCCGGGATAAACGCTTTCCACTTTTTTTTTCTTCTTTTTTCTTCCTTATTTCTCATAAAGTTAAAACCTGTCTTCCCTCCTAAAAATGAGAGAATAAGGGATGATTTTGGGAAGCTGATGAGATGGATTTTGATTAAAAAAAAAAACTGGATACGTTCAATATGTATTTCTTTTAATGGATAACGAAGAACAATTTATGGGTCTTATTTTCTTTCTTCTTCAATTATAAAATTTGAAAACCTTAAAGAAATTTTTTAACAAGGGGGAGATGGGGAGACAAAGGTGAGAGAAACAAGGAAAAAAATAAAAACTAATTTTAATTTATGTGGATTATGTTTACTTATGGGATAATGTTTTGTGAATTCGGTTGTTGGTTTTTAATGGGAACTGATTTTTAAATTAAAATGTTGATATCTTTCTATATTAGATTCAAATTAAAAGGAAATTGTGAGGTTTAAGGTGAAAGATTGGTGGAGAATTCTATTTTTAAAAAATAGGGATATTTTGATAATTTTACAAAGACAAAAAGTAGGAAAGTATCACAAATTAGAAAGGAATGAGTCACAAATTAGGTTTTTCTAGGGGTGGGTCAAAAATCCAAATAGATTATAAAATTGGGTCAGAAATCCCAATTCCCCGTAGTCTTCCTCTTCGGCGAAAGCTTCCCTCCGGCGGCACCCAGCAATAGTGGTAGTGCACGAACTGTGAACAGCAAGTTCCTTCTTCACATGTGGCAGCCGAGGACTCGAGCAGCAAGCCACGCCGACGGTGCAGCCTTCAGACGATAAACGTCGACAACTTGCCCACGATCCACGACGCGACCTCCCTTGAGACAGCATCCTAACGGCGGAGCGACGACCTAAAAACCCTCTTTCCGACGACGTCTTTACCAGATCTGTAGCTCATGACCAAGCTCGACAGACTAGTCTAACGACGAGCGACGCACAAGGATTCCTCCGGCGAACTAAGATCCGCAGCACACACGTGTGACCCAGCCCAAATCTGCAACTCCAGCGCCCAGGCTCTCGAGTCGCAGGCGATTTTTCCTTTAGCAATTCATAAACAGCAGCATTCCTACGACGTTCGGTGCTGATCCACGCTCAATTGAACCCAAATTGTGTTGCCCATTCCTATTAGGGCAGTGTCAGGCCCCTTTGCACAATAAGGTTGAATAGGTAATAGAGCGTTCAAACTTTTGTTCCGTTTCAATTAAATATTCGTATTGGATTCTAGCATTGAGCGTTATCTGTTTTGTTTTAGTTATTGGTTTAATATAGTTTAGGAGCGCGAACCCTTTGTAAGTAGACCTTACTTGGGATGTTTGTTGTATGTCTGGTGTGAAATCTTGGTTGTTTGCTTGTTATTTTATGTGTTCTTATTGTTGAATCTTGTTTCCCGAATATTTATCAGTATTGATTCTAGACATGGATGTGGTGGGAATTACAATGTATATGTTGGATATAGAAATTGGAAATGTTGATATGATGTATTTAAAGAAGTTGGGTTAATTGTTGCAATGTTGTGATTGGTTATGTTTAAAGTATTATGGTGTTGGCGTGGTTTGTTTTTTGGAATGAACTTTTGAAAGTATGATGTATGAATATTAAATTTGTTTAGCAGAAGTATACTGGTATTGTTGTTGAAGCATTATGAAATGTTGCAAGCCATATATGTTTGGCATAGGTAGCATGTTGGAAGGGTTGTGAGTTAAATGATTATGATATAATGACTTAGAAAGCATGTTATAGGACTTTGTTGTGAGTTCTAGAATGTTATAGAAAGTGAATGAGTGAGTATCATAGCATTAGGTGCAAATGGTGAGATTTATACCTCACTATTGGCTATCGAGGCTTCATGTACAAATGATCGAGGGTCAATGTGCCAATATTGGATAAGAGAATGTTGAGGCCTCGGGTACAAATGGTTAAGGGTCGTTTGTGCTGCTGTTGTTTGTGTTCAATGCATGAACTTTCTGATTTGATTTCAATTTGTTGCCGATTTGATGATTTGATAATTGGTTGCGATTTCTTAGTTCGAGAGAACCTTCTCTCATAGATTCCCTTCACCAATTCATCGCTAGCAATCCGCTCTTATCCCTTTCAAACAAGGGCGAGTTCCTAAAAAACAAGGGGTTTTCGAGTAGCTCTTTCAACTGCCGCCTAATCTCCCAACAAGTTGCTTAGTTTAGCTGCTCTTCCGCTTTCGAGAACAGGGCGTACTAGTTCTTGAGAGCGAAGACTAAAGAACCTACTAAAAAGAGGCATGAGAGGCGGTGGTTTACCTTGTGGCGGATGTTAGTGGTTCGAGTCCGTAATTGGTTTTGATTTGTGAACTCCTGGTTTGATTGGGAACATGGTTGGATCGTAACTAGTGTTGGGTTGGGTTGCCCACTCCATTTGGTAGAGTTGGTCTAAAAAAACCTCCTAGACACCCAACCCGTGTATTCCTCCAATAAATCTACTCATCAATGAAAATTAACTTAAAATCTAATTGTTTAAAATTATTTTAATAATTTGACTTAATAAAAATAAATAAACTAATCATTTCAATTAATTGTTGGAAGTTAATTTTGATTAATTTTAATGATTATAATGGATGCCAGGAAATAATATCGATTTAGTCTTTGAAATTCGAATGATTTAAATAGTTTGAATAATTTTCTACTTTTCCTTTTTTCCCTTTCTTTTTTCCTTCACGGTTTAATGCTTTAAAATCGATTTAGCCTTCAAAATTCACTCCTCGTCTTCTCCCTCTCCACTCTTCCTTACTGCCGCGCTCCTTCTGCCTCGCGTTCAGCCACTCCCTCCATCGCCCACTAGCTCCCTTGTAGGGCCGGCCGCATTCCTTTGCATCTTCTTCCACTCTCGCTCTCAGGTACTCTTCTGAACTCATTTTATTGGAATTTTCAAATTTCAAAATCAACAAAACATTGAGTTTAGTAAAGAATCGCGAAAATTGTAATGGATGTTCACTTGTAGGGGAAAGCAAAGGGAGGCTTGGATGGGGAAGGAGGATGCGAAGCTTCGATCTCGGACCAAGCATAAGGGGAAGACAAAGTTCGAAGAGTATTTGGGTATGGAGACGTGCATGCGGAACCTTGGATTGTCTGCTGAGGAGGACTTGGAATTGGAACGGAAACTCGCAAAGAAACTGAAGGTCAAGGCTGGAAAGTTGCGAGGTGAAGACGACGGTATTAATGTGTTATTTGAAGGAATGTCTTCAATGATTGATTCTCCCGAGGAAGAATTGCGGTTCTCTGAAGAGTTTGCAGTTGAGCCATCTAAGAAGAAAACACTGGGTCAAATGGGGAAGAAAAGGAAGTCATCAGATGAAGGCCCAGATGGTGAGAGTGAGTTAACTACTGGTGATTTTGCGCCCGTGGGAGCAAGCGAGGCTGATATTGAGGTAGAAAAATCTTCAAAGGCGCCCAAAAGTAAGAGACGTAGGAAGAAAAAGATGTCAGAACAACACCAAGATGATATAGTTATAGGTGAGATTGCTGGTGATGATTCCACAGAGGTTGCAGTAGATAAAGTTCCTGTCAAAGCTTCGGAAGGAAACCAAAAATATGTTGCTCCTTACCTGAGATTACAAAAGGGGGATGAGTCTGAAGATCATACTCAACTCCGTAGGCGCGTTCGAGGTGTGGAGGTTGTACTATTATGGGTTCAATGTTTGCCATTTTTATTTCCTTTTAATTTGAAATTTAATCTGCACTGTGAATTTGCTCAGGTCTTTTAAACAGGCTCTCTGAATCAAATGTGGAATCAGTTACAGCAGAAATGTCTACAATATTTCGTGTATGATATCCTCTTCTAACTCTTTTGTTTCTTACCATGAGATCATTAAGTTTCTTAAGTAAAAAGGTTTATGTGGAAAATGAATTTAACCATTCAGAAGTTAAGAAAAGATGCTCTCTCCACTTCCTCTCCCCGTCGTCGGAGCCTCTCCGGTAGCTTACCCATGCCTTCCACAGTAGACTACCCTCGCTCTCCTCATGGCTCACCCTCCCCATCCCCGCCCCACCTCCATCACCATCGAAAGAAAGCGTTTTTCCATCAACACTGATCATAGATATCGAGGAAGTAGAGTCCGCATCACAGAAGCCAACAAAGACCGAGCTTTCTACATCTCCCTCCACTGGTCTTCCATAGCTTGGCTTAAGACTGTCTTCTCTACCCTCATATCTTCCCCTCTTAACCAGAAGTTCTTCAAGGAGACACATATAGACGACCAAACCATTTGGGTTGAAAAGTCGAGTAACAGAAAAGGCTATCTTGCAGATATTGATAAACTGGACATAAATGGTGGTCTTACCAAAGTTTTGATTCCCATCGGTGAAGACAGGAAGGGATGGAAAGCCTTTTCTAGACTCCTTCATGAACCACCCCAACAACCTCCCCCACCAACCCAGCCCTTTAATAACACACCTACCACCTCTGCTCAACCCATCTTACCTATTATTAATGGCCCTTTGACCTACCGGGAAGCGATTTTACAAGGCAAACAGAAACAAAACCCCTTACCTTTTCCACCCACACCACAGTACAAGAAAAAGAAACAAAAGCTTTCCATCTGTGATGATTATGAAGAAGCAGACCCTCAAATAAACTCCTCCATCATTGTCATCCGAAGATGCTTCCATGATGACTGGTTCAAGATAAATAGAGCTCTCCAAACGCATATCAGTATGCTATGCACCCTCAATCCCTTTGCAGCTGATAAGGCCCTCTTTCGTTGTGAGGATAGAGAACAGGCCCTCACTCTTTGTCACTTAAAGGATTGGTATCAAGTGGGAGATACCCAACTCAAATTCTTGGCATGGAATGATCTTGATCCTTCCTCTCCTCCCCCGGTCCCTTCATATGGAGGATGGATAAAAATCCGCAACCTTCCCCTTAATCTCTGGGACAACACGAGATTGCGCCATATTGGGGATTCATGTGGAGGTTACATCGAAACTTCAAAAAAAACTTTATCAAGACTTGATTTGATGGAGGCTACTATAAGAATAAAGACCAATCCGTTTGGCTTTATCCCTGGGGAAGTTTGGATCACCACCCTCTCTTCTCTACATTTGAGGGTACAAATCGACCCCTTCTATAAGGCTGAACAATATTTGAGCTTCTCTGCCGGAATCCATGGAGCCTTATCGGTCGGAATAGCCTCCGTTCAACAATCTGGGACAAACTCAGAGGGGCTGCTGGGACCTTGCCCAAAACTTTCCTTTTTGGAGAAAGGTAACTTTTCAGACCTTGAAAGACCCTCTGAAACATCCCCTCATCGTACCCGCCCTGACACACTGGACTCACAAAGCCCATCAAAATCACCTTTGCGCTGCAACACCTCGAGCTCCGCGACCTTAACTGGCACCCATGCATCCTTTGCCTTCCCTGCCGTTGACAATCAACACCTCTCACCTTCCCAAGGACCTGTCACACCAGTACCTTTGCTTAACACTGATCACGGCTGTACCTCGAATGACAACCCACGCTCGTACACTCAACCTCTCACCTCTCTATCCCTACCCCCAGAACCTACCCACTTCCACCCACCCCCCCTAAACCCCATCCCTCACCCCGCCCTCCTCATAGAAGGCCCAAAAATAGCCGTTAATTTCACCGAAAAGGAAACCTACCTTGCAGTGGGCAAAAAACACTCCACAAACCCCCCCGACCTTCACTCTGACTCTGACCAATGTGTTTCTAGCCCCTACCCCTTCTCCACTGAGCCCCCCTCCCCTGTTTTCTCTTCCCACATTATTGAAGACACTGCTACTCGTCCCTTTGCCACAAACGAAACAGACCCTGCCCCTCACCTGTTTGACCCTACCATACATCCCTCGTCCTACCTACAGGTGGTTGTTCCTTGGCTCAACACCATGGGCATGGGCATTTTTCCTATACCCACAAAGCTCTCCAAGAAAGCAGCGACAAATCGGAAAGAATACAAGGGCATTAGAGAACTTGCTGGGCTCTTCTCCTCCGTTAATTATGAGAAGCGTCAATCTAAGCAGGGTGGGCTATCCTCTGTTAGATGATTTTCATCTCTTGGAACGTTCGGGGCCTTGGCTCTTGGAATAAACGAGCCTTGATTAAGTCCCTCATCAACAAACACAACCCCACCATTGTTATCCTACAAGAAACTAAGTTGGATATGGTTGATCGTCTCACTATAAAGTCACTGTGGAGCTCCCGCGACATTGGATGGACTTCTCTCGATGCCTCGGCCACATCAGGGGGTATCCTGATCATGTGGAACGACCCTTCTTTTCATGTGTCAGATGTCACAATAGGTCTTCACACTCTTACTATCCTTCTCACTTTGTTTGACGGTTCTAAGTTCTGGTTGACAGGAGTATACGGCCCTACAAAAACAGAGGAAAAGCCAACTTTCTGGAGAGAGCTATTAGACCTCTCTTTCCTCTGCACCGACTCCTGGCTTTTGGGAGGTGATTTTAATTCTATCAGATGGACACACAAGAAATCATCATATCGCAGGCCAACCAGGAATATGCACCATTTCAACACTTTTATTGAATCAGCCGGTCTGCAAAATCTCCCCCTTTCTAACGGCTTATACATGTGGTCAGACTACAGGGACCCTCCTACCCTCACTTTGATAGACAGGTTTTTGACCACTAATGATTTTCTGTCGAAATTTCAGAATGCGACTGTCAAAAGGCTGAGCCGCCCCACATCCGATCACTTCCCTCTTCATCTGTCTTTCGGCATGACAAAATGGGGTCCCACACCCTTCAGATTCGAAAATGCTTGGCTGCAACACCACTCCTTCCCTGCTTTGATCGAATATTGGTGGAAGAACACTCCCCTTAGAGGCTGGCCAGGTCATGGTTTCACTATGAAACTGAAAGGGTTAAAGGCAGTGATCAAAATTTGGAGCAAAACAACCTTTGGTAACATAGCACAACAAAAGCATCATCTCACTTCAGAGCTAGCTATTTTGGATGACTTAGAAGAGGAAGGGCTCCTGAACACTGTACAAAGCATCCAGCGGAAATCCATCAAAACACATCTCCTTGAGGTGGCTGTGAAAGAAGAGATTCTTTGGCGTCAAAGGTGCAAAACTAAATGGCTTCATGAGGGGGACAACAACACATCTTTCTTTTACCGTATTGTAGCATCGAAGAGACGAAAGAACACCATCACTGAAATTCTTTCCATGAATGGTATGATCCTTTTTGAAGAAAATGACATCGAAAAAGAATTTCTCTCTTTTTTTGACAGGTTATACTCTAAAAGTGGGGGACAAAGATTCCTCCCATATCCCCTGGATTGGAGTCCCATCAACCAACAACAAAGCACTGGCCTTGAAACCCCCTTCACTGAAGAAGAAATTTGGAATGCTATCAAAGATTTAGGATCTAACAAATCCCCTGGACCAGACGACTTTACTGCAGAATTCTACAAAAAGTTTTGGAACACCCTCAAAGACGACATTTTGAGAGTGTTCCAAGATTTTTTTAAGAATGAGATTATCAACGCAAGCCTCAACGAGACGTATATATGCCTCATCCCCAAGAAGATTGACACCAGGCAAGTAGGGGACTTTCGCCCTATAAGCCTCATCTCATGCTTATACAAGATCATAGCAAGAGTTCTTTCCGAGAGACTCAAGCGAGTACTGCCATACACTATCACTGATGCCCAATCAGCCTTCATGGCTGAGAGACAAATCCTTGATGCATCGCTGATTGCTAACGAGCTTATTGAGGATTGTGAAAGGAAGGAAAAAAAGGGAGTTGTCATCAAACTGGATATTGAAAAGGCTTTCGATAGTGTTGATTGGGAATTCCTTGACACGGTGTTAGAGGCTAAAGGGTTTGGACACACGTGGAGGAAGTGGATCCACAGCTGTATCTCCTCTGCAAATTTCTCTATAATTATAAACGGCCGCCCGAGAGGAAAAATCATTGCTACAAGAGGCCTCCGGCAAGGTCACAGGCAGCCAGCAGAAACCACATAAACGGTTTTGACCTTGGAGACAATTCTCTGAACATCCATCATCTTCAATTCGAGACGACACCATACTTTTCTCCACTTTTGAGGACTCCTCCCTCACCAACATGTTCAACATCAGCCGTTTATTTGAGGAGGCATTCGGGCTCAAAATCAACCACCAAAAATCTGAGATTTTGGGAATTAATATGGAGGACAGTGAGCTCTCTACCCTTGCAACTAAATTCAATTGCAAAATGGGAGGTTGGCCTACTCTTTACCTCGGTCTTCCCCTTCACGGAAAGCCCAAAACCCTTCCTTTTTGGGACCCTATGATAGAGAAGGTTAAGAAAAGACTGCATTCATGGAAAAACTCTTTCATCTCCAAAGGACGTAGACACACACTCATCCAGGCTACTCTTACAAACCTCCCTACTTACTACCTTTCACTGTTTCCGCTTCCACCCAAAGTAGCCAACATTTTAAACAACTTATTTAGAAACTTTCTTTGGAAGGGCACAAAGAACTCATCTGGGATGAACTTGATCAAATGGGACATTGCACAACAACCACTGCTAGAGGGGGGAGGGATTGGGTATGCCCAACCTGAAACAGAAAAGCAAAGCCCTTCTTGCAACATGGATCTGGAGATACATCAAAGAAAAGCAGGCTTTGTGGCATAAAGTGATTGTTTCTAAATATGGTTGCTCATCCTGGTCCCATAAGCCAAACACAACATCACTCCGCGCTGGAAAAGGGCTTTGGAAAGGGATCCTCAAAACACAGAAGCTGGTTTTTGATAGACTAAGCTACAAAATTGGTGACGGGAAGGATACACCCTTTTGGACTGTACCATGGTTGGACAACGAACCGCTGGAACATCACTATCCCCTTCTTTTTGCCTTATCTTTGAAAAAAGAGGCTGCTGTTCGAGATCTCTGGTCAGCAGAAAACAATAGCTGGAATTTACGATTGAGAAGGAACCTAAAGGATGCTGAATTTTCAGAATGGGCAGCCCTCTCACACAAGCTCTCCACTGTCAACTTTTCTACGGAGGCAGACTCTCTAACATGGAAATTAGAAACAAATGGCATCTTCTCTACCCTCTCTCTTATTAACGATCTCTCACGGCCTTGCACGAATACCCCATAGCGATTGTACGAGGGCATTTGGAGAGACAATTATCCTAAAAAAGTGAAAATTTTCCTTTTGGGAGCTTAGCCATCGTGCTATCAACACCGGTGAAAAGCTTCAAAGGAGAATGCCCTACATGGCTCTCTCTCCCCACTGGTGTGTGATGTGTAAATCAAACAACGAGACCCAACAACACCTCTTTACAAATTGTCACTTTGCAACAAACTTTTGGAACTGCATCCTAAGCACTTTTGGGTGGACCACTGCACTACCGAATGATCCTCCCCTCCTTCTCGAAGTTACCCTTACAGGACACCCCTTCAAAAAGGAAAAGGCAATTCTTTGGCAAAACTTCATGAGAGCTTTTCTTTGGAACCTTTGGAGAGAACGAAATCAACGTATCTTCACAGACAAAACTCTCCCCTTTGATATCTTTTTTGAAGCTATAGTATTCACAGTCATTACTTGGTGTAAATCCTCCCCTATGTTTCATTACTATAGCTACACTTCCCTCTTGGCAAATTGGAAGTGCTTTATGTAATTGAGGCTTTTGTAATTTCATACATCAATGAAATTGTTTCTTTCACAAAAAAAATAAATTTAACCATTGAGTTACATGTCACCCTGATAGTTGTAACTCGTGATTTGATTTGGCTAGTTTTTCCCCACTCTGTATTAGCTTGTAGTTGTAAGTGAATCTAGTTTGTGCTTTATCAATTTGCAGTCTATCTCTCGCAGCATTGCTTCTCAAATTATTAGTGAGGAGGTTTTGGCATCTTGTTCACGTGGTCCTCGGGGCAATGAACAGTTAAGTGTCTGTTTTTTTTAATCAACCTTCACTTCTACCTATTTCTGTTATAGTGAGATTCTTCTTCGATTGAATTTTTGTAAAATTTGACATAGATCTCATCAATTGTCATCATTCACCACCCCTGTCTAACTTTGCCCTCTAATAGACCCTAGTTGAAAACTTTATTGTAGTTTAGAATGTTGGTTGATACAATGTGTAGACATTTGGTAGTTTTTTTTTTTAACAAAAAAAAAAACAATTTTTCATTGATATATAAAAAAGAGAAAAAGTTAAAAGGATACAAATTCCCAACACATTGGGAGAAAAAAGGAGAAAAGTACAAACAGAATAGAGGCTTGACAAGGAACAATATAATCAGAATAGGAACAACAAAAGCCAAAAACTATGACATGAGAGACTAAAAAACTCAAGAACGAGACTTGGGATACTGAAGACCTTTAGGTAAGCTTCATGTAACTGAATCCGCTCCCTTTGGTAAATTGAAAACCTTTCGCCTTTTCAAAAGCTTTAAATTGATAGATCAATGAATTGATTGTTTCTTATCAAAAAAAAAAAAAAAAGCTTTAAAGCAAGAAGTCTTAAAAACAGTAACAACCAAACAAGCGAAATTAAAGCTTTTGCCCACCTTACTTTCAAAAAAAATAAAAATTCACATCGAGATAAAGTCGACTGAAATTTCAAAACGGCTCCTCACTTGCAAAACCAAAGCATCCAAACTGTCTTCAAGGGGAAATAACCACGAACTTACAAAGACTATCGTAACATTGTGTTAGAACCCGAAATATATTGAAAGATAAAAGATAAATGAACTACAATAGCTACCAAGTATTAGAGGTACTTGGACCCTCCCCTCTTGAGATATCACACAAGCCAAAATCTTACTCACTAATTGGATACCTTCATTCTTACACCTCCATTCTATTTATAACAACACTCCCTAACAACTTCCCTATCTAATTACTAAGGTACCTTCAGTACTCTAATAATATCCCTTTATTACCCTAAGGACCATTCCTATCACATTGTGTGAGTCTCCTTGGTTTAAAAACAAAACAGCCCCAAACTGTGAGAAACCAACCTACCGCGGATTGGAACAACCCAGAGAAAATCAAACCAGCGTTTTGAATTAACTTCAAGACTTGGAATGGAAAGGCTTTCAACTTCAAAAGATATCTATGAAACTGAATATAAATAGAAAGCTGTGACCTCTCAATCATCAGAAGACAAAATCAATGGTGAATCCTTGGGGATTCAAATCTTCTCTGGTGCTTCTAAATGAGAATGACCTTTCAACATCAAGAAGATCTCTTCCTTTAAAAGGCCTCGGAAAATTTGAGGGAAAAATAGGACTAGTTATAAGTCTTGAAAAGGCCTTTCAACTTCTAATAATATCTTCACAGCTGCTTTAATGAGAGTGACATTCCATGTAAGAACCTTCATTGATTCTTTTTGATAGGAGAGAGATCCCTAATTCTTCAAAAAAACTTGGGAATCAGAAGATCATTGCGACTTGTTGCATCTTTCTTTCTTGAAGATTCATCAAACAAAACTTGGAAGCCTTTCGAAAAAGAGATATTACCATAAATCTTCAGGCGAGGAGTCTGAAACTCTTGATATTCCAGGATAATCTGTACCACTATTGCTGATATCCAACCTATTGATCTTGGTGGTCTGGGCCTAATCAGTTTGAAAGCAAAAAATACAGCCCTTCTAGCTAAATGGATTTGAAGGTACCTTATCGAAGATTCCGCTCTCTAGAGGAGATTGATTTAAGCCAAGTATTCCATACTTGACCTCTGCAACCTTCCACACAACCACTCCCTCGCAGTCGCCAGAGGTCTCTTGGAGAGACACAGCCAAGCAATATTGTATGATTTTGGACAGAACAACCTTCCGATTGGGCGATGGCACCCTTCCTCTGTTTTGGAAAGATGTTTGGCTCAACAATGAGCCCTTATGCCACACCTATCCCCTTCTATTTGCACTACACTCCACAACCTATCCTCCCATCAGCCCTCATCTAATAGGGACGCCTATGTAAGAAGCACGGACACTACGTGGACACGGCGACAAGCCAATTTCTTAAAATGTAGGACATGGAAACGTCGGGGACATGTTATTTTTTTTTAAAGATAATATATGTATATATTGTTGTTGTAATACTTCTAAATAAATTAACCATGCAAATATTATTTATAAAAAATACAGTTAAAAGAAAAAAATAAATACTTCAAACATAAAAATATTACAAAACTATTTAATATTTATAAAAAACAACTTAAAAACTTATGTAATTTAGAAAAAGTTGAGCAATAAAGGCAGATTATTTTTAATACAACATAAAATATTGGTTTTGATCCCATTAAAATGTATAATTTATACCTTTATATTTA